>NC_053392.1:436431412-437038289 GCF_905171765.1 Bufo bufo | reverse complement strand
TCACAGGGCTTATTGGCTGCATGCAGGCAGTCAATCTGGGTGATCCCACTTTCCCAGAGTTCCTTGCCCCATGTCCTCAGTCCTCACACATGTAGGCACCATTTTAGGAAAAATGTGATTCGTTACCACGAAGCGCGTGGAAATTTGCATTAGTTGCAAATCGAATTTTTCCTGAAATTCGAAACTGCTGTATTTCCACTTCGTCAGCTTCGATTCACTCATCTCTAGTGGTAACCCAGCTTTCCCAGGACCCTGAAATGCAAATCTGTCTAGATATGGCACTATTTTAAAATGGGGATGAGTATTCTGGAAACTATTACAGCTCACGAATGTAGAGGCAACATATTCCGCAGTGCTTTACAGGCATTATCATCATTCAATTGTTACCCAACTTTCATGGGACCCTGACTGACAAATCTATCTAGCTATTCTACAGTGTGGAGGATTTGTCGCTTGGATTCTTACTCTGCTTGTCCAGGCTCCTGGATAGCAAATCCAGAAAGGTATTCTACAACACTGGGGATTTATCAATTCCTAAACAGGCTGATCTGGCATTCTGCAGTTGCAAATCGAATTTTTCCTGAAATTCGAAACTACCGTATTTCCACTTCGTCAGCTTTGATTCACTCATCTCTAGTGGTAACCCAGCTTTCCCAGGACCCTGAAATGCAAATCTGTCTAGATATGGCACTATTTTAAAATGGGGATGAGTATTCTGGAATCTATTACAGCTCACGAATGTAGAGGAAAACTGGGTAACAACCTCTGTGGGGTGGTGATGGGAGCATATTGTTTATATAAAATACATACAATGCTGCCTTGATATAGTATGTGAATCTATCATATGGTACCAGGGCTACTTAATCTGTTGTCACCAATGCAGCTGCATAGTGTTGTCACCCAGCTTTGCCAGGACCCCCTGAACGGCAAGCTGGTCTAGCTATATGAAAAAATGTATCAATATACAACTAGGCAAATTTGGAATTCAGCAGTCTGGGAAATGTAGGCAACAACCTCTGTAGAGATGTAACCAAGGCCACACTTAGGATACTTTCACACTAGCATTTTTCCAGTATTGAGTTCCGTCATAGGGGCTCAATACCGGAAATAAATGCTTCAGTTTTGTCCCCATTCATTGTCAATGAGGTAAAACTGAACTGAACAGAATGGAATGCTCCAAAATGCATTCCGTTCTGTTTAGTTGCGTTCCCAGACCGGAGTTGTATGTTGTATTTTGCTTTCCGTTCTGGGAAACTGATCAAGGCGGATCCGTCATGACCCGCAATGCAAGTCAATGGGGACGGATCAATTTTCTCTGCCACAATCTGCCACAATAGAAAACGGATCCGTCCCCCATTGACTTTCAATGAAGTTAATGACGCATCTGTCTTGGCAATGTTAAAGATATGTTAAAGATAATACAACCAGATCCGTTCATAACAGATTCAGATGGTTGCATTATCAGTAACGGAAGCGTTTTTGCTGTACCCTGCTGGATCCAGCAAAAACTCTAGTGTAAAAGTACCCCAAGTACATACTGTATGCTCCATGTCACTAAATATAATAACAGGACAACTGTGAGTTTGATCTCCAGCATACCACTACATGTTACCAAGATTTTCAAAGCTGCTGGTAGGCAAATTTGTACTGTTAAGGCCCCTTGTACACGACCATATGCCCTCCAAGACATACGGTCCGTGAACGGGCCATATGTCCCGATGCGGCATTGATCTTGCGCACGGGAGTACACAGCATCATAGATTACAATGATGCTGTGCATGTCGGGCCGCCCGCGGGTCTATTGTCCCGCACTCATATGATCATATGAGTGCAGGACAATAGACCCGCGGGCGGCCCGACGTGCACAGCATCATTGTAATCTATAATGCTGTGCACTCCCGTGTGCACGATCAATGCCGCTCTAGGACATATGGCCCGCTCACGGACCATATGTCTTGGAGGCAGGGGCGTAACTAGAAGTGACTGGGCCCCACAGCAAATATTTGTAAGGGCCCCTCCAGCGCGCTTCACACCTCCCTCCTCCTGTGTAAACCCCACTCCTTTGTCACAGTGTAGCGGTATACTGTATATTGTGTGGCACAGTGGATGCTATATGTGTATAACAAACATATTTCATATGAAAACTTACAGTTACTTGACCCTTGGGGATCTCGGACACCACTTCAACACTTGGCCGGGGGCTCGGCGGAGCTGATGTTGTGCTTTATCCTAATGAGAAAGATTTCATAATAAGGATTTGGAGAAGGGGCAGAGGGATAGCAGAGCAGTGAGAGGCTGGTGCTGCTACTAGGGGGTCATACCATGGGGGAGTAATAAAGCCCACTATAATGTCCCCGTCCCCCCCAGTAGTAATAATTCTCCTTATAATGTGACAGTGCAAAAATACCCCCCTTGTAATGCCCCCAGTTGAGCTAATGTCCCCATAATGTCCCAGTATAAAATACCCCTATATAATGCCCCCAGTAAATTCCCCCATAGTGCTCCTCTCCCCCCTTCCTGCTAGTGCCCCCCATAATGTACCAGTATAAAATGCCCCATATATAGTGCCTCAGTAGATGCCCCTCGGTGTCCGGCCTCTGATAGGCTGCCGGCCTAGTGTCCCCATAATGCCCCCCAATAATGTGCCAGTAAGTGTCCCCATAGATGCCCCCCCATCATGTGCCAGTATCAAGTGCCTCTCTCCTCCCCCCACATGTCCCAGTATCATAGTGCCACCCCCCCCCCAATGTGCCAGTATCAAGTGCCTCTCTCTTCCCCCCCATGTCCCAGTATCATAGTGCCATCTCCCCCCCAAAAAAGTGCCAGTATCAAGTGCCTCTCCCCCCCCCATGTGCCAGTATCATAGTGCCAAACCCACCCATGTGCCAGTATCAAGTGCCAACCCCCCCCCCCCCACATGCCAGTATCAAGTGCCTCTCTCCTCCCCCCCATGTCCCAGTATCATAGTGCCATCTCCCCCCCCCACAAAAAAAGTGCCAGTATCAAGTGCCTCTCTCCCTCCCCCCCATGTGCCAGTATCAGGTGCCAACCCCTCTCCCCACCCATGTGCCAGTATCAGGTGCCTTTCTCCCCCCCCAGGTGCCAGTATCAGGTGCCAACCCCCCTCCCCCCCAGGTGCCAGTATCAGGTGCCTCTCCCCCCCCCCCATGTGCCAGTATCAGGTGCCAACCCCCCCTCCCCCCAGGTGTCAGTATCAAGTGCCTCTTTCCTCCCCCCCATGTCCCAGTATCATAATGCCATCTCCCCCCCACAAAAAAAGTGCCAGTATCAAGTGCCTCTCTCCCCCCCCCCATGTGCCAGTATCAGGTGCCTCTCTCCCCCGCCCCATGTGCCAGTATCAGGTGCCAACCCCCCTCCCCCCCAAGGTGCCAGTATCAGGTGCCAACCCCTCTCCCCCCCCCCCATGTGCCAGTATCAGGTGCCTCTCTCCCCCCCATGTGCCAGTATTCAGGTGCCAACCCCCCCCAGGTGCCAGTATCAGGTGCCAACCCCCCTCCCATGTGCCAGTATCAAGTGCCCCCCCCGCTCCCCCCATGGCAGTAACAGTCGGGTATTAAAAAAAAATAAACACTTCTTCTTACCTCCATGTCAGCGATGTATGTCCATATATGGAGTCAGTGCTTGTATTTCAGAAAAGTTTCTGCTGGGATTCAAACCCACGACCTTCTGTACCATAAGAGCTGCCTTGCTGCTGACTGAAAAAATATGAGACTTCTACTGTTATGGCTGGCTAAGTGTACATCTATACACATGACAGCTGCTCATATATAGAGATATAGCAGAGCTGAGTGTGCTGAGACAGCTGTCATATAGAGATATAGCAGTGCTGGGTGTGTTGGGGCAGCTGTCATGTGTATAGATGTACACTTAGCCAGGTATAACAGTAGAAGTCTCATATTTTTTCAATCAGTTGCAATGCAGCCTTTATGGCTGTGTGGGTAAATGATTTGCCACTGATACATTGGAGGTTGTGGGTTCGAATCTCAGACACATCAGGAGACTTTAGGAGACAGTAAGATTAGATCACATTAGCGAGGGGGCCTGGTCAGCCTCTGCTGCTGTGAAGGGGCCCTGAACATTAAGACAAGAATCGATATTTAACTAACTTGAAAATAAACTGTCACACACGCTGCCCCTTGGCAGCCCGGGCCCCGAAGCAGCTGCTTCCCCGGTAGTTACGCCACTGCTTAGAGGGCATACAGTCCGTGTGCAAGGGGCCTTAAGTGAATGGAATTGAGCTGCGATATCAAGCACAGGCACTATACAGTGTATATGCATTTGAGTGCTTCAGCCCCTTCAAAAAGGGTGGGGTGTTCCGGGAGTTAAAACTACACCAATCAAATATTGATAATCTAGCCTGAGTATATATCATCTGTATTTAACTTATTTTTTAAGTCACCAATAGGGACGAGAAAATTTCTCAAAAATTCGATTCGGACGGTTTGCGAATTTCCCAAATTATTCAATCCGAATTTATTTGTGACAAATCACGTTAAAAACAGCTATTTCCTGGCTGCAGAGAGCCTGTATAGTGGTGTAGAACACTGTGTCTTGCAGATACACGCATAGGGAGTCTTAGAATCACTTAGAATCACTTCACACTTCACTCATTTGGTCAGTTACGCAGCCGAAACTGACCATATAACTGAAGTGTGAACTCAGCCTTACAGGTCAATGTGAGCATCAGGTATAAAGAACCCTGCAGTGGCCCAAGTCTCTACTATAGAATAAAAGAGCACACTCCCTTTACAGTGTTGTCAGCTGATTCCACATAGATTTCTACAGAACCTGTTCCTTTACATGATGAGACAAGCAGGGTCCCTCTGACAGAGTGGAGAGGGTGTCAGCAGTAAGTTTGTGTTGACGTCACTGTTTATTGTGTCCTTCTTCTCATCCGTCATAAGAACAACCCCAAAAAAACGGATCCTGTCTTTTGAACATCCCCCTTCACACAGTCAGAATTTGCCCAGTAATCCATCAGTATTACTAAAGCCCAAAAAAAAACAGGAGTGGATCTAAAACAGAGACGACACGTGAATTGAATATTTGTATGTCTTATATTGTTTTGTACCCACTCCTGCTTTTGGCTTCCAAATCATAAGCCAATTCTGATGCAAAATAGGGACCGTGCGATACAGGCCTTACAGATGCTCCAAAGACAGGATCCGTTGTGTTTCAAATTTTTCTGTCCTTCTGACAGATCATAAGAAGGGTAAACTAAATGGTGATGTCAACAAGGCCACACAGGCACAATAGTGGTCCAGTGACAGAGTGGTGAGGGTGGCAACAGCATGAGGAGTCAACACAGTGGTCAGGTGACAGAGTGGTGAGGTGGCAACACCATAAGGAGTCAACACACCCCAAAACTGTTTTGTATCAGGCCGCAAATTAACCCCAAAAGCAAGGATGAATGGAAGTACTTTTATATATGAAATAAGCACACTCCAAAACTGTTTGTATCAGGCCGTAAATTCACCACAAAAGCAAAGATGAATGGACGTACTCTTATATATTTAAAATAAATACACCCCAAAATATGGTTATATCAGACAGCACTTTCAACCCAATAACAGATTCTAGGATTACTGCAATTACTGTTTAAAACAACCTAAAATCTATAGTAATAGATCACTGCTACAGATGTATAATGTTTTGTATTTCAATGGCTTAATACTGTTGAAATAAAAAAGACAGCCAGATATTCTAAAAAAAACAATTTTAGTAAATATTTTCTAGATAAATACCCCTTTCTTATAGAAATGTCCCTTACACCTGCTTGTAGAAATACCACTTGTGATCTGATTGGTTGCTATTTTTACCAGTTATCCCTTAATTTACAATAGCCTCAGGTTACAATATTTTCAACATACAATAACCTTTCCTGGTCCATTGTAACTTAAAGCCACACTACATTTAATAAGTCACAGACCCTACTGATCTGAAGTGCAAGCAATCGTCTATGAGACCCAGCCAATCATCATGGGATTTTTTTTGGCAAAACACCTGCGTTAATAAAGCGCACGCACTTATTGGCTTTCTAGTTTTGGCTTAGTAATACGAAATGTACTGCGGTTTACCTGTGACAAGTAGAACTGGTTCTTTGGACATTTGATTTGAGGAAACTTAATTTTATTACTTTTGTGCTTCGTGTACTATATGGATGCTGAAGAAGCTCCTATCCTCTATATAGGAAGTTCCTTTTGATATTTTCATGTACGGACTTGCATCATCTGTATTAGTTATCTGGTTATAATTCTTTAACCCCTTAGTGAACACCAATCTCCCGTTTTATGGCAATCATTAAGGGGCCTTAGGCTTGGATGTTGTCTTTTTACGGGGGCCTAGTCTAAGTGCTGCACAGGTCTCCTCAGCTGTCTTATGACAGAGCAGTACCTCCAATGCCTGCCCGCAGTTCCCGAGGCAAGGGCTAATAGATTGCCTGTCAGTTTCCTATTCACAGCATAATATACTATACTACATACGTGTATAGTGTGTTTTGTAACCGACCAGAGTATTGCATGTCAAAGTCCCCTTGTGCCACTATTGCAGGGCTGGCCAACCTGCGGCTCTCCAGCTGTTTTAAAACTACAACTCCCACCATGCCCTGCTGTAGGCTGATAGCTGTAGGCAGACTGGGCATACTGGAAGTTGTAGTTTCGCAACAGCTGGAGAGCCGTAGGTTGGCCATCCCTGCACTATTGTATACTGTGTGGGCTGGTTGCTGAATATTGTGATTGTGTATCTAGTGCCAAGTATCAGTGCATATCTGCTTCTGTTCTATGTGTACTGGCTGCAGATACTTGTGGGTATGAACTGTACCCCTGTAACTTGTATGCCACGGATTACTTGTGTGGGTGAATTTCTCTATTGTGACATGTGTCTCTCCAATCTGGTTCCTTAGGGGTTTATTCCCCAGTCTTTATCTGCCTCTGTTGTCCATTAGTTCTGCTATTTAGTTCCTGAAGCTCTGTCTGTTTGGAGTAAGTTCTCTTTTAAGTGTGTGGCCAGACCCTGGACGTACAACAATGTCTGCTTCTGTGCAACAGTGTTTGTTTCTGAAGTTTCAAGCCTGTTCTTTAAGCCTTGCCTTGTATTTGCCTGTTCCTGCCTAGTGTGTCTGGGTTGCAGTAGTCATTGCCATGTTTGCTTGCTATTTCTGGTATATTCGGGAAGTTACTGCCATGTATGCACTAGTCTCTGCAGTTGTTACTGTTTGGACTGGTCATCTGGATGTCTGAATTCCAGAAGTCTTGATCCAAGTCTGAACAAGTTCAAAGTCCATGTTTCTGTATGTCTGGGTTGCTGAAGTCTTAATACAAGTCTGAATAAGTTCCAAGTACCTGTCTCTTTTTTTCGTACCCTGTAGGTCAGCTGCCTCCAATCTTGAATCCACCTTAGCAGTGTTTTCCAGTTTTAGGCACAGTGGTTCCACAAAATGATAACACGAAGCCTTCTTTGAGGATAGGCAATCAGTATCTAAGTACTAGAAAACCTCTTTAAACTTACAGTGGAAGTCCAGTCTTTAAAATGGTACCCACTTCTGATTGCAGCAAGTGTCATAGTCACCAGATTTCTGCTATTTTAAACAGCAGACACCCAGAGCTTATATCTGCAATTGTCGATAATGTTGACTTCAGGCATTTAACCTCTCAGATGGCATGTTCAATTGTGATGACACATCTGAGATGATTTTCCCTAGGAGCCCTGTGCTCCCGGGCCCGAAACTGCTTCCCTGCGCAGAAATCAGGGAAACCGTTCCTTCTCTCTAATAGCTTCAGTCTCTCTGAAGAAATAGAGGCTATTACAGTTGTAGTTCCTCCGGAGCCTTGCATGTAGCAAAATAGTGAATTTTTATTACATTGCAATGTTAATTCAAGGTAATGTATTGGAGAAGCGATCTGAAGATAACATATTCAGGTTCCCTAAGGGCACTTAAACAGGTAAAAAAAGTTTTTCAAATATAAAAAAATATAGAAATTCAAACCATCCCCAATTCTCCATAATAAAAATAAACAATAAAAATAAAGATATGCATTGCTGCATCTCAAAACACCCATAGTATTAAAATCTAAATGCATTTATCCTATACGGTGAACCGTGTAACCGAAAAAAATCTAAATGGTCAATTCACCCTTTTTTGTCATCTAGCAAAAGAAATTTAATAAGAAGTAATTGAAAATTCACAAACATTTCAAAATGGTATCAATAAAAACTACAGATCACCTCACACAGCTCCGTAGACCTAACCATAAAAAAGTTATTGGGGTCAGAATATGGTAATGCAAAGAAAAACAAGTTTTTAGTTTTTTCAGTATTATGAAAAAACTATATAAATGTGGTAATGCTGTAATCATGCTGACCCTAGGAATGATGGTAAACAGGTTAGTTTTACCACATGGGAGCGCCATAAAAACAAAATGTAACTTTTATTGGTATATCAATAAAATAGGGGGAAGAACGTGACCTAAAAAATCCCTAATAATTATAGGCAGGTGGGGTGGCACTAACCAAGTGCTCAAACAAACAGTGACATGTGAACCCACCATGTGTATAGTGTCGCCACCTCCACTCTGTAGCCAAAGGGATATGAAAATGTGTCCCAATATCAAACCACCTCCTTGAACCTGGAAGGCTATCCAGGTACAACTATGGAGAGGTATGATAGGAATCACATACAAGCTAATCACCAACAGCTGATGCTATAGTGGTAGCATGAGAGCCAGGAGACAAGAGTGTATTTGTGTGATAGACACTACAATGTCCCAGCGCTCTTAGACAAGCTGTGGTGATTAAATTGGGAAGAACAGGGTTGGGTGCAGATCAGGGTGCCCTGGGGATACGGCGTCCTGATACACTGTGTCAAGCATGGATCACCTCTGTGCTGTATGAATCAGGTTGTAGCAACACAGCCAAAGGTATCCTGCAGGATTGCACCCAATCCTACTTGCCAAAAGAACTGTCATCTAGCTCATGCTATCGCAGTAATACTAGCTCAACGCGTTTCCATTATGTAAGAATCATCAGGAGCAAAAATAACCTGCCTATTTAAGCTGAGTTTAGGATTGGGTGCGATCCTGCAGGATACCTTTGGCTGTGTTGCTACAACCTGAATCATACACATGGTGGGATTTTTTAGGTCACGTTCTTCCCCCTATTTTCTTGATATACCAATAAAAGTGACATTTTAGCGTATCCCACACCTTCCGTGATCCATATTTTTTAGGGACGCTTTACTTTATCACCTATTGATTTCCGTGAATTGTCATAAAATCAAAACCCATAATACTATGGAATGGCCTTGTTTTTATAATTTCATCCCATCTGGAATTTTTTTCCCAGCTTCCTACTACATTGTATGCAATAATAAATAGTGGCATTAGAAAGTACCAACTTGTCCCGCAAAAAAAAAAGCCATCATATGGCTGTGATTGGAAAAATGAAAAAGTTATGGCTCTGGAAAGGCAGAGAGTGAAAAACGAAAACTCAAAAATGGAAATTGTTCATATTGTTACCTGAAGTAGCGCTGTATTTGTTCTATTTTTCAAAATCTTTTTCATTATGTTTTGCAAAGAGATTTAAAACTGTGAGCATGGAATCTATAAAAGCAAAAAAAAGAATCTTTCATGGGAAAATAAAAAACGGTATAATGTTATACAAGCAATTACTCTTTTTATGTCTCCTTTAATCAGACAGGTAATACAATGCAATGCTTAGATTAAACATTATCAAGGCCATCTCTACAGCATTTAACCTCTTTGCTCGGGCAGCAGTTGCCCTCACAATGATGTGTAGGAGTGAGAGTATTTGTTCTTGTTATTTTTAATAAATCTGTTCATTATCCTAATGATCCGAATATTGTTTTTTCAAGGTTGTTTATTTAGATATGTCACTATAATTTTTATAATTTGGTAACTTTCTCTGTTAATTTGTTAAGAGCTGCAATGACTTGTTTGCTTTTCTTAGGAAATAGTTATTGTAGCTTGCACAGGCGGCATTTTGAACTGATCACCTTATTATTTGAACACACTCTGTGGAGCCAATGCCTGTAGTAATTTAGAAAAAAAAGCATAATTGTATATGAATGTACTCCAGTAAACAGTATGCATAAGCTGTTTAGTAGAAGTAATTGGCTTCCACGCATTCTTCCACTATGCCTTTTTATTCTTAATAATTACTGTGAGACTATAAGGCACAAATCATTTGCAGGCATGCTTTACCTTCATATCTGGACTCAAAATATTTTTCAGGAATTTGAACATCTTTGTCCACTCTATTGTAATTTAGTCATGTATTTTACTTAACTGTGTAATTTTTATACAGTAATGACATTTTTAAATAAATGGTTCTTTGTGTCACATTATGAAAATAGATTACATGCTCTAGGGCCTAGGCTACATTCACATCAATGCTGTTTTCTCAGCTTTTCTATTCCATTTGACAGAAACAAACACCACCCAGTTGACCCCATTGACTATAATGGGGTCTGTTAGGTAAGCATCATGGACCCCGACATCTTACTGAACACATTTTGTCTCAACGCATATGTGAACCTAGAATAACAAATATAATTTCATAAATATTTGTAAATGTTTACTAAGAATTGTGGGGATTTACCATCTTTCTCCATTACAAAGCTTTTATTTTTTTACATAGTTGGGTCCACACTAGAGAAATATAAATCAATTCTATAGATTCAAAATTCAACGGGAGAGCCCAGAATGTCATGCACAGCCTTTCAGAGAGATTAACTCACTTGCAAATCGTACCCACATTTTCAGAACTGGTACATAATGTTCATTGTTCTGATTTTACTCTTAAATTACACCTTGGCCACACTGTTCCTAGAAAATGGTATGTAGGTGGTGCTTACAAAAGGATGGGTAATATGGTCATTGTTTCGTAGACCACTGACAGTAAAAGCAATGATAACCTACCAATACCTACCAATACTGTACAAAAGTTTTAGGCAGGTGTGGAAAATGCTGCAAAGTAAGAATGTTTCAAAAGTATGAGTGTTAATAGTATATTGTTTATCAATTATCAAAATGCAAAGTGAATAAACAAAAGAGAAATCTAAATCAAATCAATATTTGGTGTGGCCATCCTTTGGCTTAAAAATTTTCATCAAATCAATTCTTCTAGGTACACTTGCACATAGTTTTTAAAGGAACTCAACAGGGTGGTTGCTCTGAATATCTTGGAGAACTAGCCACAGATCTCTGAATGTAGGCTTGCTACATATATTCATTTTTTTTTATTGCAGTGTGTTCTGAGTGTACTCCGATAATCTTCTTAGAGTGAAAAATTCTGAAATAAAGTGTGACTAAAAGAAAAAGTCAAAAACTCTTGAATACATGAATTTAATTGAGTTTTAACAAGCCATAAAAACACCAATGAAAATACAGCACTCTAAAAGATTTTGTTCATGGGATTTTTAACCAATCACAAGGCCATTTGGCCAGCCCACTCAGCTGTATGATTCTGCTGAATTATGTATTCCAGTAGGGCTGAGCACGAGGTCGCAACACTAATGAATATTCATGTATTTTGAAAACAGATGCTCATTAAATCAAAAAGTGGTCTCATCTGCTCATTTTATCTGTTCCACAGGATCCCCCAAGTAATCAGGTTTTCTGACATCTACTCACACTTGCCTTGTCACTTTTCTTTGTTTGCATACATATCTGATATCATCTGTTATAATTTGTGGTTAAAAAAAAAGAGAAATCTATTTTAGCTCCCTCTCTTGCCCCATCGGGCTCCAATAGACGTTATTCTTCCTGCACAGTGTACTCTTAAAAAGTGAAATAAAAAGCGATCAAAAATTCATATGTACCTTAAAATAAAACCAATTATAATGGCAACTCATCCTGCAAAAACACTTTCACACATCTCCCTCAATAGAAAAATATAAAAGGTATAGGCCTTGGAAAATAGCTGTAATGGTACACCAGAGACTGTTTGAAAACAACATAGGGCCAGATTTATCATTAGCTCAAGTCAAAATAATGGAGTGAAAAAGTCGCGAATTTTTGCGCAATCGCGAAAAAACTGGGCAAAAATGTTAGACTTTTTTGCACTATGCTCGCCAGTTTTCTGAAAGTGGGTGTGTTTTCTATGTAAATGAATCTCTAGACAGATTTACTATTGTGACAATATAAAAAGTCACAAAAAATTGCGCAATTTCACTCCAGTGAGGACCATACTTATCTTAATGCGACTTTTCAATAGAACATGCGACTTTTTCGTAAAGACTTGCGACTTTTGTAAAGCCGCTTACTGAAGGATAAATGCTACTGTCTAACCACATTTATCACAGTATTAAAGGACCATAAATAAATCTGACTTTGGCCAAAAGTGACTTTGGACATATGTAAAAGTGGAGTAAGATGTAAGTGTAATGATAAATCTAGCCCATAGTGCCCATTAACCAACTCATCAAAATCTGCAAAAGTCAAAATTTCATTTCCGAACCTTGCAGTATACCCAAACAGCAGTTTACATTCACATTTATGTCATTTTCATACCCAGTAGAACCCACTTATTTAAAAAGTGAGGTGTGAGTCTCAGATGGCACCAGCTGGGCACAGCATATTTGGCACTGGAAATGCCATATGTTGAAAAAAAATAGCAATTTTCACTGTGCATAGTCTACTGCAACATTCATTTCTGTAAAGTACCTGTGGTGACAAATGCTTAGCCCATCCCTTGAAGGGCATAGTTTTCAAAACAGGGTCATTTATTGGGGGTTTCCACTGTATGGGTACCTCAGGGTCTCTGAAAATGTTGATGTAGCACCTGAAACTATTCCAGCAAAATCTGTACTTACAAAAGCCAAAAGAAGCTCCTTCCCTTGTGAGCCCTGCCATGTACCCATACTTATGCCTACATTTATGGCATCTGCATACCAAGTAGAACCTGCCTACCACTTTAAGAATTGTGGTGTGAGTCTCAGGTGGCACCAGCTAGGCACAGCATATTGGGCACTGAAATGCCATATCTATGGAAAACTTGCAATTTTCATTTTGCACATTCCCCTACTGATTAATTTATGCAAAATATCTGTGGCACCAAAATGCTCATTCCACCCCTTAATAAATACCTTGAGAGGCTTAGTTGTCAAAATGTGGTTACTTCTCAGGGGGTTCCATTTAATACTTCATCCCAGGGTCTCTACAGTTGTCAGCACAAGCTGTGTAAATCACCACATCGGTGCTGAAATGCACATGGTGCTCTTTTATTTCTTAACCTCTGCAATGTCAACCAGTGTTGACCAAATCACTAAACTAGACCTGAAATACACACAGTGTTCTTTCTTTTATGAACGTGCAGTGTGTCCATAATTTTTTCCTGGATCTCCTGCATGACAGCACCACAAGAAGTATGTCCTCTGACATCTGAAAGGACAAGAACACATGGAGGTTAAAAGGCCCATCCCACCCTCCTATTCCAGGGTTCTTTCTGTCCCTCTGGAGGACAGGTTCAAGCAGAGAGGTTCCATGCTTGGGAATCAAGATAGATAGTAGGATAGTAGGATTCTGTATGAATTTAGCCACGGATAGATTGGGTTTTTATGCTCTCCTTTCATCCTTCTTGAGACTTGGCTAGCCCACCATGTGGTTGGGGTTTCCATGACCTTGCCAAATCCCATTATTGCATTTCTCTGGGGAACCAACAGCTCCAGGGATATGGTATGGATGCTTTTTCCACTCCAGTGAGGGGCTTTAGGCTCCATGTGCTTCCTCACACTCAGTGGCCGCATGTATGGAGCTCCAGGAGTTAAAGGACCCTGGCCTGATATCACTTCCAGGCACCTTGTGTGGCTTGGAAGTGTTCGCTCTGAAAGGTGTAGGTAGGCTGTAACAATGCTGAAGTCCCCAGATAGGTAGACTTGTATTGCAATGAACGGTTAGATTCTTCAGAAGGATCGAGTCCTCAGAAATGAGGAGAAGGTGCATCATGGCAGCAGGGAGGTGACTGAGGGATGAGCGAAACGACTTTGGATAAAAACATCTTGAAGTCGATTCGCATAAAACTTAGTTTGAATACTGCACGGAGCGAGCGCTGATGAGCCAAATTTATTACTTTATTGTTTCATTCAAAGTCGTTTCGCTCATCCCTATTGATAATATTTAAACCATAAGGTTTGGCCATCTTCCAGTTTGTTGCCTGTCATCATGGGAGGTCCTGCTTCTGGTCAACCTGAGCCTGTCCAGAGTTCCATTCACAGGGTCATGTAAGCTACTATATCTCACGGACTCTGTCCTGTAACATTGTATCATAGTGTTTGAAAGAAAGATTCCGTCTGTCTATTTTGGCGAACAAGGATTCCGCCCATAAATCTTATCCAAAGTCTAACAGGATAGACAAAAGTTATACAACATGTTAAAAAAAAAAAGTTGTTGAAGTCTGCTAAACAACCTTCCCTATTACCATAGCTGAAGCTTATGATACATGAAGAGGTGACCCTGCAGGTCAAATCCCCAAAGAGTGACCCCATTATGGAAACTGCATCTCTCAAGGAATTTATTGAGAGGTATAGTGAGTGCTTTGACCACACAGGTGTTTCATAGCAGTTAGAAATACTGGACTATGAAAAGGAAAAATTTTATTTTTTCCCCCAAAAAGTTGCATAAGCCCCATTTATTATTATTATTTTTTTCACAAGTGATTACAGGAGAAAAATTAACCCACAAAGTGGTACCCATTCTCTACCGAAACTGCTGTTTGGGAACACGACAGGGCTCCAAAGAGAGGGCATGCTATATGGTTTTTGGAATAACATATGGTTTTCATTTGAAGAGATCCTGACGTAACCACCTACAATGGAAACCTCAAAAAGTTACCCCATTTTGGAAATTACAACCTTTAAGGAATTTATTGAGGGATGTAGTGAGTGTTTTAACCCCACAGATGTTTCATTGAATTTAGAAACTCTTCACTGTGAAACTGAAAATGTAAATTTTTCCAATACCGTATTTTTCGCTCTATAAGACGTTTTTTGAGGAGGAAAATAAGAAAAAATATATTTTGAACCAAAAGCTGTGCTTTTGGTGGGTTGTAAACTAATGGTGGTCTGTGGATGACACTATTATGGGGGATCTGTGGATGACACTGTTATGGGGGATCTGTGGATGACAGGGATCTGTGGATGGCACTGTTATGGGGGATCTGTGTATGACACTGTTATGGGGGCATCTGTGGATGGCACTGTTATGGGGGCATCTGTGGATGGCACTGTTATGGGGGCATCTGTGGATGGCACTGTTATGGGGGCATCTGTGGATGGCACTGTTATGGGGGCATCTGTGGATGGCACTGTTATGGGGCATCCGTGGATGGCATTGTTATGGGGGCATCTGTGGATTGCATTTTTATGGGTGCATCTGTGGATTGCACTGTTACGTCACTCGCCTGCGCAGCCTGCTTCATTCATAAAGTGGGAGGAGCAGGCGCGTGACGTAGTGAGTTACGCTGCCGCCACCCGCCCGGCCTCCTGCCTGCTATGGAAGATTGTAGTAAGTACTACAGGCTGGATTGCACATGATTTCTATAGTTTAACTTTGCCTACAGGTTAGATATGATTACTACAGTGAGCGGGGCCCGGTGTAATAGAAAATAGTGACTGCACTGCCCCGCTGCCATTACAAACCAGATGCCGGCCCCCAGCCCCTCCCCGCTGATACACCCGATGGCCACGCTGTGCAGCATTGCGGCGGTGTATCAGTGTAAATTGCAGCATTTGCCCCATAAGACGCACTGCCATTTTGCCCCCACTTTTTGGGCCTCATGCACACGGTCGTTGTTGTGGTCCGCAATCTGAGCCACATTTTTTGCGGCTCGGGTGCAGAACCCATTCACGGTCAATGGGGCCGCAAAAGATGCAGACACCACTCCGTGTGCTGTCCGCATCAGTTGCTCCGTTCCGTGGCCCCGCAAAAAAAAATATAGCATGTCCTATTCTTGTCCGTTTTGCAGACAAGAATAGGCATTTCTACAATGGGCCGCCCGTTCCGCAAATTTTGGAAGGCTCATGGGCAGCTTCTGTTTTTTGCAGATCCGCGGTTTGCGGACCACAAAAAACGGAACGGTCGTGTGCATGAGACTTTATAGGATGAGAAATACGGTAATTGCAATGGAAAATCTGCAATAAAATAAATGTTAAAATTTCACCTCCACATTGCTTTAGTTCCTGTGGAACACCTAAACAGCTAACAAAGTTTCTGAAATCAGTTTGAATAATTTGAGGGGAGTTGTTTCTAAAATTGGATCATTTATGGATGGTTTCTATTATAAAAGTATAACAAAATAATAGCAAAGACAGGTGCACTCTGCGGTCATACTAAACCCTCAAACTGATTTTAAAATTTAGAGATTAGCCAAAATGTCCTACGGTGGAGGAAGTGCTCAAACCCACATGCAGTTGTGCATATATATACAGGGGAGCAAATCCTGCACTTGTGGCCCGTTGCTAATGACGATCCCCAGCAAAAATGCATACAGTGGAGGATGCCTGCAGCGAACCACAAGTACCACAATAGACATCCTACACAAGATAGCAATTATGTGGATGTGATAATCAATGTAACAAAATAATAGCAAAGACAGGTGCACTCTGCGGTCGTACTAAACCCTCAAACTGATTTTAAAATTGAGAGATTAGCCAACATGTCCTACGGTGTAGGACATGTCTGAGCCCAAGCACCGCGCCAAGGTTTCTCAAGTAGCTCGGGACCTAACACTCACCTACCTGTGCCATGTGGGCAATACCAGAGCCAGTGGGCAAATACAGGAGCATGAGGCCGACTCACAAACAACTCACCAGTCACCTCCAGCATGTAACCATGCTTGCAATGGGAGGAGGGAGGAGTCTGCGAGTCCCACTCAAGACTGGCTGGTATGGCCCAGGCCTCACAGGTGCACCCAAATGTAGCTTGTAGATGGAAAGCAGGCACATTTAAATTGGAGTTTACGGTTCAATCATTATAAATTGGAGTTTATACACCTCCAGATATCTTTATATATACAAACTGAAAAGAATGGCGTGGTATTAAACAGGCAGGAAGTGCTCAAACCCACATGCAGTTATGCATATATATATACAGGGGAGCAATCCTGCACTTGTGGCCCGTTGCTAATGACGATCCCCAGCAAAAATGCATACAGTGGAGGATGCCTGCAGCGAACCACAAGTGCAGGATTTGCTCCCCTGTATATATATGCACAACTGCATGTGGGTTTGAGCACTTCCTGCTTGTTTAATACCACGCCATTCTTTTCAGTTTCTATTATGAAAGTCCCTCAAACTCAAGTCACTTCAAAACTGAATTCACCACTTACATGAAGAACAATATGTCATGAAGAAACATTCTCATAATCGCTTAGATAAATAAAAGGATTCCAAAGTTCTTAACATATAAAGTGACATGTCAGATTTGCAAAATTAGGCTGTATCAGGAAGGTAGGACTGGCTGTCTGAAAGGGGTTAAACAGTAGACTGGTACACAATACATGCTTGGTGCTGTAGGGTTGCCTTGGCCATATAACTCCAATCACAGAAATGTAACCCAATTTTGGTCAATTTTACCACGATGTCTGAGTGGCTTTTCCTCGGGAGAACTCTGCTTCTGGGGCCCAGATGTCTCCCCAGCATTGAGATTGGAGAAGCCGTTAATTCCTTGAGGTAGCTTCAAACCCTTAGGAGGGCTCAAGGCTACCACACATGTTCTTATGGAGCCTGTGGCAGAGGCTTTGCATATGGCAGGGCTCAATAGGAATGTATTGAATTTCCCATATATGCAATGGTAATTTATTGCAGTCCACCGCAAAAGCAATCAGACGATCACATTTTATATTTGTGGCTGACCTCACAAATTCACATCTAACTGAATGGGCACAAATGCCCACAGACACCTTGCAAAATATCACAATAAACTTTTTCAAAAACAGAATAAGTGTACTGCTTCATAGCGACACTGGTTAAGTGACAGCTGTCACAATCAGGTTCACAGTGTAGCTGCGATCCCACAGAAATGTATGAGGTTGCAGCGCAAGATGCATGAGAGACTGCGACCCTTGAATGCAACTCTACTGGATTTTTGCAATTCAGGGGTTGTAGTAGCAGCACTTGTTTGATTTGCGCTGTGACCCTCATTCAATTCTATGGGATCACCACTACACTCCGATGCCTCTGTGATCCTGGACATGACCAGTGTCGCAGTGCAACTGTACCCTAAAGAGCAGATACTAATAATTACACTGAGCATACAGGACTAGAGAAGTGGTACCATGTAGTGTTATATACACATGACTGGAGAAGTACTATTACGGTATGCAGTGTCAAGTATACAGGTCAAGAAAAGTGGTACTGTGCAGTGTCATATATACAGTACAGACCCAAAAGTTTGGACACACCTTCTCATTCAAAGAGTTTTCTTTATTTTCATGACTATGAAGGCATCAAAACTATGAATTAACACATGTGGAATTATATACATAACAAACAAGTGTGAAACAACTGAAAATATTTCATATTCTAGGTTCTTTAACCACCTCAGCCCCCAGTGCTTAAACACCCTGAAAGACCAGGCCACTTTTTACACTTCTGACCTACACTACTTTCACCGTTTATTGCTCGGTCATGCAACTTACCACCCAAATGAATTTTACCTCCTTTTCTTCTCACTAATAGAGCTTTCATTTGGTGGTATTTCATTGCTGCTGACATTTTTACTTTTTTTGTTATTAATCGAAATTTAACGATTTTTTTTTGCAAAAAAATGACATTTTTTACTTTCAGTTGTAAAATTTTGCAAAAAAAACGACATCCATATATACATTTTGCTCTAAATTTATTGTTCTACATGTCTTTGATAAAAAAAAAAATGTTTGGGTAAAAAAAAAAATGGTTTGGGTAAAAGTTATAGCGTTTACAAACTATGGTACAAAAATGTGAATTTCCGCTTTTTGAAGCAGCTCTGACTTTCTGAGCACCTGTCATGTTTCCTGAGGTTCTACAATGCCCAGACAGTACAAACACCCCACAAATGACCCCATTTTGGAAAGTACACACCCTAAGGTATTCGCTGATGGGCATAGTGAGTTCATAGAACTTTTTATTTTTTGTCACAAGTTAGTGGAAAATGATGATTTTTTTTTTTTTTTTTTTTTTCTTACAAAGTCTCATATTCCACTAACTTGTGACAAAAATAAAAACTTCTATGAACTCACTATGCCCATCACGAAATACCTTGGGGTCTCTTCTTTCCAAAATGGGGTCACTTGTGGGGTAGTTATACTGCCCTGGCATTCTAGGGGCCCAAATGTGTGGTAAGGAGTTTGAAATCAAATTCTGTAAAAAATGACCTGTGAAATCCGAAAGGTGCTCTTTGGAATATGGGCCCCTTTGACCACCTAGGCTGCAAAAAAGTGTCACACATCTGGTATCTCCGTACTCAGGAGAAGGTGGGGAATGTGTTTTGGGGTGTCTTTTTACATATACCTATGCTGGGTGAGATAAATATCTTGGTCAAATGCCAACTTTGTATAAGAAAAATGGGAAAAGTTGTCTTTTGCCAAGATATTTCTCTCACCCAGCATGGGTATATGTAAAATGACACCCCAAAACACATTCCCCACCTTCTCCTGAGTACGGCAATACCAGATGTGTGACACTTTTTTGCAGCCTAGGTGGGCAAAGGGGCCCATATTCCAAAGAGCACCTTTCGGATTTCACAGGTCATTTTTTACAGAATTTGATTTCAAACTCCTTACCACACATTTGGGCCCCTAGAATGCCAGGGCAGTATAACTACCCCACAAGTGACCCCATTTTGGAAAGAAGACACCCCAAGGTATTCCGTGAGGGGCATGGCAAGTTCCTAGAATTTTTTATTTTTTGTCACAAGTTAGTGGAATATGAGACTTTGTATGAAAAAAAAAAAAAAAAAATCATCATTTTCCACTAACTTGTGACAAAAAAATAAAAAATTCTAGGAACTCGCCATGCCCCTCACGGAATACCTTGGGGTGTCTTCTTTCCAAAATGGGGTCACTTGTGGGGTAGTTATACTGCCCTGGCATTTTCCAGGGGCCCTAATGTGTGGTAAGTAGGTAAATGACCTGTGAAATCCTAAAGGTGCTCTTTGGAATATGGGCCCCTTTGCCCACCTAGGCTGCAAAAAAGTGTCACACATGTGGTATCGCCGTATTCAGGAGAAGTTGGGAAATGTGTTTTGGGGTGTCATTTTACATATACCCATGCTGGGTGAGAGAAATATCTTGGCAAAAGACAACTTTTCCCATTTTTTTATACAAAGTTGGCATTTGACCAAGATATTTCTCTCACCCAGCATGGGTATATGTAAATGACACCCCAAAACACATTCCCCAACTTCTCCTGAATACGGAGATACCAGATGTGTGACACTTTTTTGCAGCCTAGGTGCGCAAAGGTGCCCAAATTCCTTTTAGGAGGGCATTTTTAGACATTTGGATACCAGACTTCTTCTCACGCTTTGGGGCCCCTAGAATGCCAGGGCTGTATAATACCCACATGTGACCCCATTTGGAAAGAAGACACCCCAAGGTATTCAATGAGAGGCATGGCGAGTTCATAGAATTTTTTTTTTTTTGGGCACAAGTTAGCGGAAATTGATATTTTTAATTTTTTTCTCACAAAGTCTCCCGTTCCGCTAACTTAGGACAAAAATTTTCAATCTTTCATGGACTCAATATGCCCCTCACGGAATACCTGGGGGTGTCTTCTTTCGAAATGGGGTCACATGTGGGGTATTTATACTGCCCTGGCATTCTAGGGGCCCTAAAGCGTGAGAAGAAGTCTGGAATATAAATGTCTAAAAAAATTTTACGCATTTGGTTTCCGTGAGGGGTATGGTGAGTTCATGTGAGATTTTATTTTTTGACACAAGTTAGTGGAATATGAGACTTTGTAAGAAAAAAAAAAAAAAAATTCCGCTAACTTGGGCCAAAAAAATGTCTGAATGGGCCTTACAGGGGGGTGATCAATGACAGGGGGGGTGATCAATGACAGGGGGGGTGATCAATGACAGGGGGGGTGATCAATGACAGGGGGGTGATCAGGGAGTCTATATGGGGTGATCACCACAGTCATTGATCATGCCCCTGTAAGGCTTCATTCAGACGTCCGGATGCGTTTTGCGGATCGGATCCATCTATCAGTGCATCCGTAAAAATCATGCGGACATCTGAATGGAGCTTTACAGGGGATTGATCAATGACAGGGGTGTAATCAATGACAGGGGGGTGATCAGGGAGTCTATATGGGGTGATCACCACAGTCATTGATCATGCCCCTGTAAGGCTTCATTCAGACGTCCGGATGCGTTTTGCGGATTCGATCCATCTATCAGTGCATCCGTAAAAATCACGCGGACATCTGAATGGAGCTTTACAGGGAGGTAATCAATGACAGGGGGGTGATCACCACAGTCATTGATCATGCCCCTGTAAGGCTTCATTCAGACGTCCGTATGCGTTTTGCGGATCGGATCCATCTATCAGTGCATCCGTAAAAATCATGCGGACATCTGAATGGAGCTTTACAGGGGGGTAATCAATGACAGGGGGGTGATCAGGGAGTCTATATGGGGTGATCACCACAGTCATTGATCACTCCCCTGTAAGGCTCCATTCAGACGTCCGTATGATTTTTACGGATCCGATCAGTCTATCAGTGGATCCGTAAAAATCATGCGGACATCTGAATGGAGCTTTACAGAGGGGTGATCAATGACAGGGGTGTAATCAATGACAGGGGGGTGATCAGGGAGTCTATATGGGGTGATCACCACAGTCATTGATCACTCCCCTGTAAGGCTGCATTCAGACGTCCGTATGATTTTTACGGATCCGATCAGTCCATCAGTGGATCCGTAAAATCATGCGGACATCTGAATGGAGCTTTACAGGGGGGTGATCAATGACAGGGGGGTAATCAATGACAGGGGGGTGATCAGGGAGTCTATATGGGGTGATCAGGGGTGATCAAGGGTGAATAAGGGGTTAATAAGTGACGGGGGGGGGGTGTAGTGTAGTGGTGCTTGGTGCAACATATTACTGAGCTACCTGTGTCCTCTGGTGGTCGATCCAAACAAAGGGGACCACCAGAGGACCAGGTAGCAGGTATATTAGACGCTGTTATCAAAACAGCGTCTAATATACCTGTTAGGGGTTAAAAAAATCACATCTCCAGCCTGCCAGCGAACGATCGCCGCTGGCAGGCTGGAGATCCACTCGCTTACCTTCCGATCCTGTGAACGCGCGCGCCTGTGTGCGCGCGTTCACAGGAAATCTCCCGTCTCGCGAGAGGACGCACCGGCGCGTCCACCCAGAACAACAGGACCGCCGCAAAGACGCAATCCTGCGTACGGCGGTCCTGGTGTGGTTAAAGTAGCCACCTTTTGCTTTGATTACTGCTTTGCACACTCTTGGCATTCTCTTGATGAGCTTCAAGAGGTAGTCCCCTGAAATGGTCTTCCAACAGTCTTGAAGGAGTTCCCAGAGATGCTTAGCACTTGTTGGCCCTTTGCCTTCACTCTGCGGTCCAGCTCACCCCAAACCATCTCGATTGGGTTCAGGTCCGGTGACTGTGGAGGCCAGGTCATCTGGCGCAGCACCCCATCACTCTCCTTCGTGGTCAAATAGCCCTTACTTTCAAAGTTTTCCCAATTTTTCGGCTGACTGACTGACCTTCATTTCTTAAAGTAATGATGGCCACTCGTTTTTCTTTACTTAGCTGCTTTTTTCTTGCCATAATACAAATTCTAACAGTCTATTCAGTAGGACTATCAGCTGTGTATCCACCCGACTTCTCCTCAACGCAACTGATGGTCCCAACCCCATTTATAAGGCAAGGAATCCCACTTATTAAACCTGACAGGGCACACCTGTGAAGTGAAAACCATTTCAGGGGACTACCTCTTGAAGCTCATCAAGAGAATGCCAAGAGTGTGCAAAGCAGTAATCAAAGCAAAAGGTGGCTACCTTGAAGAACCTACAATATGAAATATTTTCAGTTGTTTCACAGTTGTTTGTTATGTATATAATTCCACATGTGTTAATTCATAGTTTTGATGCCTTCAGTGTGAATCTACAATTTTCATAGTCATGAAAATAAAGAAAACTCTTTGAATGAGATAGTGTGTCCAAACTTTTGGTCTGTACTGTACATGACTAGAAAAGTTGTACTGTGCAGTGTCCATATTTACAGGGCAAGAGAAGTGGTACTGTGTAGTGCTCATTTACAAAGCTAGAGAAGTGGTGCTGTGCAGTGCTCATATTTACATGGCAAGAGAAGTGGTACTGTGCAGTACTTATACATATACAGATTAGCAGCAGAAAGGCCGACATACATACAGTATCTTTTAAAGCATATATATTTGGATTAGCAGCTCACCCCTATGTTACTATGAAACAAGGTGCTCTAGTTGTCCTGCTAGGCGGTTGTGTGGAAGCTTGGCTGTGAGCTTGATTTCATCACCTTCAGACCTTGTTCAGACCATAGTTAGCGTAGTGGTAGGACCCCTTGCCATGCTGAGTGACCGTGACGTGGTGCATGATGGGCTCCGATATTTTCCTGACAGGAATATATTGGCAAAAGTCTCAGCTTTTAATATCTGCATTTATGACTAGCCAGTATAGTCAGCGGCATATCCGTTTGGTGCATTTTTTTCTGTGATTTATATGATTATATTTTCATCCGCACAATGCTTCGGTTTGTGTAGGATGCCTTTGTGGTGCATGTGGACCGCGCCGACATCCTCCATTGTATGCATTTTTTTGCTGGGGATAGTCGTTTGCTGCTGTCCACATGCGGTGGGACTGCTCCCCAATGAAAAACACGCTACAGTGTTTGGGGTTTGAGCAGTTCCCCCATATTTGCCACGATATTTCTGTGATTTTGTGTTGTTTTATATGTAGTGTATGTGCCTTTACCTGGCATTCAAACACTCTCTTTTGCACCTGGTAACCTCCATCACATGGTCTGATATGGGTGTGGCTTACAGTCTTGCTTTGTTCACATTGCATTAGTTGTCCTGCTAGGCGGTTGTGTGGAAGCTTGGCTGTGAGCTGGATTACATCACCTTCAGACCTTGTTCACACCATAGTTAGCGTAGTGGTAGGACCCCTTGCCATGCTGAGTGACCGTGACGTGGTGCATGATGGGCTCCGATATTTTCCTGACAGGAATATATTGGCAAAAGTCTCAGCTTTTAATATCTGCATTTATGACTAGCCAGTATAGTCAGTGGCATATCCGTTTGGTGCATTTTTTTCTGTGATTTATATGCTCTAGCACCTTCCGCCAAAAATGTACAAAAAGGTAATATATATTTGACAGGCACACTTTTATCTAGACTAAATAGATCAATTAGATTAAATTGACCATTTATTTAGTCTCACAACACTAATATATTAGATTAAAAGTAAAAAAAAATTATATGTAAATAAAATGCAGTAATACATATAAAATAAAATATCCTATCGCACCACATGTTGAAAATTATATTTAGCACGTGTTATGCCCCATAAAATACTATATACAAAGTTGTGCTCATAAATTTACATACCCTTGTAGAATTTATGATTTCTTAACCATTGTTCAGAGAATATGAATTATAACACAAAAACTGTGTTTACTCTTTTTAAATCATAATCACAACACAAACTACCCAAATGACCTTGATCAAAAGTTTACATACCCCAGTTATTAAAGGGTTTCTGTCACCTGAAAAATGGCTATTAAGCTGGCTGACATTAGCGATGTGTCAGCTGAACAGAACTATATTACTGCCTAAAGCCTTTATTGAGAAAAACTAACTTTTATAATATGCTAACTAGCCTCTTGGAGCAGGGGGGCGTTGCACCTGCTCTTAGAGGCTCCGTTTGCCCACCTCTTTTCACGCCCTTCTTCTCTTGATTGACAGGGCCAGGGCAGCGCTGCTCTCCTCCCGCCGGCCGTGTCTTCAGTGTAAATCTTGTGCCGTTCAATATTCGGCGCAGGCGCAGTGAAGGAAGGACGCTCGGCGGCTGCTGACTTGCTCACTGCGCTTGCGCCGAATACTTAACGGCGCGAGATTTAAACTGCAGACCGGGCCGGAGGTAGGAGTCCAACTATTCCTGCCCCTGTCAATCTAGTGTAGCAGGGCGTGGCCAGAGGTGGGAGAACTGAGCTAATTAGCATATTCTAAAAGTTTGTTTTTCTCAATAACGGCGGCAGGCAATGAGATGGCACTAATATAGTTATGTTCAGCTGACATTAGCACATCGCTAATGTCAGCCAGCTTAATACCCATTTTCAGGTGACAGAAACCCTTTAATACCGTGTACTGCCTCCTTTAACATCAACGACAGCTTGAAGTCTTTTGTGGTAGTTGTGGATGAGGCTCTTAATCCTATCAGATGATAAAGCTGCCCATTCTTCCTGGCAAAAAGCTTCCAGTTCCCCTAAATTCTTGGGCTGTCTAGCTAGAACTGTGCGTTTGATGTCTCCCCAGAGTGGCTCAATGATATTGAGGTCTGGAGACTGAGATGGCCACTCCAGAAACTTCACTTTATTTTGCTGTAGCAAATGACAGGTTGACCTGGCCTTGTGTTTTGGATCAGTACGTCCCATGTGCAGCTTCCGGGATGATGAGTGCAAATTTTCCTCCAGTATTTGTTGATACATTACTGCATTCATATTGCCATCAATTCTGACCAAATTTTGTTTCACAGTAGGAATAGTGTACCTTTCATCATAGGCCTTGTTGGATTCCTCTCCAAATGTAGCGTTTATAATTGTGTCCAAACAGTTCGATTGTAGTCTCATCACTCCAAATGACTTTGTGCCAGAAGGTTTGAGGCTTGTCTCTGTGCTGTTTGGCATATTGTAAGTGGGATACTTTGTGGCATTTGCGTAGTAATGGCTTTCTTCTGGAAACTCGACCATGCAGCCCATCTTTCTCCTTATTGTGCATCTTGAAACAGCCATACCACTTTCTTTCAGAGAGTCCTGTATTTCACCTCAAGTGATTTGTGGGTTTTTCCTTGCATCCCGAACAATTTTTCTGGCAGTTGTGGCCGAAAGTTTAGTTGGTCTACCTGACCATGGTTTGGTTTCAACACTGCTGATTGGCATTCTCAAGTCCTATTTTCTTATATCCCTTTCCTGTTTTATAGAGTTCAACTACCTTTTCCCACAGATCCTTTGACAATTCTTTTGCTTTCCCCGTAACTTAGAATCCAACCAAAATCAGTGCAGCACTGGATGAAATATGCAAGGGTCTGTCAGGAGTCAAGAAAGTCATTGACCTTTTATACACACCCACTAAATACATGCAAACAGATCACAGGTGAAGATGGTTACCTTTAATAGCCATTGTAACCCTTTTGTGTCATCGTGTGCATGTTATCAGGCCAAATCACCAGGGTATGTAAACTTTTGATCAGGGTCATTTGGGTAATTTGTGTTGTGATTATGATTTAAAAAGAGTAAACACAGTTGTTTGACAATAAATGGCTTCAGCCAACCACTAACCATGAGTGAGAGAAAAGTTTGTGTGTTATCATTCATATTCTCTGAACAATCGTTAATAAATCATAAATTCTGCAAGGGTATGTAAACTTATCAGCACAACTGTAGTATATTACCTATGGTACATGCTACGCTCTTATATTCTAAAAACCAAAAACATATACAGTATGATCTAAATGTATATACTGTAGCTTCTAAGATGGTAGCTCCCATTCCATAGTTCCAGTTTATAACATACTGTATATCGCCGGTTAAAGAATTTCCCATGGAATGGGTAGGATTATCTTTGTTTTATATTGTGAATGATGGGGACTGTCTCATAAATCCCATTGATCAGTTCCTGCAAAATATATAAAAAGTAGCAGTATGTACTCACGATGTTTGCTATTACATGTGGCTCGAGCGCAGACCCAGCAGTGTGTGTGCTCACATTGCGGCATCTAACGTAATACTGGAGTCTATGATCCTCACACCCAAGTTTGGCGTCCCACATGGTCTGTGTCAGTGATGTCGGATTTCCTGCATGTTACACTGTGTCGTCACAGCGTCCCACGTGGTCTCAATCATCAGTCGGCTTAGCAGTGCTCTCTGTGTTCTTTATTATGCCGTTCACATCTGCCTTCGTCCAGCTCCTTTCAATACAGCTCTGCCACAGTGTATATTACTATTCTTAAATAAATGCATCTTCTGAATTAATATATCTTAGGGTCTTCCAAACGCATTTCGGAATATACTCACTCCTTCCTCAGTGGCCATTATTGTTTCCTGGGTCCTGACCACTTTTATATTCATGTCACAAATAAAACCCTTTTTGCATTTTTTTCATTCATTCTTTTTAAGTATATTTCATTCATCAAAGAAAGGAGACTATTTCATATGTCTAAATGAACGTCCCATACAACTGTTTAAATCAGTGATCTTATTGTTCTTATATTCAACCATGTCCAAAAAGTGCATTGCGATTTTGATGTGTTTTTAATGCGTTTTTTCGCTATATATGCGTTTTGTTCAGAATGGGTACATCTTCATTCATATTATGTGCAGACATATTTATCTTTTCCAAAAATTTTAAATAATATACATAATTTATGTGTAACAAATAACAACCTCTCCACTGCTTTGATTGTTGATCCCTCTACATCTTATACATTGATTTGAGGGATGGATTTGAGCCCCCATCCTTCAAATAGCAAACATCTTGAGTACGTGCTCCTAACTTATTATATCTTCTACAGGAACTGATCAATGGGATTTATGAGACAGTTCCCATCATTCACAATACAAAACAAAGATAATCCTACCCCATTTCTTTGGGACATTCTTTAACCGGCCATATATGTTATAAACTGGAACTATGCAATGGGAGCCACTATCTTAGCAGCTATATAAATTTAGATCATACTGTATATGTTTTTGGTTTTTAGAAAATAAGAGCGTATCGCTACTGTGTACCATAGGTAATATACTATATAGTATTTTATGGTGCGCAACACGTGCTAAATATAATTTCCCACATGTGGTGAGATAGGATATTACATTTTATATGTATTACTGCATTTTATTATATATTATTTATTTTACTTTTAATCTAATATATTACAGTTGTGACACTCAATAAACGGTCAATTTAATCTAATTGATCTATGTAGTCTAGATGAAAATGTGCCTGTCAAATATATATCACCTTTTTATACATATCTTTTACATGAATTACTTCGCCACAAAATGCTTTTTTTTGTAAGTAGTGGGTGCAATGACAGGGAGCAGCGATTGCACTGCTCCACGTCATTGTACCCCTCAGATGTTGCGTTCATAGCTGATTGCGGCATCTGACATCAATATTACAGTGTAAAATAAAAATTAAAATTATAAAATCATACTTATCCTCATCTATTTCATCACAAAGAGCCAGTCACCATTTTGTAGATCTGGAGTGAAATCTTACGCGGCCCATGATGAGGTCATCACGTCCGCCGGCGTGGTGACATCATACGTCATGGAACACAGGATTTTGCGTGGGATCTTCAATCAAGATGGCACAGGGCGGCTCTTCGCACTCAAATGGGTGAAGTAGGTATGATTTTTTTTTTTTTTTTTTACCGCCACTCACTGATAATCGATTCACTACCCAGAAGCATGAGGAAATTCGGCTTCACAGCAAATTTTCCCTGAAATTCAGACTGGATTCCACATCGTGGAGTTCGATTCGCTGAACAATTGTCATATATAAAAACATACATATATAAATACACACTCATACATAAAGACACATACAGCATCTCATAAAAATAAGTGCACCCCTCAAATTTTTGCTAATATTTTATTATAGCTTTTCCTGGGACAACACTGAAGATATGACACTTTGATACAATGTAAAGTAGTCAGTGTACAGCTTGTATAACAGTGTAAATTTGGCGTGTCCTCAAAATAACTCAACACACAGCCATTAATGTCTAAACCGCTGGCAACAAAAGTGAGTACACCCCTAAGTGAAAATAGCCAAATTGTGCCCAAAGTGTCAATACTGTATTTTGTGTGGCCACCATTATTTTCCAGCACTGCTTTACCTCTCTTGGGCATGGAGTTCACTAGAACTTCACAGGTTGTCACTGAAATCCTTTTCCACTCCTCCACTCCTACATCACGGAGCTGGTGGATGTTAGAGACCTTGTGCTTCTCCACTTTGGCGTCCCGGATTTGCTTCAGATGCGTCCCAGGTGCATTGCGGGAAACCCATGCGAGTGCGCACACAATTTCAGTCAGTTTTGAATGTGATTGCGTTGCGTTGTTCAGTTGTTATCTCACGGGTGCAATGCGTTTTGCACGTGCTTGATAAAAAACTGAATGTGGTACCCGACTTCTTCACTGAAGTTCAGGTTTGGGTTAGGTGTTCTGTAGATTTTATTATTTTCCCTTATAACATGGTTATAAAGGAAAATAATAGAATTCTTAATACAGATTGCTTGCTAAAATGTGGATTGAGGGGTTAAAAAAATTAAATTAACTCACCTCATCCACTTGATCCTTGTATCTTCATTCAGCAGGACCTGCGCTGATGTCACCATGCTCACCATGTGGTGAGCGCGATTACGTCATCAAAGGTCCTTTTGCAGGTCCTGAAAGAAGAAGAAAGAAGAAGATGCCGGCTGCGTGATCAAGTGGATGAGGTGAGTTAATATTTTTTTTCTTTTTTAACCCCTCAATCCACATTTCTGTAAGCAATCTGTATTAAGAATGCTATTATTTTCCCTTATAACCATGTTATAAGGTAAAATAATACAGTAATGGGGTTGTTCATCCCTATCATCTCCTAGCAACCATGCGTGAAAATCGCACCATATCCGCACTTGCTTGCGGATGCTTGCGATTTTCACGTAGACCCATTCATTTCTAGGGGGTCTGCATTGCGTGAAAAATGCAGAATATAGAACCTTCTGCGATTTTCACGCAACGCACAAGTGCTGCGTGACAAGCATCGTTCATGTACATAGCGCCATTGAAATGAATGGGTCAGGATTCAGTGCGGGTGCAATGCGTTCACGCCACGCAGTGCACCAACGTGGAATACTCACCCGTGTGAAAGGGGCCTTTCTGTTTGAGGATGCCCCACAGATGCTCAATATGGTTTAGGTCTGGAGACATGCTTGGCCAGTCCAGCACCTGTAACCCTTAATTTCTTTAGCAATGTAGTGGTCATCTTGGAGGTCTGTTTGGGTTTGTTATCATGTTGGAAAGTAGTGGAAAATACAGTACATGGACAACAGACACAATAGACTGGAAGGAATACATTGATGTCTCTGGGAGAATTTTTTAGACATATCCTTTTATCTGTGCAGAAGTCACTGTACAAGGAGGGGGTCATAGAAGAGCTGTGACCATCGGTTGAGATTTGAGATTGCCATTATAAAAACTCTTCACACAGTTTGTGGACAAAAGCAAACAATTTATTTTGCAAAAAATAAAACTAAATAAAAGCAAAACCAACAATTCTCAGGAGTTAAGTTGCAGCTACCATGGTAGCACATATGCAGCGTCCCACTCAGGAACACGTGGGAACTGCAAAATAGCTTAAAAACTGCAGTTTCATATTGTATGTTATTTTGCACTGCAACACCTGTTGTATCCCTGTTGTAGACCCTGTGCTGGTCTTGTGTAATTCATACATCCCACCACTAGATGGGGATAACACTTAGGTCATATAAATACCTAGGTCAGGCCTAGTTAGTCAGTGTGTGGAGATTAGACAGAATGGTTCATTGATCTCAAGTGATTCTGCTGAGTTTGAGACAGGGCAGATCTAGCTCTTATACTCAGTTAAAGTCTAGTCCAGAAAGGGACAAAGGAAGGAGAGGATTAACAGCCAAAGGATAAAAGCCATCAACCAGGCATTAAAGACCTTTGGATATTCAGGTGAAGGATACCATAGCCTCCGGCAACCTCACCAAATTACACTGATACAGAAAATTCCGGCTAAGCTAAATCCAGCCAAGAAAGCCTATAAACAGTGGATTCACAGGATAACTCTACTGCTAACCAAAGACTGCACTTTGTTTGATGTACCTATAGGGATGAGCGAACCCGAACTGTATAGTTCGGGTTCGTACCGAATTTTGGGGTGTCCGTGACACAGACCCGAACCCGAACATTTTCGTAAAAGTCCGGGTTTGGGTTCGGTGTTCGGCGCTTTCTTGGCGCTTTTTGAAAGGCTGCAAAGCAGCCAATCAATAAGCGTCATACTACTTGCCCCAAGAGGCCATCACAGCCTTGCCTACTATTGGCATGGCTGTGATTGGCCAGTGCAGCATGTGACCCAGCCTCTATATAAGCTTGGGTCACGTAGCGCTGCACGTCACTCTGCTGATTCAAGCATAGGGAGAGGTTGCTGCTGCGACGTTAGGGCGAGATTAGGCAGATTAACTCCTCCAAAAGACATAATTCAGTGATCGATCTCCAGCTGTGGATCATTGAAGTGCTGATATTGAATTGCTCACTTTTTTTAGGCTGCCCAGAGCGTTTTTATATCACTTTTTTCTGGGGTGATCGGCGGCCATTTTGTGGCTTGTGGTGCGCCAGCACAAGCTACCACCAAGTGCATTTAACCATCAATAGTGTGGTTATTTTTTGCTATATCCTACATCAGCTGCAGGCTGAGCCTGTGTCACCCAAGTGCATTTAACCATCAACAGTGTGGTTATTTTTTGGCCATATATTACATCAGGTGCAGGCTGAGCCTGTGTCACCCAAGTGCATTTAACCATCAACAGTGTGGTTATTTTTTGGCAATATACTACATCAGGTGCAGGCTGAGCCTGTGTCACCCAAGTGCATTTAATCATCAACAGTGTGGTTATTTTTTGGCCATATACTACATCAGGTGCAGGCTGAGCCTGTGTCACCCATCAATAGTGTGGTTATTTTTTGGCCATATACTACATCAGGGGCAAGTTGAGCCTGTCACCCAGCGCCTAAAAAATAGCCCTGACATTTATATTCCTCCAAATCAGTACTGTTTTAGCTGGTCAAGTTATTTGTAGTGACCGTAAAAGCACAGTTTGTGTTCTGGGTTGAAAAAGTATTCCCAAATTTGCCATTTTCAAAATTGTGGTGAACGGGAACAATGAGGAAAACATCTAATAAGGGACGCGGACGTGGACATGGTCGTGGTGGTGTTAGTGGACCCTCTGGTGCTGGGAGAGGACGTGGCCGTTCTGCCACAGCCACACGTCCTAGTGAACCAACTACCTCAGGTCCCAGTAGCCAGCAGAATTTACAGCAATATTTTGTGGGGCCCAATGCCGTTCTAAGGATGGTAAGGCCTGAGCAGGTACAGGCATTAGTCAATTGGGTGGCCGACAGTGCATCCAGCACGTTCACATTATCTCCCACCCAGTCTTCTGCAGAAAGCGCACAGATGGCGCATGAAAACCAAGCCCATCAGTCTGTCACATCGCCCCCTTGCATATCAGGGAAACTGTCTGAGCCTCAAGTTATGCAGCAGTCTCTTATGCTGTTTGAAGACTCTGCTGCCAGGGTTTCCCAAGGGCATCCACCTAGCCCTTCCCCAGGGGTGGAAGAGATAGAATGCACTAACGCACAACCACTTATGTTTCCTGATGATGATGACATGGGAATACCACCTCAGCACGTCTCTGATGATGACGAAACACAGGTGCCAACTGCTGCGTCTTTCTGCAGTGTGCAGACTGAACAGGAGGTCAGGGATCAAGACTGGGTGGAAGACGATGCAGGGGACGATGAGGTCCTAGACCCCACATGGAATGAAGGTCGTGCCACTGACTTTCAGAGTTCGGAGGAAGAGGCAGTAATGAGACCGAGCCAACAGCGTAGCAAAAGAGGGAGCAGTGGGCAAAATCAGAACACCCGCCGCCAAGAGACTCCGCCTGCTACTGACCGCCGCCATCTGGGACCGAGCACCCCAAAGGCAGCTTCAATGAGTTCCCTGGCATGGCACTTCTTCAAACAATGTGCTGACGACAAGACCCGAGTGGTTTGCACGCTGTGCCATCAGAGCCTGAAGCGAGGCATTAACGTTCTGAACCTTAGCACAACCTGCATGACCAGGCACCTGCATGCAAAGCATGAACTGCAGTGGAGTAAACACCTTAAAAACAAGGAAGTCACTCAGGCTCCCCCTGCTGCCTCTTCTGCTGCTGCCGCCGCCTCGGCCTCTTCTGCTGCTGCTGCCGCCGCCTCGGCCTCTTCCGCTGCCTCTGGAGGAACGTTGGCACCTGCCGCCCAGCAAACATGGGATGTACCACCAACACCACCACCTGCGTCACCAAGCATCTCAACCATGTCACACGGCAGCGTTCAGCTCTCCATCTCACAAACATTTGAGAGAAAGCATAAATTCCCACCTAGCCACCCTCGATCCCTGGCCCTGAATGCCAGCATTTCTAAAATACTGGCCTATGAAATGCTGTCATTTAGGCTGGTGGACACAGACAGCTTCAAACAGCTCATGTCGCTTGCTGTCCCACAGTATGTTGTTCCCAGCCGGCACTACTTCTCTAAGAGAGCCATGCCTTCCCTGCACAACCAAGTGTCCGATAAAATCAAGTGTGCACTGCGCAACGCCATCTGTGGCAAGGTCCGCCTAACCACAGATACGTGGACCAGTAAGCACGGCCAGGGACGCTATATCTCCCTAACTGCACACTGGATAAATGTAGTGGTGGCTGGGCCCCAGGCGGAGAGCTGTTTGGCGCACGTCCTTCCGCCGCGAAGGATCGCAGGGCAACATTCTTTGCCTCCTGTCTCCTCCTCCTCAGCTTCCTCCTCCTCTTCTTCCACCTGCTCATCCAGTCAGCCACACACCTTCACCACCAACTTCAGCACAGCCCGAGTTAAACATCAGCAGGCCGTTCTGAAACTCATATGTTTGGGGGACAGGCCTCACACCGCACAGGAGTTGTGGCGGGGTATAGAACAACAGACCGACGAGTGGTTGCTGCCGGTGAGCCTCAAGCCCGGCCTGGTGGTGTGCGATAATGGGCGAAATCTCGTTGCAGCTCTGGGACTAGCCGGTTTGACGCACATCCCTTGCCTGGCGCATGTGCTGAATTTGGTGGTGCAGAAGTTCATTCGCAACTACCCCGACATGTCAGAGCTGCTGCATAAAGTGCGGGCCGTCTGTTCGCGCTTCCGGCGTTCACACCCTGCTGCTGCACGCCTGTCTGCGCTACAGCGTAACTTCGGCCTTCCCGCTCACCGCCTCATATGCGATGTGCCCACCAGGTGGAACTCCACCTTGCACATGCTGGACAGACTGTGCGAGCAGCAGCAGGCCATAGTGGAGTTTCAGCTGCAGCACGCACGGGTCAGTCGCACTGTGGAACAGCACCACTTCACCACCAATGACTGGGCCTCCATGCGAGACCTGTGTGCCCTGTTGCGCTGTTTCGAGTACTCCACCAACATGGCCAGTGGCGATGACGCCGTTATCAGCGTTACAATACCACTTCTATGTCTCCTTGAGAAAACACTTAGGGCGATGATGGAAGAGGAGGTGGCCCAGGAGGAAGAGGAGGAAGAGGGGTCATTTTTAGCACTTTCAGGCCAGTCTCTTCGAAGTGACTCAGAGGGAGGTTTTTTGAAACACCAGAGGCCAGGTACAAATGTGGCCAGACAGGGCCCACTAGTGGAGGACGAGGAGGACGAGGATGAGGAGGAGGTGGAGGAGGATGAGGATGAAGCATGTTCACAGCGGGGTGGCACCCAAAGCAGCTCGGGCCCATCACTGGTGCGTGGCTGGGGGGAAACACAGGACGATGACGATACGCCTCCTACAGAGGACAGCTTGTCCTTACCTCTGGGCAGCCTGGCACACATGAGCGACTACATGCTGCAGTGCCTGCGCAACAACAGCAGAGTTGCCCACATTTTAACGTGTGCGGACTACTGGGTTGCCACCCTGCTGGATCCCCGGTACAAAGACAATGTGCCCACCTTACTTCCTACACTGGAGCGTGATAGGAAGATGCGCGAGTACAAGCGCACGTTGGTAGACACGCTACTGAGAGCATTCCCAAATGTGTCACGGCTGAGGATGGGGGAAACCCTCAGCCGTGAGGTGCCAGGTGTTGAAGTAGCTACTCGGCCATGAAGCCACAGGACAGGGAGCAGGTCACCTCCTACAGCGTCCCTACCCTGACCCTAACTCCTAACCTGCATGGGCCGACCTTTAAGGTAGGAGGGCCCATGCGCCGGAACCTCGGAGCCCTATCTTACCCTCCGCAGATCCCTGAGCTAGGAGCTGGGTAAGGCAACCTACTCCTCCTTGACACGGAGGAGCAGGAGCCTCAATGGCCAAGCTGTTGGGAAAAGGGGAACAGAAACAGCAATACGGAAATGGCAGGTGAACAGACATTCAGCAACCTGCCACAGCCCTGCTGACTGGATCCCTAAACAGGCAGGGATCCAGAACCGTTATGCTGCACAAAGACATATGAAAATCCCAACAGACAAACTTGCTACAACACACACATAAAGAGATAAGCATACATAAAACCTTAACTTAAATCTATGACCACAGTGGTGGCTCTCACAGGCAGATGGAAAAACACAGGAGGCTGCTATCAGCAAGCATGCTGAAGCAACCTCCTGAGCCCTGCCACAGAGAGAGGTTATATAGGCCCAAAGTGGCAACACCCAAAGGAAGGACACAACCAGTGACATCACACACACACTGGGAAGGGAGTTAACCCTACACACACCACAGAAGGGAAACTCACAAAAAGGAAGAGTGTCCAACAGATCACACTGTGGCCGTTACCGCAAGCAACGACATGGGTGGCACACGTGTCCAGGGAGTCAGCCCGAAGGCCGGGACACTGCCACCACATGTACATAATACCACCTAAGGTTGCCACGGGTAACCACAGTGCGGGGAATGATGTCCGTGCGCACACAAACATAAAACACAGTGCACACCAGACATACAAACGTGCATCCAAACACAACTCCCCGGGAACCGCACACAAGGCTGTTGTCCGCGGCAACCGCACCGAGGCCAACTACATAATGCCTCAGCTGCGGTTGACACAACAACCAAAACCGCAGGCAACTGTATGCGACTCCCAAGGAGTCACGACCATAACCGTGGCCGTGACAAAATGTCACAGGGGAACCAGTGGAAGCCCAAGGCGAAGGCAGAGGAGGAGCAAGAGGTCGCCAACGCAGCTGTGTCACGGCCAGCTCCTCTGAGGGCAGGGTTAGCATGGCAAAAAGTTTTGTCACCACGCCACAGCTAACTGCACCACCACCTGATACGGAACGTGTTAGCAGGAGGCAACATTTCACTAACATGGTGGAACAGTACCTGTGCACACCCCTCCACGTACTGACTGATGGTTCGGCCCCATTCAACTTCTGGGTCTCCAAATTGTCCACGTGGCCAGAGCTAGCCTTTTATGCCTTGGAGGTTCTGGCCTGCCCGGCGGCCAGCGTTTTGTCTGAACGTGTATTCAGCACGGCAGGGGGCGTCATTACAGACAGACGCAGCCGTCTGTCCACAGCCAACGTGGACAAGCTCATGTTCATTAAAATGAACCAGGCTTGGATCCCACAAGACTTGTCTGTACCTTGTGCAGAATAGACATTTATACCACCATCAAACATACATTCTTGTACTCAAGTCAAGTGCAATGATTCTTTGTTTTCTTTATTTTTTTATTTGTCCCAATATTTTGGGGGATACCTACCCCAATAAAAAATAAAAAATAACATTGTTCGCTACCTCCTCCTCCTCCATTGCTACCTCCACCTACAACACCACATTCACCGCCTCCTCAACCTCAGACTCCATATCCACCTCCTTCTCTGAGTTGCAGGTTAATAATTTGTAATTTTTAGTTATTTTATTTCATTTTAAGTTATTTCCCTATCCACATTTGTTTGCAGAGCAGTTGCCATGCTCTTAAGCACATTTTACTGCCTTTTACATCCCTCTAGCCTTTTCAAGGACTATTTTAGAGCCATTTTAATTTAAAAAAGTACCAATTTTAGTGCCCTAAATTGAAATTTTTTTTATTTTCAATTGTCGGGTGACATTTTACAATTTTTAGCGTATACAAACCCCTGCTGTGCCTGTGTGACAGGGGCCTAAATCTCTCAAAATCCTCTGATGTATTGCTGGGTGACATGTACCCCCTTTTGCCATGAATGAACCCCTGCTGTGCCTGGATGAGAGGGGCCTAAATCTCTCAAAATCCTCTGTTCTATTGCTGGGTGACAACAACCCCCTTTTGTCGTGAATGAACCCCTGCTGTGCCTGGGTGACAGGGGCCTAAATCTCTCAAAATCCTCTGTTCTATTGCTGGGTGACAAGAACCCCCTTTTGCAGTGAATGAACCCCTGCTGTGCCTGGGTGACAGGGGCCTAAATCTCTCAAAATCCTCTGTTCTATTGCTGGGTGACAAGAACCCCCTTTTGCCGTGAATGAACCCCTGTCCGGCCTGGGTGACAGGGGCCTAAATCTCTCAAAATCCTCTGTTCTATTGCTGGGTGACAATAACCCCCTTTTGCCGTGAATTAACCCCTGCTGTGGCTGGGTGACAGGGGCCTAAATCTCTCAAAATCCTCTGTTCTATTGCTGGGTGACATAAACCCCCTTTTGCTGTGAATGAACCCCTGCTCTGCATTGCTGACAGGGAACTAAATTTAGTGAAAACATCTGTTACTGATCGGAAGATGCGCGACTACAAGCACACGCTGATTATAGCATTCCCACCTGACAGCGGGGGCACAGTGGAAGCACAAGGCGAAGGCAGAGGAGGAGGAAGAGGTAAGGAAAAGCTTTGTCAGCCTTTGAGGTGCTGACCTGCCCTGCAGCCAGTGCATATTGTGAACGTGTGTTTAGCACGGCAGAGAGCATTATCACAGGCCGCAGCCAATGTGGACAAGCTTACGTTTATTAAAATGAACCAGGCATGGATCCCACAGGACTTGTCCATACCTTGTGCAGAAAATACATTTATACCAGCCTCAACCATCCATTCTTGTACTCAAGTGCACTTATTCTTTGCTTTATTTTGTTATATGTCCCAATAAAAAAATAAAAAATAACACAAATCAGTGTTGGCTACCTATTCCTCCTTCACTGCCGCATCCACCTACACCGCCATGTCAACCTACACCGCCACATCCACCCCTCCACCGCCACCTCAACATCCTACTCCTAGATCCAAATTGTTATTTTAAATTTTTCTGTATTTTATGTTATTTTAAGTCATTTCCCTATCCACATTTGTCATGCTCTTAAGCACATTTTGATGCCTTTTGCAGCCCTCTAGCCCTTTCCAGGACTATTTTAGAGCCATTTTAGTGCCCAAAAGTTCGGGTCCCCTTTGACTTCAATGGGGTTCGGGGTCAAGTTTGGGTCAAGTTCGGGTCCCGAACCCAAACTTTTTTTTCAAGTTCGGCCGAACCCGAACATTTAGGTGTCCGCTCAACTTTAACTACTACAGCTCAGGAAACTTCCCTGGAGACAAGTTCCCTGGAGACAAGGCCTGTAGAGTCTCAGCCGCTTCGTAGATCCGACAGGATTACAAGAGGACAACCACCTGTCCGTTACAGGGATTTCCTGCCCCAGCAGCCGAGAAGACAACTTTCAGCTCTGCCAATTCAACGTTGAGGACATCCTTAACTTGTCTGGAGTTCCAGAGATCCAGAAAAAGACTAATCTACGGTCATCATGTTCCATTTTCCTTAAAGAACTGTTTTAAGGGACTATATGCCTGTCACCTGTTTTGCAACGTTCAAGTCTGCACCCGGAAATAGACTTTCACGTACTTGAGCCTCCGTGATATTATACTTTTACATTCACTTTAGCCCATGGAACGCACTCATACCCTGTGAGCCTCCTGAGATGTTTATTTTTGTTTTTCTTCATCATTATGGACTATTTTGGTTTCTGGTACATCATCAGTCTTCAGAAAAAAATAATTGCTACCCCATTTGTCACATTTCGTTGTTGCCTGAGATATGCTTGCCTAACCCATTTTACTTGCAGGTACAAGTAATACAAGAATGGAGTTATGGTATTATTTTCCTATACATGCATGCTTTTTCCCCTTCTTATATCTTACAAGAAGATACAACATCGAGTCAAGAATGTGTCGAGGTCAACTCATGTTTTACCATGGGGGTATGCAGCGTCCCACTCAGGAACACGTGGGAACTGCAATATAGCTTTAAAACTGCAGTTTCATATTGTATGTTATTTTACACTGCAACACCTGTTGTATCCCTGTTCATAGGCTGGTCTGGTGCAATTCATACATCCCACCACTAGATGGGGATAACACTTAGGTCGTATAAATACCTAGGTCAGGTCTAGTTAGTCAGTGTGTGGAGATTAGACAGAATGGTTCATTGATCTCAAGTGATTCTGCTGAGTTTGAGAGAGGGCAGATTTAGCTCTTCTACTCAGTTAAAGTCTAGTCCAGAAAGGGACAAAGGAAGGAAAGGATTAACAGCCAAAGGATAAAAGCCATCAACCAGGCATTAAAGACCTTTGGATATTCAGGTGAAGGATACCATAGCCTCCGGCAACCTCACCAAATTACACTGATACAGAAAATTCCGGCTAAGCTAAATCCAGCCAAGAAAGCCTATAAACAGTGGATTCACAGGATAACTCTACTGCTAACCAAAGACTGTACTTTGTTTGATGTACCTACTGCAACTGGAACCAACATCAGTAAAAGTTGTGAGTTGTATCTTACCACTGTCTACCTCATTATTACTACTATTGGTTGTACCACCATTAACGGTACTGGCGTCACGACAAATACCATCAAGGGACTCAGCCGCAACAAGCACCCTAAGCACCCCTAACATCAAGGGCACCTCAACCACCATCTTGGCTGATGCTTCCCTACCACAGAGCATGCCCCGGAGGATTTCGTGCTGTCCACCTCAACACTGTGCTGCCAGCCCAGGGAGGCTTTCTGCTAACCGTGAATAAACTGATGAACTGTGTGTTATTATTTGGCCCCTCATCGGTCCACCGTGCACCTCACGTGTTGCCCCTGCGCTACTGGCTGGCTGCACATAGCTCCCCCAATGCCCAGCTCATCATGAAATTGCCAAATTATGCCAAAAAGCAAAAATGTACTTTGTTTGACTGCAGCTCTGCCTCACCTGGGATTAATCAGCTGCATGCTTCTCACAGCCTGTGTGCTAGTGTGAATGATGCACTAGTTTGTAAAAATAATAGTGAAAGAGACAGATTGGCTGGCCAACAAGAGCATAGAGACAGATACAGACACAGAAAAATAAATATCATATTCACCCTACAACCCCATCACCTATTATGTATGGTGGATCTTAAGTTATCTATACAGAGGTGCTACCCATCATTGTAATCCTGTATTAATAATGAGATGACTGTTGAAATGTGACTGCTACAGATCAGGAATTCTTGATATATTATTAGGCTTAGTGAGCAGTGTCAAAATTCCAAAAATTATATAGATAGTGACATGGAAATAAAAAAAATTCCAAAAATTCTAAAGAAATATGTTTAGCATAAAAACTTTCTGATGACACATTCACCTTAAGCCACAAGAATATCAAGACTCCAGAGAGGAGGCTCATGCTTAGGGCTCATGCACACGAACATATTTTTTTTTTTCCCACTTCCGTTCCGGTTTTTTTGCGGACTGTATGCGGAATCATTCACTTCAATGGGGCTGTAGAAAATACAGTTACTCCGTGTGCATTCCGTTTCCGTTTGTCCGCATCGCCGTTCCGCAAAAAAGTAGTGCATGTCCTATTATTGTCCCCAAATCACGGTCCGGGCCCCATTCAAGTCAATGGGTCCACAAAAAATACGGAAAAAATACGGAACGCACACGGAACACATACTGTAGATATTCTATTCCCAGCCAATATTGCTCATGTGTTTAGTGATTAATAAGTTACTGTTTCTGTATACGATCTGCAAAAAAAACTGATCAAATACGGAAACCATACGGATATGTTTTGTACAATAACGTAACGGAAGAGGACTTAAATCAGAGGAAAACAAACCTCAGATACTGAACGGATCCGTGAATAACAGACCGCAAAACAACAACGGTCATGTGCATGAGCCCTTACATCTGTGTCTGTGGGGAAATTCTACTTTGTGTTTTTTTTGTTTTTATCACAATTTGCACTAAAACTGCAAATTACAATATTTCCCACAGACACTGGGCTGTGCAGAGGAGTCTCCCTGGTACTTACTATTTTCAACTGTGTCTACGTTAAGATGATGCAATCACAGTTGAAAATTATGCTTGACCTGCCGAGGGGCCTGGTGTACATGCAGTCTTTGCTCTATGGTTAAAGCAGCACTGCACGCATGAGTTTGGTATGAGATGTCCAATAAGCTCATATAGGTGTGGTGGGTCTGTTACGGCACCCCGGGCATAAAAGGGGTTAAAACCGTTTAGGCGATCTTCTCCTTCCAGAGCTACAGGCACAGCTACTTACAGAACACCAAACTCCCGAACGGCATACAAGGGAATGCCCCAAACTCCCTAACGGAACCTCACGAATAGCTGCTAGCAGACGAATAGGAAACGCACCCAAGCGGCTTACAATCCTAGCAATCAGTCTCTAACAGCATACAGTGAATCCCCCCAAGAACGAGACCAAGCTCTGTGTTGAGGGTAAAGCAGTGGACAGCCAGAGCTGTGTGTTTATTGTTCTTATATAACATTGTTTCACATTAGTACCACCCACAGGGTTTTGTAAGACAACCAGTAAACACGTACAATACACTCAGACACTCCCACACAAAATCCTCCCCTCTGCCTGTGACACAATTAACTTACACAATGGGTTAATGTAATTATCACAGGGAGGAGAATACACAGTTTTATACAATGTCTTCTGTCCTGGAGACAATTGGGGAGTAATTCAATTATCTCTCAGGACAAAGGGAAATCACCAATACACACGTGGGGACAATAGGACAGAAATCACTATTCAAATATACAATGTCACAACCATTACAGTAAACACAGACATTTAACATATCCAAAAATGCTACGAATTAGACCAGGGGTTCAAAAGTAAGTAAAAGTCCTTTGTGAACAAAGGAAGCATGGCTTTTCTGCCCAAAACCAGTTTTTACAGAGTTAGGCTAGGTGATATAATTAGCTTAAGTGGGTGTGGTAAGCCAACTAGGTACAGAAAATCTATAGTAGAATAAAGGATTGGCACTCATATATGGAAAAATACGGGAAAAAAACCCACTATTTATTAGTTAATCAGCTAGTTGATGATACAATGTATTACTACTTTAAAACAGTGGGTTATAACATATATATACATACTCTATTGTTTTATGTATCAATGTTGACCACTGACAAATGCAATATATATAGATAATAAAAAATTCTAAACCTCAATATCTATTATTAGGTACAGAAAATACCTCTATTCACAACAGCAAAACTACACATAAATACATAACTCCTATCAAACTGAACAGAACCCCCACTTATCCCCAGATGGCTTGGATCTGAGCGCTCAATATATCCAAACAGCGCTCAGATGCCACAAACACAGTCAAATCGCCATGGGGTTTAAGTTTAGCATGGGCTGATGAGAGGGCCCATAATCCTGGGGCAAGAGGCTGGCAACCAGGCTTCTCCAGCACCCAGTGGCGAGGTTGGTTTCGCCACAGGGTCACATACATTTGGCCATATACAGTAGTGTAATTTGGAGGGATGTAGTTTGGGAGGCAGGACACAAGCCATATGCTTCCAGTCCGTCTCTTGTTTACTTTACGGGATATATCCGATACAGGCATTTCTATGCATCCCAAGCAGGCGGAGTTACTGTTCAGACCAAATATTGGTAAATTCCAGCACTTTTTATACCTGGATCTTTTACATCAACTAATATTATCCCAGAAACCCTGTATGACATCAATTTGATGACAAGTATGAAAATGATATTTTATTATACAATCTAACAGACTTTGGCAGACACATGGTCTCCAGCTGTTGTTGAACTTGAACTCCCACTATGATATCTCTGCTAGACAACTGTTGGTAGTTGACTGTGGGATTTATAGTCTAATAACAGGCGGCATGCCTGTTTCAAAGTATATCCGTTGTTTCATTATTTCAGTGATTTTTTTAAAATATTCTGTGTCAATCATTCTTGAAATCACGTTTGCAAAAGAAGAACACCAGAAGATGAAGAAAAATGTCACTTGGTAACAACGGGTAGACACTTGAAAAATATGAGTAATGAAAATATTTCACTATATTTCCTAGACAATGCTCTGTTTTCACAGAGATTAAAAATAAAAAATTTGTAGTAAATTTGATTTGACACCTCATGCCACTGAACTTGCAGCTGACTACCGGAGATTTTCCTCAAATCCTATACACAGCCAAAGTCACCGCTAATTTGTAATATATTTACTTACAGTTTTCTTGGTTTTAAGTTACACGTTTAGGCTTATTTCACACAAGTGATTGTGTCAGCATCTGTTCAGGAAAAAACTGATGGTTTTGCACACATGTTGAATCAGTTTTGTCAGCCATTGCGTTCATTGCTTCCATTTTTCTGTCTGGCTTGTACATGGATTGCTTGCGTTTTTCACGCACATGAAGTAAAACTAAAGAATAACAATCTATCCAAATCTCCTAGAAAGCATCAGTTAAAACGCATTGCATCCGGATTCACTTCTATGAAAAACGCACAATATAGAACACGCTGCGATTTTTCCTTAATGCAAAGATGTTGTGTGAAAAAGGATGCTCATGTACACATAACCATTGAAATGAATGGGTCAGGATTCAGTCCGGATGCAATGTGTTTGCTACACACATCGCATCGAGACAGAAAACTTGCTGTTGCAAAAGAGCCCTTAGATTTTTACTTTTTCAACATCATTTTTTTAAAGAAGCTAGGCCATACACCTTAGGTAACTGTTGATTGAGCGTGCTTATTTAGACAGGATTTGCCAACAGTCTAATGTGTATATGGGCTGCCAACTGCCCCAACATCTGTAGTCAATGAAACATGCATAAGGTACGGTAGATTTTTAACTTGTTTGATTATTTGCCCCCTTGGAGATAAACATGATCTCTGTCTGCCAGCCACTCATCTGTGTGCGCCAATAAATGTGTGCTCAAATGTCTATGGGGTGTTGGTTAACAGTCATACATAGTGTAAAGTTCACTTAAGCTATACCTTGACTATGAACGTAAATTACAATTTCATTATATGTCATCATACCTAATAATGATATGACATATTGTATCTAGGTACACCACAAAATAAAAATATCTTGAGTGCATTTTGTGAGCCTTGGCCAAAGACAGAGTTGAGTCTCCTTTTATACAAGTTATGGTATTGTTAGGACCAGTACCCATCTAAATGCAGTACCTTGCTGTGGTGGGTAGGGTCATAAAACTAGCACAAATTAGCTAGAGATGAGCAAAACTTTTAAGATTCAGTTTGTTTCAGGTTTGCAGAATTTTTCAAAAACGTTTATTCAGACCCAAATCCATTCTACTCAAAACAAAGTTGCTCCAATTGCCCTAAATATTGGTATAACCCTCTAGTCTTCCAGTCATATTTTTTTATGAATTTTTGATTTTTCTTTCCCTATTCCCTCCTCCCCAAGCTTTTGAACGCAATAACAGCAATAGCAAATAATGTCAAAGTGACACTGACATACATTGTTATGGGTAAACGCATTGTTAATGGCATTAATGAACAGCGTGTTTAAAAACGCACCATGCCTTCACATGTGTCATGCTTTTTCATATTCCAAAGCTTCCAAAAATTGTCAATTATCGGTGGCAGATGGTATTTAAACACACATGGTGAGAGAGGGCCTGCAGGTGAGCTGACCCTCTAAAGGATTGTAGGTGAGGGCCTGCTGGTGAGATGACCCTCTAAAACATTATATGCGAGGGCCTGCAGGTGAGCTGACCCTCTAAAGGATTGTAGGTGAGGGCCTGCTGGTGAGATGACCCTCTAAAACATTATATGCGAGGGCCTGCAGGTGAGCTGACCCTCTAAAGGATTGTAGGTGAGGGCCTGCTGGTGAGATGACCCTCTAAAACATTACATTTGAGGGACTGCAGGTGAGTTGACCCTCTAAAAGATTGTAGGTGAGGGCCTGCTGGTGAGCTGAACCTCTAAAACATTACATGCGAGGGCCTGCAGGTGAGCTGACCCTCTACAACATTAGGAGCAAGGGCAGACTTATAAGCATGTTGATATGATGGAAGAGGAGGAGGAGAAGGAGGAGAAAAGGAATATTAAACCATATACCCCTTTTTGTGGTGGAAGTGATGCATGGGAATACAGTGTATTCAGTACATTATAAAAAACACATTTAGGGTCCATTCACACGTCCGTTGTTTCTTTCCTGATCTGTTCCGTTTTTTGCGGAAAAGATCTGGACCAGATCTGGACCAATTCATTTTCAATGGGTCCTGAAAAAAAATCAGACATTGAGCTGTCCGTTTTTTTTCAGGAGCCATTGAAAATGAATGGGTCCAGATCTGGTCCAGATCTGTTCCGCAAAAAACGGAACAGATCAGGAAAGAAACAACGGACGTGTGAATGGACCCTTAAAGTGCCTTTATATTCCTCTGTTGGAGTAGAGAAGTCAGGGCAATCCAGGCCTTGTTCATTTTTATAAGAGTCAACCTGTCAGCATTTTCAGTTGACAGGCGGATGCGCTTATCAGTTATTATGCCCCCAGCAACACTATATACCCGCTCAGACAAAACACTGGCAGAAGGCCAGCACCTCCAAGGCGTAGAGTGCCAGGTCGTGCCACGTGTTCAGCTTAGACACCCAGTAGTTGTAAGGCATAGAGGGATATTTGAGGATGCTGACACTGTCTGCTACGTAATCCTTCATCATCTTCCAAGATTTTTCCCTCCTTGTTACACTAGGCCGCACATAAGGGTGCTGGCGGGGTGTCATGAAACTGTCCCAGGCTTTGGAGAGTGTTGTCCTGACTCTGTTGTAACTGCTATGTGTTCCCCTTGTCTCCCCTCCTCGGTTGCCCAAGGAACTATGTACTCTGCTGCCGGCGTTGTCAGCTGGAAATTTTTGGAGCAATTTTTCCACAAAGACCTTCTGGTATTGCACCATTTTGCTAGTCCTCTCCACCACAGTAATGAGAGATGAGAAGTTCTATTTGTAGCAGGGGTCTAGAAGGGTGAACAACCAGTAATCTGTGTTGTCCAAAATGAGTAAATCGCGTGGGTCACGGGAAAGGCAGCCTAACATAAAGTCAGACATGTGTGCCAGAGTCCCAACAGGCAAGACTTTGCTGTCGTCATCAGCAGGAGGACTCTCAATCTCGTCATCCTCTTCCTCCTCTTCTGCCCATCCACGCTGAACAGATGGAATTAAACGTCCATAGGTACTACCTTCTGTAGCGGAGGCAACCGTCTCCTGCTCCTCCTCATAATCATCCAATTTGCACTGAGAAGACGAACTGAGGGTGGTCTGGCTATCAACCTGTGTAATGTCTTCCCCCATTTCCACATGCAAAGTGTCGGCCTTAATTGTGAGCAGCGAGCGTTTGAGTAGACACAGAAGTGGGATGCTGATGCTGATAATAGCGTTATCGCCACTCACCATCTGTGTTGATTCCTCAAAGTTTCTTAAAACCTCTCAGAGGTCAGACATCCATGCCCACTCCTCGCTTGTGAAGAGCGGAAGCTGACTGGAAAGGCGACGACCATGTTGCAGCTGGCATTCCACGACTGCCCTCTGCTGCTCATAAAACCTGGCCAACATGTGGAACGTGGAGTTCTAACATATGCTCACATCGCACAACAGTCGGTGAGCTGGCAATTGTAAGCGCTGCTGCAACATTGACAGACCGGCGGAAGCTGTCGATGACTTGCAAAAATGGTTACACACACGGCGGGCCTTAACCAGTAGCTCAGATAAATTGGGTTAGGTTTTGAAAAACTGCTGAACCACTAATTTGAAGACATGGGCTAGGCATGGGATGTGTGTGAGCTCTGCGGCGGTGTGCTGTTTGTCACCTAAGCAGATCAGCTTAAGCACGGCCTGTTGATGCTTCCCCACTGCAGTGTTACACTGCTTCCAGCTACCGACTGATGGCTGACTGGTGTTGCAAGAGGAAAATTCTGAGATGGAAGTGGAGGAGAAGGCGGAGGAGGAGAAGTGGGGTTGGAGCCACTAACGTAGGTGGTGGCTGAAACCCTGATGGAATTAGGGCCCGCAATCCTTTTTTTTTAATAGTGTTTATTTATATACCCAAATCGCAGAGCGAAAAACCGCCCGGTATGGAGCTGTCCTTACTAACTACAAGTAAATACCTAAAACTAGACTCAAGACAGCATATAATATAGAATCACAAATTTTTATTGGACATACATTTGTTTAAAACATAAAAATCCATATATATTAGCAGCATTAATCACACAGGATTGATATCCACAGATCTGTCACATTGTAATACATATAACTAGCAGTACATCTCCCAGGCTGGGAGTAAAAATGATAAATCACAGCCCACAATCAGTATATAAAGTGCATAGTGCCACAAAGTACAAATCCCATGTAGGAGATAAATGCAGTAAAGATATATACAGACCAAGACAGTCCTGGATCCCGACACGTGTTTCGCGGTCGCTTTCGCAAGGGATAATAGTGGTGTGTGTACACTGATCATATATAGTCTGAGAATTAGGTTGATTGGAAGCACATGCAATACAAACAAACGCCCAAAGACGAAAACCGGAAGTGCGGTGTGCTTCACCCTGGAACGCACCGAATCACTTCCGGTCCAGTCAGTGTCCGGACACTACAGCAATCGCAATGCTCATGCATACCAACAAGGAGAAACGAGGAGGATAAAACAGACTCCATACCCAAATCTAATATAATGCTCCTACAGGGTTTGGTGGAGGCGAACAGCTCCACGGAGGATCGCACTGGCCATACCGGATATCCGGCATGCGGTCCACCGTGGAACGCATCGGCTCCAACCAAGCCCATATAACCTCCTACTATGTCGGAATGGATGCCGCAAAACCGCGAGACTAGCGGGACGTGATTGCATCATGCGTTCTACGCTGGGACGCAGGAAGAGCTCTTCAGTACGATTTAAAGCCTATGTAAGAGCCTATCATAAAAATTACTATTAAGAGAAGCATATATACAGTCTAAATGAAACAAGGAATAAATATATGATAATTAATTACATATATATTAACACCCATGGAATATAAAGAGCAAATATCATGTCACAATTTTCAGTCAAAAATAAATAATAATAAAAGCACATTGATATAAATTTCATATATATATATATATATATATATATATATATATATATATATATAACAGTGCTAGCCAAAGTGAAAATTGATAGTGAAAAAAATATTTGTGTAAGTGAAAAAGTGTGCAGACAAGAAAAATATAATAAAAATAATAATAATAAATATATATTTCTAAAAAGTGCACAAACGTGAAAAATAATAAAATATTTAATAGAAATAAAAATTAAAAATAATAATAAAAAGTGAATAAGTGATAAGGAGGTGTGAATCAAATACTATAATCTAAATGTAACATCATTATAATCAATATATCCAATTCTACTCTAGTTATAATACGAAAAATATATACATCTATTCAAAGTAACATCAGATAAAGCTACTGCCTTTTACTTTTTTATTATTATTATTATTATTATTATTTTTATTTTGTTATTTCCATAAATGGAAATATATTCTCCATTTAACCCCCTCCTTGCTGGTATTCTCCATATTGTATAGTTTCATCACTTTCGTCTCCAACTTTTTATCAATCCAGATATTTTAGGATGATCCAAAATATATACATCCATATTTGGCAACCAAAATAACCTAATAACACAGAAAATAACATTAAAATCACTGTATAAAATCATACAAAAAGGTCAAGAAGATCAACACCACTTAGACCTACAGAGCACATAATTAACACGAGAAAAAAAGAGAAGAGAAATATGGTTAAAGAACTACCCCAAGTATGGTGAAAAACTTAGGGCCTCATTCAAACCAGATGGCATAACAGTATTTATTCAAAGATGCACTTCACTTCTTTCTGAGCCAGAACCTTCTTCCAATTGCCTCCCCTCCCCCCTATCAAAACTCTATCAATCCCCCTTACCTTAAGAAGAGAGGCATCGCTGTTGTGATAGATCTTGAAATGCCGGGGAATGGTTTTCAGGTTCTGAGGATCCTCTTCATCCTTCACCCCCGTAATTCCGAGGACATGTTCTCTTGTCCGTCGTCTCAATTGTCTTGAAGTCATCCCTACATAAGAGAGATTACAGGGGCAGGTAGCTACATAAATCACCCCCATTAATCACCTTTTTTTTTTTTGGGTTTATTTATAAAAAACATTTTAAATGTATAAGAACATCTCAAATCCCAAAGGGATACATAAACAAAGACAGCTGGACAACAAATCCAAGTACCAGTACTCATACAAAGATCCCTGACCGGGAAAAATATCAAAGTAAAACAATGACTGTGTTGAAAAATCAGTGAGCAGACCCGTAATACTTCATGGCAAATTAACGAGTACAGGACAGACAACCATCCACACACACATTCATACAACCTGGAGTTCCGGACTCCCGCACATAAAATCAGATAGTACCCTGCGCACATAACCACAGTCCCCAAATCTGGTCAAACCTATCAGGAGTCCCCCTTGCTGCAAAAGTGAGTTTGTACATCTGTAGGTCAGAATTTATCAGTTGGATCCAAGAACCCAGGGTAGGGGTCTTTGGTGGTTTCCAATTTAAGAGGATTGTTTTCCTCCCGTAGAACATAAGTAAGCGGAGCAGCTTCCTTCCATACTTGTTAGGTAGTATTTCCGACACCAATCCCAGCAGACAGACTATAGGGGAGAGTATGCCCGGGAGCCCCAACTTTGAGGAGACAAAATGACAAATCTCACTCCAGTACCGCCTCACAAGTCCATACCATATGATATAAGGATCCTCTCGGCTCACCACACCTGGTACAAGAAGGGTCTGGGGCCTACGCATATGATGCAGACAGACCGGAGTGAGATAAACCCTGTGTAACCATTTAAGTTGAATGAGCTGATCCCGAGCACTTATCACCGTGTTCTTCCAGACCGAGCCCAGTTCCTCCAGGTGAGACACCTCCAGATCAGGGATATCAGCCCTCCAACGCTCAAAGGAGCGACAGAGCTGTGAATCCTGCAATTTCATAATTTCAACATAGAACGATGAAATGGGTTAATATGGTTGTTTAAACTGAGCCACCGATTCAATGGGGCCACATTTCAGACACAAGGATAAGGATTTAAATTGGGTCTCACAGGCGTGCCTCAGCTGGAGGTACCGATAGAAACATGTATGAGGCAAGTTGTATTCCCTACGAAGGCTGTCAAATGAGCAGAAGACCCCATCCACATATAATTGCGTAAGGTACTTCACACCCCTCTGAGACCAGAATTCATAATCAGACAAGTGAAACAATTCTTGCAACCGCTTGTTGCGTCACAATGGAATGTATGTGGACCAGGTATCGCCTCCCTCACTCTTAATGTGTGTCACCACAAATTGTTTCCAAGCCATCACCACCGCAGCAATTGCTTCAGTGTTGTGCAGGACTGGAGACACTCCCACCCGATATACCAAGTTGGCCAATGCCTCATAAGAGCCCACAAGAGCCACCTCTAATACCACTGCAGGGTTATTGGCATCTTCCCTGATCCACCAGGAGGCATACACTAATTGGGCAGCTATATAGTACACATACATGTCTGGTAGTCTCAGCCCCCCCTGATTATAAAGGGCTTTAAAAGATTTCCTAGCAATGCGAGGGGACTGATGATTCCACAGAAAGGGAGAGAAAATCTTATCTAGAGAATCAAAATGGGTATAGGGATCTTTATAGAGCTGCTCTGTAAAGATATAGAAGTTTCGGCAGTAAGGCCATTTTTATCATATTTGTCCTACCTATTAATGTCAGCGGCAAATTTTCCCAGGCTTCCAGTTTACAAGCAATATACTCCATAGTGGGGACTATATTTAACCGATAGAACTGTCTGGGGTCTCTGTGTACCTTAATCCCCAAATAGACAAAGCAATCCACTACCTTTAAGCGTGACAGGGGCGTTATATCTGCAGGATCCATGTCATCTATTAAACAGAGACTAGATTTATTCCAATTGACCCTGAAGCCCGAAAATTTCCCAAAACCATCTATAGTATTCAAAAGTGCTTCCAAGGACGGATCTGCATTGGCTAGATAGACCAGTAGGTCATCCGCGTAGAGCGAATTTTTTTTCTGTATTCCCGCTATAGACCATCCCTCAATCAGTCCCGATCCATTAACTAGTTGAGTAAGGGGTTCCATAACTAGGGCAAAAACCATAGGCGATTAGGGACACCCCTGCCTAGTACCTCTATGCAGACTAAAGGGGCGTGATAGGTACCCATTAACTCTGACTCTTGCCGTAGGGGCCTGGTACAATAATTGCACCCACCTTATGAAAGACTGGGGGAAGCCCAGACAGCGCAACGTCTCCCACATGAAGTTCCATTCAACCGAGTCGAATGCCTTTTCATTATCGAGGGATGCAATCGCTCAAGATCCCGCATTATCATGTGAGACCTGCAAGTTGGTAAACAATCTTCTAAGGTTAATATCAGTGGTCTTACCTGGCATAAAAACCGATTGGTCGGGATCAATCACAGACAGAATTACATCCCTGAGTCGTCTAGCGAGAAGTTTAGCTAGGATTTTCGCATCCACATTCAAAAGGGAAATTGGAGGAGCTGCACTTGTCCGGAGGCTTCCCAGGTTTGTGAATTACCACAATAGTCGCCTCCATGAATGATGGGGGCAAACTGCTGGACTCAAAGGCGTAGTTAATGAGTTTCAGCAACCGTGCACTTTGTTTGTCTATATCCGCCTTGTACCATTCTACCGGGAAACCGTCCGGACCAGGAGACTACCCCACCATCATGCTCTCTATCGCAGCCCTAACCTCCCACACCTCAATGGGAGCATACAGAAAAGATGTGTCTGAGCGGGAAAGAGGCGTAAGTTGGACATTCTTCAAATTCTTCAATAATCTGCTGCCCCCTCCCATCATAATTAGTGGATCAGTTGCTAAAGTTGATACCTTTCCCATAATGTAATCTAATACTCTTCTCTGAAAGGGGGGGGGGATGTATACGTCCACCACTATGTAGTCCCTTCCCCGTATAGCAGCGTGGACAATTACATAACGCCCAGACAGGTCCGTCTGCACGGAATGTAGTTGAAAGGGGATTGATTTAGATACCAGGACAGAGACTCCCCTAGCATAGTTACTATATACAGCATGAAATGATGATCCTACCCATGGTCGCTTCAATGCCAGCGGCTTTTGGCCTCTCAAGTGGGTCTCCTGCAATAAGACCATATCCGGGGAGAATTTCTTCAAGTAATTGAATACAAGAGATCTTTTAACTTTATCATTCAGCCCCCTGATGTTCCAGGAGATAAAATTACAGGTTGCCATCATGTTATAAAGCCGACCACATAAGTCGCAAAAGCCCCAGGACATCCAGGCCATTCACTCCCACACTCATACTAAAAGACAACACACCAACACATAAAACAAATAGCAAACAGGTGAAATAAGTCCCGTAAATAACTCCCCGCCTACCTGCCCAGACCACCCAACCTATCTGAGCCCAGTAACCCAAACTAAGACTATTAGCTTTCCAGCTAGATAAGGGATCAGTAACAGTTAACGGTTCCCAACTTTAACGCGTTGGTCATAACGAAGCAGGGATAATGAAGAAGTTCAGTGCAACTTCAGCCCCGCAAATATAGCGGACATCCGTGGAACATGAAGAGGTCCCGTGACCTGGGGACCCTCCTAAACTCAGCCTCTCCTGCCAAGCCAGTCCGAAGCTTCCTGCGGAGTGGAAAAGAATCTAGAAGTCTCGCCGTCTTGAACCCGAAGGCGTGCAGGGTACAACATTGCGTAACGAATGCCCTTCTCACGCATGCGGGCCCTCACCGCCGTGAATTGCAGTCATTGCTTTTGGACCTCAGAGGAGAAATCTGGGTAGAATGAGATCCTGGAATTATCAAACTTGATCTCCTGAAGCTGCTGTGCTGCCGTCAGGATAGCATCACGATCTCGGTAGTTCCGGACTTTCAGTATGAATGGACGTTGTGGCGACCCCGGGGTTTAGTAGGTATCCTGTGTGCTCGCTCCACCACAAAAGAGGAGGAAAGACTGATGGGATCCAAAAATTTTTTATGAATTGTTCTGCAAGGGCCAGTAATTTGGAAAGTTGCGCATTTAGTGCTATGGCCTGTGGGTGGGTGGCTGGGCATTTGCACTTGCGTTCAAATGCCTGGGGTAAGGACATTTGTACGCTGCGCTGGGACACGGAAGTGGATGTGGTCACTGATGGTGCATGCGAAGGTCCTGGTGGAGGGCGGGAGGCATCTGGGCCTGCGCCTTCGACAGGGGATTGGCCAGCAGGTAACACAGGGGAAGAGGAGGCAGTGGTGTGACCCCAGACACAGATTGTGGACCCAGGCATTCGGCCCACTTATTACAGTGCTTTGATGCCATGTGGCTCATTTTTGTATGGTACAGGTTGCAAATTACAATTCTTTTGTCGTCTGCACTTTCCTCAAAAAATCTCCAGACTGTTATGTATGCTTCAAAGTATGTCCCACGTACAGTAGCGTAGGATTTGTAAGTGTATGCGCAAAAAAATAAAAAAAGGTATTTGGGATGTGGAAACGTCACACAGGAGATATACCGCAGATAATGTCGCTGATGTCACCAGCGGCTAATAAAAAATTACAGGGAATGTCACAGGTATTTGGGATGTGGAAACGTCACACAGGAGATATACCGCACATAATGTCAATGCTGTCACCAGCGGCTAATAAAAAATTACAGGGAATGTCACAGGTATTTGGGATGTGGAAACGTTACACAGGAGAAATAGTGCAGATAATGTCGCTGATGTCAGCAGCGGCTAATATAAAATTACAGGAAATATCACAGGTATTTTGGATGTGGAAACGTTACAAAGGAGAAATACCGCAGATAATGTCGCTGATGCCACCAGCGGCTAATGAAAAATTACAGGGAATGTCACAGGTATTTGGGATGTGGAAACGTTACACAGGAGATGTACCCCAGGTAATGTGACTGTCCGCAGCGGACACCGTCTACGGAAAATGTACACTGGATGTCACTGATATTTTTTGGGTATGCACACGTTACACAGGAGATGTAGCGCAGCTAATGTCACTGTCTGCAGCTGACACTGTCTACGCAAAAAGTACACTGGATGTCAGAGAGATTTTTTGGATACACATGTAGTGTCCCACTACGTAAAGGTGGGCACTACTCAAGGGTCAATTGGGTCATGTTGTTCTCCACCTCCTGTGGAACATGGTCATGGTATTTTGTATTGCATTGTAATGTGTAATGCCATGTTAATTCCTGTGTACCAGGCCTGCTAGGGGTGTAGTTTCGCCTCCCAAGCTGTAGAGGGAGCTAGGGAACCCCCCAGTATATATAGACAGGTCCAGGCCAGGAGATGGTGTGTGGTTAGAAGCCAGTATTCACTTTAGCCAGGTGATAGCTGAAGAGCAGCTTCTAACATGCAGCTAGATAGCCCAGGTTCCTAACCTGCGTCTAGGAGAAGAAGTTTCCTCCTGAAGTTATCCTGCATCTTGCAAAGTACAGAGCAGTGCTAACCTTATCCAGCCAAGAAGAAAGCTGAAGGGCAGAAGGTTGACAGAAAGTGGATTTTACCAGAGGAAGGTTTCCCTACCCAAGGATAAAGCCAGCTATTAGGCATCCGGGCCTTGGAGAAAGTCAGACAGGATTCTGCAGAAAGTACAGCCTGATCTGTGAGTTTAATTCCCTCTGAGTTATCTTGCTAGGATTCTACCTGCCATTTATGTAAAGCCTGCCTGATACCAATATCCTTCATATGGAACTGTTTGAAGCCTGTAAATAGTTAAACTGTTCACTAAAGAGGAGTTCTAGTTCACTACAATCGTGTGTACCTCCATTATTCCTCCAACAAACCGGTGTGCCACCGTTACCGGTACTGGTGTCACGAACTGTAAGGGATCTTGCTACAGGCACGCTAAACTTCCAACACCCAGGGCACCTCACCTACCACCCAGCCTGGTCCCTATATCCAGAGAGTGCCCAGGAGGATCTATGTGCCAGCCTCTTCATCACTGCTGTACGCCTGCCCAGGGTATACTACAAATTGGGAGTACCAAGAGCAACCCTCGGTCTGTTAACTGACCCCCGTGACCTCACATTCGCTCCCCCTGAAGGACTGGCGTACTGCACACACACTTTACACAGGAGATGTAGCACAGATAATGTCGCTGTCTGCAGCGGCCATATTATTGCATGCTAATTAGCGCAGGATGTGCTAAAAATAGATATTGCTACCACACACAATAGTCCTTAAAAGGACTTTTGGGTCTGTAAAGTTTTAGCAATTTAGCGCAGGTTGCGCTAAAAATATATATTGCTGCTGCCACACACAACAATAGTCCTTAAAAGAACTTTTGGGTCTCTGACAAGTTTTTCAACTTAAAAAAAAAATAATCACTCCCTACGCTATATTTCCCTTCTTCAGCACAGCTCTCCCTGACTAACACTGAGCCGAAAACATGTCATCGGGTGCTATATAGCACCCGATGACGCGTTCTGGCCAGCCAATCACTGTAATGCCAGTAACCAAAATGGCTACGGCATTACAGTGAAGGGCAGTACTTACGTGCACGTTTATTGGCTGCGTAGCAGCCAACAAACATGTAGGGAGGAGACTCGAGCATTGCGCTCGAGTACATGCATTCGGCCGAATACCGCCATGTGCTGAGCATCGAGATGCTCGAGCCGGACTGGTGTTCGGCCGAGCATGCTTGATCAACACTAGGGAGGAGGTATATGCGTTGGGACTTGTGTCCCTGATCTTTTAAGACCCTAGCAATGCCCCAAGAAACTTCACACATCAGTAGTATAGCCCTGTGCACACCACATTCTGAATTTATTTAATGGGATTGTGTTGTTGGTAAAATAATTTTCCCACACTGTCTAAAACAAGCCCAGTGTTAGACTTTCTTCAAATGTAACTGCCCCTCTATGTGTATAAAAGACATAAGCAATGGCATGTTGTTCCTGAAATGGTTCTCATGTATGCATAATTGGTTCCCTCCCTATTTTATTTTTGTCTGTCATGGTGATATTTAGCCAAGTGATGGGACAGAACATCATTAGAGGTTGTTGTTGACTTTTCAATTCAACCTTCAACCTGGATTCAATTCAATTCAACCTGTTTGTGATACTATTTATAATGTAGTTTGATATAGAGAATTGAGGCTCCTGCATACGAACATATATTTTTTTTCTGCATCCAATCTGCATTTTTAGGGGATCAGATGCGGACCCATTCACTTTAATGGGTACGCAAAAGATGTGGACAGCACATCCGTGTGCTGTCCACATCCCTATGTTCGTTCCGCAGCCCCGCAAAAATATAGAATATGTCCTATTCTTGTCCATTTTACGGACAAGGATAATACAGTTCTATAGGAGGTTCCATTCCGCAATATGCGAAATACACGCAGCCGGTATCGCTGTTTTGCGGTTCCACAATTTCCGGACCACAAAAACTGAAACAGTCGTGTGCATGAGCCCTAAAAAAAGTCAGCACTAAAAAAAAATGGCTACATTCCTTGCACCACATTTATTATGTGTTTTAGACACTTATTGCATCTCGTTCGACTAGAGATGTGGCTTAGCAGGGAAAGATTGTGGCCTAGTTATAATGGATTCATGGTTTAAGATGTGCCACTGTGTGACAAAATTTTCTTGGATAGTTAGGCTACTTTCACACTTGCGTTCGGAGCGGATCCGTCTGGTGTCTGCACAGACGGATCCGCTCCTATAATGCAAACGCTTGCATCCGTTCAGAACGGATCCGTCTGCACACAGAGGCGTCTAACACAGAGGCGTTCCCATGGTGATGGGGCACTTCAAGTTAGAATATACTAAAAGAACTGTGTACATGACTGCCCCCTGCTGCCTGGCAGCACCCGATCTCTTACAGGGGGCTGTGATCCGCACAATTAACCCCTCAGGTGCCGCACCTGAGGGGTTAATTGTGCGTATCATAGCCCCCTGTAAGAGATCAGGTGCTGCCAGGCAGGAGGGGGCAGACCCCCTCCCTCCCCTGTATTTAACTCATTGGTGGCCAGTGCGGCCCCCCTCCCTCCCCTGTATTTAACTCATTGGTGGCCAGTGCGGCCCCCCTCCCGCCCTTGTATTTAACTCATTGGTGGCCAGTGCGGCCCCCCTCCCGCCCTCCCCAGTTTTATATTCATTTGTGGCCAGTGCGGCCTCCCCTCTCCCCCCCTTAATTAAAATTACCGAGCTGCGATGTCTGTGACCGGCCGGGCGCTCCTCCTACTGGTAAGTGAAAGGTCTGTGCGGCGCATTGCTTATAGCACAGACCTTTCACTTACCAGTAGGAGGAGCACCCGGCCGGTCACAGACATCGCAGCTCGCAGGCAAGTATAATGTTTCTAAAATTGCTAAGTAAACATGGCAGCCAGGACTGCAATAGCGTCTTGGCTGCCATGGTAACCGATCGGAGCCCCAGCGATTAAACTGGGACTCCGATCGGAACTCTCCGCTGCCACCAATGATGGGGGGTCGGTCATTTTAATTAGGGGGGGGGGAGGCCGCACTGGCCACCAATGAATATAATACTGGGGAGGGAGGGAGGGGGGCCGCACTGGCCACCAATGAGTTAAATACAGGGGAGGGAGGGGGGCCACACTGGCCACAAATGAGTTAAATACAGGGGAGGGAGGGAGAGGGGGCCGCACTGGCCACCAATGAGTTAAATACAGGGGAAGGAGGGAGGGGGGGACCGCACTGGCCACCAATAAATATAATACTGGGGAGGGGGGCCGCACTGGCCACCAATGAATTTAAAACTGGGGAGGGAGGGGGGGGTTTGGCCCCTGCTGCCTGGCAGCACCTGATCTCTTACAGGGGGCTAGGACACGCACAATTAACCCCTAAGGTGCGGCACCTGAGGGGTTAATTGTGCGGATCACAGCCCCCTGTAAGAGATCAGGTGCTGCCAGGCAGCAGGGGGCAGTTATTACACAGTTCTCAGTATATTCTAACTTGAAGCGTCCCCATCACCATGGGAACGCCTCTGTGTTAGAATATACTGTCGGATCTGAGTTTCACGATCTAACTCAAATCCGATGGTATATTCTAACATAGAGGCGTTCCCATGGTGATGGGGACGCTTCAAGTTAAAATATACCATCGGATTGGAGAAAACTCCGATCTGATGGTATATTAATAGGGACTCCAGACTTTACATTGAAAGTCAATGGGGGACGGATACGTTTGCAATTGCACCATATTGTGTCAACGTTAAACGGATCCGTCCCCATTGACTTGCATTGTAAGTCTGGACGGATCCGTTTGGCTCCGCACGGCCAGGCGGACACGAAAACGCTGCAAGCTGCGTTCTGGTGTCCGCCTGCTGAGCGGAACGGAGGCCAAACGGTGTCAAACTGATGAAATCCACTCAGAATGTATTGGGGCTGTACGGATCCGTTCGGGGCCGCTTGTGAGAGCCTTCAAACGGAACTCACAAGCGGAACCCCGAACGCAAGTGTGAAAGTAGCCTAAGCCATTGGTGGTGTAAATTTAGACAAAAGATGCTCCAAACTTAGCATCCAGCAAGAATAACTTTGACAAATTTGGTGCATCTTTAGATGCTCTTTAGTCCTCCTTGTATATACTCTTTAGCCCTCACGTTACAGCAGCGTTACGTGCCCGTCGCCTCCCTAATCTCCAGGGCGTTACTTACACTGCTGCCTCTGCCCTGACGTTCCAGACATGCTGGCCCTTCTCTACCCTCCAACATCCAACAGTGGGCCCGGCTTCTGGAATCCCAGGTCATGTCTTTTCCTGCAAGCCACAGCCTGCACTCTGCTGGGCGTACCCTAATCTTTATCAGGCTATGGCCTGGGGTATTTAAGGCACCCTCCCTAGTGTGAAGGTGTCTGAGGAATAGGAGTTTGCTAGTCCCTGCAAAGGTGTTCTGTTTTTCTACCCATGTAGCGCCCTCTGCGAGATTCCTGACTCTGGTTCACTGCTGCCTGAACTGTCCTAATTACTGTATTGACCCTTTGCTGACCTCCCTTACCTCAGACCTGTTTTATGTATTTGCATGTAATCTTTCTGCCCTGACCTCGGCATGTCCCTGACTATGAGAGTTGCCTGATCCCTCTGTGCTTCACACCAGTTTGTGGTGTAAAATATAGTAAATCTGGAAGGCAGTGGAGACCACAACCCATCATTAAGCCCAACCCTTTTACTGACACTTCAAAAAAGTGTCAAGAAACTCAAAAAGTTGCAACTTAACAAACATATATGGCATGCTCCATAATTTGCAACTTTGTTAACTCCTCTTTCTGCCTTTAAACCCTTTAGCCCACCATGGAGTACATGAGAAGCATTACATTAACACATCATGCTGTATATTTATGGCATAGAGATGGCTGCCTGATATCCATATCCATAATGGCCTGATCAATAAAAGGATCATGTTAGTTATCCTGCAAGTTAAATGCTGCAAAGAAAACATGTAAAAAACACTGATGAAATTGCTGTTTTGTCACCTCACCTCCAAAAAAAATTTACAAAAAAATATTAAAAAGTTGTATATACCCTAAATTTCTTCTAATAAAAACTATAGCCCATTTCATAAAAAATAAGCTATTTCACAGCTACATTTGACATTAAAAAAAAAAGGTTGGAGATGTGGTGAAGCAAAAAAAATAAAATATAATTCTTAATAAATTTAATGATGAATAAGTAGTAAAACATGAAATAAACCTATATAAATTTGGTATTGCTGTATTCATATTACCATATAGTGCATGGCAAACCCAATAAACAATAGAAAAACACAGACAGAATAGCTTTTTTGCCTACCTCACCTCCCATAAAAATGGTATAAAAAATGATCAATTTGTCATATGTATCCCCAAATGGTACCAATAAAGACTAGAGCTTGCTCGCAAAAGATGAGCCCTAACAGTACCAAACAAAATAAAAAAGCTATGGCTCTTAAAATTCATTTCAGCAAATTCCATGTTAGAAAATCCAGATACCGCTCCTTCCCTTGTAAGTGCTGCTATGTCCCCAAACAGCAGTTTATGGCCACAAATGGGGCATTTCTGTACTCTGGTGAAATAGTGTAAAAGAATATTTGGTGCTTTTTCTCCTTTTAACCCTTGCAAAAATAAAGAATTTGTGACTAAAGCAATGTACTATTAGAAAAAATAAATTATTTTCACGGTCCAATGTTAATTCATTCTGTGAAACACCCATGGAGTCAAAACCATCTCTAGCTGAATTCCTTTAGGGTATAGATTAAAAATTGGGACTATTTCTCAGGGTTTCCACTGTACTGGTACCTCGGGGTGTTACAAGTTTGACAGGTTGCCCAAATCCCATTTCATAAATTCTGAATTTCAAAGCCAAATAGCGCTCCTTCCATTTTGAGCCCTGCTGTGTTCCCAAACAGCAGGTTAGTACTACAAGAACCGGCATAACAACTTATTTTTCTCCTATTAAAAGGGCCATGAAACACATTCTACAGTTTTCAAACTAGCACCTGGATTTGAATACTGTTGTAATTGCATGTAACTAAAATTGATTATAGCCGCTGAATTATTCTACAAAATGTATCCGTATAGCACCACCTGCTGTTTGTTATCTTCCTTATTTTTTTGTCTGTCTCACTGAGGTGGTTGAACGCGCTCAGTTTAAATCTTCAACTGCCACCAGAAATAATTTCTGTTAGAAGCTGTGGCAGTTACAGGGAATGAGCTGCAGCAGAAATGACACGCCCCCTAAGCTGCCAGACTGAAGAGAATCCAGCACAATAATTGGAGCAATAAATCTCTGAATCCATGTGAGGTACAGGACTGTTTCTAGCTTTGTTAGAAAGAGATTGTCATGTGCTTGTCATGTATGATACCTGATTTACATATTTTAGATGAATCATGGCATAACCTCTTTAACCCTTGTAAAAATGAAAACTTTTTAGCTAAAACTACATAATTTTAACATAAATTTTTTTATTTTCATGTCCAAATTCGAATAAATTCTATGAAACATCTGTGGGGTTAAAATACACAATGAAAATGCAATAAAACATTGGAAATTTAATAAAATAATACATTTCAAATGTTTTATTGCATTTTCATTGTTGTTTCCACAGTGTTCTTTTCCAATAATCGGAAATTTATTAATACTGTCCTCAATTTAGATTACTTTCACAACTGTAGTCGGGTGTTCCAGCCAGTAGGACAATTCCCCATAAATCACACCATTTTAAATCTGTGCCCTCGAAGTGCAGTGTTCTAATATGTACAGGCTTCTTAAAGCCACTTCACAACTGAATTGGTCCCTAAATAAATTTGTATATGGAAAGATAGTACAATTGAACAATGAAGCCAACATAACGTGGAAATATGCTAAATATTAATTGTTAAGTATTTATTGAGTTATGACTATCTGTTTTACAAGCAGAGAAATTCTAATTTGGAAAATTGGAAATTTTGTTAAAATTTCATTAAAGGCTATGGACACCTTTGTGCGCAAAATCAATAAACCCATATCTTACCGTAATGCAGCACATAATAAAACTGCGCTTGTTTGTTTACTGATATCAGCTTTGCTTCTCATGCACTCAGAAATTATCTTCTATTAATTTTGATGACTGCTGGCATCTCCTGTGACGCTCTGTGGGCGTTCCTGTTGATTTCACATGCACCAACACAAGCTCTGATGCCCCGCTCCCATATCCTGTTAAATAGCACAGCTAGCAGCCACTTACATACAGACTGCCTGCAATCAGCAGATCTATTTATCACTTTTCATTCTGTAGAAAGTACATTATTTGTAGACACAATAGATATTTCTACTGATAACGTTAGTGCAGCAATCTACAGTCAGAACCAGGCGTTATAAGCAGGATATAGATCTCATTACTGACAGCTCTCAATACATGCACTCTCTTCTGAATACAGTATTGTGTGCAGTCCGCACAGTGAGCGGTCACTTTTCCACACAGATTAGTATAGTGTGATGATACAAAATGCTATTCTATGTACACATATGTACACAGTGGGGGAGATTTATCAAAATCTCTTCCTGAGGCTTGCTCTACCAAGTGGGCTTCTTATTAAGTGGAGTTAAAAAAAAGGAGTTTAAGAAAAGGAGTTGGAATCTAAGGTTGGATATAATTTCCTTGTGTGTTGTTGGCTTAATTCTAGGTAGTCCTTCAACTACAGCAGACAGGGTCTAATTCTAAATCATATTTACTGTTTTACTTTTTTACTGTTGTAATCCCCATTTAGTATGTGTTGCACAATTGACAACGCAGTCCAGTGCACATCTTGCATGATGTATGCAGTCCTGGAACAGCCATTCAAGGGTGTATATCTTTGTTCAAGATGTGAGCAAATTACCCGTTTGGAATCGCAAATCGAGTCTCTAAATGGGCAAGTTGCAACACTGAGAGGCATTGACAATTTGCAAAATAGTTTGCTTCTCACCGAGCAAGCACTCTTTGGGGTAGATGAGGGGGAGGATGACAGAGAGGAGGCTGAGGAAAGTGAGGTAGCTAGCTGGGTAACAGTTAGAAAGCGGGGAAGAGGGAAGAGTGCCAGGGAGGCTAGCCCTGATCTGACACACCCCAACAAGTTTGCACGTTTGGCAGATGAGGGGGATGTCAGTCCAGGGACAGCACTGCTGCAGCCGGACACTTCCTCTGCCAGTCAGGGGAATGTCAGCTCCAGTAAGAAGGGAACCAGGAGAGCAGGGCAGGCCAGACAGGTGCTGGTAGTGGGAGACTCCATTATTAGGGGAACAGATAGGGAAATCTGTCACAAAGACCGTGATCGCCGAACAGTGTGCTGTCTTCCTGGCGCTAGAGTTCGACACATCGCGGATCGGGTTGACAGATTACTGGGAGGGGCTGGAGAAGATCCAGCAGTCATGGTCCATATCGGAACCAATGACAAAGTTAGAGGTAGATGGAGAGCAGGGGCGAACATAGAAATCACTGGGCCCCATAGCAAGAATCTGAATTGGGGCCCCTAACCCTGCCCACTACCCACCCCTGGCCCATCGCGAGTAGAGCTGTAGTAAACGATTACCGTATTTTAGCAATCGAGTATTCTACCGATTAATCGAGTACTCTGATAAGAAAAACCTTCTTAAAATAACATATTGCTTTATAAAAAACAATATTTTTATTTCTTACAGTGGCACAGCAAATAATCGTGACTCCCCCCATCCTCCTGAATGTGACATAGGACAATGAACTGTAGTCAGGGCATTCTGGCAGTTGTAGTTTCAAAGCAGCTGGCGTCCTGGAGGTTTCAGATCCCTCCCCCCCCCCATACTCAGGGCCCTGGGAAAGCTGGGTGCCTGCCTCTAGGAGCTGGATATTATATTTAGGACCCTACGAAAGCTGGGTGCCTGCCTCTAGGAGCTGGACCTCATACTCAGGACTCTGGGAAAGCTGGGTGCCTGCCTGTAGGAGCTGAATTTAATACTCAGGACCCTAGGAAAGCTGGATCTTATACTCAATGGGACTAAGCCGAGAGCGGGACTGTGCCACTCAGAATGAGAAACCACAGCAGAAACCGCATGGTGTCATGGGACAGGCGGTGGTGTGAACATACCATTAAAATAGTAAAATGCATAACGTCACGTGCAGCTTCTGGGAGATGCGTCTAGCTCCCTATGGAGGCACAAGACATCACTGATCACCACCGAGGTCTGCAGTCAGGGTGCCCTGTCAGACACGTTCCTCCCCCTCTCCAGTCTCCGCACTCACCGGTCGCTGATGGTGTCCTGTCCCCGGTCACTCGCTCTCACGTCCGCTCCTCACTTTGAATCTAAACATCCGGCAGCCTCCAGCACGTGCACTTAGTGTTACTTAGGAAACGGGGTGGCCAGCCGGCCAATAGACGCGTGTGATATTTTTTTCCTTCTTTCAATAAACTTTATTGTACAGAACAATTAGGGGGGGGCCCGAGGGAGAACAAAAGTGGGCGGGCCACGGGCCGCCTCATTGCCGGCCCATATTAACTATGAATAAACTGTCTGTGTGGAATAGGAGAAGGGGGCGGGGCCTTCTATTCGCTCCGGGCCCCCCTGTGCCGCGGGCCCCATAGCAACGGCGTGGTCTGCCTATATTGGCAGTACGCCACTGGTGGAGAGTCCTTAAAAATGATTTCAGGGATTTAGGTCAAAAGCTTAGGGCAAGGACCTCAAAGGTAGAAATACTGCCTGTACCACGAGCCACACAAGAAAGGCAGTGGGAGATTAGGGAGATTAACAAGTGGCTCAAGAACTGGTATTGGAAGGAGGGGTTTGGGTTCCTGGAGAACTGGGCCGACTTCTCTATCGGCTACAGGCTCTACCGTAGGGACGGGCTGCACCTCAATGGGGAAGGGGCAGCTGTGCTGGGGAGAAAGATGGCTAGAAGGTTGGAGGAGTGTTTAAACTAGGGACTGGGGGGAGGGTAATTACACTATAGGAGGGGAAGATAGTGCAGATAGAGACCGGGGGCAAGGTAGTGGGAGAGGAATGGAAGGAGGGACTAGAACAGTTCAGAAGGAAAGGTGCAGGGTAAAAAATATACATAAACCTCTCAAATGTATGTATACTAATGCCAGAAGCCTGACTAATAAAACTGAGGAGCTGGAATTAGTGATGTGTGAGGAGGACTATGACATAGTGGGAATAACTGAGACATGGCTGGATGATAGCTATGACTGGGCAGTTAATGTACAGGGTTACAGTCTGTTTAGAAAGGATAGTCAAAACCGGAGAGGGGGAGGGGTTTTCCTTTATGTAAAGTCTTGTCTAAAGCCCACACTCCGTGAAAATATAAGTGAGGGACATGAACATGTGGAGACACTGTGGGTAGAGATACATTGAGCTCAAAACAATAAATTACTAATAGGAGTTTACTATAAACCACTGTCACGGCCATGGTCATGGCCGTGACTCCTTTACCGCATGCGGTTGCCTGCGGTCTGGTTTAGTTGTTCAACCACAGGTGAGGGCCGCTAGTGTGTAGCCTCACTTGTGGTTGCCACGGGCAACAAGTAGTTGGGTATTGTCGCAGTAGAGCAGCCTGAGCTGGTGCTAGGCAGCTTGCGGCAATGTGCATGCGGTTGCACCTAGCAACCTCTCTGTTAGGTGTGTGTGTGTATGTTATGCACTTTGTATGTCTGGTGTGCACTAGGTTTATGTTAGGTATGCACTGTGACACTTCCCTTCACTGTGGCTGCCCGTGGCAACGTTTGGTATGTGTACATGTGGTGGCAGTGTCTCGGCCTTCTGGCTGACTCCCAGGACATGGTTGCCACCCATGCCGTTGCCTGTGGTAACAGCTACAGTGTGATGTGCTTTTGGACACTTCCCCTTTAAGTGATTTCACTCCCTGTTAGTGTTGGAAGGGTTAATTCCCTCTCCTGTGTGTGTCTGTGTGGGTGTGGCCACTTTGGGCTATAAAGCCTCTTTGGAGATCTGAAGCTGAGGGGTTCTTCAGCCATGCTTTGCTGGAGAAACCCTCCTGGTATTTCCATCTGCCAGTGGGGGCCACCCTTGTGGTCATAAACAAATTGTTATGTATTGTTTATACACGATGTTATGAGGTTGTGTTTGTGTGTCATGTCTATTCTTTGCAGCGTATGGTTTCCTGGTGTCCTGTGTGGTGTGTGTGCTCTGTCGTTTGTGTTTGTGGACAGCAGCACTGATACTTGGGTCCCAGGCCCTGTGTCTGTGGCAGGTGGGTGTTAGTACTAGTTGCACTTACCTGCCATTGCCATATGCCTGTTTCCGTTTCCCCTGTCTTTATAGTTTGGCCATCTTTAGACTCCTATTTCTCCATGTCCAGGAGGAACAGGTAGTCTACCCAGCTCCTAGTATAGGGACCGGCGGAGGGCAAGTAGGAACCCGAGGTTCCAGAGCAGGAGTCCTCCTACCTTCAAGGTCGGAGGTGACCTGCTCCCTAGTTCTGTGGTTCTGGCCAAGACGTGACTACCATCCTCTGTCATCGCACGGCTGAGGGTTTTCCCCATCCTCAGCCGTGACAGTATGACCACAAGGGTGGCCCCCACTGGCAGATGGAAATACCAGGAGGGTTTCTCCAGCAAAGCATGGCTGAAGAATCCCTCAGCTTCAGATCTCCAAAGAGGCTTTATAGCCCAAAGTGGCCACACCCACACAGACACACACAGGAGAGGGAATTAACCCTTCCAACACTAACAGGGAGTGAAACCACTTAAAGGGGAAGTGTCCAAAAGCACATCACACTGTAGCTGTTACCGCAGGCAACGACATGGGTGGCAACCATGTCCTGGGAGTCAGCCAGAAGGCCGAGACACTGCCACCACATGTACACATACCAAACGTTGCCACAGGCAGCCACAGTGAAGGGAAGTGTCACAGTGCACACCTAACATAAACCTAGTGCACACCAGACATACAAAGTGCATAACATACACACACACACACACACCTAACAGAGAGGTTGCTAGGTACAACCGCATGCACATTGCCGCAAGCTGCCTAGCACCAGCTCAGGCTGCTCTACTGCGACAATACCCAACTACTTGTTGCCCGCGGCAACCACAAGTGAGGCTACACACTAGCGGCCCTCACCTGTGGTTGAACAACTAAACCAGACCGCAGGCAACCGCATGCGGTAAAGGAGTCACGGCCATGACCATGGCTGTGACAACCACCTAATATACCAGAGTCCACAGAAAATCTACTACTAAACGAGGCGGCAAATCATAATGAGGTGGTTATTATGGGGGACTTCAACTACCCAGATATAGACTGGGAAACTGAATCTTGTATATCTCATAAGGGAAACAGGTTCTTGGCAATAACCAAAGACAATTACCTCTCCCAACTGGTTCAGGACCCGACTAGAGGGACGGCCATACTGGACTTAGTATTTACCAATAGGCCTGACAGAACAACAGACGTGCAGGTTGGTGGACACCTGGGAAATAGTGACCATAAAGTAATAACCTTCCAATTATCATTCAAAAGAGTGTTTCTACGGGGAGGAACAAAAATACCAGACTTCAAAAAAGCTAAATTTAGCCAACTAAGAGAGGCCTAACTAACTGGGACAAAGTCCTCAAAAATAAAAATACAGCCACAAAATGGGATATCTTTAAAAACATCCAAAAATCTCATTGTGAGAGGTACATACCGAATGGGAATAAAAGGTTAAGGAACAAAAAGAAACCAATGTGGATAAATAGAACTGTAAAGAAAGCAATAAATGACAAAAAGAAAGCATATAAAATCACTAAAACAGGAGGGTAGCACGGAAGCACTGAAAAACTATAAGGAAAAAAATAGAACATGTAAAAAACAAATAAAAGCGGCCAAACTAGAGACCGAGAGATGAAATGCCAAAGAGAGTAAAACTAACCCTAAAATGTTCTTCAATTATATAAATGTTAAAAAGTATAAATCTGAAGGTGTCGGCCCTTTAAAGAGTAATGGGGAGTCGCAGAGAGCGACGAGGAGAAAGCAAAACTGTTAAATATTTTTTTCTCCAGTGTATTCACTGAGGAAAATAAACTGTCAGATGACATGCAGAATGTAAAAATAAATTCCCCATTAAAAGCGTCCTGTCTGACCCAGGAAGAAGTACATCAGCGACTTAACCACCTCTGGACCGCCTAACGCAGGATCGCGTTCCGGAGGTGGCAGCCCTGCGCAGAGTCACGCATATATGCATCATCTCGCGAGACGCGAGATTTCCTGTGAACGCGCGCACACAGGCGCGCGCGCTCACAGGAACGGAAGGTAAGAGAGTTGATCTCCAGCCTGCCAGCGGCGATCATTTGCTGGCAGGCTGGAGATGTGTTTTTTTTAACCCCTAACAGGTATATTAGACGCTGTTTTGATAACAGCGTCTAATATACCTGCTACCTGGTCCTCTGGTGGTCCCCTTTGTTTGGATCGACCACCAGAGGACACAGGTAGCTCAGTAAAGTAGCACCAAGCACCACTACACTACACTACACCCCCCCCCCGTCACTTATTAACCCCTTATTAGCCCCTGATCACCCCATATAGACTCCCTGATCACCCCCCTGTCATTGATTACCCCCCTGTCATTGATTAACCCCCTATCATTGATCAACCCCCTGTAAAGCTCCATTCAGACGTCCGCATGATTTTTACGGATCCACTGATAGATGGATCGGATCCGCAAAACGCATCCGGACGTCTGAATGAAGCCTTACACGGGCATGATCAATGACTGTGGTTATCACCCCATATAGACTCCCTGATCACCCCCCTGTCATTAATTACCCCCCTGTAAAGCTCCATTCAGATGTCCGCATGATTTTTACGGATGCACTGATAGATGGATCGGATCCGCAAAACGCATCCGGACGTCTGAATGAAGCCTTACAGGGGCATGATCAATGACTGTGGTTATCACCCCATATAGACTCCCTGATCACCCCCCTGTCATTGATTACCCCCCTGTAAAGCTCCATTCAGATGTCCGCATGATTTTTACGGATGCACTGATAGATGGATCGGATCCGCAAAACGCATCCGGACGTCTGAATGAAGCCTTACAGGGGCATGATCAATGACTGTGGTTATCACCCCATATAGACTCCCTGATCACCCCCCTGTCATTGATTACCCCCCTGTAAAGCTCCATTCAGATGTCCGCATGATTTTTACGGATGCACTGATAGATGGATCGGATCCGCAAAACGCATCCGGACGTCTGAATGAAGCCTTACACGGGCGTGATCAATGACTGTGGTTATCACCCCATATAGACTCCCTGATCACCCCCCTGTCATTGATCACCCCCCCTGTCATTGATTACCCCCCTGTAAAGCTCCATTCAGATGTCCGCATGATTTTTACGGATGCACTGATAGATGGATCGGATCCGCAAAACGCATACGGACGTCTGAATGAAGCCTTACACGGGCGTGATCAATGACTGTGGTTATCACCCCATATAGACTCCCTGATCACCCCCCTGTCATTGATCACCCCCCTGTCATTGATCACCCCCCCTGTCATTGATCACCCCCCCTGTCATTGATCACCCTCTGTAAGGCTCCATTCAGACATTTTTTTGGCCCAAGTTAGTGGAATTATTTATTTTTTTTCTTACAAAGTCTCATATTCCACTAACTTGTGTCAAAAAATAAAATCTCACATGAACTCACCATACCCCTCACGGAATCCAAATGCGTAAAATTTTTTAGACATTTATATTCCAGACTTCTTCTCACGCTTTAGGGCCCCTAGAATGCCAGGGCAGTATAAATACCCCACATGTGACCCCATTTCGGAAAGAAGACACCCCCAGGTATTCCGTGAGGGGCATATTGAGTCCATGAAAGATTGAAATTTTTGTCCCAAGTTAGCGGAACGGGAGACTTTGTGAGAAAAAAATTAAAAATATCAATTTCCGCTAACTTGTGCCAAAAAAAAATAATTTCTATGAACTCGCCATGCCCCTTATTGAATACCTTGGGGTGTCTTCTTTCCAAAATGGGGTCACATGTGGGGTATTTATACTGCCCTGGCATTCTAGGGGCCCCAAAGCGTGAGAAGAAGTCTGGTATCCAAATGTCTAAAAATGCCCTCCTAAAAGGAATTTGGGCACCTTTGCGCATCTAGGCTGCAAAAAAGTGTCACACATCTGGTATCGCCGTACTCAGGAGAAGTTGGGGAATGTGTTTTGGGGTGTCATTTTACATATACCCATGCTGGGTGAGATAAATATCTTGGTCAAATGCCAACTTTGTATAAAAAAATGGGAAAAGTTGTCTTTTGCCAAGATATTTCTCTCACCCAGCAAGGGTATATGTAAAATGACACCCCAAAACACATTCCCCAACTTCTCCTGAATACGGCGATACCACATGTGTGACACTTTTTTGCAGCCTAGGTGGGCAAAGGGGCCCATATTCCAAAGAGTACCTTTAGGATTTCACAGGTCATTTACCTACTTACCACACATTAGGGCCCCTGGAAAATGCCAGGGCAGTATAACTACCCCACAAGTGACCCCATTTTGGAAATAAGACACCCCAAGGTATTCCGTGAGGGGCATGGCGAGTTCCTAGAATTTTTTATTTTTTGTCACAAGTTAGTGGAAAATGCTGATTTTTTTTTTTTTTTTCATACAAAGTCTCATATTCCACTAACTTGTGACAAAAAATAAAAACTTCCATGAACTCACTATGCCCATCAGCGAATACCTTGGGGTCTCTTCTTTCCAAAATGGGGTCACTTGTGGGGTAGTTATACTGCCCTGGCATTCTAGGGGCCCAAATGTGTGGTAAGGAGTTTGAAATCAAATTCTGTAAAAAATGACCTGTGAAATCCGAAAGGTGCTCTTTGGAATATGGGCCCCATTGCCCACCTAGGCTGCAAAAAAGTGTCACACATCTGGTATCTCCGTACTCAGGAGAAGTTGGGGAATGTGTTTTGGGGTGTCATTTTACATATACCCATGCTGGGTGAGAGAAATATCTTGGCAAAAGACAACTTTTCCCATTTTTTTATACAAAGTTGGCATTTGACCAAGATATTTATCTCACCCAGCATGGGTATATGTAAAAGACACCCCAAAACACATTCCTCAACTTCTCCTGAATACAGAGATACCAGATGTGTGACACTTTTTTGCAGCCTAGGTGGGCAAAGGGGCCCATATTCCAAAGAGCACCTTTCGGATTTCACTCGTCATTTTTTACAGAATTTGATTTCAAACTCCTTACCACACATTTGGGCCCCTAGAATGCCAGGGCAGTATAACTACCCCACAAGTGACCCCATTTTGGAAAGAAGAGACCCCAAGGTATTCGCTGATGGGCATAGTGAGTTCATAGAACTTTTTATTTTTTGTCACAAGTTAGTGGAATATGAGACTTTGTAAGAAAAATAAATAAATAAAAAAATCATCATTTTCCGCTAACTTGTGACAAAAAATAAAAAGTTCTATGAACTCACTATGCCCATCAGCGAATACCTTAGGGTGTGTACTTTCCGAAATGGGGTCATTTGTGGGGTATTTGTACTGTCTGGGCATTGTAGAACCTCAGGAAACATGACAGGTGCTCAGAAAGTCAGAGCTGCTTCAAAAAGCGGAAATTCACATTTTTGTACCATAGTTTGTAAACGCTATAACTTTTACCCAAACCATTTTTTTTTTTACCCAAACATTTTTTTTTTATCAAAGACATGTAGAACAATAAATTTAGAGCAAAATTTATATATGGATGTAGTTTTTTTTGCAAAATTTTACAATTTAAAGTGAAAAATGTCATTTTTTTGCAAAAAAATCGTTAAATTTCGATTAATAACAAAAAAAGTAAAAATGTCAGCAGCAATGAAATACCACCAAATGAAAGCTCTATTAGTGAGAAGAAAAGGAGGTAAAATTCATTTGGGTGGTAAGTTGCATGACCGAGCAATAAATGGTGAAAGTAGTGTAGGTCAGAAGTGTAAAAAGTGGCCTGGTCTTTCAGGGTGTTTAAGCACTGGGGGCTGAAGTGGTTAAAAAGATTAAAATAGACAAATCGCCAGGACCGGATGGCATACACCCCGTATCCTAAGGGAATTAAGTAATGTCATAGCCAGACCCTTATTTCTGATATTTGCGGACTCTATACTGACAGGGAATGTTCCACAGGATTGGCGCATGGCAAATGTGGTGCCAATATTCAAAAAGGGTCCAAAAACAGAGCCTGGAAACTATAGGCCGGTAAGTTTAACATCTGTTGTGGGTAAACTGTTTGAAGGTTTTCTGAGAGATGCTATCTTAGAGCATCTCAACGGAAATAAGCAAATAACGCCATATCAGCATGGCTTTGTGAGGGATCGGTCCTGCCAAACTAATTTAATCAGTTTCTATGAGGAGGTAAGTTCTAGAATTGACAGCGGCGAATCAATGGATGTCGTATATCTGGACTTCTCCAAAGCATTTGACACTGTACCACATAAAAGGTTAGTATATAAAATGAGAATGCTCGGACTGGGATAAAACGTCTGTATGTGGGTAAGTAACTGGCTCAATGATAGAAAACAGAGGGTGGTTATTAACGGTACACACTCAGATTGGGTCACTGTCACTAGTGGGGTACCTCAGGGGTCAGTATTGGGCCCTATTCTCTTCAATATATTTATTAATGATCTTGTAAAAGGCTTGCATAGTAAAGTATCAATTTTCGCAGATGACACTAAACTGTGTAAAGTAATTTACACTGAAGAGGACAGTATACTACTACAGAGGGATCTGGATAGATTGCAGGCTTGGGCAGATAAGTGGCAGATGAGGTTTAACACTGACAAATGTAAAGTTATGCACATGGGAAGGAATAATGCAAGTCACCCGTACATACTAAATGATAAAACACTCGGTAACACTGACATGGAAAAGGATCTAGGAATTTTAATAAACAGCAAACTAAGCTGCAAAAAACAGTGTCAGGCAGCTGGTGCCAAGGCCAATAAGATAATGGGTTGCATCAGAAGGAACATAGATCCCTGTGATAAGAACATAGTCCTGCCACTTTACAAATCGCTAGTCAGACCACACATGGAGTACTGTGTACAGTTCTGGGCTCCTGTAAACAAGGCAGACATAGCAGAGCTGGAGAGGCTCCAGAGGAGGGCAACTAAAGTAATAACTGGAATGGGGCAACTACAGTACCCTGAAAGATTATCAAAATTAGGGTTATTCACTTTAGAAAAAAGACGACTGAGGGGAGATCTAATTAATATGTATAAATATATCAGGGGTCAGTACAGAGATCTATCCCATCATCTATTTATCCCCAGAACTGTGACTGTGACGAGGGGACATCCTCTGCGTCTGGAGGAAAGAAGGTTTGTACACAAACATAGAAAAGAATTCTTTACGGTAAGAGCAGTGAGACTATGGAACTCTCTGCCTGAGGAGCTGGTGATGGTGAGTACAATAAAGGAATTCAAGAGGGGCCTGGATGTATTTCTGGAGCGTAATAATATTACAGGCTATGGCTACTAGAGAGGGGTCCTTGATCCAGGGAGTTATTCTGATTGCCTGATTGGAGTCGGGAAGGAATTTTTTATTCCCCTAAAGTGGGGAAAATTGGCTTCTACCTCACAGGTTTTTTTTTTTTTGCCTTTCTCTGGATCAACTTGCAGGATAACAGGCCGAACTGGATGGACAAATGTCTTTTTTCGGACTTATGTACTATGTTACTATGATGTAAAGTAGAACTGGCTTAGTTGTCCATGGCAGCCAATCATACACCAGTTTGATATATACATATACATTATATATATATATATATATATATACACACACACTGCTCAAAAAAATAAAGGGAACACTTAAACAACACAATGTAACTCCAAGTCAATCACACTTCTGTGAAATCAAACTGTCCACTTAGGAAGCAACACTGAGTGACAATCAATTTCACATGCTGTTGTGCAAATGGGATAGACAACAGGTGGAAATTATAGGCAATTAGCAAGACACCCCCAATAAAGGAGTGGTTCTGCAGGTGGTGACCACAGATCACTTCTCAGTTCCTATGCTTCCTGGCTGATGTTTTGGTCACTTTTGAATGCTGGCGGTGCTTTCACTCTAGTGGTAGCATGAGACGGAGTCTACAACCCACACAAGTGGCTCAGGTAGTGCAGCTTATCCAGGATGGCACATCAATGCGAGCTGTGGCAAGGTTTGCTGTGTCTGTCAGCGTAGTGTCCAGAGCATGGAGGCGCTATCAGGAGACTGGCCAGTACATCAGGAGACGTGGAGGAGGCCGTAGGAGGGCAACAACCCAGCAGCAGGACCGCTATCTCCGCCTTTGTGCAAGGAGGAACAGGAGGAGCACTGCCAGAGCCCTGCAAAATGACCTCCAGCAGGCCACAAATGTGCATGTGTCTGCTCAAACGGTCATAAACAGACTCCATGAGGGTGATATGAGGGCCCGACGTCCACAGGTGGGCGTTGTGCTTACAGCCCAATACCGTGCAGGACGTTTGGCATTTGCCAGAGAACACCAAGATTGGCAAATTCGCCATTGGCGCCCTGTGCTCTTCACAGATGAAAGCAGGTTCACACTGAGCACATGTGACAGACGTGACAGAGTCTGGAGACGCCGTGGAGAACGTTCTGCTGCCTGCAACATCCTCCAGCATGACCAGTTTGGCATTGGGTCAGTAATGGTGTGGGGTGGCATTTCTTTGGAGGGCCGCACAGCCCTCCATGTGCTCGCCAGAGGTAGCCTGACTGCCATTAGGTACCGAGATGAGATCCTCAGACCCCTTGTGAGACCATATGCTGGTGCGGTTGGCCCTGGGTTCCTCCTAATGCAAGACAATGCTAGACCTCATGTGGCTGGAGTGTGTCAGCAGTTCCTGCAAGACGAAGGCATTGATGCTATGGACTTGCCCACCCGTTCCCCAGACCTGAATCCAATTGAGCACATCTGGGACATCATGTCTCGCTCTATCCACCAACGTCACGTTGAACCACAGACTGTCCAGGAGTAGGCAGATGCTTTAGTCCAGGTCTGGGAGGAGATCCCTCAGGAGACCGTCCGCCACCTCATCAGGAGCATGCACAGGCATTGTAGGGAGGTCATACAGGCACGTGGAGGCCACACACACTACTGAGCCTCATTTTGACTTGTTTTAATGACATTACATCAAAGTTGGATCAGCCTGTAGTGTGTTTTTCCACTTTAATTTTGAGTGTGACTCCAAATCCAGACCTCCATGGGTTGAAAAATTTGATTTCCATTTTTTTATTTTTGTGTGATTTTGTTGTCAGCACATTCAACTATGTAAAGAACAATGTATTACAGAAGAATATTTAATTAATTCATATCTAGGATGTGTTATTTTTGTGTTCCCTTTATTTTTTTGAGCAGTGTATATATATATATATATATATATATATAGTGGATAGAAGTCTACACACCCCTGTTTCCACCTTTAATGTGACCTATAAACTGTACCACTCAATTGAAAAACATACTGAAATCTTTTAGGTGGAGGGAAGAAAACAAAAAAAACTAAAATAATGTGGTTGCATAAGAGTGCACACCCTCCTATAACTGGGGATGTAGCTGTGTTCAGAATTAAGCAAGCACGTTCAAAATCATGTTAAATAGGAGTGAGCATACACCTGCCATTATTTAAAGTGCCTCTGATTAACCCCAAATAAAGTTCAGCTGCTCTAGTTGGTCTTTCCTTAAATGTTCTTAGTCACATCCCACAGCAAAAGCCATGGTCCACAGAGAGCTTCCAAAGCATCAGAGGGATCTCATTATTAAAAGGTATCAATCAGGAGAAGGGTACAAAAGAATTTCCAAGGCATTAGATTTACCATGGAACACAGTGAAGACAGTCATCATCAAGTGGAGAAAATATGGCACAACAGTCACATTAACAAGAACTGGACGTCCCTCCAAAATTGATGAAAAGACGAGAAGAAAACTGGTCTGGGAGACTACCAAGAGACCGACAGCAACAATAAAGTAGCTGCAGGAATATCTGGCAAGTACTGGCTGTGTGATACATGTGACAACAATCTCCCGTATTCTTCATATGTCTGGGCTATGGGGTAGAGTCGCAAGACGAAAGCCTTTTCTTACGAAGGAAAACATGCAAGCCAGGCTACATTTTGCAAAAACACATCTGAAATCTCCCAAAAGCATGTGGGAAAAGGTGTTATGGGCTGATGAAACCAAGGTTGTACTTTTTTGCCATAATTCCAAAAGATATGTTTGGCGCAAAAACAACAGTGCACATCACCAAAAGAACACCATACCCACAGTGAAGCATGGTGGTGGCAGCATCATGCTTTAGGTCTGTTTTTCTTCAGCTGGAACTGGGGCCTTAGTTAAGCTAGAGGGAATTATGAATAGTTACAAATACCAGTCAATATTTACACAAAACCTTCAGGCTTCGGCTAGAAAGCTGAACATGAAAAGGAACTTCATCTTTCAGCATGACAACGCCCTGCCAGAGCCCAGACCTGAATCCAATTGAAAATCTGTGGGGTGATCTGAAGAGGGCTGTGCACAGGAGATGCCCTTGCAATCTGACAGATTTGGAGTGTTTTTGCAAAGAAGAGTGGGCAAATCTTGCCAAGTCAAAATGTGCCATGACTCATAACCAAAAAGACTGAGTGCTGTAATAAAATCAAAAGGTGCTTCAACAAAGTATTAGTTTAAGGGTGTGCACACTTATGCAACCATTTTATTTTTATATTTTTTCTTCCCTCTACCTAAAAGATTTCAGTTTGTTTTTCAATTGAGTTGTACAGTTTATAGGTCACATTAAAGGTGGAAAAAGTTCTGAAATGATTTATCTTTGTCTCATTTTTTTACATCACAGAAACCTGACATTTTAATAGGGGTGTGTAGACTTTGTATATCCTCTGTGTATATATATATATATATATATATATATATAATGACAGCACTCTCAAACACTTTATTTACCCCTGTGGTCGCAATGTTTTCAGCTCATTCACAGAGTCTCTTTTCAAGCTATGAGCTAAAACGTTGCGAGTGTTGAGTGAACTTGTGTTTCAAGTTTGGCGTACAAGGTTCAGGTTATCTACTGTAAGTATTCCATTATGGATTCCGCTACCAGGGGTCATTCACATGTCCCATAAGGGTCCATTCACATGTCCGCAACTGTTTTGCGGTCTGCATCTTTTGCGGCCACATTGAAAATAAATGGGTCCACACTCCTTCTGCAAAATTGCGGAACGGACCCTTAGTTATGGTCCATGGTAGCAGAATCAATAACGGAATTCTTACATAACCCGAACCTGAACCTTGTACACCAAACTTGAAAGACAAGTTCGCTCATTCCTATTTTCGACCACAGAGTGAATAAAGTGTTTTTCTTTTCACTCATTTTTGTGAGAGTGCTGCAATTTTTTTTCATTCTTATATTGTCCTGGATTTGTTGCCGGATCCATTGGCCTGCACCTCAATAGGCCGGATCCATTGGCCTGATGTGGTGCTATAATATATATATATATATATATATATATATTAGGGTTATTCCTGCAGTATATAAATCTTTTTCTAGAGGTAGTTGTGCATTGTGTGTGTGTATATTGTGACACAGTGAGGGGTTGTGTCTGGCAAGGCAGGTATTTTCCTCCCAACTTGTGCGGGTGGGCTGGTTTCCAGCCAGGTGAGCTCAAATACTGGACCAGAGTTTAAGTGCCGATCCGGGTTTTGGCAGCACCTGGCTGTCCTTAAAAAGGCAGCTGGCTCAGCAGAGATATCTCTGTTTTGGGGATCTGAGGCTTTGTGCCGTGCTGGAGGGCTAAGAGCCGCACGCTGGGGAAACAGGCCCCCTAAAGCCTGCTGTGGACTACTGGAGGCAGACTACCAGCAAGGTGACTTGTGTTATATGAACTCTCCATTGTGCGTGAATTAACACAAGGACTGTAAAGTTACGTGCTGTTTTGTGTAATTGCCTCAAATGTGAATAAACACTGACGTTTTGAGTTAAGAACTTGTATTTTGCCTCTGTACTGCGCCCGCTTACCCTATCTACCAGAGCGAAACCCCACAATATACACTCACCTAAAGAATTATTAGGAACACCTGTTCTATTTTTCATTAATGCAATTATCTAGTCAACCAATCACATGGCAGTTGCTTCAATGCATTTAGGGGTGTGGTCCTGGTCAAGACAATCTCCTGAACTCCAAACTGAATGTCAGAATGGGAAAGAAAGGCAATTTAAGCAATTATGAGCGTATCATGGTTGTTGGTGCCAGACGGGCCGGTCTGAGTATTTTACAATCTGCTCAGTTACTGGGATTTTTACACACAACCATTTCTAGGGTTTACAAAGAATGGTGTGAAAAGGGAAAAACATCCAGTATGCGGCAGTCCTGTGGGCAAAAATGCCTTGTGGATGCTAGAGGTCAGAGGAGAATGGGCCGACTGATTCAAGCTGATAGAAGAGCAACGTTGACTGAAATAACTACTCGTTACAACCGAGGTATGCAGCAAAGCATTTGTGAAGCCACAACACGCACAACCTTGAGGAGGATGGGCTACAACAGCAGAAGACCCCACCGGGTACCACTCATCTCTACTACAAATAGGAAAAAGAGGCTACAATTTGCACGAGCTCACCAAAATTGGACTGTTGAAGACTGGAAAAATGTTGCCTGGTCTGATGAGTCTCGATTTCTGTTGAGACATTCAAATGGTAGAGTCCGAATTTGGCGTAAACAGAATGAGAACATGTATCCATCCTCTGATGGCTACTTCCAGCAGGATAATGCACCATGTCACAAAGCTCGAATCATTTCAAATTGGTTTCTTGAACATGACAATGAGTTCACTGTACTAAAATGGCCCCCACTGTCACCAGATCTCAACCCAATAGAGCATCTTTGGGATGTGGTGGAACGGGAGCTTCGTGCCCTGGATGTGCATCCCTCAAATCTCTATCAACTGCAAGATGCTATCCTATCAATATGGGCCAACATTTCTAAAGAATGCTATCAGCACCTTGTTGAATCAATGCCACGTAAAATTAAGGCAGTTCTGAAGGCAAAAGGGGGTCCAACACCGTATTAGTATGGTGTTCCTAATAATTCTTTAGGTGAGTGTATATATTACTCTTTTTGTGAGGCAAAGTAACAAAAAAATGGTTGCTCTGGCACAGTTTTTATTTTTAGTTTTTTACAATGTTCACCTGACACAGTAGATAATGTGATATTTTTATAGAGCAGGTTGTAACGACACTGCAATACCTAATATGTCTATTTTTTATTTTTTTTTGGGATTTACACAATAATAATTTTTTTCATTTTTTTATTATGTTTTTGTGTTTCCATTTTCTGAAAGTCATTTTTTTTTTTTTTTTGGGCGATTGGTAGGGTCTTATTTTTTGCACGGTGAGATGATGGTTTGATTGGTACCATTTTGGGGCACATATGACTTTTTGATCGCTTGGTATTACACTTCTTGTGATGTAAGGTTTGGCACATTTTTTATTTTTTTACAGCATTCACCAGACGGGTTGGATCACACGCTATTTTTAGAGCAGGTTGTTTTGGACACAGTGATGCCTAATATGTGCTGTTTTTTTAATTTTATTTTACACAATAAAAACAGTTTTGAAACAAAAAAATCATGTTTTAGTGTCTCCACTGTCTTATGTAGGGGCTTATTTTTTGGCACAGTTTTAATTTTACGGCGATCACTCGACGGGTTAGCGATGTGATATTTTTTTTTATAGCAGGTTGTTTCGGATAAGACAATATCTAATATCTTTTTTTATTTTATTTTTTATATATTTTGGTTTTAGGCTTCTTTCACACTTGCGGCAGGACGGATCGGACAGGCTGTTCACCATGTCAGATCCGTCCTGCGGCTATTTCGCCGTGCCGCCGCTCCATCCCCATTGACTATAATGGCGACGGGGACAGAGCCCCTGCACAGCACGGCGGTGCACGGCGAAAGCCGCCGGACTAAAAAGCCTGACATGCAGTAATTTTAGTCCGGCGGCCTTTCGTCGTGCACCGCCGTGCTGCGCCGGAGCTCCGCCCCCGTCCCCATTATAGTCAATGGGGACGGAGCGGCGGTCCGGCGGCACAGCGAAATAGCCGCAGGACGGATCCGACATGGTGAACAGCCTGTCGGATCCGTCCTGCCGCAAGTGTGAAAGTACCCTTACACAATAAGAGCATTTTTGAAACAAAAAAATCATGTTTTAGTGTTTCCACTTTCTGAAAGCCATATCTTTTTTATTTTTTGGGCGATTGTCTAATTTTTTGTGGGATGAGATGACGGTTTGATTGGTACCATTTCGGGGCACGTATTACACTTTTTGTAAGGTGATAATAATGGCTTTTTGGCATGATTTTTATTTCATTTATTTTTTACGGCGTTCACCAGACGGGTTAGCTCATGTGATATTTTTATACAGGTTGTTATGGACGTGGTGATACCTAGCATGTCTGTTTTTTAAAATATTTTTTGGTTTTACACAATAAGAGCATTTTTTTAACTAAAGTTTTAGTGTCTCCATTTTATGAAAGGCAAATATTTTTTATTTTTGGGGCGATTGTCTTAAGTAGGGGCTCAATTTTTGTGGGATGAGATGACGGTTTGATTGGTGCTATTTTTGATCACTTTTTATACTATTTTGTGGGAAGTGCGGTGGGCAAAATTGCAATTCCATCATAGTTTTTCTTTTTTTTTTTATGGCGTTCACAGTGCACTAAAAGTACGTGATCTTTTTATAGATCAGGTCGTTACGGAAGCCGCAATACCAAACATGTTTAGGGTTTTTTTTTTTTTTTTTTTTACATTTTTAACAAATTATATGTGCAGATATAGGAAGAAGTTCGATTTTTGAAACTTTTTTTTATTTACTTTTTTTAACTTTTTCTTTTTACACTTTTTTTACTCAGACCCACTTGGTTCTTGAAGATCCACTGGGTCTGATGCCTCTACAATGCACTGCAGTACACTGTGTAGTGCACTGCAGTGTATTGTCATTCACAGGAAGCCTGATCAGGCTCAGTTATACCATGGCAAACCGGATGCCTGTGAAGGCGTCCAGTTGCCATGGTAACCATAAGGACGCTTCCACAGCAGCCCAGCGGCCCGATGGGGGAAGGAACTCCCTCCCTCAGTTTACCCGTGAAACAAGGGGCCACTGCCACAGCAGAGCAGCGGCCGAATGGTTATTCCCTCCATGCAGCATGGAAGGGTTTAAATGGCCAACATCGGTGGCCGTTTCAAGCTGTTACAGCTAACACTCTGCCCCGCTACCACTCTGCAAACCTTGACATGGGCGGGGCGAGGGGCGCTTGCTGCGTTGCCAGCCATCCTGAAGGGAGGTGGGGTATGGGGGGACTTGTTGCCTCACCGGCCATCCTGAAGAATGGGAAGGGCTTGTTGCAGCGCCAGCCATCCTGAAGGGGGGGTGACTGCTTGTATGGAGGTGAGGACGGCCATCCTACACGGCGGAGGAAGGAGGGGGGGCAGCATCTGCTCTGCTGTGGCAGGGACCCAATGGTTAGCCCCTTCCATACAGCGGTCTCTAAGGACCATGGCATGGAAGGGGTTATGTCTGCAGTTTGAAGCAGACTGTCATCTGTATGTTACAGCTGACAGAAGAGGTCGCACTACATTTTTTCCAGAGGAGTAAAAATACTCCTTTTAACAATTTTGAGAAGTATTTTTAGCCGAGGAGGAGTACAAATTTTTCGGTAATTCATACATATATAATGCATAGGCCCACATAACGTTATGAGGCTGATATTTCTGCAGGGAAACCATTGCTAGTCTCCAATGCAGAAATAAATGTAGACAATTTTACATTTATCCAACATTTTACACTAAACATAAGACCACTGCTGCCATACACAGCGCCCACCTGACACTGCCATACACTGCGCCCACCTGACGCTGCCAAACACGTCGCCCACCTGACGTTGCCATACACAGCTTCCACCTGATGCTGCCACACGCAGGGCACACCTAACGCTTCCACACACAGTCCCCACCTGACGCTCCCATACACTGCGCCCACCTGACGCTGCCATACACAGCGCCCACCTGACGCTGCCATACACAGACCCACCTGACGCTGCCATACAAAGCGCCCACCTGACGCTGCTATACACAGCGCCCACCTGACGCTGCTATACACAGATCCCACCTGACGCTGCTATGCACAGATCCCACCTGACGCTGCTATACACAGCGCCCACCTGACGCTGCTATACACAGCGCCCACCTGACGCTGCTATACACAGCGCCCACCTGACGCTGCTATACACAGCGCCCACCTGGCGCTGCTATACACAGCGCCCACCTGGCGCTGCTATACACAGCGCCCACCTGGCGCTGCTATTGCAGTAAGCCGGATTGTGAATAATGCACACTGGCGCAAAATTTATGGTTTTTAGTTTGTGACGCCAATTGCAGCTTGCGCAGGTACTGTAGCAGGGCCCTTTAAGGTGTAATAGCTCACGTACCAGGTGAGGAATGCCAGAGGGGGATAATGTCTCTGTGTAGTAGGTATTGTGTCAACGGTGTCTCCTATCTTGGTACAGCTGGACTCCTGGATCCTGGCTCACTTGCAATAAAATTTAGTGTGGTCAGTAGGAGTAATTGAGGAATGAATTCAATCCAGACAGGAAATATAATCCAACTCGTCTTTACTTAATGCAGCTTGAATCCATACAGAATACAGCAATAGTCTTGGGTCCCAGCAGGTATTGGCAATATGTGGCAGGAATTACTATACTGTATATTCGGCTTCTTAACATATGCCTAAAGAATCTGGCAGGTATCTATCTTCTGCTCTGTCTGTAGTCTGCTTGATATGGGCCTGACTAGCTGAAGGAGGTATTTGGCTTCTCCTGGTCTTTGGACTAAACACTCACAGTTCTGCTCGCAGGGAATGGCTTCCTGGAGATCTGGAGATCTGGAGGTGGCTGCTTCCTTGTCAACCAGCACTGAGGTAGATGACTCAGGCTGGGAAGAGGGATCCTGGGCCTCAACCGAGGCTGGATCCTAGGTTGGGATCCCTGTTTTTGGGAGCTCCTACCAACACAGCCTTCCCTTAGCCGGGGTGGCTGGTACACACTGGATCTAACTGGTTTCTTCCCTCCCTTGCTGCAGGGCGTGGGACCAGCCCACTTCTGCTCCTAGAAGAGGGGGAGCTAAACACTGGAATGAACTATTCCAGTCTAGCTATACTAAACTGAACTAAACACATTGCTGCCACCTGCTGGTGCACATGGAAAATTACAGCAATAATATGTATATAACAGGCTTGGAAAATACATATCATAGAAAATGCATTGTTAGATTACACCAGATGGAAATACATACACACATAATGCAGCGGGGAGACAGAAGTTTAGTGACATACATCAGGATGTTACACTATACACAGCGCACACCTGACGCTGCTATACACAGCGCCCACCTGACGCTGCCATACACAGCGCCCACCTGACGCTGCCATACACAGCGCCCACCTGACGCTGCCATACACAGCGCCCACCTGCCACTGCCATACACTGCGCCCACCTGACTCTGCCATACACAGCGCCCACCTGACTCTGCCATACACAGCGCCCACCTGAGGCTGCCATACACAGCACCCACCTGAGGCTGTTATACACAATGCCCAACTGACGCTGCCATACACAGCGCCCACCTGACACTACTATATACAAATTAAATACACATCTCTACCACATGCCCATTACACATATAGTTTACTTCAGTTTACGTCAGGGATGCTCAACCTGCAGCCCCCCAGCTGTTGTAAAACTACAACTCCCATCATGGCCTTCTGTAGGCTGATATTTGTAGGCTGTCCGAGAATGATGGGAGTTGTAGTTTTGCTACAGCTGGAGGGCCGCAGGTTGAGCATGCTTGGTTTACATCATCCAGTGTACTGGCCGAGATCACGCTGGCGCATGCGCACTGTGATGACCATTGTGGGCATTAGAATCATTCCATGCACTACACATGCGCCGGCGGGATCTCGGCCAGTACACTGGATGATGCAAGAGGCTTACAGGGCGGGCCAAGAAACAGGCTGGGGAGGGGTTATGTGAAAAGAAGGAAGAGCGGCCTGGGCGCTTACAGCCCGAATGCCGCCCATGGCCACTTGCGAACAAAAAGATAAAGGTACCATTTGACTGATCTATAGTTTTCTACAGTGCTATGTAAGAAGTCTATAAGGTCAATTTGTGGTGACGGACTCTCTTTAACCCCTTAAGGACTTAGGGGGTACCGGTACGCCCAGTTTCCCGAGTCCATAAGGAGTCAGGACATATCGGTACGTCATAAGTTTAAAAAAAGATTGCGGCGCGGCGGGGGTTAATTGCGACAGAATGCCCGCTGAAATCATTCAGCGGGCATCCTGTCACAACGCCGGGGGGGTGGGTCATGTGTATCGGCGATCGCCGCAAACCGCAGGTCAATTCAGACCTGCAGTTTGCGGCTTTACCTGCGGTTTGCAGCGGCGATCGGGCGTGCCATCGGGTCCCCATGCGGCTGTAGGGGGGACCCGATGGCATGGAAGGCAGTGCGATGCCTAAGGAAGGCATTGCGCTGCCTTCCGGTGACGGGCCTGTGAGATCCAGCCCCCTGGATCTCACAGGCCGGAAGCTGTATGAGTAATACACACAGTATTACTCATACAGCCAATGCATTCCAATACAGAAGTATTGGAGTGCATTGTAAAGGATTAAACCCCCAAAAGTTCAAGTCCCAAAGTGGGACAAAAAATAAAGTGAAAAAAAAAGTAGAAGAAATAAAGTTTTCCCCCCAAAAAATTAAAACTTTCAAGTAAAAATAAACAAAAACGTCATTTTCCCCAAATAAAGTAAAAAAAAATTGGTAAAAAATAGGGGGAAAAAAATAAATATACATATTAGGTATTTCCGCGTCCGTATCGACCAGCTCTATAAATATATAACATGACCTAACCCCTCAGATGAACACCGTAAAAAATAAAAAATAAAAACTGTGCTAAATAAACAATTTTTTTGTCACCTTACATCACAAAAAGTACAACAGCAAGCGATCAAAAAGGTGTTTGCCCACAAAAATAGCACCAATCTAACCATCACCTCATCCCGCAAAAAATTAGCCCCTACCTGAGACAATCGCCCAAAAAATAAAAAAAAACTATGGCTCAGAATATGGAGACATTAAAACATATTTTTTTTTGTTTTAAAAAAGCTGTTATTGTGTAAAACTTACATAAATAAAAAAAAGTATACATATTTGGTAACGCCGCGTTCGTATCGACCGGCTCTATAAAAATATCACATGACCTAACCCCTCAGATGCACACCATAAAAAATAAAAAATAAAAACTGTGCTAAATAAACCATTTTTTGTCACCTTACATCACAAAAAATGTAGTAGCAAGGGATCAAAAAGTCACACGCACCCCAAAATAGTCCCAATAAAACCGTCATCTCATCCCGCAAAAATCATACCCTACCCAAGGTAATCGCCCAAAAACTCAAAAAATTATGGCTCTCAGACTATGGAAGCACTAAAACATGATTTTTTTTGCTTCAAAAAAGAAATCATTGTGTAAAACTTACATAAATAAAAAAAAGTATACATATTAGGTATCGCCGCATCCATGACAACCTGGTCTATAAAAATATCACATGATCTAACCTGTCAGATGAATGTTGTAAATAACAAAAAATAAAAACGGTGCCAAAACAGCTATTTCTTGTTATCTTGCCTCACAAAAAGTGTAATATAGAGCAACCAAAAATCATATGTACCCTAAACTAGTACCAACAATACTGCCACCCTATCCCGTAGTTTCTAAAATGGGGCCACTTTTTTGGAGTTTCTACTCTAGGGGTGCATCAGGGGGGCTTCAAATGGTGTAAAAAAAAAACAGTCCAACAAAATCTGCCTTCCAAAAGCCGCATGGCATTCCTTTCCTTCTGCGCCCTGTCGTGTTTGGTACAGCGGTTTACGACCACATATAGGGTGTTTATGTAAACTACAGAATCAGGGCCATAAATATTGAGTTTGGTTGGCTGTTAACCCTTGCTTTGTAACTGGAAAAAAATTATTAAAATGGAAAATCTGCCAAAAAAGTGAAATTTTGAAATTGTATCTCTATTTCCTATTAATTCTTGTGGAACACCTAAAGGGTTAACAAAGTTTGTAAAATCAGTTTTGAATACCTTGAGGGGTGTAGTTTCTAGAATGGGTTGGGTGTTTTTTTGGGTGGTTTCTATTATGTAAGCCTCGCAAAGTGACTTCAGACCTGAACTGGTCCCTAAAAGTTGGGTTTTGGAAAATTTCAGAAAAATTTCAAGATTTGCATCTAAACTTCTAAGCCTTGTAACATCCCCAAAAAATAAAATATTCCCAAAATGATCCAAACATGAAGTAGACATATGGGGAATGTAAAGTAATAACTATTTTTGGAGGTATTACTATGTATTATAGAAGTAGAGAAATTGAAACTTGGAAATTTGCAATTTTTTACATATTTTTGGTAAATTTGGTATTTTTTTATAAATAAAAAAGAATTTTTTTGACCCAATTTTAGCAGTGTCATGAAGTACAATATGTGACGAAAAAAACAATCTCAGAACGGCCTGGGTAAATCAAAGCGTTTTAAAGTTATCAGCACTTAAAGTGACACTGGTCAGATTTGCAAAAAATGGCCAAGTCCTTAAGGTGAAATAGGGCTGAGTCCTTAAGGGGTTAAAGAGGTTCTCCAGGAATTAAGAAAATGAAAATACTTAAATATTATTTTATAATAAATACAGTACAGACCATTAAGCCTCATGCACACGACCGTTTGTCGAGTCCGCATCGCGGCTCGGGTGCGGACCCATTCACTTTAATGAGGCCGCAAAAGATGCGGAAAGCACTCCGTGTGCTGTCCACATCCTTTGGTCCGTTACATGGCCCCGCAAAAAAAATATAGCATGTCCTATTTTTGTCCGTTTTGCGGACAAGAATAGGCATTTCTACAATGGGCCGCCCGTTCCGTTCCACAAATTGTGGAAGGCACACGGGTGGTTTGTGTTTTTTTGCGGATCCACGGTTTGCAGACCGCAAAAAACGGATTGGTCGTGTGCATGAGGCCTTAGTAGAAGATCTCTCCAGTATTAATAATGCCCTCACAGAGCCCCCAGTAGAAATAAGGCCCCCCTATTGTTTCCCCAGTGGTAGTAAAGCTCTCTACAGACCCCTCAGTAGTGATAAGGCCCACCATAGTGCTCTTAGTAGAAATAAGACAGATTAATTACACCTGCTCACCGATGCAGTTACGACGACGAGCAGGTAAACAATGAAGAGAAGGCAGCACTCATATGAGCGCTGCTTTCTCTTCAAACAGCTGATCGGTAGGGGTGCCAGGGTTGGACCCCTGCCGATCTGACATTGATGACCTATCTTGAGGATAGGTCGTCAATATAAAAAAAGCAGACATTCCCTTTAAGGCCAAAATAGAGTTCGTCCTTAAGGGGCTAATACAGTAAACGTGCCCCAGTGTATGTAGATTATAAGAGGGACATCTATCACTCTAGGTACTGTATGTCTTTATTTGGCTATTTGTCATATGATTTGTTGCACATCTTTCTTTGCACAAAACTCTGCTACATTTACCCACTTACACCATACTTCGCCACGTTTTAGGAGACATTTTGTGTTTAGAACTGTTTAAAGACGCATTTACTATTTGTGACATTTGCTAAAGCTGCAGAAAAGTTGCATCTCTACACCATGCAACCCCCTGGGATACTTTTACAGACATAAGCGTACACAACATTTATTTATGTATTATTACTGTGTGCCATTATAAATATGCCGGCAACCTCACAAAGCAAAGACAGATGTAAAATTGAAACTAAAACCACTGCAAATGATAATTTCCCTCCTAAATTTGTACTATAGAAACATCTGGCCAAACCATTTTTAGAGGAGTTTACTCTGGGACCTGGGACCATAACAACCTTGTATTTAAATACAAATGTTACTTTTTGGGGGTCATTTATCAAACTGGTGTAAAGTAGAACTAGCTTAGTTGTCCATAGCAACCAATCAGATTCCTTCCATTTTCCAAAGGAGCTTTCCAAAATAATAGGTGGAATCTCGTTGCTATGGGCAACAGGCCAGTTTTACTGTACACCAGTTTGATAAATGACCCCCTTTTTTTTTTAAATACCTTTTTTTTTTTTTTTACTTGTCTGTGTGTCCATGTATTTTCACCACTTGCTGGTCTTTCCTCTGAAATTGAGGGCAGAGTGGGGTGTGATGTTCTGCTGCACTATCATGGTTCCTTAGTGCAGCCCTCCATGCGCTAACATGAAACCATGAGCACATTCACACAGCGCTGTATGTACAGTGATATGCCTGTTATGTCGCAGACATGGCAAAATACAGTAAACAGGAAGTAACTGCAAACAACACTTTGCTGGTACCAGAAGGAGAAGCGACGAGAGATAAGTGTTTACCAAAATAGCCTGCCAGAGATATCTGCCACAGCATGAATTAGACTGGACAGGCGGCAGCTCTGTTAAATTTGATAACTTTGGTGCATCTTAATAGATATGTTAGACACTTTTCTCATCCTTACACCACCTTTTAGAAAGCCTTTGCACCAGTGCCGCAATAAAGGTGCATGTCATTATTAAATTTAAAACTAGTCTTAGACTCCCCTTTTTTCAAAACTGTCCAGTTTTTTGATTTGATCCTAAATTCTAGTGCACTTTGCTTAGTAAATTTCCTCCACTGTTTGTGTAAATTGCTTAAGAGACGAACCTACAATAGAGGCAGACCACACCGCTGCTATAAGGCCCGTGAGCAAGAAGGGCCCGCTGCGCTGCCTCCATTTCTACATCCCTTTCACGGATTAACAATCCACAATGTCTCGTTTGTGAAAGAAAGTGTTGATTGGAGGAGCAGCCTGTCAGTCACTGATCTGCTGTACTGTGCAACACTGAAGGCTGCTCCTCCAATCAGCACTCTTCCTACAGGATACAGAAGTGCTGATTGGCTGGAGCTGCACAGTCTGCCTAAGTGAAGACCCGGCCTGTGCAGAGAGGACAGGAGCCGAGCACAGCAGTGAGGTTGCCCCTAGAGTCCGTCACCTGTAGCCTCATCCAAACCTCAGCTATCAGTGAGCAGATATATATATATATATATATATATATATATAACAGAACTGACAGGCTTTGTAATCCACTGTATTATATAATATTGCTGGTGTTGAGGTAGGTTATAATGAAATGTTATCATGTACTGTGTGTAGGTGTATCCACAGTTATGTATGATTTCTATGTGTGTGCATTTTTGTTTACCTGTAATAATGTACAGCCATGTCTTTGTGCATGTATTTTGTTATGCATGTGAGTATGTAGTTATGTGTGTACATTTGTATTTTTTGTCTATATATGTGCACATGTGTATCAGTATGTGTTACTGTATTTGCATGTTACATTATAGTATATCTTTATACATACTGTACGCATATATGTGCAGATGTATATGTGTATACAGATGTAGCCATCTTTACTTGACACATGGCGCTCTATGCTACTAACATAGCTTGCTGTTCTAATGTGTTCTACACTTACTATTAGAATGGCATGCTACGGTAATAGCATAGGGCTCTATCAGTCACATTAAATATCGCTACATGGAAAGGGGGGTCCTTTCAAAATTTTGCTATGGGGCCCCATGATAACTAGTCAGATGACGGTAGAACATACTACAAACGCATATGTGGTAAGAGGTGGTATTATCAGCATATATTGTAAATAAGGAAATTAAGGATTGACCAGTATCAGCGGGGTTTACATCAGGTCTACTTAAAAAAAAAAAATTAAAAAAAAAGGTAGTGGGAATATTGTTGGAAAAAGTGGCTCAGGCTCACATTTACTGTTATTATTATTTTTTTCCATTCAGACTGCATCCACTTTCGTTTGATGTGTTTGTGAAGAAAAACTGAAGACTAACACACAGCATCTTCTAACTTTTTTCACTGACCTATTGATTTAAATGGGCAAGTAGGTATCATGAAGCACTGATGAAGACAGAATATGCTACAATTTTCCCTAAAGGAACAGGTGGTCAGAGAAAAAAAAAAATTGTGAATAAGGACCCATGCACACAACCATATTTTTGGTCCACATCTGATCAGCATTTTTTCGGATGTGGACCCATTCATTTCATTTGTCACCTGACATCCCCAGTTTTCTGAATTCTCATCCACACACTGGGGCATATTTACTAAGACTGGGTTTTTACACTGGTCTTGGCTCCTCCCTTGAGCTGCCCAAAGTTTCATCTAATTAGGCGCATCTATTGCAGTCCTTGCACCTGACGAAAAAAACGACTCCAGTTACTGGCCGCTTCGTTTTTCGCTAACATTTGCACCTGTTCACAGGCATAAATTTAGGTAAATTTGTCATGGCCGATGTCATAGCCCCAACATGTCACTCCTGGCCCGTCCAACTGCTGAACATGGCATGAAACCAGCCATGCAACTCAATATTGTCGCACAGGTGGTTAAAAAAGGAACAAAAGGGACTTGAGACTATTTTTCCACTACAATTGTCCCTTAATAAATGACCCCACTGTGTACAAAAAAAAAAAAAAAAAAAACTGTGGAAAAGTGGCTGCATTGCAGATTTAAAATTTGCAGAATGTCAATTTATACAGTGAATTTCTCGAGCTGATTTCACCTTTTGCATTGGAGAGGGTGAAATTCGATGGCTTTTCCGCTTTGGATTTTTCAGATTTTAGTCATTTGTAAACCTAACCTAAGGGTTTACATCATTTAACCCAGGGACATAGCTATAGTAGACTCAGAGGAAGCAGTCACTACCAGGGCCCAGGAGCTTGAGGGGGCCCAAAGACAAAAAGACACCGGTATTATAGAAAGTAAATGCTGGTCAGGTTACACTTCTGGCTGGACGGAAGAGGTGGGATCAAAAATTTGGTATGGGGGGGTGCCATTTCAATTTTTGTCTCAGGCAGCATGAGCTATGTGCTTCCCTGACCTTGCCCGCAAAGCACTGAAGCAAGGGGGGCCCAAGCTGAACTCTTGCACCAAAGCCCATGAGCCTTTAGCTACGGTCCTGATTTAACACCTATATAGGGACCTAGGATTTGCTGCAACAAATCCCTAGTTTGTGTCTACATAGCAGTCACCTACTGTCAGAGCAAACAGGGAAAGAGTGTAACCAAAACGGAGCCAGTGGTCGATAATGGGAAACAGCTGAGCAAACATCTAAGCCAGGCAAGATCCAACTACAGAGTCAGAGGCCGAGCAGCATCCAAACTTGGCTCCAGCAGGTTTTGGCACAAACTGGCAGGCAAACTGGGATATTCTGCTTTATCCTTCTCTGCTGTGCTAAACTCGGCTTTAGTCTGGACTTTACGACTGTTCTGGAACCTTTGGAGTTCATAAAATGGGAATTAGTATCACAGTCAAAACATACCAGGTTGCAGAACACAATAACTCGCAAATTAGAGAGCACAAACCACCTTGAAATAGAGTGCTGAATGCTCGTATTGGTGACCCAAACATCCCCCGAGCGTGATTAGTCTGCTGACCAAGACTCCAGATTGGCCAGCCAGCCATATCTACTAACTGATGGAACAGCTGAGCCCTGTTGATTGTACAACCTGTCACCCGACATCCCCAGCAGTGCCAAGGGGTGGCAGCAGTTGGTAGGTACAGACGATTTGGGAGTGCCAGGAGGTATGTGACAGATGTTTGCAAAGGCAGATGTCATAGGACATATGGTAAATGCAAAATGATAATGTGGTTTAAAAAAGGCCAAAAGGGCGAGGAGTATAAATAATTATGATTACTTACCGGAAATTTGATTTTCCAGAGCCCATGACAGCACCAAGAGAGAAGATCCGCCCCCACAGACAGGAAACCTGCAGAATAAAAGGGCGGACACTCTCCTCCTAATTCAGTGTGATATCCAAGCATCGGAAGAAGTCCGCCAACATACTGTTAGATGATTAATCATAATTTATTTTTATTTTTTTGATGCAACACTCATGTAAAATATAAGAGAATCAACAGAACCCAATAGGGAGAGAATATCAGGGTGATGTCATGGGCTCTGGAAAATCAAATTACCGGTAAGTAATCATAATTTTTCCATTCACCCATGACAGCACCACAAGAGAACTACCAGAGGAATATTCAGGGTGGGAGAGTAGAAAAAAAAGCACCTTTTCCCCAAAAAAAGATCCTGAAGGAGAGGAGTTCAAATCAAGACGATAGTGTTTAAAAAAGGTTGAAGGAGAAGACCAGGTGGCTGCTCTGCAAATATCCTCTATGGGAACTGAGGATCTTTCTTCCCAGGAGGTAGCCACTGCCCTGGTAGAGTGTGCCTTAAGACCGTTGGAGGAGATAACCCAGATGAAAGATAAGACAAGGAAATAGCCGAAACAATACACCTAGCAACAGTGTCGGACTGGGGAGCCTAGGGCCCACCAGTAAAATTTATTTTAGGGGCCCACCGTATAGATACATTCCAGTATTACCTACTCACACAGCAGCAAGATGCTACCAGATGATTGAATATGGGCAGGAACTTTGAGAAGGTAGGTCCTGGGGAGAAGAGGACACTGGCAGCTTTCCTCTATACCTAGAAGTCATCTCAGCTCTGATCGAGTCTATAATAATAAACTGGGGAGTTTCTTTAATAACCTATCACGTTTTTATAATAACATAGGCTGGTTGAGGTGCTGTACATTGAATATATGTATGTAGGGCAGTAAGTCTACGGTGTTATGTGCCACTTGTGCAGTGGGTGGGAGACTAGGGGCCCACCTTGCTCAGGGGCCCACCGGGGGATTTACCTGTACCCTTGTGGGCCAGTCCGAGCCTGCCTAGCAATAGAACTTTTAGAGGCTGCATTACCCTTATTCACTCCTTGAAAGAGTATAAAGAGTGAAGAAGATTTGCACCAATCTTTAGTGCGAGATAGATAGTTAATCAAGACCCTTCTGACGTCTAGGCAGTGAAGGGATCTCTCTTCTTCAGACCCAGGATTTTCAAACAGGGTAGTAAGAATAATTTCTTGTGGCCTATGAAATTTAGAAATGACTTTTGGAAGAAAAGCCGGATCAGGACGTATCAAAACCTTGTCCTCTAAATTGTGGTATAAGGAGGATTGATGGAAATGGCCTGAATCTCATTAATCCTGCGAGCAGATGTTAAAGCTATTAGGAGACCTAACTTCAAGGTGAGACATTTAATAGAGCTGGTCTCTATAGGTTTAAATCGAAGACGAGTTAGGGCCTTTAAAACTAGGTTTAAATCCCAAGGAGGAGGTCTAACTGAAGCTGTCGAGGTAGATCTGTCTACTGCTCTAAAGAACCTTGATACCCATGAGCATCCTGTGATGTCCTGATTAAACAGGGCTGACAGAGCTGAGATATGCACTTTTAAGGTATTACCTGCTAGTCCCAGACCTAGTCCCTTCTGAAGGAACTCCAATATTAGATGGATAGGAGCAGAAGATGTAATATCATTGATCTGGATATGCACAAAATCTCAGATAATACAACCGCCTGCATCCATTCAGAACGAATACGTTTGTTTGTATTATCTTTAACATAGCCAAGACTGATCCATCTTGAACACCATTGAAAGTCAATGGAGGACGGATCCGTTTTCTATTGTGCCAGATTGTGTCATAGAAAACGGATCCGTCCCCATTGACTTACATGGTGTGTCAGAACGGATCCATTTGGCTCAGTTTCATCAGACGGCATTTTGGTGTCCGCCTCCAAAGCAGAATGAGATGGAATGGAGGCAAAAGGATGCATTCTGAGCGGATCCTTTTCCATTCAGAATACATTAGGTCAAAACTGATCAGTTTTGGACCGCTTGTGAGAGCCCTGAATGGATCTCACAAATGGAAAGCCAAATCACCAGTGTGAAAGTAGCCTTACAGGTACCTTTCAAGTTCCAGGCAGCTAGGTGTAGATTTTTTATGTCTGGATGAACCACTGGACCCTGGCTCAACAGACCCTGGATCTCTGGAAGGACCCACGGATCCGAGATTGACATGATCCGGAGCCACGTGAACCAAGACCTTCTCGGCCAAAAAGGAGCAATGAGGATAACTCTCGCCCAGTCTTCCCTTATTTTCCGTAACACACAAGGAATCAAGGGAAGAGGAGGAAAGGCGTAGGCCAGGGGAAATTTCCATTTCTGTACTTAGGCATCTATCCCACAAGGGGATCCTGTTGGATCTAGGGAGAACATTTTTTGAACTTTCTTGTTTTGGTAGGTAGCAAACAGTTCTATGTCTGGCTGTCCCCAGAGGGCCGTTATCTTCATGAAAATTGATTGGTCTAGAGTCCATTCTCCCTGAGAGAGAGGGTGACGACTGAGAAAGTCCGCCTGTCTGTTTTCCACGCCCCTGATATGTACCGCCGAAATCAACGCGCATTCTTTTTCTGCCAGTGAGAGGATTTTCTGGGCTTCTTGCATTAGAGTTCTGTACCTTGTGCCCCCCTGTTTGTTTACAGTAGGTTTGAGACTACTGTTCTGTTGTCCGTCATAATTCTTAGATTCTTTCCTCTTATTCTTGGAAGAACAGAACTCATCGCTAGGTGTACAGCCGTTAGTTCCTTCAGGTTAGTTCCCCCAATGACCCTGAAGGGAGACCTCCTGAATGTGAGCACCCCATCCCCAGGGACTTGCGTCCGTAGTTAGGCAAATTAGGTCTTCCAGATTCCACGGAACTCCCTGAATTAGGTTTTCCCTCTCCAGCCACCATGTCAAGCTTTGGAGAGTTTGATCTGAAATTCTTATTTTTGCATCTAGGGAGTCGTTTTTCTCCCAGCGAGACAGGATTTCTCACTGGAGGTCCCTTGAGTGGAGTTGTGCCCATCGTACTGTTGGAATATAAGATGTGGGGGATCCCAGGATAGACATTCCTTTCCTTATTGTGATCACCGGATTCCTGATCAGGTGTCTGTTTTTTTCCTGGATGAGAATCACTTTTTCCTCTGGCAAAAAACAGCTCTGACAGGAGGAATCTAATATTAATCCCAGAAAATACTGTCTTCTGGTAGGATGTGGTCTTGATTTTTCCAGGTTTTTAAATCCATCCTAAACTGTTCAGGATTTCTGTAACCACAGCTACTGCTCTTTCGCAGGCATATACTGTTTTCCCTACAATCAGAAAATCGTACAGGTACGGTATGAAAAGAAAATCCCTCCCCCTATATGAGCCGCCATCTCTGCGATATATATTTTTTTAACTCTTGGGGCCATGGACAGGCCAAACGGGAGAGCCTGAAACTGAAAATACCGTAACTGACCCCTTATTCTGACTGCGACCCTTAGGAATTTTTGATGCCCTGCAAAAATTGGAACGTGATAATATGCATCCTTGAGATCGAGTACTGCCATGAAACAGAGAGGAGAAATTAGCTTTATGACCGATTTTATAGTTTCCATTTTGAACTTTTTGATCTGTAGGAAATTATTTAATTTCTTTAAGTCTATTATTGTTCTGAATGAGCCATCTGTTTTTTTTCTTCTAAAAACAGGGGGGAATAAAACCCCTCGCTTTTGTCCTCCTCTGCTACCGGGACTAAAACTGATTTTTATACTAATTTTAGAACCTCGCTTTTCATGGCAGAAATTCCTAGAGCCGAGAACTGATCTTTTGTAGTTAAGAATCTTACTGGAAGAGCCAGACGGAATTCTAATTTTACCCATAGAGTGTCTAGAATCCATGAACTTGAAGAAATTTGGGACCAGGCCAGAAAGAAATTTTTTAATCTGCCCCCCACCTGACTTCTGGCATCATTGCTGATCCTGTTTCTTTTTGTCTCCAAAGGACTGATTGAAGAAATAACTTCTACCTCCCCTTTGGTTCCGGAACCTGACTTCCCTGGACTTTTTATCTGTTCCTTGATTACTTCTGAAGGGGCGAAAGGAACGGTTAAACCTATTCTTGCAGTGTACTCAAGTTGTGCGTAGTAGGTGTTTCTGAGTGTAGTAGTGCAATATACACTAACCTGGTACAGCTGACTCTCTGCAAGGGCAGGTATAGGTAGGAATAGTTCGTGACGCCAGTGCCAAGTAAACGGTGGCACGCCGTTTGCGGATGCAGGAATAATTTGAGGAAACGTGGTGTTAAAACAGAACTTCAACTTTAGTAGTTTGCAGGCAGAGACAATATTGGAAACGCAGTTCCTCAGCATACAGTCGATTTTGCAATTCGGTCGATGCAGGCAATACAGTACAGCAGGGTAATCACAGAGTGTAAGACACAGGATTCGCAGCAAAGGAGCTTGCACTCTAACTCTGTCTGATCCTGGAATGTAGCAATTCTTCACCAAGGCCCATTAACCTAATACTGGCTTTATATCCTTGATTATGGCTTTCATAAGTACCTCCTCTGTTTCCTCAATACCTCTGGCTCCTCTGATATTTGCCTCAGTCTCTCCTAGCTTCTGAATGGTTCCTCAGGCTAAGGTATTCTTGCTTCTGCATGTAGGAATTCAGGAGGGAATCTTCTCCTGAACAGCAGGCTTCAGGCCTGGACTTGTCTCAGACATTATCTAATCTCCATCTGTAGATTACAGACACTAGACTCCGTCTGCCTTACACTTCCCTGTCTGGCCTTATATAAACTAGGGCTCTCTAGCTCCCTCTATGGACTAGAACCTGTAATAACACCCCTAGCAGGCCTGTGCATGCAAGTTTCAGTGACAGGGAAATACACACATTACATTGCATTTTACAAAACTGACATACAACAACTTTCCATAATTAAGGAGGGACGACAGCACACCAAGTGACCTTTGGTAGTAACGGGTATTACAACTCCCGTATACTACATACCCCACTGCTTTAAGCTGAGTACGCCCTCGTACTCCATCATGGGTCGCCCAACTGGAATCTCTACCTGAAATAGAAAATAGAGACATGCAGGCATACATACATGTAATTCATCTGCATTTACATTTACATCAGGTCCAATTGGCAAAGGTGAAGGGTAGTGACAAGGGGCGTCGTTCTCTTCTCTCAGGATAGTGAATGGAACGGGGGCGCTGACCTGGCACAGCGTAACATTATAACCAGGATAGTCCATGACAATGAATAAGTCCATAATAAAACAGTAGAAAACGGTATAAAAGTTCTTGGAGGCTCAAATAACAAACATGAGTCCGTACCCAGGTTATTTCCATATTAAATCACAGAGGCTCTCATGCGGTGGAGTCCATCTCTGGGCACAATACTTTAAAAGAGTAAGAATCTCAGAGGCTCAGGTATCTTTTGAGTCTGTCTCCGGGCACGGTTCCTTGGTAACTGGTTGCACAATAAAATGGACAGCAAAGACAAGTGCTGTAACACCCCTGATCAACCTGAAAAGGGGGTGAAGGGTAAAAGGTGCAACAAAGGAACAGGCACAACTTGGCGTGGGGTAACAAAAGCAGGCAGGAGGTCCTGGAAACAAACGTGGCCTTGCTGACTTGGTGATTTCAGTGGTCAACACCTACCACTGAGCCGTGGACAAACTGGCAGTTGCAACAAAGGGCCAGCAACATAGGACTCCTGTCCTGGAAGGGTTAACATCACCTTCTGACGAAATAAATCAAGGGCCTAGCAGGCTGATCACAGTGGCATATTGTAGCTACTTGGCTCTGCTGGCAGGTATCTTCTGTAGTATTCCTCTACAGGAGGATGGGCCCACATGACTGTATCAGGGGGTAGCTGCAGGGTAAAGGGGCCCCTAATAGGTATTGGCCCCATAGGCCTAGGGGTGAACCCTCTGGTGGGCCGTGCCGGCCCTGGCATAATCACTGCAGGGTGTGACATACTTGGTACCGCCGCAGCAAGCGGTCCGGTGCTCTGGGTGCAGCAATTCACAGCAATCGCGGGTCCGGTCTGGGGCACTGACGGAGCGGTGACAACAGAAGGCGGTCGGCGGGTGGTGACAGGCACCCTTACCTCATCCTTCCTCGGCGGCGTCTGGATCCTGGCGGTGTAGGTCTTACGCAACTCCCGCAACTTCTCCTCCAGCCGGACGATCTGCTCACCGATACTCTCGGTGTCGGAGTCGCTGTTCTCTGCTGGCTCCGCCGGCGCAGGTACAGTCACCGCTGATGCAGACTCGGCCTCTTCAGGTTCTGGACTTGCCTCTGGTCTCCGTCCCATCCGGATGTTCTGGAAGGTAGCACTCAATCCTCTTTGCTGCTCCAGCTCAGATAGTGTCTTCTCCCGACGTGGCAGCTCGGGGGAAGGGTAGGGGCTCACCCATTTCTCCAACACGGTTGGCTGCCAGAAGACGTTCGGCCCGATGAAGGAGCTCCGCTCCTGAAAGGCGTGATGGGCCGGCTCTGGAGAGCGTTCCGGTTCTCGCTCGCAGCCAGAGTGGTCTTCTTCTTCTGCCTCCCAATCCTCAGGTCCTCGCTTCGGACGGGTCACAGCAGTCGCATAGGGGCCTCGCAGGCCCTCGGCAGGGGTGTACTCCACTTCCTCTCCCTCGCGGAGGCTGTGCTGGTACGAAGGGAGGTAGTCTCTCTTGACAGACCTTCGATTGACATAGAGGTCTCTGCCAGTAAGATAGTCCTGAATAAACCCGTAGCCACGGGATTTGTCAAACGACAGCACCACTCCCTTTCTCCTTTCCAGGCGGGGTTGGGTGTGCGTATGTCTTTCATGTATGGTCTTGGTTAGCTCCTCATACACGATCTTAGTCTTAGTATTCCGCTTGATAGCGGCCTCTCGGATCTCCGCCATCAGGGAAGACCATTTAAACGATGGCTGGAAAAAGTCCCTCCATGAGCCATAGTAGGGCTCGGGTTCCTTCTCCCTGGTGCGGCAGGCGGGTTGCTCCGGTCCCGGAGCGTAGGCCGGTGGAGCCTCCTCTGGCTCTACACCGGTGTCGGTCATTTTTCCAATCATAGGTGCGGACGCTGCAGCAACACTCTGCTCACAATCCAACATGCTCGATCCTACAGAGGAGAGCGATAGGGACGCGTCAATTAAAGTAGTCAGCTCCTCCCATTGCACTGGGAGGCCGCCCCCCAGGTATCTCAATATAGGGAAGGCGGTGTCCATGCTGGCAGACATGCAAATGTCCAGATAAGCCGTGGCGCCTGCCCTTGACCTTCTTCCCGCTTTTTCTTCAGAAAGGCGCCAACTTTTCCCGCCTTTTCGGGATGAAGGTGACGCAGCAGTAAATTCAGCCAGCTCAGCGGCCATCTTTAGGTACAAACGCTGTCTGTTCACTGACAGCAAGCAGGAATGTTTAAAGTCCACAAAACCACAATCCAATGCGGCGATTTTCTTCCTCTGTGCAGCGCAATACTGTACAGCGCTTTTTAGAAGTTTTTTGACGCACTTTGGGTATGATTTTTAATCCACAAAGTCCACTTTCATTAAACAGGAAAATTGTCACTTTGGTCACAGGGCACTTGTATAAGGCACAAAGTACACGCTTCTTGCACTATAAAGCGTGCGAATCCTGTTCGTGACGCCAAAAGAGAGGTGCAGTGTACTCAAGTTGTGCGTAGTAGGTGTTTCTGAGTGTAGTAGTGCAATATACACTAACCTGGTACAGCTGACTCTCTGCAAGGGCAGGTATAGGTAGGAATAGTTCGTGACGCCAGTGCCAAGTAAACGGTGGCACGCCGTTTGCGGATGCAGGAATAATTTGAGGAAACGTGGTGTTAAAACAGAACTTCAACTTTAGTAGTTTGCAGGCAGAGACAATATTGGAAACGCAGTTCCTCAGCATACAGTCGATTTTGCAATTCGGTCGATGCAGGCAATACAGTACAGCAGGGTAATCACAGAGTGTAAGACACAGGATTCGCAGCAAAGGAGCTTGCACTCTAACTCTGTCTGATCCTGGAATGTAGCAATTCTTCACCAAGGCCCATTAACCTAATACTGGCTTTATATCCTTGATTATGGCTTTCATAAGTACCTCCTCTGTTTCCTCAATACCTCTGGCTCCTCTGATATTTGCCTCAGTCTCTCCTAGCTTCTGAATGGTTCCTCAGGCTAAGGTATTCTTGCTTCTGCATGTAGGAATTCAGGAGGGAATCTTCTCCTGAACAGCAGGCTTCAGGCCTGGACTTGTCTCAGACATTATCTAATCTCCATCTGTAGATTACAGACACTAGACTCCGTCTGCCTTACACTTCCCTGTCTGGCCTTATATAAACTAGGGCTCTCTAGCTCCCTCTATGGACTAGAACCTGTAATAACACCCCTAGCAGGCCTGTGCATGCAAGTTTCAGTGACAGGGAAATACACACATTACATTGCATTTTACAAAACTGACATACAACAACTTTCCATAATTAAGGAGGGACGACAGCACACCAAGTGACCTTTGGTAGTAACGGGTATTACAACTCCCGTATACTACATTCTTAGAGGGAAAAGAGCTCTGAAACCCTGGGAATTTTTTCTTTTTATCCGCAGCCTTATCTAAAAAGTCGTCCAGTGTTGGCCCAAAGAGGTACTTCATTTCACAGGGGACACCACATAGTTTGTTTTTAGACGGGAGGTCTCCAACCCAATTCTTTAACCAAATCGCTCTTCGTGCTGAATTTGACAAGGCAGCAGACTTGGCCGCCAGTCTGACAGAATCAGCTGAGGCATCTGCCAAGAAGTCAGCTGTTTTTTTTTATTGTTGGCAGGGATGCTAATATTTCCTCCCTGGGGCATCTATTTTTTAGCTGATTTTCTAATTCAGAGAGCCAGACTATAAGGGACCGAGCCGTACATGTAGAAGCTATACTTACCTGAAGAAGGTAGTAGATGCCTCCCAAGCCCATGTACTACATGGGATAAAGCTCTCAGGATAGATGTGGCAATCTCTAAAGTATCCAGAAAGATGGCCCTTCCCTTTGATGACATGGGTATATTGAAGGACCCATTAGATAAGAAAGCCAATGCTTTCTTATCTAATGGGTCCTTCAATATACCCATGTCATCAAAGGGAAGGGACATCTTTCTGGATACTTTAGAGATAGCCACATCTATCCTGGAAGCTTTATCCCATGTAGTACAATCCTCCTCTTTAAAGGGATATTTACGCTTGAGATTTTTTGAGAGGTAAGCTTTCCTGTTAGGTTTTCTCCATTCTCCTTTAATTAAGGCAGAAACATTTTTATGAACCGGGAAACTGCTGTGGTGTCTGGATTCTAGTTCCCCAAACATAATATCCTGTATAGACCAGGGCTCTTTTGTCTCCTCAATGCCAATAGTCGAACGTACAGCTTTCAGGAGCTTTTCCATATCTTCTATGGGAAAACAGAGTCTACCACTGATTTCACCCTCTTCAGAGGAAGATAGGGATGAATCGTCAGAATGTCCAAATAAAGAGGAGTGTATCTCCTCTTCCTCAGAGTCAGATAAGAAATGTTCCTCTGCCGACTCATGGCGTCTTGCTCTAGGATCTTTCTCCCCCAAGACTTTTTTAGATGACAGGGTAGAATTAACCTCCGATCTGACTAATGCCTGGAGACATATATAAAATGATGGCGATTCTTCTGCCACTGTTTTATCAACACAGGACTGACACATTTTCTTTTCCTAATCAGAAGACAACCCAGCTTTACACAGAGCACATTCCTTATTCTTCTTCTTAGTTACCACCTTCCTGTCATGCCCTTCTCAGGCTATGTGCGGAGGTCTGCCAGATTAGCAGCACGTGTGTAGCCTTTTTTTTTTGTTTGGAGTTGAGCTATATCCGCCTCCCTTCAGGTGCACTGGGTGGGGTCGTTGGTTTGAGCTTAAATTACGCCCACTCCCAGTGTCCTGTGCAGGTTATAGCTTCGATCTGGCTCTGTGAAAGGAAGGAAGGAAGGATTTGCTGTTCCTGCTCAGAAAAGATACGTTGGTTTTTGTTTTCTTGTGGTTGGCTGTCTAGGCTGTTAGACGCCTGCCCCCTCCAGGTTCTGAGGGAGCAGGCTGCCTCTATCCCCCTTTCACCATCTTAGGGATTTTAGGGAATTTTCAGCCCAGGCACGAGGACACGTTACCACCTTCAGGGTCTGAACGTGGGCATAGAAGTGTAGGGAGAGGTGACCTTGCTTCTCGCCTAGACACTTGTTTGTTTATTTTCTGTGTATCTGGTATCCTGTCCGCCGTGACACTTCCTAGGTTTAGTCTGAAAATACATTAGTACAAGTGTATCAGCATAAAGAAGCATAATATAACGCCCAGAACACTCACCCCCTCAGAGGTATTAAGGCTGGAGGGACTGCAGACTCCTCAGTAATTTTGTCCTCCTCCATGTTTCTGTTTGTGACTGACAGACGGCTGTTCGGCAAAGCCAGCCGGCTGTAGGTCATAAGCGCAGTCAGCCACAGGCGAAGGGGCAGGGAAGGGGGCTCGGTTACCTTGACTTGAAGCAAGGAGGCCGCTGCCCCCTTGACTTCAAGCCTGACTGAAAAATAGCGCAGACGGAGGGTAAAAGAACGTTTTTCATACTTCTGCCTCATCAGAATGCAGTAAGAAAATCATCATTAGAAACTCACTGCTGGCGGTTTGGGATGGCTTTTGTCGCTGACAGGTTCCCTTTAAATTCAGCAGTGCACACTTTGCATGTTTATAGACAAGCACAGAAGAAGACGCACCTGTTCCTCGGCCTCGATCCCTGATGAAAGTTATTTATCTATGTCCAAGGTAAAATAAGATTATGCTTGTCAGTAAAAGCAAAAAAAGGAAGAGACCACTGTGGTACTCAGCAGAAGTGGCCAAAATCATTAAAATCAAAAAGATAGCATTTAGGAATTATAAAAAAAAAAAAAACGAGGATGACAGACAAATTTCTAAGATTAGGCAGAGAGAGGCCAAACAAGTTATAAGAGCTTCCAAAGCACAGGCAGAAGAGAAATTAGCTCAGTCAGGGAAAATGTCACAACCAGACAGCTGAGAAGCTCTGACAGGAGCCGTCCAGAACCTCCTCCTTGAGTTTCTTTGTTTTGGTTTTCAGTTCCTCATCTTGTTAGCCTATCTCAGCTGTCATGCAGTTGGACTGATTGCTTCCCTTTAAGTTCCTCCCCATAATGCATTAGGTTGCGGCTTATACAACTTCCTGGAATGTGTGTGCATGCTGTTCCCAGTTCCCAGTCGTCTGCAAGATAAGTGCTGTTTATGTATTTGTGATTTTCTGTTTTCTGGATCCAGGTGACCCTGACTCCCTCCGTGTCTGTGTAGGGAGCCGGTGGTCGAGTCGCCTCACTATTGTAGGGTCTTCAGGTGTAAGATAGTTGAGGTACGTGGATATGCGCCCATCCATCTTTGGGGTGTTCGCATAGGCTGAGCAGTAAGGGAGAGAGGCAGGTCTCATGCAGGGGTCTCCCTTTTGTTCCTTAGTTGTGGATCCAGTGAGTCATAGATTATATTGTATTGTCTTGTTTCCCTGTACACCATCCGTGACAGAAAAAAGGCGAGAAGGCATTCTTCAGATACATAAATGAAAAAAGGAAACTAAAACAAGGAATTACCAAATTAAAAACAAAAGAAGGAAGGTATATGGAAGAAGATAAAGAACTAGCTGACTGCCTCAATGAATATTTCTGTTCAGTTTTTACAAAGGAAAATGAAGGAGAAGGACCTCAGTTAGGAAAGAAGACTAATGAATCTTTTGATGCATGTGTCTTTACAGAGGAAGAGGTTCTAAGTCAGCTGTCTAAAATTAACACAAATAAGTCACAGGGGCCTGATGGGATACACCCAAAGCTATTAAAAGAGCTCAGCGGTGAACTAGCAAAACCATTAACAGATTTATTTAACCAATCACTGGCAACAGGAGTCATCCCAGAAGATTGGAAATTAGCAAATGTTGTGCCCATTCACAAGAAAGGTAGTAGGGAGGAATCGGGCAACTATAGGCCAGTAAGCCTGACATCAATAGTGGGGAAATTAATGGAAACCATACTTAAGGAGAGGATTGTGGAACATCTAAAATCCCATGGATTGAAAGATTAAAAACAGCATGGGTTTACTTCAGGGAGATCATGTCAAACTAATCTTATTGATTTTTTTGATTGGGTGACTAAAACAATAGATGGAGGAGGTGCAGTAGACATTGCTTATCTAGACTTTAGTAAGGCTTTTGATACTGTCCCACATAGAAAGCTTATCAATAAAGTGCAGTCTTTGGGCTTGGACTCCCATATTGTTGAATGGATTAGGCAGTGGCTGAGGGACAGGCAACAGAGGGTTGTAGTCAATGGAGTATATTCAGACCAAGGTCTTGTTACCAGTGGGGTACCTCAGGGATCTGTTCTGGGACCCATATTGTTTAATATCTTTATCAGCGAAATTGCAGAAGGCCTCGATGGTAAGGTGTGTCTTTTTGCTGATGACACAAAGATTTGTAACAGGGTTGATGTTCCTGGAGGGATACACCAAATGGAAAAGGACTTAGGAAAACTAGAGGAATGGTCAAAAATATGGCAACTAAAATTTAATGTTGATAAGTGCAAGATAATGCACCTGGGACGTAAAAACCCAAGAGCAGAATATATCTGAGGAAAGGGATTTAGGGGTCATTATTTCAGAAGACTTAAAGGTAGGCAGACAATGTCATAAAACAGCAGGAAATGCTAGCAGAATGCTTGGGTGTATAGGGAGAGGCATTACCAGTAGAAAGAGGGAGGTGCTCATGCCGCTCTACAGAGTACTAGTGAGACCTCATTTGGAGTATTGTGCTCAGTACTGGAGACCATATCTCCAGAAGGATATTGATACTTTGGAGAGAGTTCAGAGAAGAGCTACTAAACTGGTACATGGATTGCAGGATAAAACTTACCAGGAAAGATTAAAGGACCTTAACATGTATAGCTTGGAAGAAAGACGAGACAGAGGGGATATGATAGAAACTTTTAAATACATAAAGGGAATCAACAAGGTAAAAGAGGAGAGAATATTTAAAAGAAGAAAAACTGCTACAAGAGGACATAGTTTTAAATTAGAGGGGCAAAGGTTTAAAAGTAATATCAGGAAGTATTACTTTACTGAGAGTAGTGGATGCATGGAATAGCCTTCCTGCAGAAGTGGTAGCTGCAAATACAGTGGAGGAGTTTAAGCATGCATGGGATAGGCATAAGGCCATCCTTCATATAAGATAGGGCCAGGGGCTATCCATAGTATTTAGTATATTGGGCAGACTAGATGGGCCAAATGGTTCTTATCTGCCGACACATTCTATGTTTCTATGTTTCTATGCTAATGGCAGCAGGGAAAAAGCAGACTCCATAGCAGTAACACAATTGGGGGAGGGAGCTGGGTGCAGAAGAGGATCCCTTACATCCTTACCAGCAGCACAATAATGGGGTATTTCTGTCCCTGTGTACTAGTAGCACAGATGGAATTTTTTATTTCATCAAATTAATTACTAATTACTGATATAAGGATACCTAGCCCCTCCTATCTTGTGTTTTTTTTCTATCCAGTGTGGACTTGGACAGACGGTTTGTTTTGTTCCAAACTTGGATGAGCCCAATTTTGTTAGAGCCCCTTTTAGACCAGTGTCTCTTTTGCCTTTGAAATCTGATCCTGCAGCTCGCACTGTATGTTAAATTTATGGTTCTCAGAACAGACTACTCTGTGGCGGTCCATTTGAATTCCACAACACAAGAGGGCCTTCCCTCTGTGGATACTTGTTAATTCCCCATTATTTTTCTGCTGGTTAGGACATAACGGAATCGTTGATTTCTAACGTTAATCTGTTTTCCCTTAGTCCTAACAGCAGCAAAAGCTTCCCTCCCTAAGTACGTTACTTCTTTCTAATAAACACGTGGTAGGAGGGGCTCAGGGGTCTTTAATTAATTAGTAATTCATTTAATTAAATTAAAAATTCCATCTGTCCTACTAGTATTAGTACTACTGTAATCATATTTGGCTGCCCTGCAGCTCACCCACAGTTCTGCCTATTCATCGTGGAAATAAGGGAAATGACACAAAAAATGCAGGAGACTGTAAAATTAAACAAAAAAGGGTTATAGTAAACAGTTTGGACACCATTTTTTACCTTTTTTAAACTATATTTGAGAATAAGAGTTTGTGGGACAACTTCTAAAGACTGGGTTTCTATGTTCAGTGTTTTGGTACAGTTTTTTAAGCCAAAGCCAGGAGTAGATTCCAAAAGAGAAGATGACTAAGGCCTGATGCAGAAGACTGTGCTTGGTTCAGAAAACACAGGCTGTGTGTCGGCCGCATCACCTAGACTGACCCAAACTGATTTATGATATATGATAGTCAGTTCCTATCTGTTCATCGGTCTATTGCGCTGTAATCACATGTTTTATGGATTTCTATTAATTACTATAAAGTGCAACCACAACGATTCTAGGATTAAGGTTTGCCATGATTTGCTATCCACTGGCCACAACGTTCAGCTCATGTGCACAACTTTTTCCTCAGTTTCTATGCAATTATGATAAATAAAAAAAAGCATCTGCATAAAAATCATGGCAAAAAAGCAGATGTGGTTTTGATGTGGTTTCAACAGCACCATCTGCATATACCCTTTCCCTGGTTAGTGGTGCCCATTAAGTGGGTGCGTTTGCCTCACATGTACTTTCTTCATACAACTAAACACCCTAGGATTGTACACTGTAGTCTAATTAGCACTTCTATGTGAGAGGGATTGCATGGCTTAAAGGCCGTTTACACAAGTAGATAATCATTTAAAAAATCATTAAAAGGGTTTTCTGAGATTTTCATACTGATGTCCTATCCTCTGGTATATGATCAGTGTTTCGGACCCCCTCTGATCAGCTGTTTTGAGAAGGCAGCGGCATTCCTGTACATCCCGTACATTGTATAGCAGCTGCGCTTGGTATTTCAGTTCAGCCCCATTCTCCGAGCTGCTCCTAGGCCAGGGGAACGATGAATGTGATGTCACTGGCCTAGGAAAAGCAGAGAAAAGGCCACGGTGCTCACAGGAGCACCGATGCCTTCTCGAACGGTTGATCGACGGGGTTTGGGGTGTCGGACCCCCACCGATCAGATATTAATGACTTATCCTGAGGATAGGTCATCAGAAAAAACAAAATCTTGGAAAACCGCTTTAAATCCATTGAAATGATCAATTAACGAGTAGTGTAAAAACATTAAGGAACAAATGACAAGAGGTAGTCATGTAGTTTGTCGTTCTTATGATCTCTGATTTAGACACACAAATTACTAGCAGTTTGAAATGAAGGTTCAAATGGGTGTTGCCAGGGGCCTGCACAGCCTGCCATGATCCAACCAGTACTACCAGTGGAAGACTGTGCACCACCAACTGGTAATACCCATCTGGACCATCATTGCAGACTGCTAGTAATTCATTCATAACTTCTAGCAGGAATAATAAAGAAATAAACATCATAGAGTCATAAGAATAGATGCTCCTGAATTATTACAAGGGGGATGCAAGTAGTTGCAAAAACAGACATGTCCAGAGATTATAAGGTGCTCTTTAACTCTTGGGACTCATTCAGACAAGGAACTTCCAACTTGTCAATGTACTGGCTGGAAAATGATGGTGTCTGTGTATGCTTGTTTATTTTCTCATGCAACAATTCAATAGAATGGGTGAGTCTTGTGGGAAAATCAGACCTAAATGGTGCATACTAAGATATTCTCTGCATGGTGTGTTATGGAGTTATTTATCAAACTGGTGTAAAATGGAACTGGCTTAGTTGCCCATAGCAACCACTCAGATTCCATCTTTCATTTTCCAAAGGAGCGTAAAAAAATAGATGTAATCTGATTGCTATGGGAAACTAAGCCAGTTCTACTTTAAACTAGTTTGATAAATAACCCCAGTAGTGCGTCGCAAAAATTTCACACGTGCATTGGCCCATAATGACTATAATATACAGTAATCTGTCAGTGTGTAGTCCGGATCCATGTAGTCAAATTTAGTAAAAAAAAAAAACAAGCAAAAAGTGGCACAGTTTTGCAATACAGTTTTTGGCTTTCACAGGTGAAGCACATGATTTCAGTGTGACTCACCTTTACAAGCCAGAAACCACAATGCAAGCCCATAGTAATTCGCAGTAAAATGCATGTGGTTTTGCAATGCTTTTTGATTCTGCTGTCAAAAACTTCCCATTTAAACATATCCTAATAAAACAAGCTCATGGGAAAACAGTAGAAAAACTCCACACCTTATGCAAAAAAAAGCGACCCTTATGCACATGACCGTTATTTTGGGTCCGCGTCTGAACCTCATTTTTTGTGGATTGCACGAGGGTGAATTAATTTCTATGGGTTCACAATAAACATGGACAGCACATATATAGATGTCATCCATGTGGTGTCCACATACATCCATGCAGCCATTCTGCAAATTGTCCTAGAACATGTCCTATTGTTGTCCGTTTTGTGGTCAAGAATAAGCAGTTGTATTAGGAAAATGTGGCATGCACATACATACTGTGGTGTACATGAGGCCTAACTGAGGAACAGACAGTACACTTACCTTGTAACCTCCTTTTCATCTTGTTAGCTGCAGATCCGTCAATTCCCAGACTCCTCTTGTGCTATACAAGATGGCTTCATCGCTTCTCAGACTGCCTGATGGATGTGTTCAAGACACTTCCTGCTGCCCTTGGATTGGCCAACACTGCTCACATATACAGTGCTGGCCAATTCAAAAGCAGGGTTGGAAAATTACAAAGTGGTTTGGGCTACTATTGCATAGTGCACAGTCTGAGGTAGTGTGAAAAGCGGTGCAGCCATCTTGGATGACAGAAGAAAAGCTTAGAGAATTAACGGATCTGCAACCAAAAAGATGAAAAGGAGGTTACTAGGTTTGCGTTCTGTTTGTTCTCCGTTTAATGTGAATTTTTTGTGAATCAGAGGGTTGCGGTTTATGGTATAATATGGCTGCAACCTTCTTAAAGGGGTTCTCTGGGAATTAAGAAAATTAAAATACTTAAATATTACTTTACCATATATTCCCAAATACCTTTCATTAGTTACAGTATAATGGCTCGTTTTGTCTAAGGAGCAATCATCAGGGAAAATAAAATTGCCGTCGTTCTATCAGTACACACAAAACCTGAAATTTCCTAATTCTTTTTTCGTTTGTATTTTAGATTATCAATATGTTGTTGCTTGCCAGTATTTTCATTATCCCTTTTATATATATTTCTATGGTTTATTGCTTCTGAATAGTTTGCTGCTCATCACAGTTTTCATATTCTAACATTTTTCTGTATTGCTGCTTATCAATATTTCGTTTGTTAATAACGTATTCATTATTCTTTTTCCCATTCATTCACCATTTTTACTAATTATGTTTATACTGTACCTTTTTCCCTTTTTTTCTGGAGCACACAGCGAAATGCACATAACTAAACACACTTGTATGTGTAACAAGCATTTTTCTTTAAATTACCAGCCTTCTCGCTATATTTTCATTACATTTACATAATATTTCTCTATTGTTAATTAGAGATAAGCGAAGTTAGCCAAGAAATTTGATTTGTTCCGTATTAATTTGTCACACATCACTATCAATCAGGTATACCCAGGCCTCTCTGCCTTAGGGCTCAAGCACACGACCATGTGCCGGCCGGTCCGCAATGCACGGGAACTGACAGTAGGGCCGCTGGACCAATTCACTTGAATGGGATCCACAATCAGCATCCAACGGTCCACACCGCAAAAAAAAAAAAATAGTCCGTACCACCGCACCACACCTTCTGGATTGTGGACCTATTTATTTGAATCAGTCCACCCCCGTGATACGGCCGGCTCACGGTTGAGGGCATGAGCCCTTAGAATATGGCCACACGGAGCGGCCGTGCTGTGGGCGGGTTGTGGCCATGCTGCGGTGAAGAACTGTGCGGCCGATTTGCACATAGTCCTTTTTTACTGTTAATGAAACCTTTAAACAAGGGCTGTGTCTGTAGCTGGCCAGCTAAGACCTGTCCCAGGTTGCTAATATAGCGTATATGTTTATACAGCTAGACCTGCCAATAACCTTAATACAGTTCATATGTTTGTGTGTCAAAGACAAAAGCAGAGTTATTTACAGTGACTTCATGTTTGGATGTCATGTAATAGTTATTATTTTGTGTCCACAAAAGCAGAAAAAAGATATAATGTAAGGTATATAATGTAAGGTAAGCTCAATGACACAGCAGAAACAACAGAAAGCATAGAGTTAAACTGTTGTTGCTGGGCAGGAGTCTTGACCAATCACAGCTAGCATCAGACACAGCAAGAATTTTGACCAATCACAGCCAGCCTCACACACAGCCTGTGTGGGACTTTCCCAATAGCTGTGTTTTATGGAAGCAGAGAGGCCAAAATAGATATTTAAAAACAGTTATATAATGTTCCTACTGTTAATATAGTGATTAGAACTGTATACTGAGCTAGTTATATATGTGTTTACTTACAGCTCCACAAACTACAATGTTCACAATTGCAACTATTCAAATTCCATACTGCAATCCAAATTGCATACAACCATACCAGATCATACTCAACCAATCTGCTAACTGCATAATGCAAATTGCAACCAAATTCAGCAAGTAGAACTAATAGTTCTCAGTTAGACCTCACATATACCTCTCAGAGAGATCATAAAGTGCTTAAATAACTTAAAGTGAGAGTACAGATACTCAAGAGAGAAATCTATCCACCATTTTAATGTTGATTGAGAAGATTGAACAGTTAAACCACCATCTTATGCATACCTCCATTTTTTGATATCTTTTTAACACGTGTTATGTACAAACCGGATTCCAAAAAAGTTGGGACACTATACAAATCGTGAATAAAAACTGAATGCAATGATGTGGAGGTGCCAACTTCTAATATTTTATTCAGAATAGAACATAAATCACGGAACAAAAGTTTAAACTGAGAAAACGTACCATTTTAAGGGAAAAATATGTTGAATCAGAATTTCATGGTGTCAACAAATGCCAAAAAAGTTGGGACAAGGCCATTTTCACCACTGTGTGGCATCTCACCTTCTTCTTACAACACTCAACAGACGTCTGGGGACCGAGGAGACCAGTTTCTCAAGTTTAGAAATAGGAATGCTCTCCCATTCTTGTCTAATACAGGCCTCTAACTGTTCAATCGTCTTGGGCCTTCTTTGTTGAACCTTCCTCTTTATGATGCGCCAAATGTTCTCTATAGGTGAAATATCTGGACTGCAGACTGGCCATTTCAGTACCCGGATCCTTCTCCTACGCAGCCATGATGTTGTGATTGATGCAGAATGTGGTCTGGCATTATCTTGTTGAAAAATGCAGGGTCTTCCCTGAAAGAGATGACGTCTGGATGGGAGCATATGTTGTTCTAGAACCTGAATATATTTTTCTGCATTGATGGTGCCTTTCCAGACATGCAAGCTGCCCATGCCACACACACTCATGCAACCCCATACCAACATAGATGCAGGCTTCTTGGGTTGTCCTTGTCCTCTTTGGTCCGGATGACATGGCGTCCCAGATTTCCAAAAAATTACTTCGAATCGTGACTCGTCTGACCACAGAACAGTCTTCCATTTTGCCACACTCCAGTTTAAATGATCCCTGGCCCAGTGAAAACGCCTGAGCTTGTGGATCTTGCTTATAAATGGCTTCTTCTTTGCACTGTAGAGTTTCAGCTGGCAACGGCGGATGTCACGGTGGATTGTGTTCACTGACAATGGTTTCTGGAAGTATTCCTGAACCCATTCTGTGATTTCCTTTACAGTAGCATTCCTGTTTGTGGTGCAGTGTCGTTTAAGGGCCCGGAGATCACGGGCATCCAGTATGGTTTTACGGCCTTGACCCTTACGCACAGAGAATGTTCCAGATTCTCTGAATCTTCGGATGATGTTATGCACAGTTGATGATGATAGATGCAAAGTCTTTGCAATTTTTCGCTGGGTAACACCTTTCTGATATTGCTCCACTATCTTTCTGCGCAACATTGTGGGAATTGGTGATCCTCTACCCATCTTGGCTTCTGAGAGACACTGCCACTCTGAGAAGCTCTTTTTATACCCAATCATGTTGCCAATTGACCTAATTAGTGTTAATTGGTCTTCCAGCTCTTCGTTATGCTCAAATTGACTTTTTCCAGCCTCTTATTGCTACTTGATTCCAATTTTCACGGTGTCAACAAATCCCAAAAAAGTTGGGACAACGTATTTTTCCTTTAAAATGATACATTTACTCGGATTAAACGTTTGATCTGTCATCTACGTTCTATTACAAATAAAATATTGACATTTGCCATCTCCACATCATTGCATTCAGTTTTTATTCACAAGTTGAAGTTAATAAAGAAGTTAATTCAAGCATTTGGTGTGCTCTTTAAGCCTACTGTTTCCATAGAACGGCGCTAGAGGAATTACAGAGTAGACAGTCTGGTTAGACTAAAAGTCAGAGATATCAAAATTCTTCTTATGCCACAGCGCAAAAGGCACTTCATAGAAAGCTAAAGCAAAAAAGTATAAAAAGAAACTTGAGTGATATGGTAGAGACGGTAGAAGAATCTGAATCAGAGCTGCATATGTCAACCTGCGGTCGTTTGTGACACCTTCCCAGGATATTGTAAGGAACATGGACACATGTACTGCGGTCACTAAAGATTTGGTAAAGCTGAAGAGAGAACTGTCATATGCAGAAAACTATGATGAAGTTAAAACAAGAATGAATGAGCTTTTTATGAGAGACTATGCTAGGTCTTTAGGTGGTACCACAATCTCAAGTGTGAATCCCTTCGCTATCAGAAGTGCCACCCACATATCAGAGTCCTTAAATACTTCAGCCAAAAGAAAGGAATTAGCTGAACAACTTGCTGTCAAGAGAGCAGAGATTCAGATGGAGGCTGCCATTGAGGCGCAGCACCAACAGATAGCTGAAAAGTAAGCTAAAATGGATGCACAACGCCATCAGATGGAAGCTGAAATGGATGCACAACGCCATCAGATGGAAGATGAAATGAAGGCACAGCACCATAAAATGGAAGCTGAAATGGAAGCACAGCGCAAACAGATGAAAAGTCTGGAAAGGGAGAAAGAAGTTAAGATCATAGAAGCCAGACTCAGAGTACATGAGGAGGATATGAGTCAGAGTAGTCATAGGTTCAAATCTGTACTAATTGAAGAAACAGACTCCTACTTTCCTTCATATGCCCAGGAGAATGGAAGGAAATCTCCAGCTTGTAGTGAGTCATTATCCTTCCATCCCTGCTCAGAAAAACAAAGAGAGGCCTAGTCCAATGTTAGGAAAAAGGTGTGTGAATTTACACTCTACCGGAAAAGATAAAGAAAGGGACTCACCTAATTCAGAACTAAGTGCGAAAATAGAACAGGATGATTCTATTCTTAGATGCCACGGCAATGCTCAGGAGAATGTTACAACCATTGTCCCAGCAAGACCACAGAGAATAGTTCTAGCTAGACTTCCCGTTCCGAAACCTACTGTATTTTCGGGAGACGTACTGAAGTTCATAGAGTGAAAGGCAAGTTTTGAGATGATCATTGAGCATTATTGCTTCAGTCCAGTTGACAAGTTATTCTACCTTCAGATATATGTTGGTGAAGAAGCCAAGGAAGTTCTTGAAGGTAACTTCTATAGAAAAGACGAAGAAGTCTACAAGCAAGCTTCGGAAAAATGTAATGCAAGTTATGGTCATCCTTTCTTAGTACAAAGAGCCTTTAGAGAGAAACTGAATAACTGGCCTAAAATAGATCCTAAAGAACACAAAAGTATGGTGACTTCCTGCAAGCATGCAGCAATGCCATCCCACATGTATGAGGACTAGAAGTACTGAACGATTACCGGCATCTAGAAAACCACAGGATGCTAACTAAGCTACCTGAAGAAGTGGCTTCTAGATGGAATCGCTATGTGACTGAACAGATAGCTCTAGGTAAGGACTTACCAAGTTTTAAAGAGTTCTCCGAGTTCATCAATAAGGAAGCACGGATAGCATGTAATACAGTAACAGCATCTTACGTCTTAAAATCCTTAGAAGAAAGGCCTGTGAGAGATACAAGATGCGCAAGAGCAACTAGCTTTGCAACCAACACAGCAGCTAAAGGTCCAGATACCTACGAGAGCAAGTAAAAAGTCACTACTGGGATCAGTAGAGAGACAGAACTGAAAAATCTTCAGACTACCTTCAAATATATGTTCTGTGGAGAGAACCACTCCATACACAAGTGCCAACAATTGAAGAAGTCCCCAGATGAAAAGAAAAGGTTTGTACTGGATAACCAACTATGTTTTGGATGTCTAAGGAAAGGCCATGTTACTAAGGAGTGTAAGAAAAGGCCACATGAAGCATTTACAAAGGACGCCATCCTACATCACTACATAAAGAACGTCCAACGAAAGATAAATTCTCAATACCTAAAGATACTGAGGAAGAAAAGAAAGTATCGGCATTATCCTGCAGAGTGAGGGAAGAAGAAAGCAACGACACATCAATGGTTGCATTTCAAATCTTAAAAGGAGGAACAAGAAGGTATACGCCTATGCGCTACTGGATGCCAGAGTGACGTCACCTTCATTGATCAAGGAATCTGCAAGAAATTTCAAGTGGCTACAACACCAGTGAAGCTCAAACTCACTTCAATGATGGGGAGAGACACATTGATGAACAGTCAAAGGGTCAAAACACTGAGAGTTAGAGGACATCATTCAAACGTCACATTAGATCTACCTCCAGCTTATACAAAAGACGATATGCCTCTAGATCGATATCGCATATCTACCTGTGAAACAGCCAAAAAATGGGAGCACCTATCTGTCATATTTGATGAAATGTCCAAGCTGAAGGAGTTTGGTGTTGGACTGTTAGGCTACGATTGTCCCGAAGCCTTGGCACCATGAAAAGTAATCACAGGAGGAAAGGGTGAACCCTATGCGGTTTAAACTGATCTAGAATGGGGTGTTGTTGGAAGAAAACAGCAAATCACAAACTCAAGACGGGTGACAGGATTGTGTTATCATATATCTGTCCAAGAGTTACCAACTGTAAGTCCAGTAATCAAGATCCTTGAATCTGAAAGAAAAGAGTGTATCCCAAGTAGACATAAAGTTCGTACACACTCTAGAAGAAAGTATTCAGCAGAATCAACAAGGTCATCTTGAAATGCCCTTACCTTTTAAAGAACAACCTCGTCCGCCAAATAACAGAAATCTTGCCCTAGCAAGATTGAAATGTTTGAAGAAAAGGATGGGAAGAGATCCTAAATTCAAGCAGGATTATTTGAAATTCATGGACGGCATCCTCGAAGAAGAACATGCAGAGAAAGTTAATAATCAACCTTGAGAAGGAGACGTGTGTCACACCACATCAGAGGTGTCTACCACTCAAAGAAACCAAATAAGATTAGAGTAGTATTTGATTGCTCAGCAAAGTACAATGGTGTTGCATTGAATGATCATCTACTAAGAGGACCATATCTTACAAACACTCTGCCTGGAGTACTCTATAGATTCAGAAAGTATCCCGTAGCAGACATGTGTGACGTTGAAAAGATGTTCCACCAGTTTCATGTGAAGAGTGAAGATAGAGACTTCCTGAGGTTTCTATGGTGGCAGGACGGAGATACAGATTCAGAGCCAGCAGAATACAGAATGAAAGTACACTTGTGTGGAGCAGCATCATCTCCAGGTTGCTCCAATTATGGTATGAAGTACCTGGCCAATCAGAATGAAAAGGGTTGCCCATCAGCAGCAAATTTTCTGAAGAAAAACATTTATGTAGATGATGGTTTTATAAGTCTAGAGTCCACAGAATCTGCAATCAAATTAGTCAAAGAAAGCCAAGATGTATGCGCAAGAGGAAACCTGTGCCTTCACAAATTCATCTCAATCAACAGAGAAGTACTGGAATTCATCAGTGACTCTGAACGTGTATCAACAATGAAGAAAGTAGATCTCAATTATTATCATCTTCCAGTTCAGAACGTACTTGAATTGGGATGGAATGTAGAGAATGACAAGTTCTTCTTTGAAGTATCTATTGAAGAGAAAGTTGCAACTAGACGCACCATTCTTTCCGCAGTGGCTTCTATATATGTTCCATTGGGAATCTTGGCCCCAGTAGTCCTCAGTGCAAAAGAAATACTACAAGAATTATGCAGACAGAAGTAGGGATGGGGACGAGCCCATACCTGAAAATTTGAGGCCAAGGTGGGAGTGTTAGATAAGAGACTTGCAAAACTTGAGAGAAGTTCAGATACCCAGATGTTTGTACCTCATTATTTCGGAAAGTGCAAGAAAATAGAACTTCATCACTTTTTCGATGCCAGTAGTCATGGTTATGGTCAGTGCTCCTACATCAGAGTAATAGGAGAAGGAAAAATACACTGTGCCTGGTTATGGGAAAGGCCAGATTTGCTCCTACTAGTATTCAGACAATACCAAGATTGAACTGACAACAGCCATAGTTTCAGCATCAGTAAGCAAATTTCTGAAAGAAGAATTGGAATTGAAAATAGACGAAGAATATTTTTGGACAGACTCACAAGTTGTCCTAGGATACATAAACAACAAAGCTCGAAGATTCCATATCTTTGTCGCCAACAGAGTTGAGAAAATTTAGGAAATAACAAATCCAGAACATTGGCATCACACTGACACAAAGCATAACCCAGCAGATCATGCTTCAAGAGGCCTGAATGTAACAGAATTAAAAAATTCTATTTGGTTCACAGGCGCAGAGTTCCTTTGGGAAAAGGAAATCACGCCAAGTAAAGGTTACACAGAATTGTCTATGGGTGATCCAGAAGTAAAAGTTATACAAACATTGAGCACTGCTGCCAAGTGTCAAGATGACATACTTGAAAGACTAGCCAGATGTTCAAAATGGAATACGGTCATAAATGTAGTAGCTCAGGAATCATTTAATGTAGAAGAAAAAATGAAAGCTGAAGAAACAGTCATAAGACTCATTCAACAGAGATTCTACAGTGAAGAGTTGAAGAGACTTAGGCAAGAACCTAAAAGGCTTCCAAACAACCACCCATTGTACAAGTTTAATCTTGTTCTGCAGGATGGTATAATGAAGGTGGGAGGGATACTGGAAAATGCATCGTTACCTAGCAGAGTGAAGCATCCAGCAATTCTACTCAAAAACTCTACCTTCACAAGATTGATTATTGATCACTACCACAACAAATCCTTGCATCAAGGAAGAAGCTTTGCCCAAAGCCGTTTAAGAGAAGGTGGTTACTGGATTGTGAAAGTAATCAAAGTTATAGCAAAGTATATAAGTAAATGTGTAGTCTGCAGAAAGGCAGGTAGACCTATCGAAGAGCAAAGAATGTCAGATTTACCGGCAGATCATGTAAACCCATCATCACCATTTTTTTTTATAGCAGAATGGATTGTTTTGGGCCATTCATCACCAAACAGAACTGCAAGCAGTACAAGAGATATGGACTAATATTTAAATGTCTAAGCTCCAGAGCAATTCACCAGAAAATGTTAGAAGATATGTCAACTGACGATTTCATTAAAACCTTAAGATGTTTCATAGCCATTAGAGGTACTGCCAGAGAGCTTAGATCTGACCAAGGATCTAATTTTGTCAGAGCAAAGAATGAATTGAAGAAAGGTCTAAAAGAGTTTGATAAATAAAAAGTAACTGGAGTATTTGTTAGAGAAACAGTGTGATTTTCATATGAATGCTCCACATGCAAGCCATACAGGAGGAGTTTGGGAAAGACAAATCAGAACTGTGAGAAATGTGTTAAGTTCAGTGTTGAAAAACAATGCAGGAACAATAGATGGTGCTTCCCTTAGGACCCTATTGTATAAAGTAATGTTTATTGTTAACAGTTGTCCACTTACAGTTGATAATATCAACGATCCAACAAGTTTGGCCCCTTACTCCCAACCATCTACTTGACCTTAAGTCTGATTACATACAACCACCAACTGGCAAGTTCACCAAAGAGGATTTATATGCTAAAAGGAATTGGCGAAGAGTTCAATATCTATAAAAACAGTTTAGGAATAGATGGAGAAAAGAGTACTTAGCCAATCTGATGCTAAGAAGTAAATGGCACCCAGAAGAAATGTCCAAGTTGGTGACATAGTGTTAGTGAAAGAAGATTTACCTAGAAGTCAATTGAAATTGGCCAAAGTTCTAGAAGTTCAAAAGGAGGAAACCAAACTAGTAAGAAGAGTGTTAAAAATAGGAGACTTAAAACTTGACAAAAAGGGAAAACGTCTCACTACTCCACTAAAGTTGAAACTTCCTATACAGAAGTTAGTTGTTCTACTTGAGAGTGATAAAAGACACTTGGAAGTTGAGAGCCGGATGGAAAATTCCTCAAATTCATGTTTAAGTCCTACCCCTAAGAACAACAGAATTATAGGTAATTTTGGTGGGAGTGTAGCTGGCCAGCTAAGACCTGTCCTACATAGGTTGCTAATATAGCTTATTTGTTTTTACAGCTAGACCTGCCAATAACCTTAATACAGTTCCTATGTTTGTGTGTTAAAGACAAAAGCAGAGTTATTTACAGTGACTTCATGTTTGGATGTCATGTAATAGTTATATTTTGTGTCCACAGAAGCATAAAAAGATATTGTGCCTTTAAGATTCATGTATAATGTAAGGTAAGCTTAAGAGTTAAACTGTTGTTGCTGGGCAGGAGTCTTGACCAATCACAGCCAGCCTCACACACAGCAAGAGTTTTGACCAATCACAGCCAGCCTCACACACAGCCTGTGTGGGAAATTCCCTAGCCGGAGCTGCTAGAATCATTCACCAGAGAGGAGCTGAACAGACACAGACTCCACTAAGAGCTGTGCGTCACGAGGGTGTCAAGAGCCACGCTTGACTCCGTTATACCCGGGGTCAGGAAGTCGCAGCGGGTGGCTGCGCGCTCTATGTAGAAACATAGTGCCGTTTCTTTATGGTAGCTTTCTGGGTTTGCCTTTCAACCCTTTTTGGCTCACTCAGGGTTCCGTAGCTCCTTCTCCTCAGCCGTTTCTTGTCCAGCACTCCCAACCTCCTTATATTCCCCTCTCACACTTCTCTTGTTGCCAGATATAGAGCTTCCTGCCTGGACTTCTATACTGACCCACTGGAGCTGTGTAACTGTGTTCCCTGGTTGTTGTTGCAGAGTGTTACTGTCACGGATGGTGTACAGGAAACAAGACAATACAATATGAACAATGACTCACTGGATCCACAACTAAGGAACAAAAGGGAGACCCCTGCAAGAGACCTGCCGCTCTCCCTTATTGCTCAGCCTATGCGACCACCCCAAAGGTGGATGGGCGCAAGCTGCCACAAAACCCTCAACCGACTTACGAAGCGCAGGCCACCAGAATCTCCGAGCGATGAGATCCAGTGTGGCTCTTGCCGCCGGTGCCCAGCAAGGACCGTATCGTGGTGTTCCTTAAAAATCTTGTGTCTCAAAGCGAGAGGCACAAACAACCTCCCAGGAGGACAAAGATCAGGAGCCTCTGACTGGGCTGCCTGCACCTCTGCCTCCAATTCAGGAAAAAGAGCAGAGACCACCACACCTTCAGCCAAAATGGGACCCGGGTCTTCAAAATTCCCACCTCCCGGAAAACAACGTGACAGGGCATCTGCCTTCACATTCTTAACCCCAGGGCGGAACGTGACAACAAAATTAAACCTTGAAAAGAACAAAGACCATCTGGCCTGTCTCGGGTTCAGACGCTTGGCTGACTCCAAGTAGGCCAGATTTTTATGGTCAGTAAACACAGTAATAGGGTGTCTGGCTCCCTCTAGCCAATGGCGCCATTCTTCAAAAGCCAACTTGATGGCCAACAATTCCCTATCTCCCACATCATAATTTCTCTCTGCGGAGGAGAGTTTCTTTGAGAAAAAGGCACACGGTTGCCATTTGGCAGGAGAGGAACCCTGAGACAAGACCGCACCCACCCCTACCTCAGAAGCATCAACCTCAACTATGAAGGGAAACGAAATATCAGGTTGTACCAGGATGGGAGCGGAAGCAAAACTCTCCTTGATATTAGAAAAGGCCTTACGCGCCTCTACCGACCAGGAAGAAAAATCTACCCCCTTTCTGGTCATATCAGTGAGTGGTTTAACAACAGAGGAATAATTCAAAATAAATTTCCTGTAATAATTGGCAAAGCCCAAAAAACGCATCAGCGCCTTCTGATTCTCAGGAAGCTCCCACTCAAGTACAGCGCGGACCTTCTCGGGGTCCATGCGAAAACCAGAAGCGGAGAGAAGAAACCCCAGAAATTGAATTTCTGGAACCGCAAACACACATTTTTCCAGTTTCGCGTATAATTTATTCTCCCGCAGAATGAGCAAGACCTGACGTAAATGTTCCTTATGAGTCTTGAAATCAGGAGAAAAAAATCTAAATCTCATCCAAATACACTAATACAAATTTTCCCATTAAATGATAAAAAATGCTGTTCACGAAATGCTGAAAAACGGCTGGGGCATTCATCAAACCAAAAGGCATAACCAAATTCTCAAAATGGCCCTCAGGGGTATTGAAAGCCGTCTTCCATTCGTCTCCTTCTCTGACCCTGACCAGGTTGTATGCCCCTCTTAGGTCTAATTTTCTAATTTGGAAAAGACTTTAGCCCCAACAACCTGGTTAAACAGGTCCGGGATCAGAGGAAGCGGATAAGGGTCACGAATAGTGATACTGTTCAGCTCCCTGAAATCCAGACAAGGTCTTAAAGAACCATCGTTTTTCTTAACAAAGAAAAAACCAGCGGCAACAGGTGACTTTGAGGGTCGTATGTGTCCTTTTCTCAGACTCTCAGAGATATAAGCCCGCATAGCGACCCTCTCAGGTTGGGAAAGATTGTATAAACGAGATTTAGGCAGCTTGGCGCCTGGGATGAGATTAATAGGGCAATCGTACTCCCTGTGCGGGGGCAAATCCTGAACTCCACTCTCAGAGAAGACATCCGAAAATTCAGAGAGGAAAGGTGGTACAATCTTAGTAGAAACCTCAGAAACAGATGTCATGAGGCAATTCTCTCTGCAAAAGTCACTCCAACCATTTATTTGCCTCGCTTGCCAATCAATGGTGGGGTTATGTTTAGTGAGCCAGGGTAGCCCCAACACTAGAGGAGTAGGCAAACCGCTAAGGACGAAACATGACACATCCTCAACATGAGCATCACTCACAATTAAACGGATATTGTGAACTATGCCCTTTAATGATTTCTGAGAAAGTGGAGCGGAATCAATAGCAAAAACAGGAATATCCTTTCCCAAAGTGCATACCTGGAAACCATGAGTTATCGCAAATTGATTATCAATGAGATTGACAGCTGCTCCACTATCCACAAAAATCTCACAAAAAATGCTTTTGCTCTCTAGCGCCACCCTAGCAGGCAGGACAAAACGGGAACTACAAGCAAACGGAAAACCTTCAATTTCCGCCTCAACCCTGCCAATAGTAACAGACGGAACATTTTTAAAAGATTTTTTCCTTTTTGTTTCTTTATTACTCCCAGAAAACTGCCTGAATCTCTTAGAGGGACAAACATTTGCCAAATGATTTATACCTCCACAACAAAAACAAACCCTCCCATGCGGGCTGAATCTTCTATTGTCAGAGGCAATCAACCCCAGCTGCATGGGCTCCTGCTCAGAAGGGACTGACAGCGACAGACCCCTGCGCACAGAAAGAGACCGCTGCACTGTCCCGGGACTGAGTATGACAGGAAGGAGAGATCTCTCCTCTCTCTCTCTAAGACGCCTGTCAATACGAACGGCCTGAGACATAGCAGAATCCAAGGAGGTAGGTCTCTCATGAAAGGCAAATGCATCTTTCAATCTCTCTGAAAGACCATGGCAAAATTGACTTCGGAGTGCAGCATCATTCCAACCAGTATCAGCTGCCCATCTCCGAAATTCTGAGCAGTATATCTCTGCGGATTGTTTACCCTGGCATAACAGACGTAGTCTAGACTCAGCCAGAGCAATACGATCCGGATCATCATATATCTGACCCAGGGCTAAAAAGAATTTATCCACTGAACGGAGGGGCCGTGCCCCCTCCGGCAGCGAAAAGGCCCAGGATTGAGCGTTACCCCTGAGCAGCGATATAATGATCCCCACCCTCCGTTCTTCATCACCAGAAGAATGGGGAAGGCGGCGAAAATGGAGTTTGCAAGCCTCTCTAAAAGGCACAAAATACTCACTACCCCCGGAGAACGTATCCGGGAGCGAGATCTTAGGCTCAGAACAAACTCCATGAACGCAAGCTGAACCGGTCACTTGAAACTGAGAAAAAGTCTTACGGAGATCAGCTACCTTCAATGAAAGACCCTGGAAGCGCTCAGCCAAAAGTGAAACCGGATCCATGCTTGAGACGGTTTTGGCGGCTTATAATGTCACGGATGGTGTACAGGAAACAAGACAATACAATATGAACAATGACTCACTGGATCCACAACTAAGGAACAAAAGGGAGACCCCTGCAAGAGACCTGCCGCTCTCCCTTATTGCTCAGCCTATGCGACCACCCCAAAGGTGGATGGGCGCATATCCACGTACCTCGACTATCTTACACCTGATGACCCTACAATAGAGTGAGGGGATACGACCACCGGCTCCCTACACAGACACGGAGGGAGTCAGGGTCACCTGGATCCAGAAAACAGAAAATCATAAATACATAAACAGAACTTGTCTTGCAGACGACTGGGGACTGTGGACTGAGAACTAGGAACAGCATGCACACACACTCCAGGAAGTTGTATAAGCCGCACACTACTGCATTCTGGGGAGGAACTTAAAGGGCAGTAATCAGTCCAACTGCATGACAGCTGAGATAGACTAACGAGATGAGGAACTTAACCAAAACAAAGAAACTCAAGGAGGAGGATCTGGAAAGCTCCTGTCAGAGCTTCTCAACTGTCTGGTTGTGACAGTTACCCTCCGGATCCCTGTGGGCCTTGGTGGTCTGCTGTTGTCGCCCACCTGGGATTATATGTTTTGTCTGTATTGTCTGTCCTCTCTTTGGTGTTTTCCTTTAGTGTCAGTGGTGCGGACTAGTGATCCCACTGCCCCGTTCACTACACAGGACTCATCTTAGGGAAAGCCAGGGTTTAGGCACGTGATCGGCGTACAGGTGAGGAACCCGTCTAGGGACGTCAGGGCAGTCAGGTGCCAGCCGCAAGGTGAGTCAGGGGTCACCACCTTTCCCTCTCCCTTGGACAGGGCCTTCCCATTTCCCTCCCTTTGCGTGACGCCGGTCATTACATTGTGTTTTATGGAAGCAGAGAGGCCAAAATAGGTATTTAAAACAGTTATATAATGTTCCTACTGTTATAACAGTGATTAGAACTGTATACTGAGCTAGTTATATACAGTCAGGTCCATAAATATTGGGACATGGACACAATTCTAAAATTTTTGGCTCTATACACCACCACAATGGATTTGAAATAAAACAAATTAGATGTGCTTTACCTGCAGACTGTCAGCTTTAATTTGAGGGTATTTACATCCAAATCAGGTGAACGGTGCAGGAATTACAACAGTTTGCATATGTGCCTCCCACTTGTTAAGGGACCAAAAGTAATGGGACAATTGGCTTCTCAGCTGTTCCATGGCCAGGTGTGTGTTATTCCCTCATTATCCCAATTACAATGAGCAGATAAAAGGTCCAGAGTTCATTTCCAGTGTGCTATTTGCATTTGGAATCTGTTGCTGCCAACTTTTAAGATGAGATCCAAAGAGCTGTCACTATTAGTGAAACAAGCCATCATTAGGCTGAAAAAACACAACAAACCCATCAGAGAGATAGCAAAAACATCAGGCGCGGCCAAAACAACTGTTTGGAACATTCTTAAAAAGCACCGGTGAGCTCAGCAACACCAAAAGACCCGGAAAACCAGGGAAAACAACTGTGGTGGATGACCAAAGAATTCTTTCCCTGGTGAAGAAAACACCCTTCACAACAGTTGGCCAGATCAAGAACACTCTCCAGGAGGTAGGTGTATGTGTGTCAAAGTCAACAATCAGGAGAAGACTTCACCAGAGTGATTACAGAGGGTTCACCACAAGATGGAAACCATTGGTGAGCCTTAAAAACAGGAAGGCCAGATTAGAGTTTGCCAAACGACATCTAAAAAAGCCTTCACAGTTCTGGAACAACATCCTATGGACAGATGAGACCAAGATCAACTTGTACCAGAGTGATGGGAAGAGAAGAGTATGGAGAAGGAAAGGAACATCTCATGATCCTAAGCATACCACCTCATCAGTGAAGCATGGTGGTGGTAGTGTCATGGCGTGGGCATGTATGGCTGCCAATGGAACTGCTTCTCTTGTATTTATTGATGATGTGACTGCTGACAAAAGCAGCAGGATGAATTCTGAAGTGTTTCGGACAATATTATCTGCTCATATTCAGCCAAATGCTTCAGAACTCATTGGACAGTGCTTCACAGTGCAGATGGACAATGACCCAAAGCATACTGCAAAAGCAACCAAAGAGTTTTTTAAGGGAAAGAAGTGGAATGTTCTGGAATGGCCAAGTCAATCACCGGACCGGAATCTGATTGAGCATGCATTTCACTTGCTGAAGACAAAACTGAAGGGAAATGCCCCAAGAACAAGCAGGAACTGAAGACAGTTGCAGTAGAGGCCTGGCAGAGCATCACCAGGGATGAAACCCAGCGTCTGGTGATGTCTATGCGTTCCAGACTTCAGGCTGTAATTGACTGCAAAGGATTTGCAACCAAGTATTGAAAAGTGAAAGTTTGATTTATGATTATTATTCTGTCCCATTACTTTTGGTCCCTTAACAAGTGGGAGGCACATATGCAAACTGTTCTAATTCCTGCACCGTTCACCTGATTTGGATGTAAATACCCTCAAATTAAAGCTGACAGTCTGGAGGTAAAGCACATCTTGTTTGTTTAATTTCAAATCCATTGTGGTGGTGTATAGAGCCAAAAATGTTAGAATTGTGTCCATGTCCCAATATTTATGGACCTGACTGTGTGTTTACTTACAGTTCCACAAATTGCAAACTACAAAGTTCACAATTGCAACTATTCAAATTCCATATTGCAATCCAAATTGCATACAACCATAGCAGATCATACTCAACCAATCTGCAAATAGTTACTGCTAACTGTATACTGCAAATTGCGACCAAATTCAGCAAGTAGAACTATTAGTTAGACCTCAGATATACCTCTGAAAGAGATCATAAAGTGCTTAAATAGCTTAAAGTGAGAGTACAGATACTCATGAGAGAAATATATCCACCATTTTATGTTGAATGACAAGATTGAACAGTTAAACCACCATCTAATGCATACAGCCATTTTGTGATATCTTTTGAACACGTGTTATGTACATGGACTATCTGCTGTGGAGGCGGCAGTGTTATATATGAAGAAAAGTTGAAGTTAGTAAAGAAGTTATTTCAAGCATTTGGTGTGTTCTTTACACCTGCCGTTTCCATAGAACGGCGCTAGAGGAATTACAGAGTAATAGACAGTCTGGTTAGACTAAAAGTCAGAGATATAAAAATTCTTCTAATGCCACAGTGCAAAAGGCACTTCATAGTGCTGCGCCTGCCACAGTGTTTGGTATGGGGTTTGGCTGGTTAGGTTGGGGGGACAATATGCATATTATGGCTGTTCTGGCCTGAAATCTCCTGCAGTTTATTTGATAGTGAACACTGAATATTAATCAGCCCTCGCATACCCAATTCTCTAACCCCAACGTTCTCCTGCCCTACAGGTGGGAGACCTTCTTCTTCTTTTCCGCCTTTTCCACATCCTGTAATATCGATGAGATTATGTCATCAGGAACATCCAGCTCCTCATCTCTCTGCATCTTGCTGACTTTTCTAGGACTTGGAGACTTTGAAGGATGATTTGGAAGAAGCAAAGCCAGCAAAAGACAAGGATGGTCATTATTAAGACCTGGCTGCCCTAAGGCCTCTTTAACACGAATGATATAGATTGGCTCAGGGTGCGTTCAGGGAACACTATTGTTAAGATATAAATATTCTGTATTGTCGCTTATCAATATTTTGCCCCTTACCAACATTTTTCCAAATTTCTATATCTCCATTGATTAATATTCTGCCACTTATCTTTATTTTCATATTTTTCATATTGCTGCTTGTCAGTGTGTCACAGCACATTCTTGATAATTATGCATACATTGTAGAATTTTTATGTGCAACAGGCAATACTGATTTTTCTTGCTGTTACCATTAACTTGGATTTTTTATGATTTGCAAGTTTTTTGATTGTGATGAATTATCAGAAATATTCACTTCTGTTTAATGCCTCATGCACAGAGCAAGTCTGTATTTTGGTCCACAAACCACAGATCCACAACATATGGATACCTATTGTGTGCATTATGTATTTTCCTAACTTCCATAAATAGAAATGACTATTCTCATCTGCAATACAGACTAGAATACGACATGGTCTATAATTTGCAGAATGGTCACACGGATCTGCAAAATAAAATAAATCAATGGGTCAGTGTAGGGGCGCATCCCTAATAAAGCAGTGTGAGATGGTGGCCACACTGCATGGCAAAGCGTTTTGATGCTTTTTTCACGCATGTGATAAAAAACTGAAGGTTTACAAACATCTCGTAGCAACCATGAGTTAAAAACTCATTGCATCCGGACTTGCTTCCGGATGGAATGCGTTTTTCACTGAAGCCCCATTCACTTCTATGGGACCACGACTGCGTTAAAAACGCAGAATATAGAACATGCAGCGTTTTTCACGCAACACAGAACTGATGCGTGAAAAAACGCTCATGTACACAGACCCATTGAAATGAATGAGTCAGGATTCAGTGGGGCTGCTATACGTTCACATCAAGCATTGCACCCGTGCGGAAAACTATTAAGTGCCTTTGGGATAAAGTAATGGTAGGCTAAAGGACCTTTGATGTTGTCATCATGTCAGATGATCACAGGTCCTTTAGCCTCTAAAAGACTCCAGAGGAGAAGGAGAACAAAGAACCTGCAGACTGTAAGCAAATAAGAGTACTCTCACACTTGCAGCAGAGGATTTCGGTAGGCAGTTCCGTCGCCGGAACTACCTGCCAGATCCAACAAACCGGACGCTAACAGATGCATTTGTGAGACTGATCCCGATGCGGATCAGTCTCACAAATACATTTCAATACTGGTTGTCATCCGGAAAAACAGATCCGGTGTTTATTTTTTCTCATGCACAGACCGCAAAACTGGAACCGTTTTTCCAGAACACTTGGTGCCGGATCCGTCATTAATGCATTTTAATGAAAATTAATGCCGGATCAGGCATTCTGGCAAGTGTTCAGGACTTTTGGCCGGAGAGGAAACTGCAGCATGCTGCAGTATTTTCACCGGCAAAATAACGTGAGAGGGACTGAACTGATGCATCACGATGCATACTGAGCAGAATGCTCTCCATTCAAAATGCATTAGAATAAAACTGATCCGTTTTTTTTCTGGTATTGAGTCCCTGTGATGGAACTCAATACTGGAAAAGAAAAACGCTAGTGTGAAAGTACCCTGAGTGTGAGTCTAACATCTGCTTATTCTATATATAGGAGACCTGCATAGAAACAGTGTCCTAAATATCTGAATATGAGTAGAAAAAGTGCATATATATATATATATATATATAAAAATTGAAAAATCCACAGCACATCCAAGTTGTAAAAGTAAAAAGACGGCTTTATTCACCAGACACGCGTGTCTGGTGAATAAAGACGGCTTTTTACTTTTACAACTTGGATGTGCTGTGGATTTTTCAATTTTTATATCGTTGGAGGTGGATCGCCTCCTCAGCCGCTGGCACTCCGACCGTACCGTCCAGACAGCTGTGCTGCCCACACCCTTCTACCTGTATTATATATATATATATATATATATATATATACACACACACACACACACACACACACACACACACACACACACATACACAGTACAGACCAAAAGTTTGCACACACCTTCTCATTCAAAGAGTTTTCTTTATTTTCATGACTATGAATGCATCAAAACTATGAATTAACACATGTGGAATTATATACATAACAAACTAGTGTGAAACAACTGAAAATATGTCATATTCTAGGTTCTTCAAAGTAGCCACCTTTTGCTTTGATTACTGCTTTGCACACTCTTGGCATTCTCTTGATGAGCTTCAAGAGGTAGTCCCCTGAAATGGTCTTCCAACAGTCTTGAAGGAGTTCCCAGAGATGCTTAGCACTTGTTGGCCCTTTTGCCTTCACTCTGCGGTCCAGCTCACCCCAAACCATCTCGATTGGGTTCAGGTCCGGTGACTGTGGAGGCCAGGACATCTGGCGCAGCACCCCATCACTCTCCTTCATGGTCAAATAGCCCTTACTTTTAAAGTTTTCCCAATTTTTCGGCTGACTGACTGACCTTCATTTCTTAAAGTAATGATGGCCACTCGTTTTTCTTTACTTAGCTGCTTTTTTCTTGCCATAATACCAATTCTAACAGTCTATTCAGTAGGACTATCAGATGTGTATCCACCTGACTTCTCCTAAACGCAACTGATGGTCCCAACCCCATTTATAAGGCAAGAAATCCCACTTATTAAACCTGACAGGGCACACCTGTGAAGTGAAAACCATTTCAGGGGACTACCTCTTGAAGCTCATCAAGAGAATGCCAAGAGTGTGCAAAGCAGTAATCAAAGCAAAAGGTGGCTACTTTGAAGAACCTAGAATATGACATATTTTCAGTTGTTTCACACTTGTTTGTTATGTATATAATTCCACATGTGTTAATTCATAGTTTTGATGCCTTCAGTGTGAATCTACAATTTTCATAGTCATGAAAATAAAGAAAACTCTTTGAATGAGCAGGTGTGTCCAAACTTTTGGTCTGTACTGTATATATATATATATATATATATATATATATATATATATATATACTGAGGAGACAAGAGGAATGTTTTGGAAGGAGTGCATCCTGTTACATCTGACGTAAAAGTAACACAGCATTTCAAAAAAACATAATGCCGACAGTCAAACTTGGTGGTGCTATTGTGATGGTCTGGAGCTGCTTCAGGACCTGGACGACTTGCTGTAATTAATGGAACCATGAGTTCTGCTCTCTACCAGAAAATCCAGAAGGAGAATATTCTGCCATCATTTTGTGACCTTCAGCTCAAGTGTATTTTGGTTCTGCAGCAGGACAATGATCCGAAGCACACTGCCCAGTCAAACTCCGGACTTAAATCCAGTTGAGATGCTGTGGCATGACCTTAAGCAAGCCGTTCTTGCATGAAAACCCTCCAATGTGGCTGAATTCTGAAAAGGAGTGTGGGCCAAAATTCCTCCACAGAGATTGCCAGTTATCACAAACGCTTGATTGCAGTTGTTTGCAGAAAATCATAAAAGTATGAGACTACTATCCGGCGCTGCTGGCATATAAATCAGTCCTGCCACTGGGCAGGTCCTGGTCTGTAGTCAGGGCTCTTGTTCTCTCTGGTATCAGCCATTCCTCCAGCCTGCAGGACGGATTTATATGCCAGCAGCGCTGGATAGTGGTCTCATACTGTTATGATTTTCTGCATACAAACTCTCCTGGAACTATCGAGACAGGAAGAGGCCCAGGCAGCAGCACGGCATTCCCTGATGCTGGTGGGGATAGATACCAGCTAAGGCATATACAGTTGTTGTGACTCCTCACAACGGAATCCGGTAAGCGAAATACGCACCATAATACTATATTATTTATAAGGCGGTACCACACATGAGGCGGTGTTATTTGTCTTTTTTCTTGCCTATGATTGCAGTTGTTGCCGCCAAGGGACTCTAGGAGGCACAATCAGTTATTAGGTTTAGGGGGCAATTACTTAAAAAAATAAAATAAAATAAAAATTATAATAGTTGAAATTTCAATAACACGTGGTCGTCGTCAACAGGTGTTGAATTCCTCTGAGGTCCCAAACATTAGGCATTCACCGGACAGAAAAGGCCTTTTTGCCACTTTATTTACCTAAGACAGGGACCATTATTTGTTCTGGGTGGTGGCGTGGCAGATATTTGTGGGCTGTCATGAGGAAGATCAATTAACCGTGGTTGTCACAGGTGTTAAATTCCTCCGAGATCCATTTCTCATTCATTTTTAGAAATGTGAGGTAGTCCACACTGTCGTGTGCTAACCAAGTGCACTTATTGGTCACGATCCCCCCTGCTGCGCTGAACGTCCTTTCGGACAGGACACTCGACGAGGGGCAGGACACTCGACTGTCGATGGGTTGGCTGCAAGAATAATCTCATATCAGAAGTGACCCACACATCTTCAAACTGCCCTGTTATTGCATGCGCTGTAGGATTGGTACTCGCAACTGTTTCTTTGTGGGTGGAAATTCCCTTGCCAGCACCGCAACAGCAGAATGCAGCAACTCTCGCAGCAAGGCCTTTCATATATACACTCACCTAAAGAATTATTAGGAACACCATACTAATACGGTGTTGGACCCCCTTTTGCCTTCAGAACTGCCTTAATTCTAAGTGGCATTGATTCAACAAGGTGCTGATAGCATTCTTTATAAATGTTGGCCCATATTGATAGGATAGCATCTTGCAGTTGATGGAGATTTGACGGATGCACATCCAGGGCACGAAGCTCCCGTTCCACCACATCCCAAAGATGCTCTATTGGTTGAGATCTGGTGACTGTGGGGGCCATTTTAGTACAGTGAACTCATTGTCATGTTCAAGAAACCAATTTGAAATGATTCGAGCTTTGTGACATGGTGCATTATCCTGCTGGAAGTAGCCATCAGAGGATGGATACATGTTCTCATTCTGTTTACGCCAAATTCGGACTCTACCATTTGAATGTCTCAACAGAAATCGAGACTCATCAGACCAGGCAACATTTTTCCAGTCTTCAACAGTCCAATTTTGGTGAGCTCATGCAAATTGTAGCCTCTTTTTCCTATTTGTAGTGGAGATGAGTGGTACCCGGTGGGTTTTCTGCTGTTGTAGCCCATCCGCCTCAAGGTTGTGCGTGTTGTGGCTTCACAAATGCTTTGCTGCATACCTCGGTTGTAACGAGTGGTTATTTCAGTCAACGTTGCTCTTCTATCTGCTTGAATCAGTCGGCCCATTCTCCTCTGACCTCTAGCATCCGCAAGGCATTTTTGCCCACAGGACTGCCGCATACTGGATGTTTTTCCCTTTTCACACCATTCTTTGTAAACCCTAGAAATAGTTGTGCGTGAAAATCACAGTAACTGAGCAGATTGTGAAATACTCAGACCGGCCCGTCTGGCACCAACAACCATGCCACGCTCAAAATTGCTTAAATCACCTTTCTTTCCCATTCTGACATTCAGTTTGGAGTTCAGGAGATTGTCTTGACCAGGACCACCCACCTAAATGCATTGAAGCAACTGCCATGTGATTGGTTGACTAGATAATTGCATTAATGAGAAATAGAAGAGGTGTTCCTAATAATTCTTTAGGTGAGTGTATATACAAAAATTAGAATATCGTGCAAAGTTCATTTATTTCAGTAATGCAACTTAAAGGTGAAGCTAACATATGAGATAGACTCATTACATACAAAGCGAGTTATTTCAAGCCTTTATTTGTTATAATTTGGAGAGAGAGAGAGAGAGAGAGAGAGAGAGAGAGAGAGAGAGAGAGAGAGAGGTGAACTGTGCAGGAATTATAACAGTTTGAATATGTGCCTCCCACTTGTTAAGGGATCAAAAGTAATGGGACATAATATTAATAATCATAGATCAAACTTTCAATTTTTAATACTTGGTTGCAAATCCTTTGCAGTCAATTACAGCCTGAAGTCTGGAACGCATAGACATCACCAGACGCTGGGTTTAATCCCTGGTGATGCTCTGCCAGGCCTCCACTGCAATGGTCTTCAGTTCCTGCTTGTTCTTGGGGCATTTTCCCTTCAGTTTTGTCTTCAGCAAGTGAAATGCATGCTCAATTGGATTCAGGTCAGGTGACTGACTTGGCCATTGCATAACATTCCACTTCTTTCCCTTAAAAAACTCTTTGGTTGCTTTTGCAGTATGCTTTGGGCCATTGTCCATCTGCACTGTGAAGCGCCGTCCAATAAGTTCTGAAGCATTTGGCTGAGTATGAGCAGATAATATTGCCCGAAATACTTCATAATTCATCCTGCTGCTTTTATCAGCAGTCACATCATCAATAAATACAAGAGAACCAGTTCCATTGGCAGCCATACATGCCCACGCCATGACACTACCACCACCATGCATCACTGATGAGGTCGTATACTTAGGATCATGAGCAGTTCCTTTCCTTCTCCATACTCTTCTCAGCCCATCACTCTGGTACAAGTTGATCTTGGTCTCATCTATCCATAGGATGTTGTTCCAGAGCTGTGAAGGCTTTTTTTTATGTCATTTGGCAAACTCTAATCTGGCCTTCCTGTTTTTGAGGCTCACCAATGGTTTACATCTTGTGGTGAACCCTCTGTATTCACTCAATCTTCTCTTGATTGTTGACTTTGACACACATACACCTACCTCCTGGAAGATTCTTGATCTGGCCAACTGCTGTGAATGGTGTTTTCTTCACCAGGGAAAGAATTCTTCTGTCATCCACCACAGTTGTTTTCCATGGTCTTCCGGGTCTTTTGGTGTTGCTGAGCTCACCGGTGCGTTCCTTCTTTTTAAGAATGTTCCAAACAGTTGTTTTGGCCACGCCTAATGTTTTTGCTATCTCTCTGATGGGTTTGTTGTGTTTTTTCAGCCTAATGATGGCTTGCTTCACTGATAGTGACAGCTCTTTGGATCTCATCTTGAGAGTTGACAGCAACAGATTCCAAATGCAAATAGCACACTTGAAATGAACTCTGGACCTTTTATCTGCTCATTGTAATTGGGATAATGAGGGAATAACACACACATGGCCATGGAACAGCTCGGAAGCCAATTGTCCCATTACTTTTGGTCCCTTAACAAGTGGGAGGCACATATGCAAACTGTTGTAATTCCTACACCGTTCACCTGATTTGGATGTAAATACCCTCAAATTAAAGCTGACAGTCTGGAGGTAAAGCACATCTTGTTTGTTTCATTTCAAATCCATTGTGGTGGTGTACAGAGACAAAAATTTTAGAATTGTGTCGATGTCCCAATATTTATGGACCCGACTGTATGTGTATATATATATATATATATATATATATATATATATATATATATATATATACACATACACACACAGATGAAACTCGAAAAATAAGAATATCGTGCAAAAGTTCATTCATTTCAGTAATGCAACTTAAAATAATTAGAATATTGTGAAAAGGATCAATATTCTAGGCTCAAAGTGTCACACTCTAGTCATCTGAATAATCCATATCCCTAAGCAGAGGGTACCTGAGATTGTGACTTTGGGGTTTTCATAAACTGTAAGCCATAATCATCCAAATTATAACAAATAAAGGCTTGAAATATCTCGCTTTGCATGTAATGAGTCTCTCTCATATAGTAGTTTCACCTTTTAAGTTGCATTACTGAAATAAGTGAACTTTGCATGATATTCTATAATTTTTCAGTTTGGACACTGCAGAATATAACGTTTCCTGTCCTGTATACTAAGTGTAATTCTCAATATCTGCTCTTACTCGGTATGTTTGGACACTGCACAGTACCACTTCTCCTGTCCTATATACTGGGAGTAGTGATGGATGAACATCTGCTGGGATGGTTCGCGAACACGATCAAATGTTCGCCAACCACAGGTTCGCGGAGGGTCCCATTAATTTTAATGGCAGGCGAACCTGAAAAACCTCCAGGTCATATTTGCAGCCACAAAATACTTACTAGATGTGCACATATAGTCCAACAACATGGACACTGACATACCAGAAGTATTAACCGAATCTGCGATCTACAAGCATTATTTTTTTTATATGCAAAATTTCGGCAAAGTATTAATCGCAAGAGCACATGCGCTAGGAAGGCGTGGCCTACAGCAATTGGTTTGCACCAACTAGAAATTACATGGATTCAATGGTTGGAGCCAAGTTCAGCGACGAAGAGGAAAAACTCCTGGTGACTCTAAGTAATCTTACATTGAAGTAGTGTATTTGATTACATTTCACCTGCATGTCTGAACAATCGCTTTATATGCATAAAGAGTGTTATAAATCGCAAGTGCGAACTTCTGCAATTCTAATTTTTCTTAAAGGGAACCTGTCATGTGGATATTTGATTATAATCTAACTAATTATATACAATCATTAACTACTAAAAAGTACCTTAGATGTATTCACTTACTGGTGTGACAGATGGTTACCTCAAAATATACACACAAAGATGCCGCATGCTAATGAGCTGATTGGAGTCCAGTGTGATGTCATTGAGTCCAGCGTATATTTCATTCAGAGCTATAGCCACTCCCCTGCCCACCTGCTGCTGATTCCTATGGAAACAAACTGTCATTCAGCAGCAGGTGGGCGGGGAGAGTCAGGAGCTCATAAATATTCAGGACTCATCATTATCATCTGGAGCTTTTCAATACAAGATGTTGGCAGATTGACTGGGTCAATTAAAGAAAGTGACCCAGCATTTTGCTAAGAGAATCAGTCACTTATTTATGTTGCCCTCAGTTAGGACACCATAAAACTGGTGACAGGTTCCCTTTAAGTGCACTCAACTTCACATTTTATAAGGTCTCACTAGATATTAGTGATTGTTGCAGTAAGTATTCCTGTGACATCACACCCAGTAGGTTAGTAGCATATTTGTATGGAAAGCAGAGAAATATCTTTAACATGCACATTGCACATCCATTGTCATGCCGCACACTATATTCCGCACACACACACACTATATACCACACACACACACACACACACACACTAGATATCACACACACACAGACACACACTAGATACCGCATACACACACATAGTCTATAGATTATAGTTTGTATCCTGTTGGTCAGGACTCAGGAGAAGCTTTCTTTGTCAGACCGCCAGTATTTGCTGGTTCATTTAGAGTTACCCAGGGTGCACCATGGGAAGGCGAACCAGCTGTACACCCCATACCATACCATCACTAAACTAGGCAGGTACATCTCTGCTTAGCTGGATAATATCGGATAGCTCAGACCCCACCCACATACAGTCGTAATACAATCCCATCTTCTAACCGTAACAGTAAGGCCGCATGCACACACGCATTTCACAAATACGGACCGTAAAAACCTGGGCTGCTGTCCTGCAGAGTGGAAGAGCGTACGGCATCATTGGTTGCTAACTCGCTATGACACCGTGCGCTTCTTGCCGCCACCGCTGTACAGTAATACACTTGTATAGATCATACAAGTGTATCACAGTACAGCGGTGGTGGCCGGAAGCGCATGGTGTCATAGCAACCAAGGATGTTGTGCGCTCGTCCACTCTGCAGGACATGTTTGAACGGTCCATAGTTGTGAAAAAACACGCCCGTGTGCAGGCGGCCTAAATCTAATATTTCCACTTTAAAGACTTAAAGACTTTTTGCAGTTTACTTGAGTAAATCATTTTCAATACTATTATTGTTAAAAATTGGGATTATATGCTTGCATTTTTATCATGCAGCGGATGTTGGGGTGGGGATACCACCGCACCCGGTCCCACGCCGAGAAGCAGCAGATTGTGCGGGAGCTGGCATTTGAGATCTGGCGCAAAATGGGTCTCAAACTCCGACGTGTGACCATCATAAAAAAATGGTCAGACATGAAGCGCAGACACCCCCGGTTTATAAAAAGAATCCAGGACGAAAAATGCCCAGGTACATGCGTAAATAACTTTTGTATGTTTTGCCAACACTCTGTAATGTATACAGTGCTAAGCAAAAGTATTCACCCCCCTTGACTTTGTTCTTTTTTGTGTTGTCTCACATCCTGGAATTAACATGGATTGCTTGAGGATTTGCATCATTTACTTTGTATAACATGCCCACAACTTAGAACTTTTTTAAATTGGTTAATTGTAAAGCATACAACAAATAGGACAAAATAGCAGAAAAGGTCAATGTGCATAACTATTCACCCCCTAAAGTCAATACTTTGTAGAGCCACCTTTTGCGGCAATCACAGCTCCAAGTCGCTTTGGATAAGTCTCTATGAGCTTGCCACATCCTATCACTGGGATTTTTGCCCATTCCTCCTTGCTAAACTGATCGAGCTCCTTCAAATTGGATGGTTTGTGCTTGTGAACAGCAATCTTTAAGTCTGACCACAGATTTTCTATTGGATTGAGATCTGGGCTTTGACTAGGCCATTCCAACACATATACATCTTTCCGCTTAAACCACTCAAGTGTTGCTTTAGCAGTGTGTTTGGGGTCATTGTCCTGCTGGAAGGTGAACCTCTGTCCTAGCCTCAAATCACGCACAGAGTGGTACAGGTTTTGCTCAAGAATATCCCTGTCCATCTTTCCCTCAACTCTGACCAGTTTCCCAGTCCCGGCTGCTGAAAAACATCCCCACAGCATGATGCTGCCACCACCATGTCTCACTGTGGGGATGGTGTTCTTTGGGTGATGTGATGTGTTGGCTTTGTGCCAGACATAGCTTTTACTTTGAGTGTCGAAAAGTACAATTTTAGTCTCATCAGACCAGAGCACCTTCCTCCATACATTTTGGGAGTCTCCCACAGGCCTTTTCGCAAACTCACAATGTGCCTTTTTGTTTTTAGCTGAAAGTAATTGCTTTCTTCTGGCCACTCTGCCATAAAGCCCAACTCTATAGAGCGTACGGTTTATTGTCATCCTATGTACAGATACTCCAGTCTCTGCTGTGGAACTCTGCAGCTCCTCCAGGGTTACCTTAGGTCTCTGTGCTGCCTCTCTGATTAATTCCCTCCTTGCCCTGTTTTGGTGGGCGGCCGTCTCTTGGCAGGTTTGCTGTTGTGCCATGTTCTTTCCATTTGGTTATGATAGATTTGATGGTTCTCCTGGGGATCATCAAAGATTTGGGTATTTTTTATAACCTAACCCCGAGTTGTACTTCTCAACAACATTGTCCCTTACTTGTTTGGAGAGTTCCTTGGTCTTCATGGCAGTGTTTGGTTAGTGATGCCTCTTGCTTACGTGTTGCAACCTTTGGGGCCTTTCAAAATAGGTGTGTATATATAATGACAGATCATGTGACACTTAGATTGCACACAGGTGGACATCATTTTACTAATTATGTCACTTCTGAAAGTAATAGGTAGCCCCAGAGCTTTTTATGGGCTTCCGAACAAAGGGGTTGAATACATACGCACATGGCAATTTTCGGTTTTCTATTTCTAAACAATAATAACATTTTGTCACCTAACATCACTAAAAGTGCAACCAAGCTATCAAAAAAGGCATATGCCCCCAAAATAGTACCAATCTGTCATTTCATTCTGCCAAAAATGAGACCCTAACATTAGACAATTGCCGAATAAAAATAATAATATAGCTCTCAAACAATGGAGACATTAAAACATGAATTGTTTTTGGTTCAACAATGCTTTTATTGTGTAAAACAGAAATATCAAAAAAGTAAGGAAACATATTGTCACGGGGCGCCAAAGGCACACTCGGTCTCCCATCAGCCGCAGACCTGCTGCTTAGCTTCGGGAGCAAGGATCTGTGTTTGGCCTCATTCCCAGGTGGCTTTGCTAGCTGGCAGGCTCCCTGCTCCTAGGTCTGCCTTGAGCGCCGAGCTGATCACTCGGTGCTCGACTTGTCTGTCTGTCGGTCATGTGATGCTGGCCACGTCACTTGACCCTCAGACCCCACTATAAATACAGGCAGCCTGCTGGCCACAGGTTGCCTGTTAATTATAGGTTCCTGGCTATTTGTTGGACTACTGAATACTCACCTGACGCTGTTCCCTGACGATCCTTTGCCTGCTCCTCCTGTACTGCGCATCCCTCCTGGTATTGTGACCTCGGCTCCCACCTGACTACTCTTTGCGGACTCCTCTGGTACTTCTCTACTCTCCTGGTATTTGACCCCGGCTTCTCCTGACCATTCTTTGCTTAACCCTTTGTACTGCGTAGCTCTCTTGGTTCTGACCCGGTCCGTTCACATTCCGTTTTTTGTCTTGTCTGTCTTCCCTGCACATATCCTAAGTAAGGGACTGTCGTCCCGTTATCCCCTGTCATCAGAACTCATGAGGCAAGTAGGCAGGGCCAGGGGTGAGGGTGGAGTGCAGTGGTCACTATCCTTCCCCCCCGTGTGTGTGTGGACGAGACCGTTCCACATATTAGGTCTTGCCGCATCTGTAACAACCAGCTTAATAAAAATATCATACGAAGTAACCCCTCAGGTTGACACCTTTCAAAACAAAAACTCTCCAAAAAGGCATTTTTTTGATAATTTTTATCACAAAAAGGTGTAATAGCAAGCGATCAAAAAGTCATATGCACCACAAAATAAAGGTTTAATAAGAATTTCAAATAATGTTTTTCCAACAGTACTGAAGACATTGAAGGCCAAAGTGGCAAAAATGCAGAAGGAGCACCGCCAGGATATGCGGGCCATTCAGGAGCGGATGAAGGCCATGGAGAAAAGGCACAGGCGTTCACTTGACTGCAAAGAACTTTGTATTCTGTGGCTGGAGGTACATTAGCCGTTCACAAGAAAAATAAGTAAGTGTCGGCCACTAGTACAGGCCCCAAAAATTAGGCATTCAACGGACAAAGAAGGCCTTTTATGCCTCTGTATTTACCTAAGACAGGGACCATGAATTGTTCTGGGTAGTGGCGGATATTTGTGGGCTGTCATGAGGAATTTCAATCAAACATGGTCTACTGGTCACATGTGTTGAATTCCTCCAAGATCCATGCCTCATTCATTTTTAGAAATGTGATGTAGTCCACACTGTCATGAGCTAGGCGAGTGCGCTTATCGGTCATGATCCCCCCTGCTGCGCTGAACGTCCTTTAGGACAGGACACTGGACGAGGGGCAAGCCAACAGTTCCATGGCAAATTGTGCCAGCTCTGGCCACAGGTCAAGCCTGCCCACCCAGTAGTCCAGGGGTTCATCGCTTCTCAGAGCGTCCACATCGGCCGTTAACCCGATGTAGTTGGACACCTGTCGTCTAGGCTTTCCCTGAGGCTGGATCCGGAGAGGACACCTGTCAATGGGTCGGCTGAAAGAATGATCTTATATCAGAAGTGACCAACACATCTTCAAACCGCCCCTCTTCTTGCAGGCACTGTTGGATTGGTACCCGCAACGGTTTCTCTGTGAGTGGAAATTCCTCTGCCAGCGCCCGCAAAAGCAGAATGCAGCATTTCTCGAAGCAAGGCCTGAAAGTGCTGCATTCTGACAGCTCTCTGTGATGGTGGCAGCATTTCCACAATTTTTGGTTTGTACCGGGGGTCTAAGTACGTTGCCACCCAGTACTGGTCCTTGCCCTTTATGCTTTTTATACGGGCGTCCCTCTTAAAACACTGGAGCATGAAGGCCCCCATTTGCACTAAACTGGAAGCGGTGTAGTGACCTGGCTCCTGCTCATCATCCAGGATAATGTCGTCCTCGTTCTCCTCCCCCCATCCACGGACAACACCAGGGATCCCAGAAAGGTTTAAAGCATGCTCTTCTTGCTCCTGCTCATCCATCGGCACCATCCTCCTCTGACTCCTCTTCAGACTTCTGTTGTTGACTTGTCTCAGATGGAGTAGCCCCCCCTGGGAATTCATCCAGCATTGCGACTTCCTCATCTTCCTGCTCCTGCTCCTCAACGGAGACACGACGCAATGCACGCTCCAGAAAGAAGGCGTAAGGTACGATGTCACTGATGGCACCCTGGCTGCGACTGACCAGTTTGGTGATCTCATCAAATGGCCACAGAAGTCTGCATGCGTCGCACATTAGCAGCCACTGACGCAGTGAAAAAAAAACAAGCTCCCAGAACCTGTCCTGCCGCAGAGTTCGTACAGGTAATCATTAATTGCACGTTTCTGCTGGAGCAGCCTGTCAAGCATATACAAGGTGGAGTTCCATCGCGTCGGGCAGTCACAAATCAGACGTCTGACGGGCAGGTTGTGTCGCCGCTTTATGTCAGCAAGGCGAGCCATGGCCGTGTAAGATATTCTGAAATGGCCAGAGATTTTCCTGGCCTGCCGCAAGATGTCCTGGACCTCGGGGCATTTGGCAACTAATCGCTGCACGACTAAGTTCAGGATGTGTGCCATGCACGGCACGTGTGTCATTTTTCCCTGTTTCAGCGCGCTCAGCAGAATGGCACCGTTGTCGCACACCACTTTACCAACTGTCAAATTGAGCGGGGTTAGCCTGTGAACGCAAAGCTGAAAGAAGTGCAGAACCGGTGTGGCTCTTGGCTTCCAGGCACAACAGACGCAGCACATCATGGCAACGTCTCACCTGGCATGTCGAATAGGTTCTGGGGACTTTGGCGGGTGCAGTGGAAGAGATAGTAGCAGTGTAAAAGGAGGAGTCAGTCGAGTAGGAGAGGGAGGATGGAGTAGGAGAAGAAGAGGCAGGCCTGCATGCAATCCATGGCGGTAACACCAAATCTACACGGGTGCCACGGGTTGCATGCTTGACGGCCGTCAGAAGGTTCACCCAGTGGGCAGTAAAAGTTTTGTACCTTCCCTGCCCGTGTTTGCTAGACCAAGCGTCTGTGGTTAGATGTATCTTGGCAACGACACCGTGTGCCAGAGATACATTCACTTGCCGCTGAATGTGGCCATATAGCTCTGGGATGCCCTTCTGGGAGAAATATTTCCTTCCTGGGACCTTCCATTGCGGTGTTCCAATGGCCACAAACTTTCTAAAGGCCTCCGAGTCCTCCAGTTTATATGGCAGTAGTTGGTGGGCTAGCAGTTCCAACAAGCCAGCGGTCAACAGTTGGGCAAGAGGTTTATTCGGCGTCATCATCTTTTTACGCTCGAACATTTGGGCCACGGAAGCCTGCCTTTTGCCAGGTAAACGTGAGTGGAGGACAATTGGGAGGAGAAGGAAAAGAGGCTGGACGGTGAGTGCCTGGAGTGTGGCTTTGTGGGTTCTGATGGCGTTGCTCCAACTGGGCTCGGTGATGGGAGGCCAGGTACCTTCTTAAGGCAGTCGTCCCTAGGTGAGTGTTTGGCTTACTGTGACTTATGCGTTGACAGCAAAGGCTGCAGATGGCAACACTATTGTCAGCAGCGGACACGTTAAAAAAAGCCCACACTGCGGAGCCATGTGCCGGCTTCCTGGGAGCGCCAGCTGTGAACGTGCATTGTAGATGGCTCGCTCCTGATACATTAGCAGTATGCTTTTTGCCTGCTGTGCAATGTAAGTTCTGCCTGCTTCTCCTCCCTAGCTGCTGGTCCATCTCTCCCTCTGAACTCCCCTCCTCTTCCTCTCTTGTGGGCACCCATGTGACGTCCATAGACATGTCCTCATCGACGTCACCTTCCCCACCACTAAAATTAGTGATCTCGGAGTAGGCAGCAACAGCTGGGACCAACCTCCTTGGGCTGATCTGGGTACTGTCGTCAGACTGCTTAGTGGTGGCCATTGCTACCTCCTCTTCCTGATCCAATGCCAAGAATGGCTGCGCATCGGAAATGACTTGTAATGGATCGGAAAATAATTCCTGTGACTCAAGCGGAGGGAATATGGTGGTGGTGGTGTCTTTGGGGGTGCACACAGCAGAGAGTGAAGAGGGTGCAGATAGAGAGGATGAGGAGGGTGCAGAAGCGGAAGGCTGAGTGAGCCACTCAACCAAGTCTGGTGCATCCTTTGACGTAATCACACGCACCTTCTGCAACTTCCCACTTAGGCTCCGGCCTGGTGCTCCTGCCCGACCCCTACCACCCCTGTGGAAGGGCCTGCATCTTCCTCTGCCTGTCATTTTTTAAATGACCCTGTGACAAAAGTCTCTAGAGAAGCGCAGTGTATGTGGAAGAAGGTATATAACACCCCGCTTCAATCTGTCGTTTTGGGGGTGACTGGTATATCACACCAGTTATAATAATTTTTTTACAGAACCGTTTGTCACTTTGTGTAGCAGAGGGAACGCAGCAAAACAGCAAACAAATGCTGAAGTACCCAAATACACTATTATGAAAGTATATTGGTATATAACACCCCGCTTTAATCTGTCATTTTGGGGGGCGACTGGTATATCACACCAGTTATAATAATTTTTTCCAGTACAGTTTGTCACTGTGTGTAGCAGAGGGAACGCAGCAAAACAGCAAACAAATGCTGCAGTACCCAAATACACTATAAAGAAAGTATTTTATTGGTATATAACACCCCGCTTCAATCTGTCGTTTTGGGGGGGCAACTGGTATATCACACCAGTTATAATAATTTTTTTCCAGTACCGTTTGTCACTGTGTGTAGCAGAGGGAATGCAGCGATACAGCAAACAAATGCTGCAGTACCCAAATACATTATTAGGAAAGTATATTATTGGTATATAACACCCCGCTTCTATCAGTTTTTTTGGGGGGCGACTGGTATATCACACCAGTTATAATTACTTTTTCTAATTGCGTTTGTCACTCTGTGTAGCTGCAGTATCGCTGCAGAACCGCTCACCACTGTTGCACAATACAAATACACTATAATATGCTTTTTATGTTAGAAAGTATATTAAAAGTGTATTACACCCCTATGTACTGCACACCTATCAATAGCACACCTATACCAGTCCTTAAAAGGACTTTTGTGGACCTATTAGCTAGCAATTTGTGTCCCTAACAGTCTGTCCCTGCTCCACACAGCAACCTCTCCCTACACTGACAAAAGACAGAATGTAAAATGGCGGCCGGATCAGGTCTATTTATAAGGTAGGGGGTATGTCCATGTGCTGAAACTTTTCAATTGGCTGTCTTGTACCACCTGATTGATGTGTCATGGGTCAAAGTTCTTCACAATGTAAAAGAATATGGCGGGCGCGAATATCGCCATATGTTCGCATGCCCGGCGAATCGCGAACACGCGAAGTTCGCCGCGAACCGACCGCCGGGTGAACCGCAAGGACATCTCTAACTGCACAGTATAACTTCTCCTGTCCGGTATACTAGGTGTTCTCAATATCTGCACTTACTCTGTATGTTTGGACACTACATAGTACCACTTCTCCTGTCTTGTATACTGGGTGTAATTCTCAGTATCTGTTCTTATTCTGTATATTTGAACACTGCACAGTACCACTTCTCTTGTATACTGGTTGTAGATCTCAGTATCTGCTCTTATTCTGTATACATGGACATTGTAAGGTACCACTTCTCCCGTCCTGTATACTGGGTGTAATCCTAAGTATCTGCTCCTATTCTGCATACATAGACACGGCACAGTATTACTTCTCTTACCTGGATAGTGGGTGTAATTCTCATTCTGTATACATGGACACTGCACAGTACCACTTCTCCTGTCCTGTATACTGGGTGTAATGTTCAGTATCTGCTTTTATTCTGTATGTATGAACACTGCACAGTACCACTTCTCCTGTCCTGTATACTGAGTGTAGATCTCAGTATCTGCTTTTATTCTATAAACAAGGACACTGCAGGGCACTGCCTGTATATTGGGTGTTTTTCTTAGTATCTGCACTTATTCTGTAGATATGAATGCTACACAGTACCACTTCATCTGTCCTGTATACTGGGAGTAATTCTCAGTATCTTCTTTTATTCTGTATATTTGGACAATGCACAATACCACTTCTTGTGTCCTATATACTGGGTGTTATTCTCAGTATCTGCTCTTATTCTATATACGGATGTAGAAAGGGTTAATACTCAGGCTTTATGAGATGTGTTAACTAAACGCGTTAAAGGGAACCTGTCACCGGGACTTTGTGTATACTATAGAGCTGAGGTCATGGGTTGCTAGTTGGCTGCTAGCACATCCGCAATACCCAGTCCACATAGCTTTGTGATTTTATTGTGTGAAAAAACACGATTTGATCCATATGCAAATTACCCTGAGATGTGTCCTGTACGTGAGAGGAGTACAGTGTGAAGGAGCCCAGCACCGCCCTGCATCCTCAGAATCTCTTCCTTGCTCCCCGACGTCAGAAAGCCAGAGCACCGTGATCTCGCGATGAGCAAGCTACTGTGTACATGAGCGTTTTTTTTTCCACACATCAGTTCTGAGTTGCGTGAAAATCGCAGCATGTTTTATATTCTGCATTTTTCACGCAGCCCTGGCCCCATAGAAGTGAATGGGGCTTTAGTGAAAAATGCATTGCATCCAGAAGCAAGTGCAGATGAGATGAGTTTTTCACTGATGGTTGCTATAAGATGTTGTTTGTAAACCTTCAGTTTTTTATCATGCACTTGAAAAATGCATTAAAACGCAGTGCACTCACGTGGAAAAAACTGAACGCAATCTCAGACAAAACTGACTGAACTTGCTTGCAAAATGGTGTGAGTTTCACTGAACGCACCCTGAACGCATCCGGAGCTAATCCGTCACGCTCATGTGAAAGAGGCCTTAGTGACCCAGCACCAATTCCTGGTTTTCTGTCTGGCAGGATCCCCGTATTCAGATCCTGGTTGTGGACCAAGGAGCAGCAGACAGCGCTAGAGCTTGAGGAGATCACCTGAGAGTAATCACTGGACACCAGGTACTTGACTCATTCCCTTCCACAGACCCTTAAAGGCAGTCTTTCACCTATACTGACCGTTATAAAACACTAACACCATTATCAGCATTATAGTCCCCATATGTGAATGCTACTTACTGTTTATCTGGCCGTCGCTTATTTTCTTCAAAAAACACTTTTATTCAATATGCAAATTAGGTCTGAAGGTGCCCAGGGACGGCGTTCAAGCGGACGGTGCCCAGGTAGCCGCCAGCTAGATCGGGATGTTGGGGCCGGCGCATACGCATAAACGCTTGGATGTCGATGCCCTTATGGGTAATCAATGGGTAATCCTGTGCGCAGGTGTGGTGATTCAGATGCACAACGCAGGCGTGGCATTTCACACTGAAGGGAGGAGGTTATCAGAAGAACCTAGGGCGGGCTAGAGTGGTGAAAGGGGAGGGGTTTCAGATGAATAGCGACGAGGGGCCTGGACACCGGCCGCTTGAATGCCGCCCCTGGGCACCTTCAGACCTAATTTGCATATTGAGTAAAAGACTCCCTTTAACCACCCTTCACTAATAATCACAAAAGATAATAATACACTTAGGGCCCATACACACGACCGTAGCCTGGTTTGCGGTCCGCAAATTGCGGATATGCAAAAGATGGAACATCCTGAACTCTATAGAACAGTCTTATCCTTGTCTGTAAAATAGACAAGAATAAGACAAGTTCTATTTTTTTGTGGGTGCAACGGAACAGACATACGGATGCGGACAGCATCTTTTGCGGCCCCATTGAAGTGAATGGGTCCACCACTGACCCGCACGAAATGTGGAAAAAAAATAAGTTTGTGAGCGTATATATTTTTTCATATTTTTGTATTTTTTGCCGCCCCATTGAAGTGAATGGGTTCACATCAAAGCCACACAAAATGCGGATCAGATGCGGGAAAAAAAAAAAAGTTTAGGGTTCATACACACAACCGTATTTTTTTCTGCATCAAATCCGCATTTTATGCGGGTCGGATGCGGACCCATTTACTTCAGTGGAGCCGCAAAAGATGCAGCCAGCCGTATGTCTGTTCTGTTGCACACTAAAAAAAACAGAACATTTTCTATCCTTGTCCGTTTTACGGACAAGCATAAGAGTGCACTATAGAGGACAGAATGTTTCGTTCTGCAAAATGAGGAGAGCACACTGCCCGTATCCTTTTTTTGCGGATCCACAATCTGCGGACCACAAAACAAGCTATGGTCGTGTGCCCTTAGTGAAAAAATGTTATGTTAAGGACAAGCTCAAAAGTTTGCAGCAAAATCTGAATGGGTTTAGCCATGGAGTTTTCAGTAAGTTTGACTATAGATTTTACCTTTTGCATTGCAAAGTCTAAAATCTAAGGCAAGATTGGGAAGGGGTGCCGTCCTTTTACTTTTTGCCTGAGGCAGCAGAAAGGCTAGGTGCACCCCTGTGTCAGTGTGCTATACGCAAGAATTTCAGATAGCACACCGATTAAAAACACTGTCATGTGCATGAGGCCTAAACATAAATATATGTTCTGTACAGTGGCGTACTTCCAATGGAAGCAGACCATGCAGTTGCTATGAAGTCCGTCGGGGGAAGGGGACCCGGCTGTGGATGAAAAGCCTGCCCCATAATTACACTTCTATAGCTACCATGTCACGGAACCATGAACCAGACGTACAACAAGAGGTAAGTGAAAATAAGAAGGCTTTATTGAAAATAAAGCTGTAAAGCAAAAGTCCAAACGAATGGTGAAACCGAAGCAGAGTCTTTGAGAGGCCAGAGATCAGGAACCAGAAGGGTAGTCAGACGAAGCCAGGATCAGGAACCAGCAGGGTAGTCAGACGAAGCCAGGATCAGGAACCAGCAGGGTAGTCAGACGAAACCAGGATCAGGAACCAGAAGCAGCAGCAGTCTTAGAAGCATGTCAACACAGGAGGACCAAGCAAGGAACTGAAGCCACAGACCTCCTATATATATGAGCTAGGCATCCAGCTCCTCCCAGGGGGAAGGAGGAGCCGCAGGGTGGAAGGCTACAAGAAACCCAGAAACCAAGATGGCCACCAGCACATGTCAAACGAAGGAGAACAGCAAGAAGGTAAGACCATGACAGTACCTCCCCCTCAAGGGCCCCTCCTCCGCGGAGCAAAAAACGGTTTCTGAGGGAAGCGTGCGTGGAAGGCTCGGAGCAAGGCAGGAGCATGGACATCTGCGGAGGGAACCCAGGAACGCTCCTCTGGACCATAACCACGCCAATGGACCAAAAACTGCACCCGACCGCGGACCAGGCGTGAGTCCAGGATATTGCTCACCTCATACTCCTCACGATTGCCCACTCGGACCGGACGAGGCCGAGGAACCGAGGAAGTGAAACGATTACACACCAGTGGCTTCAACAGGGAGACATGAAACACGTTAGAGATCCGCATGCCAGGAGGAAGCGCAAGGGCATAGGCTACCGGGTTTACCCTGCGAAGCACTCGGAAGGGACCAACAAAGCGAGGCGCCAGCTTGGGAGTGGGCACTCGAAGGTTGAGGTTGCGGGTGGACAACCATACACGGTCTCCGACCTGGTAGGAAGGAGCAGGCGCTCGCTTGCGATCAGCCTGGAGTCTCTGGCGCTGCGCAGAGGCCTCAAGGGACTTCTGGATCTGTACCCAAGAAGCACGTAGGACGGAAAGGTGATCCTCCACCGCCGGAATATCCTGGGGAGAGAATACCTCCGGTAACACGGCAGGTTGGAACCCATAATTGGCCATGAAGGGAGACGTCCCAGAGGAAGAGTTCACCGCCGTGTTCCTGGCAAACTCAGCCCAAGGCAGAAGGTCAACCCAATTGTCTTGGTGATCGGAGACATAGCAACGAAGGAATTGCTCCAAGGCCTGATTGGATCGTTCTGCGGCCCCATTGGACTGAGGGTGGTAGGCCGAGGAGAAGGAGAGATGAATCCCCAACTGGGAGCAAAAGGCGCGCCAGAACCTGGACACAAACTGACTCCCCCGATCCGACACAATCTCCTTGGGCAAACCGTGCAACCGGAAGACCTCCCTGGCAAAAATCGTGGCCAACTCTTGTGCAGAGGGTAACTTCTTGAGAGGAACACAGTGGCACATTTTGGAAAACCGATCCACAATCATGAGAATGACCGTATGGCCTCGGGATGCAGGGAGGTCCACAATGAAATCCATCCCCAGGTGTGACCATGGGCGCTCCCCGGTGGCTATGGGTTGCAGAAGGCCCAACGGAAGGTGCCGAGGGGACTTACTCTGGGCACAAACGGAGCATGCCGCTACATATGCGGCGATGTCGGAACGTAGGGAAGGCCACCAGAACAGACGTGAAACAGCCCAGGACAGCTGATTCTTTCCAGGATGCCCCGCGGTCTTGGAGTTATGGTAGGTTCGCAACAACCGAGTGCGCAACTCCTCAGGCACAAAACATCTGCCGTTGGGTCTCCCAGAGGGAGCACCAGATTGAGCCTGCCAAAATCTGCTCACCCAGGGGAGAGGTCAGGCTGGTGCGAATGGCGGCCAGGATCTGATTCGGAGGTATGACCGAAGTCGGAATCGACTCCTCCCTGGACAGCTCGGAGTACTGCCGTGATAGGGCATCCGCCCTGATGTTCTTGGAACCGGGTAGGTAGGAGACCACGTAATTAAAACGTGACAAGAACAGAGCCCATCTGGCCTGACGTGGTGTCAATCTCTTGGCCTCAGAAAGGTAGGTCAGATTCTTATGGTCCGTCAGGATGAGAACCGGAACCACCGAACCCTCGAGCAAGTGCCTCCATTCTTTAAGGGCCTGCACGATGGCCAATAACTCCCTGTCACCAATCTGATAGTTGCACTCCGCGGAAGACAGTTTCCGGGAGTAAAACCCACAAGGAAGCAGAGGACCCTCTGGTGTTCTACGCTGAGACAGAAGGGCGCCTACTCCCGTCTCAGACGCGTCCACCTCGAGGACAAAGGGCAACCCAGGGTTGGGATGCGACAGAATCGGAGCCGACACAAAAGCGGACTTTAGGGCCTCAAAAGCTCGGATGGCCTCGAGCGGCCAGACCTGGGAATTACTGCCCTTCCTGGTCAGATCCGTGAGAGGCTTGGCCAGCATGGAAAAGTCCCTGATGAACTTCCGATAATAATTGGCGAAGCCCAAAAAGCGCTGCAGGGAACGAAGACCACTGGGCTGGGGCCACTGTAAGACAGCCGAAACCTTCTCAGGATCCATGGAGAACCCCTCAGCGGAAATGATGTAACCTAAGAAGGTTACCTGGGATCGGTGAAATTCGCATTTCTCAAGCTTACCGAACAGCTTGTTCTCTCGTAACCGTTGCAACACTCGTCTGACATCCAGAATGTGAGCCTCCATGGATTCAGAATATACCAAGATGTCATCCAAATAGACCACCACACACTGCTGCAACAGGTCACGGAAAACATCGTTGATGAATTCCTGAAAGACTGCGGGCGCATTGCACAACCCAAAGGGCATAACCAAGGATTCATAATGACCGGTCCTGGTGTTAAACGCGGTCTTCCACTCATCGCCCGCCTTGATCCTTACCAGGTTATATGCCGCCCTCAGGTCGAGTTTGGTAAAGACCGTGGCCCCTTTAAGGGGATCGAACAGCTCGGAAATCAAGGGTATCGGGTAAGCGTTCTTGATCGTGATGCGATTGAGACCCCTGTAATCGATGCAAGGCCTCAACTCACCGCCCTTCTTTTTCACAAAGAAAAATCCAGCCCCTGCCGGGGACGAGGATTTGCGAATGTGTCCGCGTGAAAGCGCCTCCCTCACGTACTCCTCCATGGCCTCATTCTCCGCTACCGACAGTGGATAGACTTTGCCACGAGGAGGAACGGCACCAGGTTGTAACTCTATGGCACAATCGTATGGGCGGTGCGGAGGTAGGGCAACCGCGCGCACCTTATCGAATACATCCCGGTACTCCTCGTATTCAGGAGGCAACAGAGAGTCCGAGGAAGTACACAGCAACCTGACAGACCCATGGATGCAACTAGCCCCACACTGCGGTGACCACGAGAGGATCTCGGCCGATCTCCAATCGAAAGTTGGATTATGCTTCTGGAGCCAGGGGTACCCCAAGACCACCGAGTAGTGTGGAGACGAAATAACCTGGAGACAGACCGACTCTCTGTGAACGGCACCAATGGCTATCCCCACTGGAAGGGTCTCATGAGTCACGTGTGACGACAGATGGGGTCTGCCGTCTATCGCCTCAAGAGCCAGTGGGGAACCTCGAGCCTGCAGAGGAATGGAATTGGCGGCAGGGAACACACTATCAATGAACAAACCACCAGCACCAGAGTCCACCAACGCCTGGGTCATCACCGAGCCCCCGACCCAGGAGAGGACAACAGTGATCAGTGGTTTGTCAACACGGGAAACCGGGGACGAGGAGACTCCACCCAAGATCTGCCCCCGACAGGATCTCAGGTACGAGCGTTTCCCGGACGGTTTGGACATGTCAACCGAAAATGCCCACCGAGACCACAGTACATGCATCGACCCTCACGTCTCCGGAGTACCCTCTCCCCCTCGGACAGGCGAGCAAACCCCAGCTGCATGGGTTCACCCCCAGACAAGTCATCCCCAGGAGGCGTGGGAGGAGAGGGAGGCACGGGTGGGACAGCAAACGTAGGCGCCAATCTATTAGAAGACCTCCGCAGGCTCTCCTTAAAGGAAGGTCTCTCCCTGAGTCTGGTGTCAATCAAAATCAGGAAAGAAATAAGAGACTCGAGCTCCACTGGTAGGTCCTTAGCTGCAACCTCATCCTTCAAGGCATCCGAGAGACCATGAGAGAAAGCAGCGACCAGAGCCTCATTATTCCAGCCCACCTCTGCTGCCAGGGTACGAAACTCAATGGCGTATTCAGCTACGGATCGTGAACCCTGTCTGATGGACATAAGGAGCTTCGCAGCAGAGGCAGCACGAGCCGGCACATCGAATACCTTCCGAAGAGAAGCAACAAAACCGGAAAACTCGGCAACCACCGGATTGTTGTTCTCCCATAAAGGGCTGGCCCAGGCCAAGGCCTTGTCCGAGAGCAGCCCACCTTTGATCTCTCAGTAGGAAAGGCATGTGGCAGCAACTCGAAATAAATGCCCACCTGGTTAAGGAAACCTCGGCACTGAGTTGGCTCTCCCCCAAAGCGCTGTGGAAGAGGGGCAGAACCGGTCATACCCCGAAACACCGCAGGCGCAACAACAGGTGTCGGGGTAGACTCTGGCGCAACAACTGGAGCGGCAGTAGGAGCGACAACCGACCCATCGGCAACGGGAGCGAAATGAGCCGTGCGTTCAAGCAGGGTTTGCAACGCCACAGCGAACCGACCCAACAGGTGATCCTGTTGATCAAGTCTGGCAACCAGCATGGGTAGCGAGGATGGCCCTGTACCGTCAGAACTCATGGCTTGGTCCTAATGTCACGGAACCATGAACCAGACGTACAACAAGAGGTAAGTGAAAATAAGAAGGCTTTATTGAAAATAAAGCTGTAAAGCAAAAGTCCAAACGAATGGTGAAACCGAAGCAGAGTCTGAGAGGCCAGAGATCAGGAACCAGAAGGGTAGTCAGACGAAGCCAGGATCAGGAACCAGCAGGGTAGTCAGACGAAGCCAGGATCAGGAACCAGCAGGGTAGTCAGACGAAGCCAGGATCAGGAACCAGAAGCAGCAGCAGTCTTAGAAGCATGTGAACACAGGAGGACCAAGCAAGGAACTGAAGCCACAGACCTCCTATATATATGAGCTAGGCATCCAGCTCCTCCCAGGGGGAAGGAGGAGCCGCAGGGTGGAAGGCTACAAGAAACCCAGAAACCAAGATGGCCGCCAGCACATGTCAAACGAAGGAGAACAGCAAGAAGGTAAGACCATGACATACCAGTACAGAGAACAAAACAGGATTAGTAGAAAGACCTTTGATGATGTCATCACCATGTGACCAGTGGAAATGAGAAATCTGAAGGACCTGTGATGATGATGTCATCATGTGACCAGTACAGAGAACTGGTGAAAGACCTGTGGGATGTGGCTGTGAGGGGGCGGAGCTCCTGTGCTGTGCATGGAGGAGAGGTTAGTGGTGTTCTGGGATAAACCATATAACATCCTAGAAAAACTGGGAGTTGTAGTTCTGTCCTATTATATTCCTCTCCATGCCCTACAACAACAGACTGGTAATGCTGGGAGTTGTAGTCTCTCCTCTTATACCCTTTTCCCTGTAATATATATTTATGCCCAATAATAACAGTCTAGACATGCCAGGGGTTGTAGTTCTTTCTTCTTATACCCCTCCATGTATCGACCTCTAATTTTCAATAACAACCAGGTCATGATGAGACTTGTTCCTTTGTCACTACCATGATGTTCTTCAGCGTCTGAAGTGCGCATTAGGCTTTGTTCACATCTGCGCTAGTGACTTTTGCCGTTCCGCTATGTCATAAAAGCACAACGGAAATCACAAAAGTGCCGAATCTGGCACATCATGGATGATCCGGCTGAATATGATGAGATCTGATGGGTTTCCAACATTTTTGACTCGGACTGCGAATGAGGCCCCAAACACAGATGTGATCCAAGCCTTATGTAGTTCTGTAGCATCAGATTATCATTTTCTGCAGCAGCTGAGGGGTGTATGAGGAGGTTCTGCAGCAGTGGGTGTATGTATTATGAGGTTCTGCAGCAGCTGAGGTGTGCATTATGAGGTTCTGCAGCTGAGGTATGTATTATGAGGTTCTTCAGCAGTTGAAATGTTTATTATCATGTTCTGCAGCAGCGGAGGTGTGTATTATGAGGTTCTGCATTAGCGGAGGTGTGTATTAAGAGGTTCTGCGGCAGCTGAGGTGTGTATTATGAGGTTCTGCAGCAGCTAAGGTGTAAGGAGGTTTTGCAGCAGCTAAGGTGTATGTTAGGAGGTTCTGCAGCAGCTGAGGTGTAAATTATGAGGTTCTGCAGAAGTTGAGGTGTTTATTATCATATTTTGCAGCAGCTCAGGTGTGTGTTATGAGGTTCTGCAGCAGTTGAGGTGTGTATTATGAGGTTCTGCAGCAGCTAAGGAATGTATTATCATGTTCTGCAGCAGCTGAGATGTGTGTTAGGAGGTTCTGCAGCAGCTGAGGTGTTTATTATGAGGTTTTGCAGCAGCTGAGGTGTGTATTATGAGGTTCTGCAGCAGCTGAGGTGTGTGTTCTGAAGTTCTGCGGCAGTTGAAGTATGTATTATGAGGCTCTGCCGCAGCTGAGGTACGGATTATGAGGTTTTACAGCAGCTGAGGTGTGTATTATGAGGTTCTGCAGAAGCTTTGATGTTTATTATCATGTTCTGCAGCAGCTGAAGTGTGCATTATGAGGTTCTGCAGAAGCTGAGGTGTGTATTATGAGGTTCTGCAGCAGCTGAGGTGTATTATGAGGTTCTGCAGCAGCTGAGGTGTGTATTATGAGGTTCTACAGCAGCTGAGGTGTGTGTGTGTGTGTGTGTGTGTGTGTGTGTTAGGAGGTTCAGCAGCAGTTGAGGTGTGTATTATGAGGTTCTGCAGCAGTTGAGGTGTGTATTATGAGGTTCTGCTGTAGCTGAGGTGTGTATTATGAGGTTCTGCAGCAGCTGAGGTACAGATTATGAGGTTTTACAGCAGCTGAGGTGTGTATTATGAGGTTCTGCAGCAGCTTTGATGTTTATTATCATGTTCTGCAGCAGCTGAGGTGTGCATTATGAGGTTCTGCAGCAGCTGATGTGTGTATTAGGAGGTTCTGCAGCAGCTGAGGTGTGCATTATGAGGTTCTGCAGCAGCTGATGTGTGTATTAGGAGGTTCTGCAGCAGCTGAGGTGTGTATTATGAGGTTCTGCAGTAGCTGAGGTGTGTGTGTGTGTTAGGAGGTTCAGCAGCAGTCACAGAAACATCAGTTGTGAGGGACTGGATTAAGTCCTTTAGTATTCTGTGTCTGCACCTTGTAAAATGTTTTAAACTTAATTTTATTAGCCAGCAAGGTAATTATTTCTACCAAGAGAACGCCATTTGCCCAATCTGCCTGGGGCACCAAAATACCTTATCCCGACCCTGCTCCTCTGCCAGCACGTGTCACACTGTTACCTGACTGACCAGACTTGACCTGATCCAGCAGCGTCACCAGTCCATTGCTGTGAAGATCTGCCACCGGCCCTGACTGCACTCTGCCACAGTGACAGCCGGCTAAAGTCAGCACTGGGGGAGGTGAAGCAGGCAGCAGTTCAGGGGGGTATGGCACACTATGTCATAAGCAGCAGCTGGCACTGTCTAAGGGCGAAGAATTGTACACTATATAAAAGGCAGTGGGCATGATCTATCGGGTAAGGCTAGGTTCACACTTGAGAACAGATTCTGGTATCCTCTTCTAGTGTAGCCAGGGCAGGTCATGGGAGGGGGCAGGGCAAGGCATATTCTTGCTATGGGGCCCAGTGATTTCTGTGTATACCTATGGTACTGTACATAGGCTTATTTCTGTCATCCACTCTGTCATTCCAGCCCTGGCAAATATACTAACATTTATTCCTGGAAATAGCCTGGCGCAAGAACACTGGTTGCAGCCAGGTTCACTGAGTAGCGGTGATCCCATAGAAATGCATGGGATCGCCGTGGCAGTTGCAAGAAATCCAACACGGCTGGATTTCTTGCAACTGCCACGCCGATCCCATGCATTTGTATGGGATCACTGCTACCCAGCAATCCTGGCCGCAACAGGTGTCGCTTTGGAGCCCTAGCCTAATGGGGTCCGACAGAGATCCAGCTGCTACCTAGCAGATATGAGAATCAGCCGGACAAAAACACGTCCAGCATGGTGTCATAGATCCCAATTGTGATTATAATTTATTAGCCGCTGGTAAATAATGATTAACCACCTTAAATTTGTTAAATCTTTTATTAGTGGAAACATATTGGCCACGGTGCTTAATGTTACCTATTATATAATATGACTAACCAATTAAATTATCCATATCCAATAAACTCAATAACTTAACCAACAACATAGTCCACGCGAAGAGTGACTTAACCCATACGGCCATAAAGCAAAGCTGTATGGCTAACATGCACCGAAGCCTACTTCAATCACATTTTGTAGGCCAACATTACATATATCCAAGCCAATATCCGTAAATATGGTATGTTCATTCTACTGTATGTCTAGCTGAGGAGCAGAAAACTGCGCCGATGTGCAACATGGTTTTCAAATGATAGTTAAAGGGGTTATCCGACCCCTGAAATGCCCCCGCCCCTTACACACATCTGAAGCATGCATGGCCACCGCTGCATCCCTCCATCACGGGGATGAAAACATCTGGCTTCAGGGGGAGGGTGGGGGATTCTGCCAATAGCAGGAGGTGAGGGGACGAGCCTCCCTAATGGCACCCGTGATGCTAGGGAGGTTCATTCATGTCATTGGCTGCCGAAAGCCCCCCTCCCCCTGATGCCGGATGTTTTCATCCGCACAACAGGGAGATGCAGCAGTGCCCGTGTGGGCATTAGAAGCGACGTGGGTACCGAGGATCTAGGTAAGTTCATTGTGTGTGAGGGGCCCGGCGTATGGGGGGGGGGGGGTGAGGCGGCATTTCAGGGGTCGAATAACCCCTTTAATGTTTGCTTGGATTCTGCAGGCAAAACTTTCTGATTTGCAGTAAGATGGAGCGTCACGGATACACCTTGGCCTGACAGGATCTGCTATTTGTCATTATGATAATAACGATTATCAATGATCATCACTAAGGCCTCTTGCACACGACCGTATGGATTTTTCAGTACTTTGGGGTCCGCAAAAAATATGGATGACATCTGTGTGCATTCCGTTTTTTGCGGAACGGAACAGCGGGCCCCTGATAGAACAGTACTACCCTTGTCCGTTATGCGGACAATAAATAAGACATGTTCTATCTTTGAACGGAAAAACGGAAGGCATACGGAGTACCTTCCGTTCTTTTTTGCGGATCCGTACGGAATGCAAAAAACAGAACGTAAACGAAAAAAAAACGTCTGTGCGCAAGAGGCCTAAATCTGAGGTAGGAAAAAAAAAAAAAGATCCTATCTGATCAATTAAAATCCTTTTAATCTTACCGCCATTTTTTCTGACTACTTATTAAATGCAATCGTTTCATCTGGACATGTATCTGACAATCCGCCACAGGCTCATTAACATTCTGGCCATGGATTTCCAATACACGACCAAGCTTCTACGAAGTTGTTTGCGCTGTTACCATTAATCGCCTTGTTTATGTGACAGCTAAAAAACATTGGATTATTATTTATTGCCAGTAGGAGAAATCATTAATGGCCAGTTTAATGCAAACCCGCCCTCCAATGAGGAAAGCGCTGTAGTAGATGTGCTTGCTGCTGTATCCGCACACAGGGGGTTAACTGCTGGCCCGGCTCTCCCTCCCACAAGCCTTCTCCTCTTGCAGACTGCAACCACTCCTCCTCCTGTTGTTTCACCGAGGAGGGAGGGGGTGGAAGAGAGAGAGAGAGCAGGCAGGGGCGCAGAGGTTCACCCCCATCACATGTGTGGAGTTGGGACCAGGGAAGGCTGGCAGGTTGTGACAGTCGCCAGGGCACTGCTTGTCTTCTACTGGAGAGACTGACGGTTCCAGCTCCAGCAGCTGGAAAGGAGCCGGATCCAGTCCGGGTTTTCTGTGTGTCCTGTAATCAGAAAGAAGTGGATAATGGTTGCTAGAGCTGCTCACAAGCCATGCTGGGCCACATAGCTGCAGCCAGCCGTGGATGTAGCCATATCCGGGTTCTGCGCTGGGAAAGTTTCCTCATGAAGTCCTGAAGCACCTGGAGGAGCATGCCCTTCAGCCGGACGCTGCATTGATCTTCGGGACGTTCTGCTGCTGTGATTTCTCCTTCTTCTTCCTGCAGATTGTGGAGTGCTGCCTAGCATTGACTGAGATGTTGCAATGATCATGGCAGCGCAAGTGGTTTCCGCTGCTGCTCCGACCACCAATAAGGGGAAAAACCAGACTCTTTCTGGGCTCAGTCAGGACCTAAACCCTGGAGGCACAGGATCTATACCTGGAGTAGGAGATGGGGCTACCAACAACAATAATGTGGACCACCTCCACCACCACAACCTTCTCCACCACCACCACCACCTTCTCCATCATCATCACCACCACCACCACCATGAAGTGAACATGTCCAATGCCACTTCATTATCATCTAGTAATAATGCCAACAATAATAACGGTGGCTCAGATGCAGGACTGAAGGATAGTAGAAGCCTGGCAGCCTCCCCTCAATATCATCCTATGGAGATGACTGCTGGCGTCCCCAATCACAAGTTGAAGAGCACTAATAGTGGGGACTATCATGCACCCATTGCTAACCCACTTCATCACCATGCCCATCACCATGCACCCCAGCATCTGCAGCAGCACCCTCCCCACCACCCCAGCCATCCGCCCCAGCAGCAGCAGCCAGCACCGCCGAATAAAGGCAGCAGCCCTGGAGGAGGCAGCAGCAGTGAGGCATCAGACATGGAGAATCAGCAGTCTGCTGGAGGAGAAGAGGGCTGCAATAACACTGCTACAGCAGGGAAGGACCAGGGCGACCCCCAGCCCAGGAGGACGGGCAAGGCAGGAGAAGAGGATGAGCTGCAGGGAAAGATGATGGCTGGGGAGCCCATGGGCAGCCGGTATGAGCATACCATGCTGCCAGGGGGACAACAACTAGGGAGCAGCAATAATAACATTGGTGGCAGCGCTGGATCATCCTCCTCTTCATCATCATCATCATCATCCTCCTCTTCTTCCTCCTCCTCAGCTGAGTTTAATAATTATTATGGCAGTGCATCAGCAAACAGAGCAGGGCCTTGCTTTGATCAACATGGCAGACAACAAAGCCCTGGTATGGGCATGATGCACTCTGGATCTGTGGCCCCCGGCAACAACATGGATCCCATACAGAACTCCCATGAAGGCTATGGCAGCAGCCAGTATGACCACTACCAGGGATACAGCAGGGCCGCTGCTGCAGGAGGAGGGGCTGGAGGCTATGGCAGCTCTGCCTCTGCATATGGGGTACTGAGCTCCCCAAGGCAGAGTAGCTCCAGCACCCCAAATAACAGCAGCAGCATGATGATAGCGGAGAGGGGTGCCAACCATGGTAAAACACCCGGTGCTTCCAATGCGGGGAGCTTCCATCGCTATCAGGGACAAAACCAGCACCCTTCAGGGGCCACCCCTACTCTTAACCAGCTCCTGACATCCCCAAGCCCTATGATCAGGAGTTATGGAGGAAGCTATACTGACTACAGCACCCCCAGTGCCCCTCAACAACAGGCTTCAAGCACCCAGGGGAGTCAGCAACATCCAGGGGGCTTGGGGATGGGCAAAGACATGGGGTCCCAGTATGGAGCTGCAAACACAGGCTGGGGAGCACAACAAAGAAATCACCCATCTCTGAGCCCTGGCAGCACTGGACAAACCATCAGCAGATCCCAGGTAACCTGAAATCCTAGTATTGATGGCAGTTTCTGGTAGGAGTGCTCCGCTGTCTCTCCATGTCCCACACACTTTATTTCCTTATAAAGGGCTGCAGCCATTTCTCGGCTCCTGGGGGAGGTTGTGCAGCCTCGTCCTTCTTCTAAGATCACACATTCTCTTCCTGAAGCCACACGAATGCACAGATCCCTTGTATCTGGTGTGCCCGCTGTCCATTGTGTACCTTGTACGTGCATTGGTGTGTTATTTTCTGCAGGATACGTGTCACATAAACCTCTTCCCTTGTCCTTCATATTCATTAATTTCCTGATGCAGCCTCCATTGTGTGCTGATACAGTATGGACTAAGTCAGCTAATGCGTTCATCTTTGTGCCCAGTAATGTGTTGTTTATGACGATGGCCTCCTGGTTGTAGATACCTTGGAGCTGGATGTGTGTGATATTTGAATGATAGGGTATATCGGTTGGTTAACCCCTGTGCAGTGATGTATTAGCGGCCTTTGTGGGGGATTTTATAGGTTTGTGGGCGCGGACTGCTGCTCTGCTGCTTGCTGGCAGCTCCAGTCTACAGAGTGACTTGATCTCCTTTGCAAGGTTTGGAATTTGAATTGTGGAGGTAAACTGGCTGTAATAGTCTCCAGACAGCTGCCTCGGAGTTGACATCTAATCTGCCATCTGATTGGCTCCCCTCTCACCATTGGGCATTTAGCGGCGCTGATGTAAATAGAATTGCTGAACAGTGCAGTCACAAATAATAATAGCAGGGCGGCGACGTCTGCTCACACGGGCACTGCACACATGATAAAGTACAGGAAGAACATGTATGTGCCTCCATTCTAATCACATGGAAGGCAGAAATCTTCATGTGTGTGCCTGACCCCTGGGAATCCGTCACTTAACCCTTTGTATTTTCTTATGTGTACGTAGCTTATTGAGATTTATGGTAAATAATGTACATTTCTCCAGAGTTTAATAGATGTTTATCAGTGGGATTTCTGCCCAGGGTGGGGTTTCGGGTGGAAAAGGCCTAGTGTTCTCATCGTAGACTGCATTCTGTCTTTCACTCGGATGGGGTTAGCATTTTTAGCTATTATTCGCAACCATGGGATTTTTAGGAGCAGCAGAATTAACCCTTTTAATTTCAATGTCTTACTGCTGACTAAAGGCGTTTTGTGACCGTACAGTTGTAGGTTGTTTTGTGAGCCTTTTCAGTACGCTACGCCGTGGACGTAAATCTATTTAATTTTACATGCAATGATCTTTTCAGCATAGGCTGCTTTTATATGGCAATCCATGTGGTTGCTACATAGAAAGAAGCCTTTCAAAAGGTATGCGTTGTGTTTGGCGAATATATTGATCATTGCTAGTGTGCATGTTCCTGGACCATATGAGACCTATATAGGATCTCTACAGCCACTCGGTGTATACAGGCCGGAAGGGGGTTGGTCACCTGGTATAAAAGGACTTCCATTCACTAAACAGCGGAAGTTATCCTGGAATATAGCATAAATGAGAAATTCAGAGCATGTAGATCTACAAACACCACAATCGCGTGGTCTTTTTCCATGAATTTCCAATCCAGCCCTCTTTTGTACGTTGGTGTTTTAAAGGATGATGAGTTTTAATGGGACGTATGATATATTGATACTTTGATTTCGATGATTAATTGTGCATTATTCATTTGCAAGAATCTAGATTACCAAGCTAAGAATGGCAATACGTATAATGTGAGGTGTGTGATTTTTCACCTCCCCTGTGGCTTGCTGTTTTGTAGGTTTTGGGACAGGGCAATGTGTGATATGTTGTTTTTTATATAGTTTGCTATACCACATAACATATGCAGTCAAGGCCTAGCAGAGTCGTGCAGCAGTTTTGTCCTACGGTATAGGACCATATGGGACTGAGGTGCTTTTTAAGGCCTTATTCACACAGTGCAAAAAAAATAAATGCACACTGGTACATTTATTTTTACTTTGTCAGCTTCCAGTGTTAGCACATGGTTATTGATGATTTATTTTATTTTTTTCCCTATGTCCTATATTTTATTGTTAAGCTAAAGTACCGCTCCTAATTAGTGATGAATCCACTTATTCCGTCAGTCGTGTTTGGCGGATCAGTCACATGCTTACGAGTCTTCTCCCATGAAGGTTTCAATTTGCTTTTTATTAACACAGGCTATTAGGCCATTGTCTCAGAATAGTTTCCGTTTTGTTACTGTATACACAGATTTATATGCAGATTGAGGTGCATATTTCACTCATGTAACTAGAATGGATGAAATTCAATATATTTCCACCTGAAATCTGTAAAGCTAGGGTATGTTATCAAATTTTATATATTTAATATTTTTTTTTCCACAGAAAAAATAAATAAAAACTAGGAGTGGACCCAAAAAGAGAAGTAAGCGTTTCAGGGTAGGGCTAGACGACGACAAGTCACAGAAAAATAAGTGTGACTTATTTGCAACTTGCTGTCGTGCAACTATTTTACTGCTGTGATTTGGCTGTGAAAACGCAGGCAAGTCATGTGCCGTCCATGACTTTCATTAAAGCCTATGAAGTAAACGTTGCGCACGACATGTGACTTGCGACACAAAATTCAGCATGTCTGGATTTTTGGCGACTGTCGCATCACAACACCATTGACAATCATTACTTAGTGTAGCCGAAACCTGAGAGTTTCCCTTGATACTTTTCTCTCTAGGATCCACAAATCTGCCCTCACCCCAGTTCTGCACATTTGTTTTAGCCATGCTGTAATTCTGCACATTTATTCGCCATGTCTGAAGAATATATTTGGTTCATATGTTTGTCTGGTGCCATGACTCACAATACAATGAAAATGCCTGTGGTCTTTAGGCTTTTTCTTTTTGCCTTTATATGTACATTATGCTACGCTGTAGAAAACTCAGTATCTCACTACAGTCTCTGACCTGTATTCATCCATTAGTTTCGGCCGTGTATTTTTCATGCTTTTTGCCCTTTTTCACGTTTTGCTTTTTGAGGACTTTATGTTGCATTTGTTTTCCTATGTTTGTTGCTTTTCTTTGATTGATCCGTTCTGCTTTGTCTATATTTCTCCGGCCGAGTATGTGGGTGTTTTGCCCTTTCTGTATCTGCATGTGTATACACATTTCACATATGCTGTATGTGTGCTTATGTTTTGTGATTATTATTTATATATATATTTTTTTATACTTTGTTCATCTCTCATACTTTCAGTTTTTATGTGTATGTTTACTCTTCCCCTTCCCTTTTCTCTTTCCAGTGTGCTTTTGTGCTGTGCATTTCTGGAGCTTCATTTACATAACAAACTAAAAAAACATTAATTGAGCTGCAAGTAAAAATGACCAGTGCTTAAAATAAGGAAAAGCTTGTGTTTATATAGATACTTATCTGTATATATATATTTTTTTATACTTTATTATAATACAAGCAAGTTTTCAGATTACATGTATACTTGTATGTAATTTACATACGTTGTTAGTATAAGTGTTCATGTCAATAACAGGTAGTCAAAATAATGTTGACAAGATTTATCGTCTTTAATTCCAACTATTCTTCTATTTTGTGTGATATAAACACAGATGAGGAGATTGATACCGCTAGAGTGGGCCGTACCCAGGCTTAATGCTGATTTTAAGTGGAATGACTGAATTATGAGTGACTAGGGCATTTCTTCTTTAAGTCTGTGCCACTATGATTTTTACTCTTTAAGGGATTTTCTGGGAGTTTTATACTGAAGACCTATCCTCTGATTGATTGGTGGGGGTCCGACACACGGGACCTCTGCCGATCAGCTGTTTGAGAAGGCATCGGCACGCTCAGTAGCACCACGTCTTTCTCTCTGATCATCAAGCACAGCACCATACATTGTATAGCAGATGTGCTTGGTATCACAGCTCAACCCCATTCACTTCAAAGGGGCTGAGATGTTCCGAGGCCATGTGACTGATGAACGTGACGTCACATAACCTAGGGTAAGCTGACAGAAGTCCGTAGTGTTGCGCCTGGGTCATTGTGTTTTTCCAAAAAATGCTATATGGGACACAATCCCAATATGGTCATATGCGTGTGTGTGTATATATATATATATATATATATATATATATATATATATATATATATATATATATATATTATACATTTTTTCACATTCTAAATTTCTAATTATGGCTACCACCATGGCAAAATGCAATTATGACATGTCTGACAGGAGCAGGTCCAGAGGATGGGCTTTCTCCTCTCTCAGCAATGGAACGAATCCCTTATAATATATTTTTTGGGGGTTATAATCTATAGGGAGAAGCAAAAATAAAATCCTGTTAAAAAGAACACATGAACTTCATGTTTAAAAAAAGAAAACCTGTTAGGCCGGTTTCGGATGACCATGTTTGGGCCTTAAAGCATAGGGGAAGATTTATCAAACTGGTGTAAAGTAGAACTGGCTTAGTTGCCTATAGCAACCAATCAGATTCCACCTTTTATTTTTCACAGCTCCTTTGGAGCCAGTTCTAATTTGCACTAGTTTGATAAATCTCCCCCATAGTCCGTGTAACAGACACATTTCCCAGACTAAGGCCTCATTCACACATACGTGGATTTTCACGGACCACGGTCCATGAAAATCCGTCCTGCTGAGTGCACGAGCGCATGGTGTCATTGGTTGCTATGACGCCGTGCGATTCGCGCCGCTGTACAGTAACACTCCAATGACTCGGTGCACTCAGCAGGATGGCAGGCCGGGTTTTCATGGACCGTGGTCCATGAAAATCCACGTATGTGTGAATGAGGCCTAACAGCAGCTCGGCCGATCCAAACTCACAGCATCATTAGATCATTGTGATGCAGTGAGTTCAGGTCAGCTGAGCCATGATTAGTCCAGGAAATGAGGCAATCACACAGGCCGCACAGGCTCGACTGAAATTGCAGTAATAGGGGTATCATAGTGGTCCATGAGGCCTCTACAGTATCCCTGTATTCTTAAAGTTTTCAACAACAAAATAATTCTTGGCGTGCTTCATTGTCTTTCATCTGTATGGAATGGTTTTCTCCTAAAAGCATTGCTATGTTTGCACTAAATAATCGTGCAGCCTCCATCAACTGCTGTACATGCCCCATTCCGTTATTCATTCCGTCATAATGGTCTATGGGCTGCAAAATGGATCCTCTCCTGCATAACTGAAATAGGGCAGATCCGTTTTGCAGCCCATAGACTTCTATTATGACGGAATGGATAACAGAATGCCTCTAAAGGCATTCCATTATACATTTTGTCGTAGAATTGCGTTATGGTCCGTGGTAACGGAATCCATAACGCAATTCAGCTTTTACCAGTAAACGAAGCGTGAACGAATTTCATAACCTGAAATTCACTCATCTCTAGTTGTCATGTCATTTTTAATGCACAGTGAATAGTGTAAGAACAAACCCCAGAAAACCATAGCCAGTTTTATTTTTTATTTTTTTGTTTTAGGTTTTTTTGGTTTCACCCCCACAGAATATATATATATATATATATATATATATATTTTTTTTTAAATGGTGCCAAAAAATGCAATTTGTCCTGCAAATAAGCCCTCCTATATCTACTTGAATGGAACATTTTAAAAAGGTATGGCTTACAATGCAGAAAGCAAAAAAAACGGAAATGGACCTGGACCTTAAGGAGTTAATCTTGGCTTTGTAGTGATTATTGCCATAATGAAAATTAGAACTGTATCCAACAAGTTGGGCTTCATTCTGTATATTATGTGATATAGGAACTGGCAGGAAAAAAAAGAAGAAGTTTGAGCCCCCTCCCCGTGCAGTGATACAGATTCCTAATCTTTCCCATCGCCTCCTGACCTTTGTAGATGCATAAGCTATGGATATTTCTGTGAATATTGCACAGAAATATGTGCACGTAAATTTCCTCTTTCATCTGCAAAGCCAAAAATAGTGAGCTTTTCCTTTCTTATTCATGGATTTTCCGATTTATTTATTTTTACGGAAGCTGTTCCAGTCTTAACCTCTTCCACTGGATTGCCGTGACCTTCACATATGCAGATTAGCCATGTGTCTCTTTGAATTGAAAGTAGCTGCCTCAGGAAGAGAGGTTTTTTTTTTTTTTTTTTTTTTCCCTTTCCTTTTATTCCTCTGCGAATCTGACAGCCATTCATCCCTGACCTGGGCAGAGGTAATAAAAGGAAATTGGATTCAAATGGAATGCATACAGATAATACTGGAGAATGCGAGCTTCGGGAGCAGCAGCACCCCATCTGGATCTACACGGAAAAAAAAGATCTCAATTTAGAATACTAACCAGCAGCTTCATTTTTACATTAACCCCTTCATAGCTGGAGACCTACACAGTATTTTATTATTTTTTAATAATTATTTTCTATTTTATTTTTATTTCTTTTTTTGCAAAGATTTTAAGATTTGTATGGAAAGTTTCAGTTTTTCTTATGTGCTGGGTATTTTTTTTCTCAGTTTTTTTTATGTTTTTTGTTTTTATTATGCAAAGTTCTAAAACTCTAATATTATAAAGGTGGGTTCCCATCCATCTAAGGCTACTTTCACACTAGCGTTCGGGTGTCCGCTCGTGCGCACCGTTTGAAGGGGCTCACGAGCGGCCCCGAACGCATCCGTCTGGCCCCAATGCATTCTCAGTGGAGGCGGATCCACTGAGAATGCATCCGCCTGCCAGCGTTCAGCCTCCGCTCCGCTCAGTGAGCGGACACCTGAACGCTGCTTGCAGCGTTCGGGTGTCCGCCTGGCCGTGCGGAGGCGAGCGGATCCGTCCACACTTACAATGTAAGTCAATGGGGACGGATCCGCTTGAAGATGACACTATATGGCTCAATCTTCAAGCGGATCCGTTCCCCATTGACTTTCAATGTAAAGTCTGAACGGATCCGCTCAGGCTACTTTCAGACTTAGAAAATTTTCTAAGTAATAATGCAGACGGATCCGTTCTGAACGGATGCAAACGTCTGCATTATCGGAGCGGATCCGTCTGATGAAACATCAGACGGATCCGCTCCGAACGCTAGTGTAAAAGTAGCCTAACATATACAAAAAAAGTATGTTTGCAGATACCATGCAATGGTATTTATCACCATAGAGATCCATTGTAAAAAATAAAAAAAAATACGTCAAGGCTGCATTCACACGACTGTATGATGTCCTTTTGGTATGCGTATTGCATGTGTTTTTTTTTTTTTTGAGGATCCTTTGTAACAATGCCTATCCTTGTCCGCAAAACGGACAAGAATAGGACATGCTCTATATTTTTTGCAGGGCTACGGAACGGACATATGGTGCCCACAGCACACGGTGTTCTGTCTGTATTTTTTGCGGACCCATTGAAATGAATGGGTCCTCGTCCAATCCACAAAAAAAAACAGACACGGTAACAAAATACGTTGCTGTGCAGGTAGCATAACGTAAACGTTGTGTGTTTTTTTTTTTTTTTTTTTTTTTAAGCATATACCGTACATTAAATAGCAGAAAAGTGATGTGAACCCACCCTAAGGGAACCTGTCACTGCTATATTTATGTATAAGTTGGATGCCAGACGTTTGTTCTTTCATCTGTCCAAAGAGCATAACCCCCCCCCCCAAAAAAATAAAAAAAATAAACAGATCCTTTATTTTGTCAGTTCCATAAGAGATGCGCTATTTTTGACGGTGAAAAATTCCTACTCCCATTGACACACTGGTAAATTCTGTGCAATACAAATATTCTTTATAAAGATCCTTTAAGACTCTGAGGACAGATGCCAATAGTGACAGAATGTATACTTTAAAGGCCCTGATTATCAGGGACGAACATTCATATGAATGCTTGTTTCCCATTATTGGCCTGTGTAAATGTACTCCCGACGGACAAGCAAATGGTTGTCCGTTGGGTGAGAGCATCTTTCATGTGGCATACAACCATTGTTTGCTGGCAGCAGATTGCCCTGTTTAAACAGGGATGTGCTGTCTGCAAATAATGAATCTGTATAGGGACGAGAAGTTACAGTAGCAACTGCTCTACTCTATACATATAGAACCTCTTCTAGTGAATATGAAAGTGTCAGGAACGTTTGTCAACCAATGGATTGAGATCTTCTGGTAGACCACTGACCGGAGTAGATCACAGTGGCTGAAAGGGAATGTGTCTTCGGAAAATGATCTATTGTTTAAATCACATTTTTATGTCAAACATATTTTTTAGAATTTTCGATGTTTTTTTTTTTGTCATCTTTAAAAAATGGCCACTAGGCCTACAATATGTTAGGACAGGAGGGGACCCCACTAACTTCAATGAGGGAGTTTTCTAGGCATGTTCTGTCACCTGTGCAGAGGTCAGGAGGGAGCTGATGAAATACACTGCTCAAAAAAATAAAGGGAACACTTAAACACCACAATGTAACTCCAAGTCAATCACACTTCTGTGAAATCAAACTGTCCACTTAGGAAGCAACACTGAGTGACAATCAATTTCACATGCTGTTGTGCAAATGGGATAGACAACAGGGGGAAATTATAGGCAATTAGCAAGACACCCCCAATAAAGGAGTGGTTCTGCAGGTGGTGACCACAGATCACTTCTCAGTTCCTATGCTTCCTGGCTGATGTTTTGGTCACTTTTGAATGCTGGCGGTGCTTTCACTCTAGTGGTAGCATGAGACGGAGTCTACAACCCACACAAGTGGCTCAGGTAGTGCAGTTTATCCAGGATGGCACATCAATGCGAGCTATGGCAAGAAGGTTTGCTGTGTCTGTCAGCGTAGTGTCCAGAGCATGGAGTCTCTACCAGGAGACAGGCCAGTACATCAGGAGACGTGGAGGAGGGCAACAACCCAGCAGCAGGACCGCTACCTCCGCCTTTGTGCAAGGAGGAACAGGAGGAGCATTGCCAGAGCCCTGCAAAATGACCTCCAGGCCACAAATGTGCATGTGTCTGCTCAAACGGTCAGAAACAGACTCCATGAGGGTGATATGAGGGCCCAACGTCCACAGGTGGGGGTTGTGCTTACAGCCCAACACCGTGCAGGACGTTTGGCATTTGCCAGAGAACACCAAGATTGGCAAATTCGCCACTGGCGCCCTGTGCTCTTCACAGATGAAAGCAGGTTCACACTGAGCACATGTGACAGACGTGACAGAGTCTGGAGACGCCGTGGAGAACGTTCTGCTGCCTGCAACATCCTCCAGCATGACCGGTTTGGCATTGGGTCAGTAATGGTGTGGGGTGGTATTTCTTTGGAGGGCCGCACAGCCCTCCATGTGCTCGCCAGAGGTAGCCTGACTGCCATTAGGTACCGAGATGAGATCCTCAGACCCCTTGTGAGACCATATGCTGGTGCGGTTGGCCCTGGGTTCCTCCTAATGCAAGACAATGCTAGACCTCATGTGGCTGGAGTGTGTCAGCAGTTCCTGCAAGACTAAGGCATTGATGCTATGGACTGGCCTGCCCGTTCCCCAGACCTGAATCCAATTGAGCACATCTGGGACATCATGTCTCGCTCTATCCACCAACGTCACGTTGCACCACAGACTGTCCAGGAGTTGGCAGATGCTTTAGTCCAGGTCTGGGAGGAGATCTCTCAGAAGACCGTCCGCCACCTCATCAGGAGCATGCACAGGCGTTGTAGGGAGGTCATACAGGCACGTGGAGGCCAAACACACTACTGAGCCTCATTTTGACTTGTTTTAAGGACATTACATCAAAGTTGGATCAGCCTGTAATGTGTTTTTCCACTTTAATTTTGAGTGTGACTCCAAATCCAGACCTCCATGGGTTGAAAAATGTAATTTCCATTTTTTTAATTTTTGTGTGATTTTGTTGTCAGCACATTCAACTATGTAAAGAACAAAGTATTTCCGAAGAATACTTAACTCAGATCTAGGATGTGTTATTTTTGTGTTCCCTTTATTTTTTTGAGCAGTGTATATCCCCTATTGTGAATGGTGGATCCTGTGTTATCTATACAGAGGTGTTATCTGTCATTGTAATTCTGCCTGTTGTTATGATAATGGCTACTGAAATGTTATCTATACAGAACAGGAAATCATGACTAGCATTGAGCGGATTGGATTTGGACTATCTGAACCTGATTCATTTCAAAACTTTGTTTATAATATGCGCTCCATACCGCAGTAAAGTGTATGGGCTCCGCAGAGACCTTCGTCTTCTAGCCACAAGTAACGTGAGACTTGCTTAGTCTCGTGTCTGTGACGATACAGTTCGGTTCTGTGCATACATTATGGTTTCAAATCCAAAGCTGAACTCGTTAATGAGGCACAAACCCAAGTCTGGCTTCGGATTTTGAAACCATAATGTATGCGCAGAACCGAACTGTATTGTCGCAGACACAAGACTAAGCGAGTATCGCGTTACTTGTGGCTAGAAGAAGGTCTCAGCAGAGCCCATACATTTTTCTGCGGTACGAAACGCATATTATAATCAAAGTTTTGAAACAAATCTGGTTCAGATAGAGCAGTCCAAACCAGATTCGCTCACACTTAAGTTATTGTGAGCCAAAACCAGTAGTGAAGCCTACTCAGGGATCAGGTATAATGGGAAGATCTGCACCTGTTCTGTGTTTTTACCTGCACTTAGTTTTGGGTCACAATAAGGGCTCATTCAAATGGCCGTAAGTGTTTTGCGGATAAGCAAAACACGGATACTGTCCGTGATCGCTCCACATTTTGCGAAATGTAGAGGGCCAAAGCTATGTAGAAATGCCTATTCTTGTCCATGGAAGGGAACTACGGATGCGGACAGCACATGGTGTGCTGGCTGCATCTTCTGCGGCCCAATTTAAATTAATGAGTCCGCACCTGTTCCGCAAAATTGTGCAACTAATGCAGACCCGTACTTATGACCGTCTGAATAAGCATTAACTGATGGTAAAATAAGGCCTCTTTCACACGAACGTAAGGTCTCCGTGCTCGTGCTGCGGACCACAAATTGCGGTAAGCAATGTAGGGGCGCCGACCGTGGGGCAGCCGCATGCGGATCGCAGACCCATTGAGTTGAATGGGGTCCTCGATCCGTCCATTCCGCAAAAACATGCAACAAGTTCTATCTTTTTGCGGAATGGAAGCACGGAACACCACACAAGCACTCCATAGTGGTTCCGTGCTTCCGTTTCGTTCCACATCGCATCTCCGGATTTGCGGACCCATTCAAGTGATGCGGAATGCACACGGCTGGTGAGCCGCGTATTGCGGAACCGCCGGGCACGGAGCTCTTGCGTTCGTGTGAAAGAGGGCTAATGGTGAGTTCAAACACCGTTTGTTACCAATATTCTGATCCGCGGGATTTTCTTTCGGTCTAAAATGATGGATCTCAGATGGAAATGGCTCTAACTGATGCTCAGGATCGTGTTTTTTTTATATATATATTTTTTTTATCCGTTATTTTTCTGCTCTTGTGACGTATCAGAAGAACAGAAAATAAACTGTGATATGTAATCTATGTGATGCCCTAACTGAAGTGTGAATTTGGCTTTAGGGTGGCTGCACATGGCGTTGATTTATGTGCAGAACATTCGCATAAAATTGGCACCAAAATTAGCACTACCTATTGTGTTTTTTTTTTTTTTTGGTGTGGACTTTTCTCAGCTCTCACACTTCAATTGAAAAGGGTAAAATCCGCACAATTGACATGCTGAGGTTTTTAAAATCCGCACAGCAGGTCAGTTTCCGAACCTAAGAAAAAAAAGCAAAGCATGCGTGACGTGTCTAATCTCATACACTTTGCTGGTACTGTATTACACTGCAGATTTTTGGGCACAGAAAAAATGCACGTAATCCGCATCGTGTGCAGACTGCCTTATGCCTCATTCACACATCAGTGTTCGGTCAGTGATTTCCATAAGTAATTTTGAGCCAAAACCTGGTGCGGCTCTAAACACAGAACAGGTGCAGATATTTCCCTTATAACCTTATCTCTGTAGAGGCTCCAATCCTGGTTTTGGCTCACAATCACTGATGGAAATCACTGACCAAAACACTGACGTGTGAATGAAGCCTTAAAGGTTGACTGCCCTATGTGAAACCTTTTTTGTTTTCAGGGGCAACAATAATGGTTTGAAATATAGTATACTGTATCGTTAAATGGATCTGGAACACTGAGAAAATGTGTTCAGCTTAACAAAATAGGTAATGGAGTAAAAACTGACTTGAAATGGTTTTGCATGTAAATCTTATTGTTGTGACACTCCTTCTCAAAAATTATGACAGCAAGGCAATGACAGCTGACTACCTCCTGAGAATCAATCAGGCAATTAATCTCCTAAAATGAAATGCTGATTATACAAAGCTTCACTTGAGAGGCCCAGTGATTAGAATCAATTTAATAGATTGTTTCAGGTGGGACCTGATTAATAACCTTAAATATGGAAGATGCACATCTAGCATCAGATTTCAACGCCTCAGGGTGTGATCATACGCATCGGTTTTGTGAGATATATATATATATATATATATATATATATATATATATATATATATATATATATATATATATATTTTATTTATAAATTTTTAGGCTTTATTGAAGTAGTGGTAACTTCTGAATTTTCAAGAAATGGCCACTCAATTTATAACAGCTGTAAAACTCAAGGTCCATTCACACGTCCGTCAAAATTGCGGAGCGGTGCGGACCCGTTTATTTTCAATGGGGCCTATTGCTGGCTTTATCCTTGGTTAGGGAAACTTCCTCTCGTATATGACTCCTTGCTGTGAATATATCCTTCTGCCCTTCAGCTCTCTGTTTGGCTGGAATAACCTTGGCTCTGCACTGTACTTCTATGGGAACTTGGTTTCTCAGGAGGCAGGCTCGTCTCCTGGTGGCAAGCTAGAAGCCTGGGCTATCTAGCTGCATGTCAGAAGCTGCTCCTCAGCTACTCTCTGGCTAAGGTGACTCTTAGCTTCTGAACACTCTTCACTGACTGACTCTTTCCTGTCTGGGCCTAACTATTTATGTAAGGGGTTCCCTAGCTCCCTCTACTGTCTAGGAGGAGGAACTACACCCTTTACAGGCCTGGTACATAGGAGATAACATAAATAACATGACAATTCACATTAAAATGCAATGTAAAATACAATAACCATGTTCCACAGGAGGTGGAGAACAACGTGACCCAATTGACCCTTGTGTAGTGCCCACCCTTACGTAGTGGGACACTACACTTGTAAAGCACTCACCAGAGCTCCAGTGAGCATCGTGGCTCTCTGAAACAGCTGATTGGCGGGTGGCCTCCCTTCCCTGTACCTTTGGCGTAAGTCCTGTTGTAAGGCAGCCCCGGGCTCTATCCTGCATGCTCAGTTTGGGGAGCGCAGGGCATTCTTGCAGCATTCCGGTGTGCGGAGACTCCCGAAGGGAGGGGAGTCTCATTCTGGACATTATGACGTTATGGACGTCCCTCAGACGGCCGGGAAATTTAAATGGAAGCCGGATGTGGGGAGCAGCGATACGTGCTGTTCCCTTTCCTGCGATGTCAGCTTCTACTGACCCGGATTCCGCCCGCAAGCCTCTGGATGTGGCTGCAAGCACCATCAACCCGGTAAGCCGTCTCTTATGACTTGGCCAGATATTGGTGTATGGGTGATGTTATGCCTATTATACACCTTGGGTGCCTGGTGCTGGTGTCTATTCCTTGGAAGTTTTCTGAACCATATTTATTTTATTTTTGTTTAAATTTCATAGGGTAGAGACACCTCCACCTCCAAGGCACCTGGATCTGATTCTAGTCGCAAAAAATGCGCTATCTGCAAAAAGTCATTTATATCTAAAGCCAAGAAATCACTTTGCCCCAAATGTGCTAAAAAGGGGTGGCTGAAGAATCTCCTTCCTTCTTAGACTCCATGCGGAGTATGATTCGTGAAAATGTTAATGCTGCAGTGGAGTCTAGGTTACCTCCCTCTTTACCGCAAGCCTCTACGTCTCAAAAATCCCAGGGGTCCCAGTTATTCAGGTTGGGTTTGGATGTAGGGGAGATTGCTTCCGACATAGACTGATTAATCTGACGATGGCCAGGGGAGACCATTGTTTCTCCCAGAAGACACAGATAGTCTTTTAAAAACTATAAGGCCTCTTTCACGCGGGTGAGTTTTCGTGAGGTGAACGCATTGCAGCCTCACTGAATCCGGACCCATTCATTTCTATGGAGCTGTGCACTTGAGCGGTGATTTTAACGCATCATTTGTATGTTGCGTGAAAATCGCAGAATGCTCTATATTGTGCGTTTTTCACGAAACGCAGGCGCCATAGAAGTGAATGGGGCTGCGTGAAAATCGCAAGCAAGTGCGGATGCGGTGTAATTTTCATGCATGGTTGCTAGTTGACGATCGGGATGGGGACCCAATCTTTATTATTTTCCCTTATAATATTGTTATAAGGGAAAATAATAGCATTCTTAATACAGAATGCTAAGTAAATTAGGGATGAAGGGGTTAAAAAATAAATAATTAAACTCGCCTTATCCACTTGTTTGCGCGGCCCGGCTTCTCTTCTTTCTTCTTCTTTGAGGATCTGGGAGAAAAGGACCTTTTTGGTGACATCACTGCGCTCATCACATTGTCCATCACCATGGTGTTGGACCATGTGATGAGCGCAGAGCCATCACATGGCCATTACATGGCCCATCACCACAAGTGGATGAGGTGAGTTTAATTTAATTTTTATTTTTTTTTAACCCCTCCATCCCTAATTTATTTTGCGTTTTGTATTAAGAATTAAAATCTAAACAACACCGATCCCAAACCCGAACTTCTGTGAAGAAGTCCAGGTTCGGGTCTGGGTACCAAACATGCCGATTTTTCTCACGCGCGTGCAAAACACATTAAAATGCTTTGCACTCGCACGGAAAAATTGTGCATTTTCTCGCGACGCACCCGCATCCTATCCAGCCCTCACACGCGATTCCTGTGTGAAAGAGGCCTAAGAGCTACTATGCACCTGGAGGAGTCTAAAGAAAGCCGCTCCATCCAGGATCAGATGTTTCAAGGTCTAGGAGAAAGGAAAAGACGTGTCTTTCTTTCCTATCCATAATAATGTCAAGGCCCTAATCTTGAGGGAGTGTAAGGATCCCGAAAAGAGAACTCCGATTGCAAACACTTTCGAAAGGAAGTATCAGTTTTTGGACACTGACTCAAATCTTTTGGATAAAACTCCAAAGATTGATGCTCCAGTGGCACGGATGTCCAAAAAATCCTCTCTCCCGTTTGAGGACATGGGATTACTCCGTGATCCGATGGATAAGAAGTGTGAGAACTTACTAAAAAAGGCTTTGGAAGTAAATACAGCTATGTTCAGACCAAGCATTGCATCCACCTGTACCGCCAGATCCTTATCAGTATGGCTCAATCAGCTAGAGGATCATCTTGCAGCAGGAGCCCCAAGAGAAGAAATTTTGGCCTCTCTGCTAATGCCTAAACGGGCCTCAAATTTACTGGTCGACACCTCAGCAGATTTAGTCAGGTTGTCAGCAAGTTCAGCTGCTATTTCTAATGCTACCCGCAGGGCCATATGGCTCTGATCTTGGTCGGGAAATGCTGGTCCAAAAAACCTGTTACATTCCATCCCTTGTGAAAGGGATAGGTTTTTTGGGTCAGTGTTGGATGATGTTTTAGAGCAGGCCTCCGAAAAGAAAAAAGGGTTTCTCGCTGACTCAAAACATTTTAATCAGAGACGCTTCTTTAGTAGTCAAAGGAAGCCTAAACCCGATCAAAAGAAGAGAGAATACTTAGGAAGGTGGCAATCGTCAAGAGGGAGAAACAAAGGATTCCTCTTCAATCCTGATAACTCGTCAAAAACCACTCAATGATGCCACAGGCCAGGTGGGAGCAAGATTTAAAAGTTTTGTTCCACAATGGAGAGATATAAGAGTCTATACTAGCTATACTGGATACTAGCTGCTATTCAAAGGGCTTTCATGCTAGAATTCAGTACCTACCCACCAGACCACTTTGTCATCAACAAACCTTTGACAAAAAAGGTGGAACAGTCATCCCCAGAGACAGAGCGAGAACCAGCAAAAGCGAGGATTTTATTCTCTAGTTTTTCTCATAAAAAAAGCCAGGGGGATCCTTCAGGCTTATTATAAATCTAAGTCTGAACAAGTGCCTATCTTACAAAAAGTTCAAGATGGAGACCATCAAATCAACAATAAATCTGCTTCATCAACATTGTTACATGGCGACCAATAGATTTGCAGGACGCATACTACCATGTACCCATTTTCAAAGATCATCAAAAATTTCTCAGGATAGCAGTATTTACGGGAGGTCGCCTCTGTCACTTTCAATTTCAAGCGCTCCTCTTTGGCCTGTCATCAGTTCCCTGAATTTTCACGAAAGTAGTGGCAGAAATAACCATTCGTCTTCATCTACAGGGCATTCCTATTGTGCCGTACTTAGACGACTTCCTATTAGCCGCAGAATCAGAATATCAGTTTCTGGTACATCTAGACCTTGTTCAAAAGACCTTCACGGATCTGGGATGGATCATGAATGTCAAAAATTTCAATTTCGTTCCGGCTCAGCAAAAAGTATTTTTAGGGGTTCTTCTCGACTCTTGCTTACTGATGTCCTTCCTTCCAGAAGAGAAGCTGTCGTCCCTTCAACTAAAGGTAAATCAGTTTTGCAGTCTAAGATCCACTACCATCAGAAACGTTATGAAAATCATGGGGATTCTGACATCCTCCATCCCTGCACAAAGCCACACCAGAATTCTGCAAGCCTTTCTTCTAGCATCTTGGGATGGCAACAGAATCTCTCTGGACAAGAAAGTTTCAATTCCACTGTTCGTAAAACGTTCCCTGGCTTGGTGGAGGATAAGAAGAAATCTGCAAAGAGGTGTCTTCTGGAATCAAGAAAATCTAATGGTGTCTACAGATGCCAGCAGTCGAGGCTGGGGGGGGGGCCCATGCGGGGGACCATCAAACCTAAGAGAGCTCAGAGCAGTCTACGAACTAGCCCTTCACTGAAGAACCTCTTTCGATCATATCAAAATTCTGTTGGACAATATGACGACAGTTGCTTATTTAAACCAGCAAGGAGGTACCCGGAGCAGATCTCTGGCAGCAACATCAAGGGATATCCTTCTTTTTCTAACGGCCGTGCATTTAAAAGGAAACAGCAATATGGTGGCTGACTTCTTCAGTCGTCAGACTCTAAAGGAGGGAGAATGGATTTTACATGCCAATGTCTTTCTTCAGATTACCAAGATGCGGGGTATTCCGGTTCTGGATTTTTTATTTTTTTTTGCAGACCGGAAGAACAGGAAAGTAGAAAGATTCTGTTCCCTGTCCCCCCTAAGCGGTGCGGCGATGGTGGATGCCCGATCTCACCCCTGGCCAAGGGGGCTACTATATGCATTTCCCCCCATTGAGCCTGAATCCGAGAACCCCTATGAAAGTGGCAGAAGAGAGAGCACAGGTCATCATGATTGCTCCATGTTGGCCAAAAAGGGCCTGGTTTGCCCTCTTACTCAAGCTGTCGCAAGGAATATCCTGGACCCTTCCAGTGTTTCCAGGCATTCTTCAAGGGCCAGTACACCATCCAGGGATCTCTCAGCTGAATTTGACGGCATGGAGATTGAACACAAAAATAGGAAAAAGAAGGCTCTCTATGACCCTGTAATCTCTACCTTTACTGAAGAGTAGAAAAATCATAACCTCCAAGATCTATCTCAGAACGTTTTGTTTTCTAGTGACAGGATTCAGCAAAGTCGCTTACTCACCATACCTGTCATTTTAGATTTTCTGCAGGCGGGTTTAAACAAAGGGCTTAAGCCATCCAGCCTTAAAGTTCAGATCTCGGCTTTAGCAGTTTCTCTAGACACAAATCTTTCTGATCATCCTCTAATCAGACGGTTCATCATGGGAGCAATCAGAGATTCCCCCAGATTACACTCTACCATTCCACCTTGGAACTTGAACTTAGTCCTCACGGCACTGATGGACTCTCCGTTTGAGCCTATTGACGATATTTCTCTCAAACTCGTGACCTTAAAGACTACCTTCCTCCTAGCCATAACAATGGCAAGAAGGGTGGAAGAGATACAGGCCTTCTCTTGCTGTCCTCCTTATCTTAGGATCCTAGACGACAGGATAATCTTAAGACATCGTCCATCCTTTCTACTGAAGGTAGTATCCAGACTTCACTGTAGTCAGGAAATCATTTTACCATCATTCTGTCTGTCACCTTTTGACAGACCTGGAGAGGCGCTTTCATAACCTGGATTTAAGATGTTGTGTGCTTGCCTACTTACAAATCTGGAGAGAAGATAGAAAATCGGATCACCTCCTCCTTCGGTTTCAGGGGCCTAACAAAGGTCAGGCAGCCAGTAAAGCCACTATTGCAAGGTGGATAAAGCAGGCAATTTCTCTTTTGTTATGCTGAAAATAACCTAGATCCTCCGAAGGGACTCGGGGCCCATTCAACACGGACTATGTCGCCCTCTTGGGCCGAAAATGCGGCCATCTTTATTGCACAGATTTGCAAAGCAGCTGTGTGGGCAAATCCACTGACTTTCTTCAACCATTACAAATTTAAATGTCATGCATAATCAGGATTTAGCCTTTGGGCGCAGAATTCTTTCTGCCATAATCCCACCCTAGTAAGACTCCTCTGTTATTCCTCCTGTCAGTGCCATTGGGGGAGACCCTGGGGAAAAGGGTTAATTACTCTTATCGATAATTGGATTTTCCAATCGCCTCCAACGACACAGTTTTTTTTTTTTCCCCCCAACTCTTCTCTGTGGTTTTCCTTGCATTTGTAATTTTATGTTCATTCTTGTATTCCGGTTGGATTAACATAATTTTGTTCTTGCATCACCACCGTGTACTTTCTTATTTACTGATTAGGTAAGCGGAGGAGGCCCCTTTTTTTAAAGTTTAAGCTTCCATGTTGTTTTCTGTCTTGGGGCGGGGAGCACCCTCCTGTCAGTGCCGTTGGGGGAGGCTATTGGAAAATCCAATTACCATGTAAGAATAATTATCCCTTTACAATTGTTAAGGTTGGTGGCTTGAGCATATATTTCCTGTGCAGTAGAGCGCTCTGTATACACTGCATTCCCAAAGTGTCGTTCTGTTCGAGTTACAAGGTACATTTATTTTATGCACTTATATAGCGCTACTATATTCCGCAGCGCTTTACAGACATTAGCATCCAACTGTCCCCAATGGGGCTCACAATCAAAGGTCCCTATCAGTATGTCTTTGGAGTGTGGGAGGAAATCGGAGTACCCGGAGGAAAGCCACGCAAACACTGGGAGAACATACAAACTCTGTGCAGATGTTGCCCTTGGTCGGATTCAAACATAGGACCCCAGTGCTGCTAGGCACCAGTGCTAACCACTGAGCCACCGTGCTGCCAGGTACATGTGACAAATGCCATACAGTATCATCCATCAACCACAGGGTCCCATTGTTTAAAAAAAACAACAGGGTATGTCCCGACCCATCCGGATGTGTATAGAGATGGCAACTAGGGAGCCTGTTGTCAGTGACAATGGGGCTCCCATAGAGTAGGGAGGGACAGAGAAAAACTAGCGCTATGTCTACAGATCAGAAAGTCTGCATGAACTGCTGGGTCTTAGCAGACCCAGATCAGCTCTGCAGTGAGGCTGTGTAGTGCTGTACAACCTCTCTGGGGACTGTATACCCCCCTGTAACTGGGGCTACAATATCAGCAATTAAATCAAAAATATAATGGTATATGTGCCCCCACAAAGCTCTCTTCCCCTCCTCAAATCATGTATTGTAAAAAAACATTATAGATAAATAAAATAAATAACTTATAGGGTGTTGTTTCCAAAATGGGGTGACTTACTGGGGGTTTCCACTGTATGGGTACCTCAAGGGCTCTGCAAACGTGATGTAGTACCTGAAAACCATTCCCTGCCACGTGTGCATACAGTAGTTTATGTCCACATTTATTGCATTTCCGTGCCTAGTAGAACCTGCCTAACAATTTAAAGAATTGTTGTGTGAGTCTCGGATGACACTAGCTGGGCACTACCATATCTGTGGAAAATTGCAGATTGCACATTCATTTCTGCAAAATATCTGTGGTGTCAGAATGCTCAGCCCACCCTTTATAAACTTGAGGGACATAGTTTTGAAAATGAGGTCCCTTCCCATTTATTTTTTCACCCCACAGCCTCTACGGTTCTCAGCACAAGTTGCATAAATCGCCACACTGGGCCTCAATGTGTGCATGGTGCACTTTTACTTCTGAGACCCCTCCTACGTTCAGGCAAAATAATAGGGTCACATGTGGGGTGTTTTTTTTAAATCCAGGAAGCACAGCATAATAAGAGGGCGTGCTTTTCACACAGATACGCTGTGCACTGAAATGGCGCATTTGTGGAGAAATTGCAAATTTCACTTTGCATCTTCTGCTGTGCATTCATTTTTGCAAAACACCTTTTTGGGATCAAAAATGCTCACTACAACTCTTGCAAAATTTTGTAACTGGTGTGGTTTCCAAAATGCGGTCACTTTCTTGGGGGTTTATTATTTATTTTTATTTTTATACTTTACTGCAGAGCCTCTAGAGTTCTCAGCCAGTGCTAGGCCTCAAAAACTTGGTGCTCTTTCTATTCTTTACCCTGCAGTATGCCCAAACAGCACGTGATGGGATATTGTTGTAGTTGGAAAAAATGATGCAACAAATTTGAGGTGATTTTTCACCTATTACAAAAATGAAAAATATGGGGCTAAAGCAACATGAGTTTGGGAGGTCTGCTCTGTCCTGAGCAATACTGATTGGGTGTGAACTAACTCCTAGGATAACAGGTGACTGTGTTGCTGTGTGAACAAACACCAAAACTGCAGATGGACTGTTGGTGTCCAACACACGGGACCCCTGCTGATCAGCTGTTTTGAGAAGGCACCTGCGCTCCTTTGAGCTCTGCTACCTTCTCGCATCTTACCAAGCACAGTACATTGTGCATCGACTGTGCTTGGTATTGTGCTCAGCCCCATTCACTTTTATGGGCCTGAGCTGTTCCTAGGTCACATGACACATGAATGTGACAACACTCGCAATAGGAAAAGCTGGTCGGCAGGGGTCCCGGGTGTGGGACCCCCATCAGTCAGATACTGATGACCTATCCAGAGCATGGGTCATCAGTATAAAAATCTCAGAAAAACCTTTTAAAGTTGGTTTTGGAAAATTAGAAAAATTATTCTAAGCCTTCTAAAATCCTAAATAAAATGACATTTACAAAATGATGGCAATATAAAGAAGACATATGATAAATGTTAATTATTTTGTGAGGTATCGCTATCTGTCTTAAAAGCAAAGAAAATTTCAAATTTTGACAAATTTTCTGTAAATTAATATTTATTTTTTTATAAATAAAGATACATAGACCCAAATTTACCACCAACATGAAGTATGATGCCTCATGGGGAAAAAAAACAACATTCTCAGAATTGTTGGGATAAGTAAAAGCATTCCAAAGGTATTACCATTAAATGAAAGTGAAACTTGTCAGATTTGCAAAATTAGGCTCGATCAGGAAGGGGGATAAATGGCCCGGCCTGGAAGTGGTTAAATGAAATGTTGTATTTTGCTAAAGGGGGTAATAATGTAGCAGAGCTCATTTTGCATCTGTCCTTGCAGAGCAGCAGCTGTTAGTCACCGGCATGACTGCAAGGTTTCACAACTTAGGGCTTTGTTATCAGCAGAAAACAGGTTTGTTCAATACAAAGGCAGACGTTTTGGCGTGTGTTCAAATACACACAAAAGGCTTGTTGTACCTGCTAGCCTGTGGGACTCTGCACATGAATACCTGTTGCAGTGCTGAATGTATGGCTTATGCCACTCAGCCGAAAACACAAAGGCAGTTGAACTTCTTTTTTTTTTTTTTTGGTCAGTTATTCTGCTTAAGTCTGTGGTAATATTAACAAACCTGAAGCTAATGGAATTATGCAGTTCACGCTACCTGTTGGCTGTTAAAAATACACTTACCTTGACTTTCTACCATTTTTTAAAAGTGTGCATTAAGAAACTACATCAAACCATATAATATAGTGCTGATATTGATAAACCATGACATTTATTTCTAGCATTATATGTAGCAAAATGCACAATGCATATTTTTTTCCCTCCACTCATGAATAAGGTTTTGAAAGACGTTATCAATTACTGTGACACGAATCGCGCACCAATAATGAACCCAGAATATAAAAAAAAATAAGAAAATCCAACACTGCTGGATTTTTATTATTTTTGTGATTCTGGGGTCATGGCCATTTGCGGTTCGCACTTCAATCCCATTAAGTTCAGTGGCTGCACTTCTATGCAGCAATCTTTGACCGTGTGATGGGTTTTCATACCTAAGATTGCCTTATAACTCCAGCTTTATGGTGAAGTCAGGAGAAATACTCTGTGTTATGCATTTTTGGACACCAATCAGACATTAAACCCACTGACGGGTGAGGTGCGGGGTGGATTCGCAATGTTCCTCACCAGAAATTTTCCCAGTGGGCCAATTGCCTTTTATGCAGTGGGATGCAGAGATGTTCGCTCTTTAATGCACATTGCAGGTAGCCAGCCACCCCTGCTGCACTATTGACCGGTTGGGAGTCCCTGCGCTGCTGAGGAGTCCCCTCCTTAATTCCATATATGGCTGTTTTCACATCCCTGGACATGGACATTTGTCACATGCTGTGGTCAGTTGCAACCACGCCATCTGAGGCATCTTTTCCCCTGGAGCTATGCGCTTTCAGGGACCTAATGGATTCCCCGTGCCAAGTTTGAGGGAGTTGTTCAGTTGCTATGGCAGTGTTGGGCCTTTGGAAGACCACAGAAATGTTCCTATGGAGGCCTGCCTGTGGCAGCGTTCCATAGGAACACAGTAAATCTCCTATAGGCTGCAGTGGTAAAGCATTGCAGTCTATGGGATAAGGGATCAATCAGATGGTCACATACTGAAGTCCCCTAAGGGAACTTAAAATAAATGGGAAAAAAACTAAATAAATGTATTTATTCTGTATGGTGAGCTCCGCAATGGGAAAAAAAAAATCAGAATGGCAAATATACAATTTTTCCCCCCTCTTCATCTCCCAAAGAAACTGAATGACAAATGATCAAAAAGGCATATACATTCTAAAATGTTATCAATAAAAACTACCCTGTGAAAAACCCTGCCTGCTTGGCCTGGCCACACTGTCTACCAGTTTGGCTCCACCTACAACATGCGGCCACTTCTATTGTTTTTTTCCAGGACCACTCTGAGTTCCCAATCTGCCCTTGGGGAGATGAATAGCGTTGTCATGTATCAATTGTGGCACCTTCAGACGGTGGGATATATTTTGCAGGGAATGAGTAGTGAGTTCTTTAGTTTGGAAGGTGATGAATCGTATTGTCATTTATATCATGGATATATGGACAGCTATGAGTAAGTTGCATACTTGGGGAACAGATTGCATCATGATGTACTATGGGAAGAAGACCAGCCTACAGAGGCAGTGTGATCCTCTCGACAATGTTCTTCTGGGTAACACTGGGCTCTAGCATGTGTTTCAGTGTTAATTTGACATCTGCCTCCTACCTAACCATTGTTGCAGATCAAGTGCACCCCTCATGGCAGTAATGTTCCATAAAATTCAATGGTCTCTTTCCTTTGCCACATTTAAAATATTGTTTGTTGACTTGCCCTTCAAATTCTCCAGATCTCAATCTGAACAAGTATCTTTGGGGTGTGCTGGAAAATGAGTTGATCTGTGGAGGCCCCACTTGCTACTTACAGGACTTGCTGCTAGATACTATAAAGCCAGGATGCCTTCAAAGGTATTGTGAAGTCCTTGCTTTGATGTGTAACAATTGTTTTGGTAGCATGAAGGGGACCTAGACTGTTGGGGAGTTGTGATAGTTTTGAAAGTATCTCCTATCCAAAAGGAAAGCGGATACGTTTCCGAATAGTAGAGGTTCTGCTGCTCTAATTATATGGGGAACCAATAGCTCTGTTTTTGGTATCTGTGGAGTGGATAAGGGATAAGTTTAAAAACTTATCACAAAACCATCAGTGGAGAAAACCTTATTACTACCTGCCTTAACAGTTTGTGGCAGCCTACAGTGGCAGAACTTGCCAGCAAACTAGTATCAGATTCACGTTTCAATTTTATTATAGTAAAAATGATACAATAAATCTTTACTTTTACCATATAAAACATGGTCACAAAAATCATATAAACCCTTTAGCTGGAGCAAAACTTTCCACAATCATTAGCATTTCATCCAGTACACTTGCATTCACTCCAGTAAATGTTTACGTTACTGTAGAATGCATTACGTGTATTTTACAGTTATTTAAAAATTTTGCACAAATATTCCATTTAATGGAACTGTATATTTTCTGCTACAAAAGTGTCATTTTGTGAAGGAAAAGCTGTCCTAAAATGTTTGCTGATGTGTATAAATGTGTTTGTAAAAGTCTCTTAGTGTTATTTGTAGCACCATTTTTATGCCATTAATTTTGATGGATTTAATGGTTTCTTTACAGTTTCATTCTTCTTTTTTTCTGGATCCAATACTTAGAGTTGAATGTTGTGGTGGATTTCTGCCACAACAATTTGTTAGAGGCACAGGACTTTTAATTCACACAAAAAAGTGAAATGACATGAAGCCTAGGCTGTCCGGTATTTTTATTTTTATTTTTTTAATACTCTGTATTGGTTCATTTTTCTTGACTACTGTAGTGACCCCACTAGTACATTACACATTTAATAATTACAGGTTAATAAGTGAGAGTAATGGCAATTTTTTAAATAGTTTTTTTTTACCATAAATGCATTCCAAAAATAACTTTGCCTCCTGCAGCTTTCTTGTAATTGTTCTGTGACCTAACTTTCACTTATCTTCAGTGGTGGTGATGTAGTTTTGTCAGTATTATATTTAAATCTTTGACTTGTACAGCAGTTTAATTTGTGGTGTGCTATCATGGGATTTGTGTTGAACCTAAATCCACCCTGGGAACTTGACTTGCAAGAAACAAGTCCAAGACACCTCACGCCAAAAACAGCAACATCCGGCACAAAGTTGTGGAAGGCCTGCATGCCGAAAGGTTGCTGTTTTTGGCTTATGGGCTCCAAATAAAGCACTTATACTAAATCTGGTTGTTCCCTGGAATTTTCATGTAAATTTATTAATTTTTGTCAGTGGATGATACATGCCTGTACAATTGTTTGTCCTGGTTAAAACGTATGTGTACTGGGACTTAGAAATGCATTCAGAAAATCTTCAGACCCTTTTACCTTTTTTTTTTTTTTACATTTTGTTATGTTGTGGCCCTGTGCTAAAATTAAAAAATTTAAGCTTTTCTCCCATCAATTTCCACTCAGTACCGCATAATGACAAAGTGAAAACAGAATGTTCAAAATCTTTGCTAATTGGCTGAAAAGGAAAAACTAAAATATTGCATTGACATAAGGATTCAGAACTTGTGTTTATCGAGCACCAAAGTGCTTGAGTCGAACACCTCGGGATGCTCGGGTGCTCTACCGAGCACAATGGAAGTCAATGGGAGAACCCAGGCATTAAACCAGGGTACCCCCTGCTCTGAAGAGGGGAGGGTGTCTGGTTCATAGGAAAAGGGTCAGAAATTGATGAATACACCACCAAAATGGTTCGGGAACAGCATGGGAGGGATGCTTGGATGCATCTTGAACTCCCAGGTCGCTGCTGGGAACTATGTTGTTCGAGTAGTATGCCACTTTTACAGACTGACAATAAAACGCACAAAACCGAAGATAAAATTTATTTTAGACGGAGGAAAAATTGTTTCCTGTATATTTACTTGTATATAACGTGAAAGTGCTGCCAAAAATTACAAGGAAGAGGCACTCCGACAACTTGTATATCACATAAAGGAGGGCTTCATTTACATTGTGGTACAATTGTTCAAGTACCACACTCATAAAGCCTAAGCACCAAGTGAAAGGTCTTCCAAAAATGACAAGGAACCTACACTAGAAAGGGCCTGCTGGTGACCCTCTAAAACATTACGGGCGAGGGCCTGCTAGAGAGCTGACAATCTAAAACATTAGGGGTGAGGGTCTGCTGCAGAGCTGACTCTCTAAAACATTAAGGGCGAGTGCCTGCTGCTGATCTGAGCATTAAAAAAATTATGGGCGAGTGCCTGCTGCTGAGTTGACCATTGAAAAAATGATTGGCGAGTGCCTGCTGCTTAGCTAACCATTGAAAAGATTATGGGCGAGGGCCTGCAGGTGAGCTGACCCTCTAATTGATTGTAGGTGAGGGCCTGCTGGTGAGCTGACCCTGTAAATCATTATATTTGAGGGCCTGCAGGTGAGCTGACTCTACAAGTGGAAGAGGTGGAAATGGGGTAAGACATTACACAGGGTGATAAGCCAGACCACCCTCAGTTCGTCTTCTCAGCGCAAATTGGATGACTATGAGGAGGAGCAGGAGACGGTTGCCTCCGCTACAGAGGGTAATACCCATGTAAGTTTAATTCTTTCTGTTCAGCGTGGATGGGCAGAAGAGGATGAGGAGATTGAGAGTCATCCTCCTGATGATGATAGCGAAGTCTTGCCTGTTAGGACTCTGGCACACATGGCTGACTTTGTTAGGCTGCCTTTTCCGTGACTCACGCGTTTTACGCATTTTGGACAACACCAATTACTGGTTTTTCACCCTTCTCGACCCCTGCTACAAAGAGAACTTCTCGTCTCATTTCTGTGGTGGAGAGGACAAGCAAAATGGTGCAATACCAGAAGGTCCTTGTGGAAAAATTGCTCCTAAAATTTCCATCTGTCAGCATTTTCAGTTGACAGGCGGATGATCTTATCAGTTATTATGCCCCCAGCAGCACTAAATACCCGCTCTGACAAAACGCTGGAGTCAGGGCAGGCCAGCACCTCAAAGGCGTAGAGCGCCAGTTCGTGCCACGTGTTCAGCTTGGACACTCGGTAGTTGTAAGGCACTGAGGGATCATTGAGGATGCGGACACGGTCTGCTATGTACTCCTTCACCATCTTCCAAAAATTTTCCCCCCTTGTGACACTAGGCTGCGCATCAGGGTGCGGGTGCTGGCGGTGCGTCGTGAAACTGTCCCAGGCTTTGAAGATTGTTACCCTGCCTCTGTTGGAACGGCAGTGTGTTCCCCTCGTCTCCCCTCCTTGGTTGCCCAAGGAACTACGGACTCCGCCGCTGGCGTTGTCAGATGGAAATTTTAGGAGCAATTTTTCCACAAGGACCTTCTGGTATTGCACCATTTTGCTTGTCCTCTCCACCACAGAAATGAGACGAGAAGTTCTCTTTGTAGCGGGGGTCGAGAAGGGTGAAAAACCAGTAATTGGTGTTGTCCAAAATGCGTAAAACGCGTGAGTCACGGAAAAGGCAGCCTAACAAAGTCACAAATAAATAGAAAATCACCAGCACTCCTCAGTTCTGGTGAAAAAGTCGGTTACTTTATTGGTAAACAGCAGCATATCGAAAGCAACGTTTAAACCATCTCTGGTCTTTCTCAAGCTATTGAAAAGACCAGAGATGGTTGAAACATTGCTTTCTATATGCTACTGTTTACCAATAAAGTAACCAGCTTTTTCACCAGAACTGAGGAATGCTGTGGATTTTCTATTTATTTGTAACTTTATGGGTCCCCCAGCCAGGATCCCCGCGGGCACCGACTTATCTATTTTTCTACTGGCAACTGTCCCCAGATTTGGACCTGGAGTGCTGCTTAACCCATTTTTTTGTCTAACATAAAGTCAGCCATGTGTGCCAGAGTCCTAACAGGCAAGACTTCGCTATCATCATCATCATCAGGAGGATGACTCTCAATCGCCTCATCCTCTACCTCCTCTTTGGCCCATCCACGCTGAACAGAAGGAATTCAACTTACATGGGTATTACCCTCTGTAGCGGAGGCAACCGTCTCCTGCTCCTCCTCCTCATAATCATCCAATTTGCGCTGAGAAGACGAACTGAGGGTGGTCTGGCTTATCACCCTGTGTAATGTCTTACCCCATTTCCACCTCTTCCACTTGCAAAGCGCTGGCCTTAATTGTGAGCAGCGAGCATTCGAGTAGACACAGAAGTGGGATGGTGACGCTGATAATAGCGTTTTCGCCACTCACCATCTGTATTGATTCCTCAAAGTTTCTTAAAACCTCAGAGGTCAGACATTCATGCCCACTTCTCGCTTGTGAAGAGCGTAAGCTGACTGGAAATGCGACAACCATGTTGCAGCTGGTATTCCACTACTGCCCTCTGCTGCTCACAAAGCCTGGCCAACATGTGGAACATGGAGTTCCAGCGCGTGCTCACGTCGCACAACAGTCGGTGAGCTGGCAATTGTAAGTGCTGCTGCAGCGTTGACAGACCGTCTGAAGCTGACAATGACTTGGGCACACACGCGGCACACCTTCACCAGTAGCTCAGGCAAATTGGGGTAGGTTTTGAGAAACCACTGAACCACTAAGTTGAAGACATGGACTAGGTATGAGATGTGTTTGAGCTTACCGAGCTGCAAAGCAGCCACCAAGTTATGGCCATTATCAGACACAACCATGCCTGGTTCTCGGTTGAGTGGCGAGAGCCACAGCTCAGTCTGGTCTCTTATTCCCTGCCACAGCTATGCAGCGGTGTGCTGTTTGTCACCTAAGCAGATCAGCTTAAGCAAGGCCTGTTTACGCTTCCCCATTGCAGTGCTACGCTGCTTCCAGTTACCGACTAATGCCTGACTGGTGCTGCAAGAGGATAATTCTGAGGTGGAAGTGGAGGAGGCGGCGGAGGAGGAGAGTAGGGGTTTGAGCCACAAACGTAGGTGGTGGCGGAAACCCTGATGGAAGTAGGGCCCGCAATCCTTGGCGTGGGTAGCACCTGTGCCATCCCAGGGTACGACTCTCTGCCGGCCTCCACAACGTACACCCAGTATGCCGTCAGGGAAATGTAGTGTCCCTGGCCGAAAGCACTTGTCCATGTGTTAGTGGTTAAGTGGACCTTCCCAGTAACTGCATTGGTCAGGGCACGGGTGATGTTACGGGACAAATGCTGGTATAAGACGGGCACGGCACACCGTGAAAAATAGTGGCAGCTGGGGACTGCATAACGAGGGACGGCTACCAACATCAGGCTGCGGAAGGCCTCAGTATCCACAAGCCTAAATGGCAACATTTCCAGGGCCAATAATTTGGAAAGTTGCGCATTTAGTGTTATGGCCTGTGGGTGGGTGGCTGGGTATTTGCGCTTGCTTTCAAACGCCTGGGGTAAAGACATTTGTACGCTGCACTGGGACACAGAAGTGGATGGGGTCGCTGATGGTGCTTGCGAAGGTGCAGGGCGGGAGGCATCCGGGGCTGCACCTTCGACAGGGGATTGGCCAGCGCATAACATAGGGGAAGAGGAGACATATTGTGTACCCAGGCGTTTGGCCCACCTATTACGGTGCTTTGATGTCATGTGGCGGATCATGCTGGTGGTGGTGAGGTTGCTAGTGTTCACGCCCCTGCTCATTTTTGTATGGTACAGGTTGCAAATTACAATTCTCACACTTTCCTCAAAAAAGCGCCAGACTGCTGAACACCTACCCCTTGGCAAGGGAGATTTCCGCATGGGTGTGCTCCGGGGAACAGTTGTGGGCCTGTTTGGTGTGGCCCGCCTTCTCCCTTTTGCCACCCCACTGCCTCTTCCAGACTGTTGCGGTGCTGCGGATCCCACCCCCTTTGTACTGCTTTCCTTGTTCGGCTTGCCACCTTCCCAGGTTGAGTCAGTGACTTCATCGTCCACCACTTCCTCACTCTGCTCCTCCTCCTGACTTGTTGACCTAACCACAACCTCAGCTATTGACATTTGTGTCTTATCCTCATCATCAACCTCTTGAGACACTAATTGCCGTTGACTTATTCGCAACTGTGTCTCATCATCATCATCATCATCCCCCTCGTGAAACACTAATTGCCGTTCCCCACCGTTCTCTTCTTGTGACTGTGGATGCTCAAGAGTTTGGGAATCAGGACACAAGATCTCATGTCCCTCTAAAAGCGGGCTTGTCGAGAGGCCCAAATAATGGAATGGCGCTGAAAAGAGCTCCTGTGGGATCACTTGTTTGGCAAGGCTCTCCATGGTGGGAGGAAGGAGGATCAGGGTGAGGATTGTATTAACCAGACTCTTGGCTACTGAGACTGGACTTGGTGGAAGACAGGGTGGTGCTTAACCGACTGGAAGCATTATCTGCTGCAATCCAACCGACCACCTGGTCGCACTGGTCTGACTTCAAGAGCGTTGTCCTGCACCGCCCTGCAAAATGGGACATGAAGCTAGGTATTGTGGATGATTTGTTTTTCTTGTGCTCTGACAGCAGGCACAGTTTCAACGTGCCTAGGGCCACGACCTCTGCGTGCACCATCAGCATCATGGTCATAAATTTGGCTCTGCACTGTACTTTTATAGGAACTTAGTTTCTCAGGAGGTATACTCTTCTCCTGGTTCAACTTCTGAGCTTCTTTTGCTCAGGAACCTCAGGCAGGCTAGACTGTACTCACTAACCTCCTGGAATATACTGCACTGCCCCTTTCCTGTCTGGGCCTAACTATATATACTAGGGGGTGCCCTAGCTCCTTCTACAGCTTGGGAGGAGAAACTACACCCCTAACAGGCCTGGTACACAGGAATTAACATGGCATTACAATGCAATACAAAACACCATTCTCCCACAGGAGGTGGGAGCAACATAACCCTTAGTAGTGCCCACCTTTACGTAGTGGGACACTACAGATGCTCTAAAAATTGATATTGCTGCCACACACAACAGTCCTTTAAAAGGACTTTTGGGTCTCTGACAAGTTTTTCTAATAAAAAAAAAAGGAAAACACCGAGCCGAACACGTGTCATCTATATAGCACCCGATGACGCGTTCCGGCCAGCCAATCACTCTAATGCCAGTAACCAACATGGCTACGGCATTATAGTGAAGTGCAGTTTGTTACCTGCACGTTTATCGGCTGCTTAGCAGCCAACAAACGTGCAGGGAGGAGACTTGAGCATTGCGCTCGAGCTCATGCGGTATTCGGCCGAATGCCGCCATGTTCCGAGCATCAAGATGTTCGAGCCGAACTGGTGTTGGGCCGAGTATGCTCGATCAACACTATTCAGAACCCTTAGTACTAAGTTGAACCTCCTTTTTGGCAGCAATTACTGCCTCCAGTCTTCTCGGTTATTTTGCCACAAGGTTGGCACACCTAGATTTGGTTATTTCCTGCCATTCTTTTCTGAAGATCTTTGCAAGCTCTGTCTGGTTTGATGGGAACAGTTGATGGACAACCATTTCAGGTCTCTCCAGAGACGTTCAATTGGGTTCAAGTCAGGGCTCTGGTTGGACATCTCAAGGACATTTAAAGAGGTGTCTGTAAGCCATTCATCTGTTGTTTTGGCTGTTTGCTTGCTTGTTGGAAGGTGAACCTTTAGCCAATATGAGGTATATAGCACTCTGGATCAAGTTTTTTTTTTTTTTTATTAAGAATATCTATAGTATTTTGCTGCATTCAGTTTTCCCTCAACCCTGACCAGTCTCCCTTTCTCAGCCGCTGAGAAACGCCCCTACATCATGATGCTGCCACCACTATGCTTTAGTGTAGGGATGGTATTAGGCAGATGATGAGCAGCGCCTGGTTTCCTCCAGACATGACACTTAGAATAGAGGCCAATAAGTTCAAGCTTAGTTTCATCAGACCAGAAAATCTCGTTTGTCGCAGTCTGAGAGTTCCTTAGGTGCCTTCTGCAAACTCTTGGCTGGTTTTCATGCGTATTTTACTTCGGAGAGGTTTCTTTATAGCCATTCTGCTAAAATCCCCATACTGCTGGAGTGGTGCAGTGATGGTTGTCCTTTTTAAAGGTTTCTCCCATCTGCACACAGGATCTTCGAAGCTCAGCCAAAGTGACCATTGGTTTCTTAGTCACCTGTTTTACCAAATCCCTTCTCCCGCAATTACTTAGGTTAGTCTAGGAAGAATCCTGGTTGTTCCAAACTTCTTCCATTTTAAGAACTTTCTGGGTCAATTATTAAGACTGGCATTTTAGATGGTGGTAGCTTGCTGCCCTCTACAGAACTTCAACGTATCTAGCTCCAGTCTAAATGTAAGTCAACTTCCTGGCTGGTTTACATTGGACCATATTCTTTGCCTTAAACAGGCGTAGAAAATGATGAATGAGACAGACCTCTGCTGGCCCTTCACCGCCCACACCACGCCCACTTTTTTAGACATGTAGTGAGCGTGGAAAAATAGCAGATTGCGGCACAAATAACCTTTGCATCACAATCTGCGCCAGAAATATGCCTAATATAGGTGTATTTCTGGATAATAAATGACCCCCTTTGTTCTTGAAAACTTTCTGTGCCTACACACAATCCTGTCTCTATCCAAGTCTTTTTTCATCATAGCTTGGTTTTTCCTCTGATATGCATTGGCAGCTGTAAGACCTTGTGTGTGTGTGCGTGTGTGTATATACAGTAAAGACCAAAAGTTTGGACACACCTTCTCATTCAAAGAGTTTTTTCTTTATTTTCATGACTATGAAGGCATCAAAACTATGAATTAACACATGTGGAATTATATACATAACAAACTAGTGTGAAACAACTGAAAATATGCATATTCTAGGTTCTTCAAAGTAGCCACCTTTTGCTTCTTGGCATTCTCTTGATGAGCTTCAAGAGGTAGTCCCCTGAAATGGTCTTCCAACAGTCTTGAAGGAGTTCCCAGAGATGCTTAGCACTTGTTGGCCCTTTTGCCTTCACTCTGCGGTCCAGCTCACCCCAAACCATCTCGATTGGGTTCAGGTCCGGTGACTGTGGAGGCCAGGTCATCTGGCGCAGCACCCCATCACTCTCCTTCATGGTCAAATAGTCCTTACTTTCAAAGTTTGCCCAATTTTTCCGCTGACTGACTGACCTTCATTTCTTAAAGTAATGATGGCCACTCGTTTTTCTTTACTTAGCTGCTTTTTTCTTGCCATAATACAAATTCTAACAGTCTATTCAGTAGGACTATCAGCTGTGTATCCACCTGACTTCTCCTCAAAGCAACTGATGGTCCCAACCCCATTTATAAGGCAAGAAATCCCATTTATTAAACCTGACAGGGCACACCTGTGAAGTGAAAACCATTTCAGATGACTACCTCTTGAAGCTCATCAAGAGAATGCCAAGAGTATGCAAAGCAGTAATCAAAGCAAAAGGTGGCTACTTTGAAGAACCTAGAATATGACACATTTTCAGTTGTTTCACACTTGTGGAATTATATACATAACAAACGTGTTAATTCATAGTTTTGATGCCTTCAGTGTGAATCTACAATTTTCATAGTCATGAAAATAAAGAAAACTCTTTGAATGAGAAGGTGTGTCCAAACTTTTGGTCTGTACTGTGTGTGTGTGTGTGTGTGTGTGTATATACACTGCTCAAAAAAATAAAGGGAACACTTAAACAACACAATGTAACTCCAAGTCAATCACACTTCTGTGAAATCAAACTGTCCACTTAGGAAGCAACACTGAGTGACAATCAATTTCACATGCTGTTGTGCAAATGGGATAGACAACAGGTGGAAATTATAGGCAATTAGCAAGACACCCCCAATAAAGGAGTGATTCTGCAGGTGGTGACCACAGACCATTTCTCAGTTCCTATGCTTCCTGGCTGATGTTTTGGTCACTTTTGAATGCTGGCGGTGCTTTCACTCTAGTGGTAGCATGAGACGGAGTCTACAACCCACACAAGTGGCTCAGGTAGTGCAGCTTATCCAGGATGGCACATCAATGCGAGCTGTGGCAAGAAGGTTTGCTGTGTCTGTCAGCGTAGTGTCCAGAGCATGGAGGCGCTACCAGGAGACAGGCCAGTACATCAGGAGACATGGAGGAGGCCGTAGGAGGGCAACAACCCAGCAGCAGGACCGCTACCTCCGCCTTTGTGCAAGGAGGAACAGGAGGAGCACTGCCAGAGCCCTGCAAAATGACCTCCAGCAGGCCACAAATGTGCATGTGTCTGCTCAAACGGTCAGAAACAGACTCCATGAGGGTGATATGAGGGCCCGACGTCCACAGGTGGGGGTTGTGCTTACAGCCCAACACCGTGCAGGACGTTTGGCATTTGCCAGAGGACACCAAGATTGGCAAATTCGCCACTGGCGCCCTGTGCTCTTCACAGATGAAAGCAGGTTCACACTGAGCACATGTGACAGACGTGACAGAGTCTGGAGACGCCGTGGAGAACGTTCTGCTGCCTGCAACATCATCCAGCATGACCGGTTTGGCATTGGGTCAGTAATGGTGTGGGGTGGCATTTCTTTGGAGGGCCGCACAGCCCTCCATGTGCTCGTCAGAGGTAGCCTGACTGCCATTAGGTACCGAGATGAGATCCTCAAACCCCTTGTGAGACCATATGCTGGTGCAGTTGGCCCTGGGTTTCTTCTAATGCAAGACAATGCTAGACCTCATGTGGCTGGAGTGTGTCAGCAGTTCCTGCAAGACGAAGGCATTGATGCTATGGACTGTCCCGCCCGTTCCCCAAACCTGAATCTAATTGAGCACATCTGGGACATCATGTCTCGCTCTATCCACCAACGCCACGTTGCACCACAGACAGTCCAGGAGTTGGCAGATGCTTTAGTCCAGGTCTGGGAGGAGATCCCTCAGGAGACCGTCCGCCACCTCATCAGGAACATGCACAGGCGTTGTAGGGAGGTCATACAGGCACGTGGAGGCCACACACACTACTGAGCCTCATTTTGACTTGTTTTAAGGACATTACATCAAAGTTGGATCAGCCTGTAGTGTGTTTTTCCACTTAAATTTTGAGTGTGACTCCAAATCCAGACCTCCATGGGTTGAAAAATTTGATTTCTATTTTTTAATTTTTGTGTGATTTTGTTGTCAGCACATTCAACTATGTAAAGAACAAAGTATTTCAGAAGAATATTTAATTAACTCAGATCTAGGATGTTATTTTTGTGTTCCCTTTATTTTTTTGAGCAGTGTGTATGTGTATGTATGTGTATATGTGTGTGTGTGTGTGTGTGTGTGTGTGTGTATATATATATATATATATATATATATATATATATATTAGAGTTGTTGCGATACCAAATTTTTGATTCGGTTTCGATACCATGAAAAAGTATTGCGATACTCGATACCATTCGATACCACGCGAAAAAAATAAACAAAAAAAGCCACGTGCATTCCTCATTTTTAAAAATGGCGAATCGCGCAGTTTTTATTTTATTTTTTCTGTTCCGGCATTCACCACCTAGATTTTTTTTTTATATTTTAATAGTTTGGACTTTTCTGACGTGGCGATGTAATATGTTTATTTATATATTTTATATGTGAAATTGGGAAAAGGGGGGTGATTTATACTTCTTCATATTTTAGTGTTTTGTTTTTTTTTTAAACTTTTTATTTAATAACTATTTCCCCCCTTAGGGGCTAGAACCTGGGATCTTTCATCCCTTTTCCTATTCACCCTGATAGATCTCTATCAGGGTGAATAGGACTCCACACTGTCCCTGCTGCTCTGTGCTTTGTTACCATGGCAACCAGGGCTTCTGTGGCGTCCTGGCTGCCATGGTAACGGATCGGAGCCCCAGGCTTACACAGCTGGGGCTCCGATCAGAAGCTGCCACTGCACCACCAATGAGGGGGAGTGGAGAGGTCCCTGTGGCCACTGCCACCAATGATTTTAATACTGGAGGGTTGAGAGGGGCCGGCGCACTGTGCCACCAATGATTTTAATGGGATGGGGGGATTGAGGGGGAGGGGGTGCACTGCACCACCAATGATTTTACCCCTTTATACAGGAGGCGGGTACTAGCAGATCAGCGGCAGTTAACTGCCGCTGATCGCAGCTCCCTGTCAGGGGCAGGGTGCCGGCAATGCGATTCTGCTGCCGGCACCCGCCTCCTGTATGTGTTAAAGACTGACTACTGTATATGAGTCCAGACTTTCACTATTAGGCCACACAGAGCGGCGCCCAGCGATGTCTCAGCACTCACCATTAGTCCTGGGCGCCGCTCCGTTCGCCCGCAGTGCCCCATTACTGTCTCCTCTCCTGCTCCACATGCTGCTGATTACTATCGGAGCGATGGGAGGAGACATCAGCTTCACTAGTGGGCGTTCCTTCTCCCTGGCTGTAGCGCTGTCCAATCGCAGCGCAGGGAAAAGGAACGCCCACTAGTGAAGCTGATGTCTCCTCCCATCGCTCCGAAAGTAATCCTATCATTGGTGGCGCAGTGCGCCCGCCCCTCCTCCGCCCCTCTCTTCTCATTGCCGCCCCTCCTCCAGCCCCTCTCTTCTCATTGCCGCCCCTCCTCCGCCCCTCTCTTCTCATTGGTGGCAGCGGCAGCAGCACAGGGGGAGGGAGGACAGCTTCCTTCTCCCCGTGCTGCTGAGAGAGAACATGAGCGCGCCGATAGCAGCGCGCTCATGTTCAGAGATACTAGACTGCGCAGAAGCGCAGCCCAGTATCGAAAAAACGGAAATCCCGGTATCGTATCGATACCGGGACAAAAGTATCGATTGGGTATCGAAATTTCGATACCCGCAACAACCCTAATATATATATATATACACATATATACAAACGGAAAATGCAAATGTGATCGCACACTACATCCAGCACTCTGCCCTCCATGCTGGATGAGACATTGGTTTATATCTTGGCCAAAGCATAGTAAGCCACTCACCCCGTCAAGGTCGTCTCATGAGTGGTCCCTAACTCTTGTTCCTACCTGTTCATGGGCCATGACAGCCACATAAAATCCAGGGAATGCAGGTCAGCATGCAAGCCAAGTACACTTTGCTTGTAACCCCGTCCGGTGCCATTACAGCTTTCATCGGATCCAGGGATGCAAGTACCAACATGCATGCTGAACCCACCATATACTTCTCCTGGAGCCAGATGGCTAATGGTAGGTTCTATACAAGCAGACTCAGTTTTATACTGACTTTAAAACCAGCCTCAAGGACAGATTAACTGGTCAGGTGTGCAATGACTCCAAGGAGATCGCCACGCCTCCAATATATACTACAAAGAAAAAAATAAGGGGTTGGGTCAGCACAACCTGCCTGTAGGTGCAGATCACCATGGCGAAATACATATACATATATATAGCGAAACCAACCTCGCCACTGGGTTTTGGAGGGGCCTGGCTACCAGCCTCTTGCCCCAGGATTATGGGCCCTCTCATCAGCCCATGCAAAACTTAAACCCCATGGCGATTTGACTGTGTTTGTGGCATCTGAGCGCTCAGATCCAAGCCATATGGGGACATGTGGGGTTTTGAGATGTGTGACAGAACCATCTGTCTGTGTAATTGTATTGTATGTTATGTGAGGGTACCCAGTTAGCTCATTTTATTGTATTCATGTTGTCTGAGTGTCATTCACCTAATAATATGCACTCAGACTTGAGCTGTCTGGGAATATGGTAAATGTCTATGTGTATTGTAAAGGGTGGGACATTGTATGTTTGAGTAAGTGATGTCTGTTCCATTGTCCCCACGTGTGTATTGGCCATTCCCCTTTGTCCTGAGAGATAATTGGATTAATCCTCGGGTGTCTCCAGGGCAGAGAGGAGGAAACCATGATGCATTGTGGGGATGTATTGTCTCTGTGTATCCTGCAGTGCTGCATATCTGTCCTGTGTCACAGTCTTCATTCTGGTCCCCTAGGGGCGTGTCCACCAGATGGGGTTGTGCATAAATACGGGCGGGTAGCCCTCAATAAAGTGTTCCTGTTTTATCCTTCATCATGTTGAGGCTGGTGTTTGGGTAATTGATCGACGCTGGGGATTGCTATACGCTGGGAGATTTGCTATACTCCCCTGGCTTTACTACTAGCTCTTGTAAGAGCTTGTTCCTGGTTCCTGCTCTCTGGATGTAGGAGAGGTTCACCCACTGGAGCCTGGAGCCTTGTCATAGGTCCAGGGTGAGTAGGAGACTGTGAGACCTCAACCAAGCTTCGGCGGTTCGTGGGGTCTACAGTGCGTACGGTGTTAAGTGGAGTGCTTTTGAGTCCTCGGAAAGCACTAGGAGCATCCATTCAACGGAGGTACCCGGTCGGGGTGCTAGGCGTTCCGTTACAATATATATAATATATATATATATATATATATAATTCTATAGGGGTGTGTCTTTCCAGATCTTTCCCAATCAACTGAATTTGCCACAGGTGGACTCCTGTGATGATCAAGTGAAATGGGAGGCTTCTGGGGCTAAATATCAAGTATCATAGCAGAGGGTCTGAATATTTATTTCCATGTGAAATTTTAGTGTTTAATAAATTTGCTAAAATTTCTAAAATCCGTTTTTACCTTCTTATTATAGGGTACCAAAATACAGATTGATGGGGGGGAATCTAGATTTTTGTATTTATTTTTAAAATTTTAGCACAAAGCCACAACATAACAAAATGTGAAAGGATCTGAAGACTTTCTGAATGCATTGTGCAGTCTATTGTACTCCAGAAGGTACAGAATTTGTGTACTTATAGATCTTATTAAAAGTTGTCATAGACAGTAGTTATTTGGTGGCAGATTTTGCTTTCGTTGGATGGCTTTCTAATGTCTGTAACAGTCTAAAAAAAAATGTCTATATACAAGTGCTATGCTGAAGGTAATTTTACCATAGCGGTTTCTGCGCCAGAGCCATTGCTAGACCTAAAAGTTGCCCCTGGTTAGGAGGGAACTTCTCCACATTGGCAACATGAATCATGATGGTGGATTAGTCAGATCTTTGAAGCATTTTGTTAGAAACATCAGAGCGTGGATATTGGGTCCACCAACATTAGTACGATATATTAACAGATGACTGTTTTTGGCTGGCCATAGTAAAAATAATTTTACTTCATCTGATGAGTGTTTGTAATCTATTTACATTTTTAATTGTGAAATTGTTTAGAAAAAAATGTCTATATGACCAGATATTTACCAAACATTATAAATAACTGACTTCTCAGGTAATTCTAAAGCAAAAGTTAAAATTATTCATGACTGATGACGTAGATTTTGGTTGGTACTTTTAGTAACCACTTGTAATCAAGTTTTATAATATTTGCTTCACTCTAGGCTTGGCTGGAATCTGTTTGGTACTCTTGAGCTACAGTATGTGTACATCTCAATCCAATTTATTTTGTAAATCAACCAGTCAGCTTTGAAGTGCTGCGTTCAGAATAGCAATGGAGAGAATACAAAGCCTTCATCAAAGCGAGCAACACAGAAAACTTTAATACCACTTCCAAATCGCATTGACTACCGTGGCCAATAAGAAGAGCGTTGCATTGCACAATATTCTGAGCTTTCATTATGCCTGTTACAAATGTCCTTGCATGGCATATTTTGCAAGCATGGTAACCACCTGCAGGCTTCAGAACTGGGGGTTGCTGCTCGCAAAAATACCAGGCAACTTTTTAAATTATATATACTTTGTGCTACACAGCTACACAGTAGATCTTTGAACCAGCTTTCTCATCTAAGCACACACTCCCACAGTATTTTGTAGAAGCAAAAAACAGCAATTATGGAACTGGAGGAGAGAATATGTTTATTGAAGTTCTGCTGAGACATTTTCCCTCATTTCTGATTATAAAAAAAAAGTAAAATCAGTCAAAGTCCTCTGTTTGTTATGATTGTACTGTATATCCCATACATATTTGCAAATATATATTTTTAATGCTTTCAATTATTTTCCAATGATTATGTTGATGTCCTCATTTAATTTCCCCTCAGTTTTAGTATAGTGAAAATGCTACAATAAATCCTATTTTAAATATATATATTTTTTTAAATTGTAGCCTTATTTAATAGAACGGATTGTTGATTTGTCTTTATGCAGTAGTTTAGTAGTTGTCAAATCTTAAAGGGGTTATCCCATGACTAAAGTAAAAAATTAAAAAAGGAGACATCATATAGTACATAATAATCTCTAACAAAGAGAACCAGCCCTGTACATCATATGGATCCAGAGATCTCCCCATTCATTGCTCTGCTAGATTTATATCAAGCTGGAAGCTCCGGGGAAGTGTCTCAGCTCTCCCTATCACCACTCAGGAGGAACTTGAAGGATAAAACTGAGCATGTGCGGCCTTCTTAGTGAGCCAGGCAAAGAAATAAGAAAAAAAACAAACAGCAGGTGGTGCTATAAAGATAAATTTTATTGAATAACTCAGTGGCTAGGCAAAATTTTTAATTACATGCAATTACAAAAGAATTCAGATCAAGGTGCTAGTTTGAAATGTAGAATATTTTTCGTGGGACAACCACTTAAATCTAAAGTGAATACATTGCTTGACTGGTGTATAATTGGCTGTGTTCATTAGATATCAAACTTGCCACAGATATGAACTTTGGCTTTGTTCATATCTCCGTTATGTACTGGAGTACACTGTATCCAGCATAGCCGGACAGCGCCAGGCACCACCAGATCTCCATTCACTATAATGGGATCCGGTGCATTTTCAGATTAATTGTTGGCTTTCTGATGGGATTATAGTGAATTGGAATCCGGCTGTCCTAGATATCGGGAGCTCCTTTGCACATCAGAGATGTGTTTACAACTTGTCATGCCTGCCTGGATTACCACTGAAGCTAATGTCTAGCTATAGAAGTTCATTTGGATGTACATCTTGAAGAGGCTATCCAATGAAACGTATCTATTACCTACAGGATAGGTGATAAATATCAGATCAAGGGGGACAGATCTATGGGATCCCCAGCATTCCTGTAGTGTGCATGTTGGTCAGATGCTCCGTTCTTTTCTATGGGTCTCGTCTATACACCATGCCATCAGTCCCATAAAAATTAAAGGGAGTCTGCCACCAATAAATTAACTGTTTAAATCAGGCACAATGCCTTGTGGGGGGTAGCTCAGCTAAAAGTACGTTTAATCTAAATGAAAATGAACAATTAAGTGCACCAAGGGTGGGCCAAGCCACTCTGTGGATCCTTGCTCCTCATTCTTCTTCTGTCAGCCCTTCCATCTCTTTCTTGATTGACAGGCCACATGAGATGACTATGCAGGAACCAGGCCCTGTCAATCAAGAAGAAGAAGTAAGGGCTGGTAGAGGAGCAAAGATGCACAGAGTAGCTTGTAACTACCCTTGGTGCACTTAATTGCTCATGAAAGGTATCATTACATCCGGCTGAGCAAGTTCTATAGGTCATTGTGCCTGGTTTAACAGTGAATTTTTTGATGGCAGATTCCTTTAATGGGTAATAAATTTCAAGGGATAACCCCTCAGGTACTCAGCAGTCATGCATTAAATGAATGATAGATGTGTGTTCCACTTCTGGGAGAATGGGGATCCCATATCTTCTTTGTGGCCAGTGTTGCCATAATCCTCAACAGAGAAGTGCACATGCTTGCCTCAGACCTTAACCTCCTTAATTTTTTTTGAACCTATAGAAAGTTGAGCAAGCAGTCCTTTTGATTTCACGGAGCCTGGAGACCTATGTGATTGCAGTGGGCAATTATTTATTAGGCTACTTTCTGATGGGTTGTGGCAATATGGATTTTTTTACTTTATCTAGGTGTATTTTAGATTTCTGTTAAATGTCTGTGAATATGTAAAGTAACACAATTCTTTACTAGTATAATGCATGCATTTAGATGTTGTTTTTTACTGTGTACAAACAGGGCAGTCCAATGGATCCAGTGGTAATGAAAAGGCCTCCACTTTATGGAATGGGCAGTAGCCCCTACTCACAGACACAACAAATTAGTCCTTATCCTGGCCAGACGTATGGACCTCAAGGCCCACAAAGATATCCAATGGGAATGCAGGGGCGTACAATGGGAGGAATGCAGTTTCCCCAGCAACAGGTTTGTGGCATCATTTATGTGTATCTGCGTTATCAGGATATGGCTGAGCATGTAATTCAGAGAAGGAAGGGAGTCTAAATCATTCAGTGGGGAACACCGGATTGGGCATGATTCAATTCGAACATGCACAGTCCTGCTCCCCCTCAACAGCAGACATGTCATGAGTTGCTCCATACACGTTGGAGCGCTACTACTTATCCAGATGTGGCAGACATTTTTCTAATATGTATGGTCATTATAGAGAGAAATTCCTCGGTATTCTGTAGAGAGACATGAGGAGTTATGTGACATCTTTGTTTTTAGTGTTTTCATGTTGAGATTTTTGGAGCAAGCCAGTCAGAATGACATACTGTATGATGGCATAAAGAGCTCAAAATCATTAACGCATTGTAAGGAACCTTGTATTTTTAACTTTGTACTTTTATATATTTAGCAGAAATATAACTACCATAATTCATTTGCTGGGCAGCTTATGTGTCCATTTTTTAAAGAGGTTCTCCAGCCCCTTAAATTTTGCACCAAAGAATGGAGTAGCACTTAGGCTACTTTCACACTAGCGTTAGTTTTCCGGTATTGAGTTCCAGCATAGGGGAAAAATAGGGGGAAAAAAAAGGTTACGTTTTCTCCTAATACATTCTGAATGGAAAGCATTCCGTTCAGTATGCATCAGGATGTCTTCCGTTCCGTCCCTTTTACGGTATTTGGTCGGAGAAAATACTGCAGCATTCCGGAACACTTGCCATTGAAATGTATTAATGCCGTATCCGGTACCAAGTGTTCAGGAAATTTCCTCATTGACTGATCCGGTCTTCCAGTCTGCACCTTTAAAAAGTGATAAAAATAAATACCAGATCGTTTTTTTCCGGATGACACTAGAGAGACGGATCCGGGATTTCAATGCATTTGTCAGACAGATCCGCATCCGGATCCAGAAACAAATGGTATCCGTTTGCATACGGATTTCCGGATCCAGCAGGATTCTTCTAACGCTAGTGTGAAAGTACCCTTAACGAATCCACCACCCCTCATACACCTTCACTTCCCAAAGCCCATCGCTGGCCTCTTAACCCGTTCGCTACCAGCGCCGTACATGTACGGCGCTGGAGCGATGTGCGAACATGGCGCCCGCTTGCACCTGCAGCGGGCGTCATGGCCGGCAGATCTCTGCTGTTTCACACAGCAGAGACCTGCGGCTAATTACTTGACCGGCAATAATGCCGATCGCGGTAATTAAATGCTTTAGATGCCATGATCAAGTGAGATCACGGCACCTAAATGCAAAAAAAACGGAAGCGCTTTCTACTGATGCCCGTGTGGCCAATTAAGGTATCGTAGTTGGGCTGAACACTCAGCCTTGCTGATAAGGCTGAAAGTGTTCTTGCTGCAATTCTTATTATGGCCACCAGATGGCAGGCCAGGATAAAAAATGAGCAAAGTTGACTGTAAATGGCAAATATAAATTCCCTGATAAACCCAATTTTTTTTTTTTTATATATAATAAACTCATATGAGGAACAAAATGATAAAAAAAATAAAAATAAATGTTAAATATATAAAAAAATCATCCCCCTTTCCGTATAATAAAAAAATAAATACCTAATTAACAATATAAACATCATGGGTTTCACCGCGACTGAAAGCGCCCATACTATTAAAATAGAAAAATGAAAATTCCAATGCGGCGAATGGCGTAACGGAAAAAAGGGGCAAAATGGCCGATTTGAAATTTTTTCTTTGCTTCTCTTATACAATTTTTTAAAATAAAATGTGATCAAAAAGTCACACACACTCCAAAATAGTATCAATAAAAAGTACAGATTGTTCTGGAAAAAATGAGCCCCTAAACAGCTCAGTAGACTTAAGTATAAAAAAGTTATGGGGGTCAGAATATGGTGATATAAAAAAAAAAAGAAAACAGAAATATTAAAAAGTTATGGCTCACAGAAAATAGGGAAGAAAAATTAAAATGAAAAAACCTCCGGTAGCCAATACAATTTGTGCCACTAGGGCAGACTAAGGGTCCTATTAACAGGCAGCTGTTTTTTGTTGTCTTTGTCATTAATGAGCGGTCAATTTAGCGAGTCATTTTGCGTTCAAAGACGTTTATATTCACACTGCTATCAACTGGCAAATTTCTGATTAGACGGGGGATGTGATGGTCACTAACGATTAGAAATCAGTGAATTTCCTGAAATTGGTTCCAATTCCTTCAATTTTACAATCACATTTGCTTTGATCTGAATAAGTCTGACCTGTATTAAAAGTGCCTCAATTGCCCTGAAAAGTTGTGGTAGAAGTAGAAGCAGCTGGGGCAGAAGCAGTACTGTATAGAACATGATGGACAGGCAGACTGTAAATATGTGGTGAAGTTTGGACTGATTCATATTAATAATAAATTGAGTTGTATAGCTTTAAAGGGGCTATCCAAGACCTATAATGCCCCCCCCCCCCCCATATGCCTGGGCCCCTCACACAGATGGTACTTACCTTGCTCCCCAGCACCGTGTCGTTTCTGAAGCTGGCACAGCTACTGCCGCATCTCCCCGTTGCACGGATTAAAACATAAGGCGTCTGGGGAAGGGGGGGGGGAGGGGGGCAACCAAATAGCAGGCCGCAATGGGAATGATCCTCCATAGCATCTTGGGCAATCGCGGCTGTGCCGGCATCAGAATTGACCCTAGTGCCAGGGAGTGAAGTAAGTACTATCTGTGTGAGGGGTCCGGGCATATGGACGGGGCATGATAGGTCTTGGATAACCCCTTTAAATAATATACACTAGAACAAGTAGTCTGACAAATGGTTGAATAAGTTACTCAATTTGGCACATTGACTCCTGTCCCTAAAACCTTCTCTGTGAAGTAATTTGAAATCTTACTGACTTGTCTTCTCTTCACTGTGAAATAACCTCTCTGACCCTAAACGAGCTGTATTCTGTGTTTTTAAGATGTCTTTCCTTTATCTCCAGTGTATAAGCCCAGAAAATCATGGCAGATCTTGGCAGGGACCTTACTTAGTGCATATGACACGTCCATTGACATCACAACTATAGCCCTTCATGATTGGCAGAGACTGATTGCAAGGCATTATGGGCAAGCTTGCAGGGACAGGATTGCTTTGTCTGGGAGGAATTCCAAAAACTTCTTTGGAAACCAAAGTTTTGGGGAAATTCACTTATTGCTCGTCATTCAATCGTTTGCATGCAACAATAATTTCTCAAATTCAAATGAATATATGAAAATTCAAACAATGGCATTGTCTGATAGGTCCCTAATGACCTTTTTACACACCACCAAAACGAAACGATAAGTTAATTCACATATATTTATTTTTGGCAGGCTGAAACCTAAAGTCTTAAAAACCTGACCACTTGCTGTAATACTATTGCTAGAGCTTTCTGTATAGGCATACATCTGACCATAATGCTGAGCACTAACAAGTTCAAAATAAGATAGGCTTTTAGTTACTGCTATCTTCGTGTTAGAGGCTACCTGCATACTGGTAGTCAGGTAGCCTCTAATACCCATTGATCATAGCAGTAGCTTACAGCTTATCTTGTTGTTAGGTATTGTTATTGCTTCAGCATTACTTCTACATAAAGCTGTAGCGATAGCATTACAGCAAGTGGTGGGGTTTATCCGGGATTAAACTTCTCCCTATTGTTGTGCCTCCTCTGCCAGACCCTCTAACTTCCTAATATATCTGCAATGCTAATACTTTCTTATTCCAGAGATTGGGGCACTTGTCATGTGATTGCTCCTTGGCCGAATAGTTGTGATGTCAGTCCCATGTGTCTGTTGCGTGAGATCGGGAACTAACTTGACGAGTGCTCAGTCGCTTCTTGGAGGTCAGAGGTGTGACAGATGGATGGAGCAATGGAGAATGGAAGGTGTGGTGGGTGGGGGTCGCTGCAGAGCAAGAGGTGTAGTGGGCATTTGCAGTTTGAGATGAGCTGGCAGCACACGGCACCATGTGAATTATTGTTGTCACAGCTCTGAAATGCCCACAACCTGGAAATTCAGGTTGTAAACAGCAGGGAATAGCAGAAGAACAGGGTTTGAGTAGGAAATTCAAATTATGGAGAGAGGTACAGCGATATGTTCAGTATGCTACCAGAAGATGTTTAAACCACATAGATTTTTTTAATTCCCAGAAAACCATTTAGGTTTTATCTTGCCAATAGTGGTTAAAGGGTTACTAAAACATTAAATCTTTTAGTAAAAAAAAAATATCAGGGGGTTGGACAACTCCTTTGAAAACATATTGTTTGTTTAGGGTTTTGCATCAAACTAAATGTTGGGGGTCAAGGAAAAGTGCAGACAAGTAATTGCTAACTTTCATGAAAGGCTTAAAAAATATGGCTGTCCATTACGGTTGCTCCGTTTATTCTCTGATACTCACTACAAAGAATCATCTGAAATGTACTTAATTTATGTATTTTTCCTTATAACGGTCACCTTTATTTGTATTCCATTGGTTTATGCACTTGCTGCAGGCAGCCATGAGTGGTCCTTGAACATTTTATCTAGTGTCTATAAGAATGTCAACAACCATGGATGTAAGTGACTGTTACATGGGCAGTTAATGAATACATAGAAAAATGTGTAATCCTCCTTTAAGGGGTTGTCTGGGTTCAGAGCTGAACCCAGAAGTATCTCATTCTTCACCCAGGCAGCCCCTCTGAGATGAGCATCTCATGTTCCAATGCCCCCCTTGCCCTGCGCTGTATTGTGCAGGACAAGAGCTGTTTTGTTTACATCACAGGCACTAATGTTTGTTTTACAGGCTAGGGCAACACTAAAGCCCGCCCATTAGTGCTGATGACGTCACCAGGAACACTGTTAAGTGGAAGCTGCCACCTAGCAGAGACCAGGTACGTCACCGGATCTAATGAAAAATCCCTTGCCCTGCCCGATTCAGCTCATCTCGGAGAGGCTGTCTAGGTGAAGATGGGGATATGTCTGGGTTCAGCTCTGAAACTGGACAACCCCTTTAATATTCTTGCTTATTTTATTATAACTGGTTTCCCTGAACACATTATTGATATCGTATTTTTATTTTCCTAAATAGTACTGTATATATTGGTTTGCACATTAACTCAGGTACTAGGGCAAATATCGCAAACCATTAGATCAACCATTGAGCTCACATGACACACCTTTACATCCGATTGTAAAAAGATACATTAGGGTATCAAAGAGTTGTGGTGTTGGAACAGTGAAGAATATTATGGTAAGGATTTATACAATTAAAGGGGGTTCTAGTGCCATATCACTAGGATATATAATCGCTTTATAATCTGATCTGTTGGATTCCAACTGCTGGGATCCCCCATCAATCTTGAGAATGAAGGGGCTCATTCACTGTTTCTCCCTGCCCAGTGGCACTCCTGGCTATGCAAAAAACTGCAGCCGAACCCATTCAAGTGAATAGGGATGCACTGCAATTCCCTACACAGTCATGTAGCTGGGGGCTGCTGAGCAGGGGAAGAACAGGCAAGTGCTACATCTGTGTACCATCCCCTTAGGATTGGTAGAGGTCCCAGAGTTCATACACCAGCTGACCATAAAGTGATGGCATATCCTAGTGATATGCCACCACTTTGAGATGGGGAAAACCCATTTAATTCTAGCATCCTGGACAATTTTATTTACATTTTTTCAGATAAAAATCCCTTTAATCACAACAGAGAGAGAGATATTGATATAAATATAGATTTTTGCATTTAGCCTTCATTAAAAATATCCTTTTTATATTTGTCTACATCTTCTATGCAGACGCATATGTTTCCATGGTTCCAAAGTACAGAGAAAACCTGTGTAGTCCAATCCTACTAATTCATTTTAATCCTAGGTGTGCTTTTAAACAGATTTTGCCATGAATTTCCCTGTGATGCTATCATGTAGGCCCTGGACAATGATGACTCCATATTCTTGTATGTTTCAGACACAGGCTTTTTTTTTTTTTTTTTTTAGATATGGGTCGGTTCCAAAAACTGATACTAAATTTACATTCTTTGCAAATAAAAAAAAATATCCAGTTTAACAATTTTAAAACAATGCACATGTGATTAGATTTTTTGGATAAGAGATGTGTTCATTCTGATTCTCATATTACTTTCTATTCCATTCCAATTTTATTCTAAGGGCTGCATAAATTGGGGTTATAAAGCCCTTTTTTTTCATGTTACATGTGGGATTTTTGTACTTTTTTTTTAAAGTTTTTGTGTTGAAAAAAATGCTACAATGAACAAAAAGAGAAAAAAAATACTATCAACCCAAAAAACTTGGAACAAATTGCTAAAAACGCATGTGTACAGGGTTTCTAAATTCCCTTAGAAAAAAAAAGAAAATCACCAAAAAATGGCTGTCAAAAACCACCACAGTAGGCAAAATGGACAGAAAAAAAAACAGGAAGATTTATCATGGATGAAAGTCAGATTTGCAGTAGTCTACATTGTCGTATTATGTTTCACATTTATCAGATTGCGCATGCGCAGTGCCGGTATAGTGTTCCTTCCCTGTGCTGGCATCAGCCTGAGGGAAAGAACTGCGCATGCGCGCTCTCGCGCATCGCGAGATTACGGCTATCTATCGTTGATGAAAGGAGGAGATTCGGAGGACATAGGCGGTGCTGGGTTCCTTCACAGGCGGGCGTGACTGGGCACGGCTGGGCACAAGTAAGGTTAGTGCAGCCCCTTGGACACATTCAAGACTCATTTGCATATCTATAAAATCCTTTTTTAAAGAAATTAAAAGCACACAGCCCTATAGGACAGATATATTGCGGACATGCTAGCGACGATCTAGCCGTGCATGTCCATATCTCTATAGGCCAAAACCTGGTGAAAGAATCTCTTTAAGTCTTGAAATGTTACTGCACTTTCTAAGGCTAGTTTCACATTTGCAACGAGATCTGGCAGGCTGTTCCGGCAAAGAGCCTGCAGGAGTTCTCTACATCCGACATTGTCCGGTGGTACCGAAATGCCCGCCAGCCACGTTAACCATAATGGGGACCGGTGGAAATGCGGTTGTTACCCAGCAAATATGCTGAGTATCGTCAAGATAACTATAATGGGGTCTGTCGGGGCATTCTGGGGTACTGCCTAGCAATGCCAGATCTAGAGATCTCCGGCAGACTATTCTCCTGGAACAGCCCGCTGTTTCTCTTGTTGTAAATGTGAAACTAGCCTAAGCCACCCTTTAATATGGTACGATTACAATAATTTTTGTCAGTTGATAAATCTAGCTTAAATCAGGTTGCCAGGCTAATCATGCTCTCTTTTCAAATCTTGAGTGAGTGGTGTAAAAATGCAAATAAGCCGTAAAACTTAGCCCTATTTTTTTGACTTTTCAAAGTCAAAATTCTGGAGTGTAAAGCCTAATAAATTCCCCCTCACTATGAAGCCTGCCTAACATTTGTAGGAGTAGAGAAAGGACTGCAAGTTCAACTTACTGGGAGCACAACGGTTACTTCATTTGCTTGGTATAAAGTGACATATGAATTGCATAGTCAATGAAAATATCTTAAGACTGTTATTAGGCACCTCTTCAAAGAAGATTGAGGCAATCTGCATGACTGCTTAAGGCAGATTGCATGGGATGTGATTTACAGAAGAGTGAATTGGTCCACAGGATCTTCTTTATGGAGTAATGCTTTGAATATGAAGGCTGACCAATTGTTCCTGGCAAATGTAATCTTTTTAGTTTTCAATGCATAACATTTTACTTTAATGTCTGGTGATAGTTAATGTTATAATGTGTATTGTTGACCATTTTAGCAAAAAAAAAAAAAGTTATTGTTCACATCTGTTTCATGGCTTCCATTTAAAACAGGTCACAACACTGTTAATGGGGTCATCATGTTCTGTTGGCTTTTATGATGAGCAATATTTTCAATCTCTTCCCACCCCGCACACTGATAATATGTGCAGAGCTGGGATTCAAAAGGATGGTGCAAAAGTAAAGGCCTGTAGTTAAAGTAACCAAATTCTGCTCTTGGAAAATGATAGCTGGGCTGTGATTGGTTCCTATGGGCAACAATGTCAGTTTTCTTAACATGAATCTGGCCATTTACGTTAGTTTAAACCTGGACACAGAGGAGCAGGTTTAAGATGGTGACATCACAGCAAGAAGAAGTTTTATATTTGTTGGAATTTACAAGAATAGAATCTGTTGTAACAGTACAGCAAATTTTTCAGAATAAATTTGGTAAATGTGCTCCGCATAGAAACTGCAAAGCTATACAAAGGAATTGAATTGTAATTTTTCTCTTTGTAATTCCTTCAACCTTTAGGTTGCCTCCAACCTGGTAGAAAGGATATACCCATCTGGTACATGGCCTGCTCACGGACCGTATGTCTCGGAGGGCATACGGTTGTGTGCATGAGCCCTAAGGGCCTGCTCTGGCAGATGCAGACCCATTCAACTTGAATGGGTCCACGATCCATCCGCAATGCAAAAAAGAAAATGTTCAAGTGAATGGGTCCCCATCCGTGATACAGTGTGCACACAGCCGGTGCCCATATATTGTTGACCCACTGTTTTCGGGACGCAGTATGGCACGGTCGGCACATGTTCGTGTGCATGAGGCCTTAAGCAGAAACATAGATTTGTACATTAGTTATGTGGTCTGGTTCTCCGTCAACTAATTGGATAAATATCATTTTTGCAGGTGAGAGTTTTATTTTTGTTTGTAGATATTCAGTAGATTGTCTTTGTTCTCTATCCATCCTTTTAGTGTGACTTAAGTTGGCGTTAAAAGGGGTTTTGTCACTTCAGTAAGTGGCATTTTTCATGTAGAGAAAGTTAATGCAAGGCACTTACTAATGTATTGTGATTGTCCATATTGCCTCCTTTGCTGCATTCATGCACGTTTCCATGGTTACGACCACTCTACAATCCATCAGCGGTGGCCATGCTTGCACACTATAGGAAAAAGTGCTGGCCTCTCTGGTAAACGGGACTATGGGAGCTCACATAGGCTGGTGCTTTTTGTATAGCATGCAAGCACAGCCACGTTGATGGATTGCAGGGTGGTCGTAACCATGGAAACGAAACCTGTATAATGTGATCGAAAAATGTGTAGTCCGCAAAGGAGGCAATGGGGACAATCACAATACATTAGTTAGTGCTTTGTATTAACTTTCTCTCCATGATAAATGTCATTTGCTGAAGTGAGACAACAGCTTTAATGGCAGATAACACAAATACATGGAAGACAGGTTAGCATTAATTTTGAAGGCCTTGTGACTATGAGGCATTCCTCTGAATGCAGCATTTCTTGCAGGAATTGATCATAGGAGTTGCAGTTATTTTGTCTGGCTTTGGTAAAGGGGTTGTTCTACTAAAATAAATGTATCCAGTCAAACAAATATCTGTTATATCACTGTCCCCAAATACCACCATTTATGGAAACCACCTTATTCTAAAGTTATTAGCCTACCATTACACCCTGTGGAAAATCTCCTATGATATTTAGTTGCTGTAGGTTATGTCCTGCATTAGAGCCTTGTAATGTAGGAACATACAAGCGTCATTTGATAAGAGCAAGGGGTGTGGTTAGTGTCACATGATCTGCTGATGTCAGGATATATCTCACTGCCCTAAGGGATCCCCTACTGGGGCATCAGACACATGACAAACCAGGAAGTAGGATTCAAGCATGGGGGATAAGAAAAAACGGTAAATTTGAAGAAAGAAACAATCCCAGAAAGAAGGGGAGCTAAAGTAATTGATGAAAATGTACTTCAAAGGGAGAAAGTAGTTTGTCATAACCCCTTTAAATACTAAGCTGTCCTGCTTTATTTTTCTACATACCCATATTGGACTTCATATCCTATTGGTTCGTAATTATTTAACATGTTAAGTAGATGAGTGTAGAGATTTTCCCTTCGTTTGCTAATTGCTGTATAATTGAAACTTATCCATAAGCAGACAGTGACCTGGCACAATGATTGGCTGCTGGCCCTTATCCTTCTTCTCATAGTGCTAATATAATTGGCTAGGCCACACTATAGTTATGACTGCTAATACTCTGCGGGGAAAACATGAATGGATAATTATTATAGGGATTTTTTTTTTAAAGACACTGCCATCATTTTCACTGGACTTTTTCCAGGGCTGTTAATGCTAAATTTGTATGTCTGTTTTTCTTTCCAGGTTCAAAAATGGAAAATTAAAATTAACATTTGAAAAACAGCCATATTGTTGTAAGCAGATTACCTGGTGGTACAATAGTACATAACTGTAAAATATACATTTATTAATTCATATCGGAAAAACAAACATTTATGCAAATTATTGAAAAATACAGGTTATTAGAAAAATGGTACCAGAAAAAAAATGAAGTTAAGCTAAAATACCTACAAATATATACACATATATTTTAAAATCACCATTTTGTTTATTGAAAATGTACCTAAACTTTATTACAGTAAATGGTATTCTAAATGTGGTAAAATTGTAGTTTAACTTTTCCATGTGAAATAGGCACCTGAAGTTTAGGTGCCTGTGACGAATACCGCACCTCGCTGCCGTCAGTCGTCAAATACGTAGAGCCAGAGAGATACTGTATAGTCACTAGTTACCAAGGCTTGACGTTACGCCATCCCTGAGGAGCAGGTAAGGTCATTTTGGTACAGTGTTCACAGACTCCTCCTGTACACACGGGCGTAGAGAGGCAACAACAGCACTTCCTCAGCCCGGGTAGACTGCCACCAGCTTCTCGTTTGATATAAGCCCTGATATAGTCCGCTAACGGGATTATATAGGGTGAGAAACCAACCCGCAGTAGCGTATAACTAGGCTGAAAAATGGACGTGGGGATTCGTGATCGAGATGCCAGAACAGCAGAAGATTAAATTATATATTTAATTACCTTAAGGGCTCACTAGACATAACACAATATACGTAGAAAATATATACAGTGGTCTAAGTGGTAAATACAGATGGCATGGTACAAACAGGGTTAAGCAGAACAAAAAGGTCAGTTTACCAGGTATATGAGTCCTTTCGGTTGTGATGAGTTCTTAGCTGTAGTCACATGGGAAGCAGTGATGTCAGCAGGTTGCAGGTCCCTCTAAGCACATGGCACGATGTGACCCCCCCCTTCAGAGAAAAGACACTCCCGCTTGCAGGCACAAGCCTTTTGATCTGTAGCCGGCCCTTCCCCTCCCAGCCTCTCGGAGGAGTCCACTCCCCCTCTTATGTGGCTGGCAGCAAATGAGCCACAAAACTGATTAGGGCTCATGACTCTAGACCAGAATGTCGCAGGGAGGTGGTTCTGGAACCAATGGTTCCGGCTACCAGTAGAGTCCAAGCATGGTACCGTAATTTGGTTTCTGTGGGGAGATATGTATATCTCCCCTCCCTGGCATCCCACCACCAAACTTTGACCTCGGGCTTGTTCAGCGTGTCCACAGGGATGCAAATATGTATCTGGTTTATGCCTGTGATGGACGGGCGATTAATAATTCCTTATGAATCGCCGGCTCCAATGTGTCTGATAATTTGATTGAAGTGGTGAATGGCTAAGATTCCCTGCAGAGAGGTTTTTCCTGTTCCATTAGCTGGGTTCCTGGCTGTCTGTATGGAGGTGTAAGATGTAAACAAAGGTGGCCTGCTAGAAGTTCTCTGCCATTTGGCTGGGCTTTGAAGCAGGGCCCCCTGTGGAGTTCACTACCTCTGCTATATGACAGCAGATGGTTGGTGTGGGAACATGGCTGACAGTAAATAATAATCCATATTCCTCACCGGTCTGTGTGGGAACATGGCTGACAGTAAATGATAATCCATATTCCTCACAGTACCTATCACGCTTTACAATCCATACTCCCATGCAGCGCTGTGTATGGGAACACAGACACCCCTGCAGACCACACTGGGTGCTGTACAGGCTGAGGCATTGCTCCTCCTGCCTGTACCAGCACTGCTCCGCTAAAGCCTACCATATGTGGGATATGTCAGTCTTCAGCAGAGAGGGCACAAGTAGGAGAGTGATATCATATGTGCTCCTGCCCTGCGCTTACTCCACCAGCTCGAAGCCGCCAGCATCAGTGCGTGCTATTAGCAAAGTAAAGTGAGCACAGGTCAGGGGCTCACATAAAACAGTGCTTCCTGCTTGTGCCCTCTCTGCTAAAGCCTGACGTTGCCCATGTATGCTAGGCATTAGTGAAGCAGTGCTGGTACAGGCAGGAGGAGTGATGCACCAGCCTGTACAGCACCCAGTGCGTCTGCAGGGGAGTCCATACACAGCGCTGTATGGGAGTATGGATTCTAAAGAGCGACAGGCACCAGAACTTCAGGTGCCTATTTTACATGGAAAAGTAATTTTAAAAAAATTGTACTACAAAAAAATATTTTTAGAAAATTTTGAATAGGAGTTAAAAAAAAGTTTAGTTAAAAATTTAGGTACACTTTAAGTGTAGTCCCTTGAAGGCAGTATAGTGTCAACATTTTCCCAGATTACTATTATTGAATAGGCAGATTTAAATCCTTTAGACCCTTGAGAAACAACTATGTAAATATGATCTACTAATTCAAACCTGGTAAATGCTAGTAGTCTGTAGGAAAGGTTTTTGGCTCCGATCTTGCATAGCATTACTTCATTCGGAAAGAGGATATTTTGGACTTAGTGGGTAACTTTTCAACTTTGAGATGTTGGATTGTAGCCAAAGAAAGTAATTTACTCTTAGCTTGGCAGGTTATGTACACAAACTAAAAAAAAAAAGTAGTGTATTAAGTTCAGTCTAGAGTTTCTAAAAGTCCTTTTAAAAGAAGTAGCTGACATTTTTTCCCAATTCCTAATACTCCTGGAAGCCTATTCTTTGGCTTTCTCCATAATGCTTTTGATAGTTTCCTTCACAGAAGACTGGATATTATTTTCAGTTGAATGACGTGCTTTATAGAAACTGTATTTCATTTTACAACCAGGCACACTGATTTAGTGGGGATATTAATATTCCTGTGGACATTTCATATTTGTTTATTTGCTTTTTACAGGTGCCTCATTACATAGGGCTCTTTCACACCTGCGTTCTTTTCTTCCGGCATAGAGTTCCGTCGTCGGGGCTCTATGCCGGAAGAATCCTGATCAGTTTTATCCTAATGCATTCTGAATGGAGAGAAATCCGTTCAGGATGCATCAGGATGTCTTCAGTTCCGGAACGGAACGTTTTTTGGCCGGAGAAAATACTGCATGCTGCGCTTTTTGCTCCGGCCAAAAATCCTGAAGACTTGCCGCAAGGCCGGATCCGGAATTAATGCCCATTGAAAGGCATTGATCCGGATCCGGCCTTAAGCTAAACGTTGTTTCGGCGCATTGCCGGACCCGACATTTAGCTTTTTCAGAGAGGTTACCATGGCTGCCGGGATGCTAAAGTCCTGGCAGCCATGGTAAAGTGTAGCGGGGGAGCAGTATACTTACCGTCCGTGCGGCTCCCCGGGCGCTCCAGAGTGACGTCAGGGCGCCCCAAGCGCATGGATCACGTGATCACATGGATCACGTCATCCATGCGCATGGGGCGCTCTGACGTCATTCTGGAGCGCCCCGGGAGCCGCACGGACTGTAAGTATACCGCTCCCCCGCTCCTACTATGGCAACCAGGACTTTAATAGCGTCCTGGGTGCCATAGTAACACTGAAAGCATTTTGAAGACGGCTCCGTCTTCAAATGCTTTCAGTACACTTGTGTTTTTCCGGATCCGGCGGGCACCTCCGGCAACGGAAGTGCACGCTGGATCCCAACAACTCAAGTGTGAAAGAGACCTTAGAGAAAATAGAATATTGAAAGTATAGGCTAACAGTATATATCAGTATAAGTATAGCAGTATCATCTAAAATAATCTGTAGATTGTGTGTATATATTTAGTCAAGTTTTTTTTGTTGTTTTTTTTACATTTCTTGCAAATAAGCTGACAGATGATTAGAAGACCCATGAAGACTTTCTGATGGGTACTGTGTGGTCTCCTACTCTAATTTCAGTAACCGGTTTTCCAGCATTTTATAAGAGATAAGTGGTTAAAAATTAAAAATCTTTCATGCTATGTAAGAACCATAAATATGTTTTAGGCCTCTATTAGTCAGCAAATTACTCAACTTATTGACCCACGTTCACAAAGACTGCCTTTTTTTTTTTACGGTAATTTTTATTAGCTTCATGAAATCCATGGCAGGCATAGTATTATTGTATATATGTAGGTGGGTGGCTCTCACCTAATAGCTATGATGGGTGCTACTAACTCTGAATTGGGAGCCCGATCCCAAGAATAATAAAAGCTTAAATAAAAAGAGGAGAGCGAGCACTCACAACACCTGTATCATATGGAAATGATTTTACTTGGACCTAATAGGTCAGAAAACGTTATAATACTATTACATTCACTACTAAAATACATCCACATTAAAATACAATCAACATAAAATGGTACCAATTTGATTACACGACTGTGGTCGGGGTAAAGAATCCGTGGCCGCACTCCGTGACACTTATGAAATAGTGTCAGTGTCTATAAATTGAATAGATGAAAGTGTCCTAAAAGTTCCTCATGTGGGGCACTTTTCACGGCTTGTTTCCAATGTGAGCGGACACCATGTATATCAATTCCTACAGAAAGGTTCGCTCCTGCCAGAAGAGTAAAGGCAAAGTCCCAAACTTAAGATTTTCAGTTCCTACCTGGTTCCTTAGTTATGTACCTCGCTATGTGGCGTCTCCTCGAGGCGAGCGGTGCTGGCCGTCCGAGCGTTCTCCGCCGCAAATCTCAGGCGGGTGACGACACAGTATCGCGGGATCCGACAGGTAGGATTCCAGACAGCAAAATGCGCTGAAGGCTATGTGCGTACTTGCTTTACTGGAGATTCATCCATGCATGGCCATGCAATCCATAAGAGGGTCCGGTATGTTAGGTGGGCGCTTTTCCTTCTCTTACACCAGACTCGTTTCGGGGCGTCTACACCCCTTCCTCAGTGGTCAAAGCGCCATCAATCTTTCTCCACCTTTTATAGTCTCTATGGTGATCCACAAAACAAGAACAGGAATCCGGATCATTCGGAAACAAAAACTACCGATGCGGTTTTGAGTGCGGTATTCGTGCGGTTTTTCAACATCTATTGCGTTTTTAATTGCAAATGCAACTAACCCACTACAATAAACTACCCGACACAATATTAAGAATAAAAAATGATAATTTAAGATACAATTAGTACTTTAATATATAAATTAAAATTAAAATGAATAAAACCATAAATAGATATACATACATTCTAATCCTTTCTCTGCACACATTAATAAGCTTCAGCTGATGTATCTGGGGACATTAATATATAAATATATAAAAATATAAAGATATAAAAATATATATAGGGATATAGAATATATAGAGGAAAATTTCTGCCAATGAAATAAATGTATTATATTTGCACTAAAATTAGCTCCATTTCCACTGCTGTAAAGTATATTACATCTCTCTTGGAAGCCATGGGCACTTTTCTCAACACTATTCTCATCTTTGGCCAAATCTGTAAAGTTATAGATACAGCACTCTGCCCCTTCACCTTTTATCACTTCAGTATGGATTTAAAGAAAGTATATAGAATCTGTACTACATTTAAAATCTTGAGAATCTGAGCAGAGGTGATGACAGCTGAAGAGAGAGTTCTCTGAGCAGTGCTGCTGCACCTTTTGTGAGTGTTTTCATTTTTTTATTTTCTTAACATAAGTTACCTTTTAAACCCCTTCCCGACTGCCTTGCATAAATTTACGTCGGCAGTCGGGACTTTAAATATGGCGCCTGCTTGCAATAGCTTCGATCGCACACATTAAACCCCTCAGGTGCTGTGGTTAAATGTGACCACAGCATCTGGTAGGTTAAAGACCATGCGCATGCGCTTCTAACCGTCCACCGTCTCCCCCCCCCCCCCAGCGAAGATTGGGGGAGCCAGATTCAGTGTGCAGCAGCCTCTGTCCTCCTGTGTTAGTTGTTCTTGATGACCCTACAGTTAACTAATTCTGGTATGCCAATTTAGGGGCTAGTAGATTATTGGAGACTTTAAGGAGTATGCTAAAAGCATAGAAACCTAGAATGTGTCGGCTGATAAGAACCATTTGGCCCATTTAGTCTGCTCAATATACTGAATACTATGAATAGCCCTTGGCCCTATCTTATATGAAGGATGGCCTTAAAGCAAAGAAAATACTGCATTAAAATATCCTGTGTATGAAGGAGCTAGCATGGAATACTCATAAGTTTCTTAAAAGGATTTTCCAGGACTCAGCGGGTCCCACAGAGTGCGCCTTAATTACGCATTATACATTTTCATGTTGCATGGATTGGCTTCTTGGGAGACTTCTCTTCTGAAAATCCAGCTTCTTCTGACGTCAAGTCCTTTACCAGGTTTCTGGCCTGAGCTATGGACAGGATGTCACTTCCCATGTAGGCATGGTCAAAACTCCTCTCCCTAGTGCATGCACAGATGAGGTAGATTCAGGAGTTTAATTCCCATCCTTTCCCAGGCCGATAACTTGGTAAAGGACGTGATGTCTGCAAAGTTGGAAGGTCAGAACCGTCGGCGTTATGTGACAGAGAGGCTGATCAATCCAACTTCAGAACTTTACGTTTGAGGCAGACTTTCTCCTTCAGGTATGTAATTACAGTGGGTCTGCGGGACCCATTTCATCATGGAAAATCCCTTTAAGAAAATAATGGGTATCTCATGCTAGCTCCTGCTTCATACACAGGATATTTTAGCATGTGGTATTCTCTTTCACATATTCCTTATTGTCTCCAATTAGAAGCAAAGCTCCAGGTAAAAAACTGGAATGCATAAATAGCTCTTAAATTGGGATATAATTTAGTTACCTGTAGGGTGATTTTGTTCAATAACAACTATAGTGATCTGGAGAATGATCCCCTCCGTGTGCAGTTAAGATGTTTTTTGTTTTTCTGACAAACTCTGTAAGTAAATCTTTCGACCTTCAGCCTGGTAGTTTATTTGCCAGTGGAGCCATTAGATACAGTAGCCTAACTGTCTGGTTATACCCAATAGGGAGTACTGTATCCTATGTATTATTGCTGCTGCTGTTTTTATTATTATTGTTGCTATTACTGCTCCCTTTCATTATTCCTAAGTGTTACTTCATAGAATGTTTCATTAACTTGTATGGTTAGACTCTTAAAGCCAAAGCCACAGATGCAGTGTTGTGCGGTTCTACCTGAACAAAGCAATAGTGACTCTGTCCTTTGAACAATTTTTCTTAATTTTCAAATTTTGTTTCTTTTTTTTTTCTCTCCATACAGATCTGTCAATGGATATTGATGTTAAAAAACATTTTATAGATAAAAATATTTGCCTTTTCTCATGCTCCCCTTTTCCTAAAGGTTTTGGGCATCTGTGACCCCTAATAATACCGTGCTTGTGCTCAGTCTTCCTTTGGGCTCTGGAGCTATAAGTATGTGCATCACTATTTTATGTCCCATCATATAGCTGTTATTACGCTGAGCTCTACATCCTAAGGCCTTATGCACACGACCGTTGTGTGTTTTGTGGTCTGCAAAACACGGATGGCTTCCATGTGCGTTCCGCAATTTGTGGAACGGCACGGACAGCCATTAATATAACTGCCTATTCTTGTCCACAAAACACGGACAAGAATAGGACAGGTTATATTTTTTTGCGGACCACGGAACGGAGCAACGGATGCGACCAGCACACAGAGTGCTGTCCGCATCTTTTGCGGCCCCATTGAAGTGAATGTGTCCGCATCAGAGCCACCAAAACAGCGGGTCGGATGCAGATCAAAACAACGGCTGTGTGCATGAGGCTTAATGCAGTTTTTTCTCTTAAAGATCCCATAGAGAATTAGTAAGCCTATTCCTTTTGAAGGGCTTGTCAAGCCTACAGATTTTGATGACCTGTCCTCAGTCTATTCAGGTGATAGGGAGCAGTGCTGCAATAGGGCGGTGCCAGAAACTATACTGTGTACAGAGTCTAATGCAGGGGTGCACAACCTTTTTTGGTCTGAGGGCCGCATTGTCACATTGCTCTATTTCAAGGGGCCACAATGTACACAGGCCGATGTAAAGTGACTGGGGGGATGATCGTTATAACAGTCATTCCTCCTTCATTTAGTTACATCAGTGCTTCTCATATAGTGGGGCGCGCCAGGCTCCGTAAAGGGGGGCTCGTTCAGGGCCTGGAGCTGGGGGCCGGCAATAACGGTGGGGGTGCGGTCACTGTACTATAGCCCCGCCCCACCGCTCCCTCCGGTATACTAATATATGTGTAAAATTAATAATGACTCTATTCATGAGGCCCCCTCTGTAGTAGAACATTCAATATATCCATCCTACTCACAGGGCTGTTATCGTAATCCAGGCCGGCCGGGCAGACGAGCGGCAGTGTCACTGACTGACGTCACGTGCCTGCCCGGCATACTTTATGAATGAAGCAGGCGGCGCAGGCACGTGACGTCAGTCAGTGACGCTGCCGCTCGTCTGCTCGGCCGGCCTGGATTACGATAACAGCCCTGTGAGTAGGATGGATATATTAAATGTTCTACTACAGAGGGGGCCTCATGAATAGAATCATTATTAATTTTACACATTCTATAACTGTACTGGAACGGCAATGGGGGGTCTGTGGATGGCACTGTTATGGGGTGGGGGGAGGGTCTGTGGATGGCACTGTTATGGGCTGGGGGGGGCACTGTGGATGGCACTGTTATGGGGTGGGGGGTCTGTGGATGGCACATATATAACAGTGCCAGCCACAGATCCCCCTGTAACAGTGCCAGCCACAGATCCCCCCATAAGTGTCCGTCATCCACAGATCCCCCCATAAGTGTCCGTCATCCACAGATCCCCCCATAAGTGTCCGTCATCCACAGATCCCCCCATAAGTGTGTGTCCGTCATCCACAGATCCCCCCCATAAGTGTCCGTCATCCACAGATCCCCCCCATAAGTGTCCGTCATCCACAGATCCCCCCCATAAGTGTCCGTCATCCACAGATCCCCCCATAAGTGTCCGTCATCCACAGATCCCCCCATAAGTGTCCGTCATCCACAGATCCCCCCATAAGTGTGTGTCCGTCATCCACAGATCCCCCCATAAGTGCCCGTCATCCACAGATCCCCCCCATAAGTGTCCGTCATCCACAGATCCCCCCATAAGTGTCCGTCATCCACAGATCCCCCCCATAAGTGTCCGTCATCCACAGATCCCCCCATAAGTGTGTGTCCGTCATCCACAGATCCCCCCATAAGTGTCCGTCATCCACAGATCCCCCCCATAAGTGTCCGTCATCCACAGATCCCCCCATAAGTGTCCGTCATCCACAGATCCCCCCCATAAGTGTCCGTCATCCACAGATCCCCCCATAAGTGTCCGTCATCCACAAGCGGCGTCCCACGCGGCGGCGGTTGCCTAGCAACTCTACGGCTGGAGAGAGGGAGCCCCCGGCCCCCGAAAAATGATACTATTTACAGTCGCGCGGGGGGCGCGAAATGTTTTCTTCTTTCTAGGGGGGCATGACAGAAAATAATTAAGAAGCACTGAGTTACATTGACTATGAGTAGCACATTCCTAATAACACAGAGAGATGTGCGGCACGATTATACTGCAATTATCATGAGTGAGTGTCCCTATGAAGACTTATTTCCAGTAATTGACCTGAATATCTCGCTGCTGGCCCAAGAAAAATACTAACAGTGGCCCCGTTTTGTAGTCGGGTACAAATTGATGGAAGTCCGGGCCAGCAATACCATATTGTGGCACATTATACCGCCCCACAGTTCATCACACAATACTGCCCCCATAAGCACAAAATACATCCCCAAAAACTCTCACTGGTTGGCCGTGAGGAGGGCCCAGACGGCCCCCCGGGAAATTTCCCTGTGAGATCTATGGCTAATCCACCCTGGCTTAAAGGGATTTCCCAGTAAATATGAATTTTTAACAAGTTCTTGCAGCATGGCCCCTGAAACCGAAGAGTTATACTTACCTGCTCCCAATGCTGATTACACCTGTCAGTGCATGGCCATGGTCACATGTACCTCTGCAGCCAATCACTGGCTTCAGCGGTGATGTGGTCACAAGCAGCGTGTCACTGCTGCAGCCAGTCATTGACTGGAGTGGTGTATGTGACAATGGTCATGCACGGACAGGTGTAACAGTGCAGGAACCGGAAGACGGAGGCAGCTGGGGCATGGAGCAGGTAAGTATGCATCTTCTGGTTCAGGGGCCACGCTGCAGGAACTTGTTCATAAATCAGTGATTTCCCTCACTGCAGAGGCCGTGCTCCCTGGTTATTACCACCTCCTGCCAGTTACAGACGCCCTGCAATAACCAGTAAGCACTTTCTCTTTCTAGTGGGTAAAGGGCTTATTGGTTAATACTTTAATAATCAGGCCTGAAAATACACTTTTTTTTGTGTTTTTGGGCACCTGGTGGTTCGAACGGTTTCACATGAATGGGGCGATAATGGCAACGGTTTTGGTTGGTGTGGGTGTTTTTTCTTTTATGTATTTTATTAATTTTTTTATCTTTTTTAACTTAATTTTTAATATATTTCTGCTACAAATAATATCCCCCAAGAGTTCATAAAAAGACCTTTGGGGGACATTGACACTTTTTGTGAATTTTTCACTGTTTCCTTTTTATTTATTAGTTTTATTTGTATTTTAATAATATTTTATTGTATTTTTTTTTTTATAATTGGTTTATTATATTATTTAAATATATTTTTGCCACATAATATCTCCTCCAAGAGGTCATAAAAAGACTGTTGGGGGACAATGAACACTCTACTATTTTGCACTTGAAATTTTTTTTCTTTTATTTGTATTTTATTATTTATTATTTTTTTTATTTTCTATTTTTCTTATATATATTTTTGCCACATAATGACAAGGGATCATAAAAAGACTGTTAGGGGGCAGTGAACACTCTTTTACTTAGCAACTTTTCCTTTTTTCCTTTTATTTGTATTTTTTTAATATAATTTTCTATTTTTTTGCCACATCATATTTTCTTTTATTTTTTCTTTTATTTGTGATTTATTATATTTTTTTAAATATTTTTTTTAACTTATTTAATATATTTTTTCCACATAATTTTTCCCTAAGAGGTCACTGAAAGACCTTTGGGGACACAGACTTTTTTTTATGCACTATTTCCACTGTAACTGGAGCATTCAAAGGAGCCCCAGTTACAGGGGAAACCAGCCTGCGGTGGGGGCATTGAACACAGGCATAGCTGATCATGTCTCCTAACCCTGCAGCTCTGCGCTCCTCTGCCCCCAAGCCGGGTCTACCCTACATAGTGCTCACCTGTGTGAGGAGAAGGCAGAAGCGCTGATAACTGCTTCTGCCTTTTCCTCGGCTCCCCCGCTGTCACTGACAGCCGACGACCCGTCCTGCTCCTGCTACAGTGCAGGGGCAGGAGCTGTAATGATCCATCGTGCGGCGCTGCTGGCAGATACACAGCTGATTTACGATCAGCTGTGTTTCTGTCCAGGAGGACAGGGGCCGCAAATCTTGGCTCTGGGGGCCGCATGCGGCCCGCGGGCCGCAGGTTGTGCACCCCTGGTCTAATGCCTCTTGAGGATAGTTCATCAATATCTGTAGCCTGAGCAACCTCCTTAAAGGGTTTCTATCACTTCGTATCACATATTTAGGTGTCAGACACTAGCAATCCGCTAGTGTCTGCTCTAACAAACCATCCTAATATGATAGGTTTTGGGGCAGCCGTTTTGCTAAAATAACAACTTATATCTATATGCTAATGAGCCTCTAGGTGCTATGGGGGCGTCATTAGCACCTAGAGGCTCCGTCTACCTTCCTAAACTGCCGCCGCCCAGCGCGTCCCTCCAGCCCGCCCATCTCCTGCTGAATGCGATCCTCTCCGTGCGCGTCTGTTCTGCGCATGCGCAGTGAATGTCTGACCGCTTCCTTGCTCAGACATCTCCACTGCGCCTGTTCCTCGGAGCACTATGATGTCATCGGCGCAGGCGCAGTGGAGATGTCTGAGCAGGGAAGCTGTCAGACATTCACTGCGCATGCGCAGAACAGAGACACGCACGGAGAGGATTGCATTCAGCAGGAGATGGGCGGGCTGGAGGGACGCGCTGGGCGGCGGCAGTTTAGGAAGGTAGACGGAGCCTCTAGGTGCTAATGACGCCCCCATAGCACCTAGAGGCTCATTAGCATATAGATATAAGTTGTTATTTTAGCAAAACGGCTGCCCCAAAACCTATTATATTAGGATGGTTTGTTAGAGCAGACACTAGCGGATCGCTAGTGTCTGACAGCTAAATATGTCAAACGAAGTGATAGAAACCCTTTAAGTCCATGTGAATTTTGGCTGCTACGTCGGATTGTACCCTGATGCAGTATATTAACATTCATGGTCATGAGCTCAGGGAGGGATCTAACAGGGAGGGATCTAACCACCGGTCCAGTTAACATGCAAAAAGTTTCACCCAACTAATAAACTGTTGCAGAGGATATGATAGGCGTCTCTGTCTATAGCAGGGCTTCTCAACTCTGGTCCTCGGGACCCACCTACTGGTCAGGATTTGAGAGTATCCCACAGAATGAATACCTGTGGTAAGTCCAGATGCATGGACACTAAGGCTGAGTTCACACGGGCGTGACAGATTTGTTCAGGATGCGTCCCGGGTGTACTGCGGCAAACCCGCGCGAGTAGGTGCCCAATTGCAGTCAGTTTTGACTGCGATTGCGTTCCGTTGTTCAGTTTTTATCGCACGGGTGCAATGCATTTTGCACGTGCGTGATAAAAAACTGACTGTGGTACCCAGACCCGAACTTCTTCACTGAAGTTCAGGTTTGGGTTCGGTGTTGTGTAGATGGATAGATAACATGGTTATAAGGGAAAATAATAGCATTCTTTAATACAGAATGCTTAGTAGGTGGTCAATTGAGGGTTAAAAAATAAAAAAATAATTAACTCACCTCCTCTTGATCGCGTAGCTGCCGGTCTCTTCTTACTACTTTAATCATGAGCTGCCGGCTAAAGGACCTGTGGTGACGTCAGATCACATGCTCCATCACCACGGTTATGAACCATGTGATTAGATCATGTGATGTGAGGTCACCACAGGCCCTTTAGCCGGCAGCTCATGATTAAAGAAGTAAGAAGAGACAGCCGGCAGCTACGCGATCAAGAGGAGAAGGTGAGTTAATTATTTTTTAACCTTCAATTGACCACCTACAGTCGTGGCCAAAAGTTTTGAGAATGACAAAAATATTAGTTTTCACAAAGTTTGCTGCTAAACTGCTTTTAGATCTTTGTTTCAGTTGTTTCTGTGATGTAGTGAAATATAATTACACGCACTTCATACGTTTCAAAGACTTTTATCGACAATTACATGACATTTATGCAAAGAGTCAGTATTTGCAGTGTTGGCCCTTCTTTTTCAGGACCTCTGCAATTCGACTGGGCATGCTCTCAATCAACTTCTGGGCCAATTACTGACTGATAGCAACCCATTCTTTCATAATCAATTCTTGGAGTTTGTCAGAATTAGTGGGTTTTTGTTTGTCCACCCGCCTCTTGAGGATTGAACACAAATTCTCAATGGGATTAAGATCTGGGGAGTTTCCAGGCCATGGACCCAAAATGTCAATGTTTTGGTCCCCAAGCCACTTAGTTATCACTTTTGCCTTATGGCACGGTGCTCCATCGTGCTGGAAAATGCATTGTTCTTCACCAAACTGTTGTTGGATTGTTGGAAGAAGTTGCTGTTGGAGGGTGTTTTGGTACCATTCTTTATTCATGGCTGTGCTTTTGGGCAAAATTGTGAGTGAGCCCACTCCCTTGGATGAGAAGCAACCCCACACATGAATGGTCTCAGGATGCTTTACTGTTGGCATGACACAGGACTGATGGTAGCGCTCACCTTTTCTTCTCCGGATAAGCCTTTTCTTCTCCGGACAAGCCTTTTTCCAGATGCCCCAAACAATCGGAAAGAGGCTTCATCGGAGAATATGACTTTGCCCCAGTCCTCAGCAGTCCATTCACCATACTTTCTGCAGAAGATCAATCTTTCCCTGATGTTTTTTTGGAGAGAAGTGGCTTCTTTGCTGCCCTTCTTGACACCAGGCCATCTTCCAAAAGTCTTCGCCTCACTGTGCGTGCAGATGCGCTCACACCTGCCTGCTGCCATTCCTGAGCAAGCTCTGCACTGGTGGCACTCCGATCCCGCAGCTGAATCCTCTTTAGGAGACGATCCTGGCGCTTGCTGGACTTTCTTGGACGCACTGAAGCCTTCTTAACAAGAATTGAACCTCTTTCCTTGAAGTTCTTGATGATCCTATAAATTGTTGATTGAGGTGCAATCTTAGTAGCCACAATATCCTTGCCTGTGAAGCCATTTTTATGCAACGCAATGATGGCTGCACGCGTTTCTTTGCAGGTCACCATGGTTAACAATGGAAGAACAATGATTTCAAGCATCACCCTCCTTTTAACATGTCAAGTCTGCCATTTTAACCCAATCAGCCTGACATAATGATCTCCAGCCTTGTGCTCGTCAACATTCTCACCTGAGTTAACAAGACGATTACTGAAATGATCTCAGCAGGTCCTTTAATGACAGCAATGAAATGCAGTTGAAAGGTTTTTTTGGGATTAAGTTAATTTTCATGGCAAAGAAGGACTATGCAATTCACCTGATCACTCTTCATAACATTCTGGAGTATATGCAAATTGCTATTATAAAAACTTAAAGGGCTTCTGTCACCCCACTAAAGTGATTTTTTTTTTGGGGCTAGTTAAATTAGTTATATAGCGATATATGAAAATATAATTGTGTTACTTACATTGATTCAGCAGTTTATTCAAAAAACGAAGTTTTATCATATGCAAATTCGGTCTCTACCAGCAAGTAGGGCGGCTACTTGCTGGTAGCTGCTGCAGAAATCCGACCCCTCCTCTTGTTGATTGACAGGGCCAGCCGGGATCTCCTCCTCTGGCCAGCCCTGTCGGCATTTCAAAAATCGCGCGCCTGTGTTGATTCGGCGTAGGCGCTCTGAGATGAGGAGGCTCGTCTCCTCAGAACTCCCTCAGTGCGCCTGCGCCGATGACGTCTTCTATTTCGGTGATGTCATCGGCGCAGGCGCACTGAGGGAGTTCTGAGGAGACGAGCCTCCTCATCTCAGAGCGCCTGCGCCGAATCAACACAGGCGCGCGATTTTTGAAATGCCGACAGGGCTGGCCGGAGGAGGAGATCCCGGCTGGCCCTGTCAATCAACACAACGAGGGGGCGGTTTTCTGCAGCAGCTACCAGCAAGTAGCCGCCCTACTTGCTGGTAGAGACCGAATTTGCATATGATAAAACTTCGTTTTTTGAATAAACTGCTGGATCAATGTAAGTAACACAATTATATTTTCATATATCGCTATATAACTAATTTAACTAGCCCCAAAAAAAAAAATCACTTTAGTGGGGTGACAGAAGCCCTTTAACCCCTTAAGGACCTAGGACGTACCGGTACGCCCTATTTCCCGAGTCCTTAAGGACCTAGGACGTACCGGTACGCCCTATTTCCCGAGTCCTTAAGGACCGAGGACGTACCGGTACGTCCTGACTTAAAATCTGTATTCCGGCGCCCCAGGGGTTAATTGGAACGGGATTTCGGCTGAAATCATTCAGCCGGCATCCCGTAACAATGCAGGGGGGGGTCATTTGACCCCCCCGTATCGGCGATCGCAGCAAACCGCAGGTCAATTCAGACCTGCGGTTTGCTGCGCTTTTTGCAGTTTCTGATCGCCGCGGTCCCTGACCGCGGGGATCAGAAACTTTAGAGTGGCTAAAATCATTATTTTTCACCCCCCCCTGCACCCCTGCACGATTTTATGCCGGAGGGTGGTGCGGGGGGGGTGTCGCAGGCGGTGGGGGCGTTGCGGGAGGCGGGCGGTGCGGCAGGCGGGATCGCGATCCCCCGCCCGCCTCCCCATGAACGATCGTTGGCTTCTAGTGGGTATACCAGGGTGCCAGCACATTGCTGGCACCCTGGTATAAACGGCTGACATCTGTGCAGATGTCAGCCGTTTAACCCTTTCCATACCGCGGTCCGTACGGACCGCTGTATGGAAAAAGTTAACTGTCGTCGGTCAGGGAGCTCCCTCCCTCTCCATCGGGGGGCTGCTGTGGCTTTGCAGCCCCCCGATGGAGAGGGAGAGGGCCCCCAGAGAGCCCCCCTCAGCCCCGTGCTTACCCTTCCCCGTCTGCGAAGTTCTGAGCAGACGGGGAGGGTTCCCATGGCAACAGGACGCCTGCTCAGGCGTCCTGCTGTCCATGGTGCTGAACAGATCTGTGCTAAAAGCACAGATCTGTTCAGTGTAAGTAAAATACAGTACAGAACAATATATATTGTTCTGTACTGTATTATACAGACACCAGACCCACTGGATCTTCAAGAACCAAGTGGGTCTGGGTCACAAAAATGTAAAAAAAAGTGAAAAAAGTTAAGATAAAAAAAAAAACATTTATCACTGAATAAAAATTAAAAAAATAAAATAAACTACACATATTAGGTATCGCCGCGTCCGTAACGACCTGATCTATAAAATGGTCATGTTACTTTCCCCGCACGGTGAACGCCATAAAAATAAAAAAATAAAAACTATGAGAAAATTGAAATTTTGCCCACCTTACTTCCCAAAAAAAGTAATAAAAGTGATCAAAAAAGTCGCATGTACGCCAAAATAGTACCAATCAAACCGTCATCTCATCCCGCAAAAAATGAGACCCTACTCAAGATAATCGCCCAAAAGCTGAAAAAACTATGGCTCTTAGACTATGGAGACACTAAAACATGATTTTTTTTTTTTCAAAAATGAACTCATTCTGTAAAACTTACATAAATAAAAAAAAAGTATACATATTAGGTATCGCCGCGTCCGTATCGACCGGCTCTATAAAAATATCACATGACCTAACCCCTCAGATGACCACCGTAAAAAAATAAAAATAAAAACAGTGTAAAAAAAGCCATTTTTTGCCATCTTACGTCACAAAAAGTGTAATAGCAAGCGATCAAAAAATCATATGCACCCCAAAATAGTGCCAATCAAACCGTCATCTCATCCCGCAAAAAATGAGACCCTACTCAAGATAATCGCCCAAAAACTGAAAAAACTATGGCTCTTAGAATATGGAGACACTAAAACATTTTTTTGGTTTTAAAAATGAAGTTATTGTATAAAACTTACATAAATAAAAAAAAATGTATACATATTAGGTATCGCCGCGTCCGCGACAACCTGCTCTATAAAAATACCACATAATCTAACCTGTCAGATGAATGTTGTAAATAACAAAAAAAAAAACGTGCCAAAAAAGCTATTTCTTGTTACCTTGCTGCACAAAAAGTGTAATATAGAGCAACCAAAAATCATATGTACCCTAAACTAGTACCAACAAAACTGCCACCCTATCCCGTAGTTTCTAAAATGGGGTCACTTTTTTGGAGTTTCTACTCTAGGGGTGCATCAGGGGGGCTTCAAATGGGACATGGTGTCAAAAAAAAACAGTCCAGCAAAACCTGCCTTCCAAAAACCGTATGGAATTCCTTTCCTTCTGCGCCCTGCCGTGTGCCCATACAGCGGTTTACGACCACATATGGGGTGTTTCTGTAAACTACAGAATTAGGGCCATAAATATTGAGTTTTGTTTGGCTGTTAACCCTTGCTTTGTAACTGGAAAAAAAATATTAAAATGGAAAATCTGCCAAAAATGTGAAATTTTGAAATTGTGTCTCTATTTTCCATTAAATCTTGTGCAACACCTAAAGGGTTAACAAAGTTTGTAAAATCAGTTTTGAATAGCTTCAGGGGTGTAGTTTCTTAGATGGGGTCACTTTTATGGAGTTTCTACTCTAGGGGTGCATCAGGGGGGCTTCAAATGGGACATGGTGTCAAAAAACCAGTCCAGCAAAATCTGGCTTCCAAAAACCAAACCGCGCACCTTTCACTCTACGCCCTACTGTGTGCCCGTACAGTAGTTTACGGCCACATATGGGGTGTTTCTGTAAACGGCAGAGTCAGGGCAATAAAGATACAATCTTGTTTGGCTGTTAACCCTTGCTTTGTTAGTGGAAAAAATGGGTTAAAATTGAAAATTAGGCAAAAAAATGAAATTCTCAAATTTCATCCCCATTTGCCAATAACTCTTGTGCAACACCTAAAGGGTTAACGACGTATGTAAAATCAGTTTTGAATACCTTGAGGGGTGTAGTTTCTTAGATGGGGTCACTTTTAGGGAGTTTCTCCTCTTGGGGTGCATCAGGGGGCTTCAAATGGGACATGGTGTCAAAAAACCAGTCCATAAAAATCAGCCTTCCAAAAACCATATGGTGCACCTTTCACTCTACGCCCCGCTGTGTGGCCGTACAGTAGTTTACGGCCACATATGGGGTGTTTCTGTAAACGGCAGAGTCAGGGCAATAAAGATACAATCTTGTTTGGCTGTTAACCCTTGCTTTGTTAGTGGAAAAAATGGGTTAAAATTGAAAATTAGGCAAAAAAATGAAATTCTCAAATTTCATCCCCATTTGCCAATAACTCTTGTGCAACACCTAAAGGGTTAACGACGTATGTAAAATCAGTTTTGAATACCTTGAGGGGTGTAGTTTCTTAGATGGGGTCACTTTTAGGGAGTTTCTCCTCTTGGGGTGCATCAGGGGGCTTCAAATGGGACATGGTGTCAAAAAACCAGTCCATAAAAATCAGCCTTCCAAAAACCATATGGTGCACCTTTCACTCTACGCCCCGCTGTGTGGCCGTACAGTAGTTTACGGCCACATATTGGGTGTTTCTGTAAACGGCAGAGTCAGGGCAATAAAGATACAGTCTTGTTTGGCTGTTAACCCTTGGTTTGTTAGTGGAAAAAATGGGTTAAAATGAAAAATTTGACAAAAATATGAAATTCTCAAATTTCCTCCCCATTTGCCAATAACTCTTGTGCAACACCTAAAGGGTTAACAATGTATGCAAAATCAGTTTTGAATACCTTGAGGGGTGTAGTTTCTTAGATGGGGTCATTTTTGGGTGGTTTCTATTATGTAAGCCTCGCAAAGTGACTTCAGACCTGAACTGGTCGCTAAAAATTGAGTTTTTGTAAATTTCTGAAAAATTTCAAGATTTGCTTCTAAACTTCTAAGCCTTATAACATCCCCAAAAAATAAAATATCATTCCCAAAACAATTCAAGCATGAAGTAGACATATGGGGAATGTAAAGTCATCACAATTTTTGGGGGTATTACTATGTATTACAGAGGTAGAGAAACTGAAAATTTGAAATTTGCTAATTTTTCAAAATTTACGGTAAAAATTGTATTTTTTTATGCAAAAAAATTAACTTTTTTGACCCAATTTTAGCAGTGTCATGAAGTACAATATGTGACGAAAAAACAATCTCAGAACGGCCTGGGTAAGTCAAAGCGTTTTAAAGTTATGAGCACTTAAAGTGACACTGGTCAGATTTGCAAAAAATGGCCTGGTCCTTAAGGTGAAAATGAGCCTGGTCCTTAAGGTGAAAATGAGCCCGGTCCTTAAGGGGTTAAGCAGCAACTTTTCCAATTTCCAATATTTTTGTCATTCTCAAAACTTTTGGCCATGACTGTACTAAGCATTCTGTATTAAAGAATGCTATTATTTTCCCTTATAACCATGTTATAAGGGAAAATAATACAGTGAATAGACAGTCATCTTAGCAACCATGCGTGAAAATCGCACCGCATCCGCACTTGATTGCGGATGCTTGCGATTTTCACTCAGCCCCATTCACTTCTATGGGGCCTGCGTTGCGTGATAAACGCACAATATAGAGCATGCTGCGATTTTCACGCAACGCAAGTGATGCGTGAAAATCACCGCTCATGTGCACAGCCCCATAGAAGTGAATGGGTCCGGATTCAGTGCGGGTGCAATGCATTCACCTCACGCATTCGACCCGCGCGGAAATCTCGCCCGTGTGAACTCAGCCTAATTCTATTACCTGCTCAATACTAAGGAAATCCTGAAAACATGACAGGTAGGTGGGTCCCGAGGACCGGAGTTGAGAAACCCTGGTCTGTAGGGAACGTTTACAGTACATGGGGCAGACCTGCTGCATCAAATACATTACAGTGCCAGCAAAGTAGATGAGATAGTACAAAATTTCATCCACACACTATTGAAAAAATCCACAGCAAAATTGGGCAAATCCGTACATAACACATGTGGATTTTGACGTCAATTTATTACAAAATCCCCAGAGGAAATTGAACCCCATGTGGCTGTATCATTACAATTCTCGCTGTCTATGTCCCCTCAGCCTGGCAGTGGGACCCTAGTCACCCACACCAGGCACATGGCACAACAGATTGACTGTACAAAGTACAGATTGTCAGTATGCAGTATCGCATAAATCGGTACTGTTTATTGCATTTTTTGGGGATTTTTATGTGTTTTTTTTGTGCAGATTTGATGCAGTTTTGCCACATATCTCACCCTTCCATTGAAAAGGGTGAAATTCACACAATTTCTTTTTTAACAACAATTGACATTCTTTTGGATTTCAAAATTTGCACGGCTGGTCAATTTCTGCACCTAAGAAAAAAAAAGCTAAGTGTATAGGAGATTTGTCTAATCTGTCTTTGCTGGTACTGTACTACTCAGCAGAAAAAACGCACAAAATCTGCACCGTGTGCAACCCTAACCCTAGAATGTAAAAAAATAAAATAAAAATAAAATAAGAGTTCGCTAGAGTCACTGTTGCTTCCTAACTGCTTTAGCTAATGGGGGAGGCGGAGTCTCAAGTGAGACTGAGGCAACCATTCCATATGATGGATTAAGTGGATGTTGTTACTAATGTCCAAGGGACAGAATGCAGTTGATAAAAGTGGAACAGCAGCTAGTATTAAATGGAGAACACTGCTTCAGCTTTTGCATATGCCTCTTTTTCTGATGCCTCGGTGCCCCCAGAATAGTGATTACAGCTAAAGTTAGTAATGGGGTATTTCAGCCCTGTAAAAAAAAAATTGTCCCATGGCCTGCAAATGGTTAAAATAAAACACGTTATTAATCGCGATACCGATTTTTCTGCTGCCACTGCCATTCCGATGGTGTCCATGTTTCTGCTGTGCCTTCTTGTTTCTTCTTACCCCTGTGTCAACACATCAGGAAATGGCTTTGATTGCTATTCAGCCAATCACTGGCTGCAGCAATGATTCTCCAAAGTGAGTGATTGGTAGAGCGCCCTTCCATGCGATTTCTTGCTGTGACAACACATCAGTAGGGAGTATAGCACAGTGGGGACCTGGACACCTTAAGCTGCTATCACTGTTGGGGGCACCAAGGCATCAGAAAAAGAAGCATACACCAAATTTGAAGCAACATTCTCTTATCACTACGAGCTGCTGCTTTTTTATTAACTGCATTTGAGCAGCTGGGAGGGATGGGCAAGCTGTGTATAAGGCCACTTTCAGCAAGAGAACAGCATTTATAGTAGTCTTTTTAGGGATGTCCTGCTTGCTAATATGGGATCCACCATTGAACTAGGGTCTTTTTATAGGCAAGCTCAAATTGTAATCCTTTGCGGGCTTATGTGGCCAGAAGTAGGAGTTTCCAAAAAAAAAACCTAACGCCTTCATGCTCAGTGATGTACCACGATTACTTTACTGAGTGCATGTAGTGAACAATCTGTGACGTAATGGTAGAGTGCTGTGCTGGCATGAGTTCTGGAGCAGGTACCGTGCCATCCCTTGCTGGTGTCATCTGCATTATACAGCTGGCACCCTGCTCTCACTGCTGGGATCAGAGATGACTGCAACATAATTGGTATTGCCGCATCCATAGCAAAACCAGTCTATTAAATTGTCCCGTTTATGTATCCTTCGCAGTGAATGCCTTTAAAAAGAAAAAATCCCAAAATCTCCAATGGAATTGTGGTTTCTTGGTCACCTCTCCTCCCAAAAATATTTGAATATTTACTGTACTTCATTCGGTACAGGCTATTATTAAAAGCTATAACTCACTTAGTGAAAAATGAGCCCTTAAACAACTCAGTCAGCAGAAAAATAAAGTTGTAGGTGTCAGAATATGGGATACAAAGCACTTATTATTTTATTTTTATTTTTTAAAAAGCTTTTTTATTTTTTTAAGTAGTAAACATGACAACTATACATTTGATATCTCCATGATCCTACTGATCCTCAGAATAAGGGCTCGTTCACACGACCGTGGTTTTAGTCCGCATCCGAGCCGGATTTTTTGCGGCTCGGGTGCGGACTCGTTCACTTCTATGGGGCCGCAAAAGATGCGGACAGCACTCCGTGTGCTGTCCGCATCCGTTGCTCTGTTCCATAGCCCCACAAAAGTAATGAGTCATGTCCCATTCTTGTCCGTTTTGCAGACAAGAATAGGCATTTCTATAAAGGGCCGTCCGTCGGGTATCTTTTGTATGACACTTGATTGAAAACTATCCTCATACTCCTAATTACCTCTGAATGAATGTTTGATATTGAAGGTGCAGCTGAAGACATTTTTCTGATAAGGAAATTAGAAGGTGTCTCTTGTGCATGTTTTGTCAACTGGAAGAGGCATTCAGACTGAGAATGTGCGACGCTCCCTCTTTATTTATGAAGTTGCTGGCCAAAATCAAAATTGCCCAGATTTGAAGTAACAACTGTACATGGCGAGGATTTGCTCCAGCTATGCTTGTTTTTGATTTTGTATTAATCTATTAGTTGTCCTTCCAAGAATGGCCTAAGTACGCTTGAAAAGCACCATCTGCTTCTTGACGTTTATATGGGACGGCGCACAGCTGAGGTAGAGAACTGTCACATTTAATGATTTCATCCAAGGCTTTAAACTTCTCATTAACTTTAATAATTTTTGTAGTTGGATGATGTGTGGTTACTTTATTAGAGGATGACTCTGTCCATGTGAATAAACCATGTAATGGTACTGTAGATATGAAGATAATTTTTGCTTCAGTATTATCCAGTCATCTGTATAGATCACATAGCATGTGTGTCTATTACTGGGAATGATTCTGAAATCCACATTTTGAATTTGGGAAGTTGTATGTCGTCAACAAATCACATTCCTGTCTTTGCTCATTGCAAATATCTTTTGCATGCATAAGTTTAGGGTGGTCAGCAACAATTAGGGGACAGGTTTGACCTTTGACATCATTTTATACACAGGGCCTCATGGAGTGAATCATGAGTAACCACTGAGTAGCTGAATAATGGAAAGGCAGTAATAGAAAAGGTCATTATTTATATTATGTAGCACAATTATTTGTTACATCAAAAATATTTTATTTTCCTGTAAAAGAATTACATTTTGCCTTTAAGTATTTGAAGTAGATGTTTCTTAAAGGGGTTGTACCATCTCGGTCACAAAAGGCCAAGATGGGAAAACCCTTTTGATAAACATCTATTTCAAATGCTTATAGAGGCAGAATGTAATTCATTTACAGGAAAAAAAATAACCCACAGTAAGTGCCGGCGTTTTGGTCTGCATGCCGCTGTTTTCTAAACTCCTATAGCAGTGAATTGGGGCTATGCACAGCAAGCCGTTTCCATAACTGCGGCCAACTCAGGCCGGTGCTCTCTATTGGTTATTGACAAACCCTTTCCGAACGTGTTTTTTTTTTTTTTTTTGCGAATTGAAGATCATGACCTGTACTCAGCTATATTATACAGGGAGGGACCGATCTGACAGAGCAAGCCATTGGCTAAAAGGAAGCGGTCCCCAGTAGACACCCCATCTGTTAATGTCTGTATGAGACAACTCTATTATTTTTAGGGGCTCTTTCTCTCTATAGCTAAGAGACCTATTGATGATCTTTTATACTTTGTCTGTTACTTATCTTTTGGAGTGAACTAAATAGAGACCTTCTAGAAGACTTAATTTATGTTGATCTTAAATTTTTAGTGTTATGGTATCTTTTTTTTTTTTTTGCTCCTAAAGCTCAACACTCACATGGTTATGTATATTTAGCACCCAAAATGCTTTTTTTCTCCTATAAGAGAAATAAATATGTTTTGAAGGCTATAACCCTTAGGGCTCATATACACAACCTATGTCCAGTCCGCATCCAATCTGCATTTTATGCGGATCGAATGTAGACCCATTGACTTCAAAGGGGCTGCAAAAAGATGTGGGCAGCACACGGCGTTATGTCTGCATCTGTATGTCCATTCCACAGCCCCGCAAAAAAGATAGAACATGTCCTATACATGTTCATTTTGCGGACAAGGATAGGACATTTCTGCAGGAGTTAAAAAAGAAATGGCAGCATACACTTGGATGGTATCCCTTTTTTGTGATCGGCAATTTGCCGATCCGGTCTTTTGCACAAGCCCTTAGACAGCAAGCGATAAACATCATGTTTTTGGCCAGTAAAGGGTAGCAAATTATGTAGAAAACTACTGAAAAGATTTCATTACTATATTTTGAGAATTTTTACTTTATACCCAATACTTTCAATAGGAGTCATATTTTGTATGCTGGAATACTCCTGGAATGCTGGCCTTTGCAAAATCCACCGTGTATTGTGAGGCAGAAACCGCTCAGAGTTTTTCTGTGGCTTTTCAGTTTGAATTCCTCATATCTGCTTGCAGTTTAGACACGTTCAATGCAGCTAAACCATGAGTAGACACCGCAGATTACACGAGCATCTGCCTGGACACTGCACTAAGAAAAAAAGACATGGTCGCGGCTTGTCCTTGGCAGCGTGGCTTGGCCTCCCATCGACAACAATGGGAGGCAGATTCAGAGTACCACTGGCAAAAAAACTCAACATGAGCGGGACCTAATAGCTACCGTATATGCCTTCTATCCATCAGGTTAATGATTTATTCTGGTTCATGTAGTGCAAGACCTAACAGTCAACTGTTGGAGTAGAACATTTGTAAACCATGAATTCTATTTACTGTCTATCTTCTATAGACTGCTGGGTCCATTTAAAGCATACATTTACACATGGCAAATATTCACATAATCTGAATGGGTTTTGCAGAAATCTGTACACCTTCTGTAGATTAAAATGAATGCATGGAACTGATTTTCAGTCATAAAAAGTTCTGCACTAAAACTACCACAAGTGAATATACCCTTAAAACATACCCGTTGTCGCAGGTAACTTTTCAGAATAAGCTGTTGGAAAATGCTTTGTCTGGCCATTGTATGATTTGTATTCTGCATTTTTCTGTTTGCCCCTCATCACTTTTTCCCTGTTTTTAATGTCTCCCATACACAGCACACAGAGAGGAGAGAGACCCTGCTCTGCTATCTCGCTTTAGAAGGACATAGTAAACTAGTGTAGCTGTGAATCCACTGGGTTCAGGTAAAACCCTTACATGTGTTCTCTGCCTCTTTCCAGCAGAGCTCGCTCCTCCTCCTTCCCCATCCCAACTTCTATGGGCATTATTTTACTGGATCCCACAGCGAACTCCAGGCAGATTTCAGCTGTGAATTGAGGTGAATGATTAGCATAGGAAGGAGGACACTTGTCTAATATGATGTACTCTATTACCAACATTCAACAAGATATCTCCCCTTTAAAAATCCCTTGTAAGTCCGCATAGTGTGCAAGCACGGCCACCGCTGATGGATTGCAGGGTGGTTGTAACCATGGAAATGAGCAGTGTGTAATGAGATGGAAGAATGAATGAAGCCACCAAAGGCGGCAATATGGACAATCACAATACAGTAGTAAGTGCCTTGTACTAACATTCTCTACATGATAAATGCCATTAGCTGAAGTGAGACAACCCCTTTAATGATAAAGCCTGACTTTCTACCTAGTAATTCAATCTATTTAACTAAATAGAATGTCTTCACAATCCCTGCAAGACCCAAAAAGGACTGGCTTGTGTGTCTAATTGAAGTCCATCAGATATATGGTAGATATGTCCTATCACAACAGTGGCTGAGCTCAGCCATCCTGCAGGTATCTAAATGTATTTTCTAATTCATTTAAAAGAATTTACAACAATAATTTTTCTTTTCTTTCTTTCTTTTTAAAACAATGATTACAAAATTCTGCAAAATACAGATTTTTATTAAGCTCAATACACAAGTCTGCTGGCTGTTATTGTCACCCTTCCGGGTGGTGACATCGGAAAAGACTGGTTTCTTCTTTTGAATTTTAGGTTTGTGATAAGTGTGTGTCATACCAGGGAGAAATATTCTAACAGTTTTGCTTTGTTTTCGTTTCCGTTTCTACAATATTAATATTTGAGCTTCAAGCATCAACCATTGACTACAGGTTTTGAGACACAGCACTCATGCCACTGTGGTTACCAATCATGGTGCGATATATAGGTCTTTTTTTGTCACTTAGATGATCATCCCTTGCTCTACGCTTTGCATTATCAGATTGTCTTCCTTGTGAAGCCTGAGCATGGGGACATGATTTCCATTAAAATAAATCAACTAGGCTAACACTGAGCAAAACTGCTATACTGAGGCCAAGGAGCAAAATGGGGCGTAGGTCCTGGAAATCTGCTTTAACAGCCAGTAAGCTGGGTGGATAAGCAAAAGGCTAATAGGGTTGCCATAATGGTGGAAAACCGTGTAGCATTCGAGTCTTCTATGAAGAACATTTGATTTACCTTTTTATCCTACCTGAAGCTAGCAACTGAAAGAGAGGCCCCAGGCAAAAGGCAAACGCAGTAGAGCCCAGCTTTTGCCTTCTACGTCCTACATAGTGCTTAGGAAAGTTAGAAGAATTTATAAAAATGTATCTATATTTAGTGCAACCCATTTTCTGACATTATATGGAGAGATAAAATTACCAACAGAAAAGTTATGGCAGCTAAACTTGAACATACTTAGGGTACTTTCACACTAGCTTTTTGTCTTTTCTGGTATTGAGTTCCGTCACAGGAGCTTTATACCGGAAAAAACCTAAGTTTTATCCTAATGCATTCTGAATGGAGAGCATCCATTCAGTATGCGTCAGTTCAGTCCCTCTTACATTTTTTGGCCGGAGAAAATACTGCAGCATGCTGCAGTTCTCTCTCAGGCCAAAAATCCTGAACACTTGCCGGAATGCCGGATCCGGCATTAATTTCCATTGAAATGTATTAGTGCCGGATCCGGCATTAAGTGTTCCGGCAAAACGGATCCGGTCTGCGCATGCGCAGACCTTTTAAAAATTGCAAAAAAAAATTTAAATACCAGATCCGTTTTTCCGGATGACACTGAAGAGATAGATCCGGTATTTCAATGCATTTGTCAGACGGATCCGGATCCGTCTGACAAATGCCATCCGTTTGCGTCCGGACCTGACTGAATCCACTTCCGCAAGTGTAAAAGTATCCTAAAAATAATGAGTACAGCCACTACTGGGAGGCATGACTGTATTTACAATAAGTCACATGAGGGCAGGTGCCTAGGGTGTCAGGAAGTGGTGGGGTGGCACATCACAGGTTGCAGGCCCTTAGCAGACAATTGTCTGTCACACACAGAAGCAGAAGTGCAACCACTGCTATATGGTGGCTCAGCAAGTGTTCTAATGATATGTTCAAACAATGTCCTGATGCATTCTTGTCCTGACACAGAGTCTGAACAGACGAAGAGCTAGAAAATGTAATCGTGATGTATTCCAGAAATACTGCTTAGGAAAAGCTGTAAGATGAATGCTAACTCCTATTTGGGGGATTTACTCCTTATTGTCTCCTGTGGTTTCCCTGGCCCTGGACACCATCAAAGTGAAGGAACAGGAGCCAGACATGTCCCATCCAGTTTCAGTCTGTTCAAATGGGCTAATCCACATATCGCACCAGAAATGTCCTACAACAGTCAGAAATTTCAGGAATGCACATGTCCCGTGTGAAACTTCAGTGTAAAAGTTCAGTGAGTTAGGCTGAGTTCACATCACTGTGAAAGTTTTCTATATTTCAGATCCGACTGAAAACCCCAAAAAACTGATCTTGTATTTTAAGCATCCATTATGCTGAGATCTGTTATTTAAGACCCACATGAAGTATATTTTTTTCTGTCTAAAATAATGGATCTCACACAAATTGCTAAAACTGTTAAAAAATTATAATAACTGATGCTTAACCCCTTAACGCACAGCACCGTGCCTGCCCAATCTGCGGCAGGGGTCCAGCAGTCACTAATAGCCGGACCCCTGCTGTATGCGTCAGCATCAGTGAAAACACAGATGCCGGTGCATTAACCCTTGATGTGTCTCCGCTGCTGTGACGGGGACCCTATGGCAGGGAAGGCAGCCCCCTGGATCTCACAGGCAAGCAGGCTGAAGTGTATTACAGTGTGTATTACAGAAGTATTGTAATGCATTGTAAAGGGGATCAGACCCCCAAAAGAAGTAAAAAATCTAAAAAAAAAAACTTCCTTTTCCCAAAATAAAGTAAAAAAATAATATATTTTGAAATAGGGGAAAAAAAGTCAAGTAGACATATTAGGTATCGCTGGGTCCATATTGACCGACTATAAAAATATAACATGACCTAACCCCTCAGATGAACACCGTAAAAAAAAAAATAATAAATGAAAACTGTCCTAAAAAAACATTTTTTTTTTGTCACCTTACATCACTAAAAGTACAACACCAAGCGATCAAAAAGTCGTATGCCCCCTAAAATCATACCAATCTAACAGTCACCTCATCCCGCAAAAAATGAGCCGCTACCTAAGACAATCGCCCAAAAAATAAAAAAAAATATGGCTCTCAGCCTCTTGCACACGACTATATGGCTTTTTCAGTATTTTGCGGTCCGTGTGCATTCCGTTTTTTGCGGAACCAAAGAGCTGGCCCCTGATAGAACTGTACTATACTTGTCCGCTATGCAGACAATAATAGGACATGTTCTATCTTGGAACGGAAATACGGAAACTGAAGGCATACGGAGTACCATTGAAATGAATGCTTCCGTATACGGAACACAAAAAACGGAACATAAACGGGGGGGGGGGGGGAAAAACGTTCATGTGCAAGAGGCCTCTGGACTATGGAGACATTAAAACATGATTTTTTTTTTGGTTTCAAAAATGCTGTTATTGTGTAAAACTTAAATATATAAAAAAGTACACATATTAGGTATCACTGCATCCGTAAGAACCTGCTGTATTAAAATATCACATGAATTAACCCCACAGGTGAACACCGTAAAAAATAAAAAATAAATTGTCACCCTACATCACAAAAACTGTAATACCAAGCGATCAAAAAGTCATATGCACCCCAAAATCGTACCAATCAGTCATCTCATCCCGCAAAAAATGAAACCCTACCTAAGACTATCGCCCAAAAAATAAAAATAAACTATGGCTCTCAGAATATGCAAAGAAATTACAGAAAAAAGATAATATAATGCACTTAATAAAATAGATGCAAGCATTATATATGGACCAAGCCCTCACTCTGATGTAATAAAATCTGAGACACTTGGCCAATATATTTTGATCAAAACACTCTCAGAATATGCAGATACTAAAAGTAGATTTTTTTCAAAAATGCTTCATTATGTAAAACTGAAACAAACAACCATAAAAAGTATACATATTTGGTATTTTCACGTCCGTAACAGCCTGCTCTATAAAAATACCACATGATCTAGCCCAGTGATGGCGAACCTATGGCACGGGTGCCAGAGGCGGCACTCAGAGCCCGCTCTGTGGGCACCCGCACCCTGGAGAAAGTCTATGGTGTACCAATATGCCTTTGACTTTTCCTGCCATTCATCAGTGCAGGACATGCTATGAACAGTACATGGAAGATATATGAAATTGGTGTTCAGGTTAAATTGCCGTGTTGGCACTTTGCGATTAAATAAGTGGGTTTTGGGTTGCAGTTTGGGCACTCTGTCTCTAAGAAGTTCACCATCACTGATCTAACCTGTGAGATGAACATTGTAAATAACAAAAAATAAAAACTGTGCCAAAACAGCTATATTTTTTATCTTTCCTCACAAAAAGTATAATATAGAGCAACAAAAAATCATATCTACCCTAAAATAGTACCAAAAAACTGCCACCTTATCCTGTAGTTTCCAGGGAGGCATCAAGGGGTCTTCAAATGTGACATGGCAACTTAAAATGATCCCAGTGAAATCTGCCCTCCAAAAACCATATGGCGTTCTTTTCCTTCTGCGACCTGCTGTGTGCCTGTACAGTAGTTTACGACCACCTATGGGGTGTTTCTGTAAACTACAGAATCAGGGCAATAAATATTGAGTTTTGTTTGGTTGTTAACCCTTGCTTTGTTAGCAGAAAAAAAATTGATTAAAATGTAAAATCTGCCAAAAATGTGAAATTCTGAAATTTCATCTCCATTTTCAATTAATTCTTGTGGAACACCTAAAAGGTAACAAAGTTTGTAAAATCAGTTTTGAATACCTTCAGGGGTGTACAGGGAGTGCAGAATTATTAGGCAAGTTGTATTTTTGAGGATTAATTTTATTATTGAACAACAACCATGTTCTCAATGAACCCAAAAAACTCTAATATCAAAGCTGAATATTTTTGGAAGTAGTTTTTAGTTTGTTTTTAGTTTTAGCTATTTTAGGGGGATATGTGTGTGCAGGTGACTATTACTGTGCATAATTATTAGGCAACTTAACAAAAAACAAATATATACCCATTTAAATTATTTATTTTTACCAGTGAAACCAATATAACATCTCAACATTCACAAATATACATTTCTGACATTCAAAAACAAAACAAAAACAAATCAGTGACCAATATAGCCACCTTTCTTTGCAAGGACACTCAAAAGCCTGCCATCCATGGATTCTGTCACTGTTTTGATCTGTTCACCATCAACATTGCGTGCAGCAGCAACCACAGCCTCCCAGACACTGTTCAGAGAGGTGTACTGTTTTCCCTCCTTGTAAATCTCACATTTGATGATGGACCACAGGTTCTCAATGGGGTTCAGATCAGGTGAACAAGGAGGCCATGTCATTAGATTTTCTTCTTTTATACCCTTTCTTGCCAGCCACGCTGTGGAGTACTTGGACGCGTGTGATGGAGCATTGTCCTGCATGAAAATCATGTTTTTCTTGAAGGATGCAGACTTCTTCCTGTACCACTGCTTGAAGAAGGTGTCTTCCAGAAACTGGCAGTAGGACTGGGAGTTGAGCTTGACTCCATCCTCAACCCGAAAAGGCCCCACAAGCTCATCTTTGATGATACCAGCCCAAACCAGTACTCCACCTCCACCTTGCTGGCGTCTGAGTCGGACTGGAGCTCTCTGCCCTTTACCAATCCAGCCACGGGCCCATCCATCTGGCCCATCAAGACTCACTCTTATTTCATCAGTCCATAAAACCTTAGAAAAATCAGTCTTGAGATATTTCTTGGCCCAGTCTTGACGTTTCAGCTTGTGTGTCTTGTTCAGTGGTGGTCGTCTTTCAGCCTTTCTTACCTTGGCCATGTCTCTGAGTATTGCACACCTTGTGCTTTTGGGCACTCCAGTGATGTTGCAGCTCTGAAATATGGCCAAACTGGTGGCAAGTGGCATCTTGGCAGCTGCACGCTTGACTTTTCTCAGTTCATGGGCAGTTATTTTGCGCCTTGGTTTTTCCACACGCTTCTTGCAACCCTGTTGACTATTTTGAATGAAACGCTTGATTGTTCGATGATCACGCTTCAGAAGCTTTGCAATTTTAAGAGTGCTGCATCCCTCTGCAAGATATCTCACTATTTTTGACTTTTCTGAGCCTGTCAAGTCCTTCTTTTGACCCATTTTGCCAAAGGAAAGGAAGTTGCCTAATAATTATGCACACCTGATATAGGGTGTTGATGTCATTAGACCACACCCCTTCTCATTACAGAGATGCACATCACCTAATATGCTTAATTGGTAGTAGGCTTTCGAGCCTATACAGCTTGGAGTAAGACAACATGCATAAAGAGGATGATGTGGTCAAAATACTCATTTGCCTAATAATTCTGCACGCAGTGTAGTTTCTAAAATGAGTTCATTTTTGGGTGGTTTCTATTATGGAATAAATTGTTATAAGATTAGGTGCACTACTGTGGGGGAAGCAAACAGTAACATCTGACTAACCCTCACACTGATGTTAAAAATGAGACATTAGCCAGTATATCCCTATATTAAGGACATACCTGAGCCTGCACACCATGCCAAGGTTTCTCAACTGGCACGGGACTTAACGCTAAACCTACCTGTACCATATGGGTAGTACCAGGAGCCAGTGGGCAAAATACAGCAGCGTAAGGTCCGACTCACAGCACAGCTCCCAGTTCCCTCCAGTGTGACTAACCACACATACAGTACAATGGCTCCGGATGCATCCTAGGTGCATTGTGGCAAACCCGCCTGAGTAGGTACGCAATTGCAGTCAGTTTTGACTGCAATTGCGTTCCGTTGTTCAGTTTTTATCGCGCGGGTGCAATGCGTTTTGCACGCGCGTGATAAAAAAACTGAATGTGGTACCCAGACCCGAACTTCTTCACTGAAGTTCAGGTTTGGGTTCGGTGTTGTGTAGATGTCATTATTTTCCCTTATAACATGGTTATAAGGGAAAATAATAGCATTCTTTAATACAGAATGCTTAGTAGAAGGTCAATTGAGGGTTAAAAATAAAAAATTAACTCACCTCCTCCAATTGATCGCGTAGCTGCCGGTTTCCTGTTCTTTCTTCAGGACCTGTCAAAGGACCTGTGGTGACGTCACTCAGCTCATCACATGGTCCATCACCACGGTGATAGACCATGTGATTGGACCATGTGGTGTGATGTCACCACAGGTCCTTTAGCCGGCAGCTCATGATTAAAGAAGTAAGAAGAGATCGGCAACTACGCGATCAAGAGGAGGAGGAGGAGAGTTATTTTTTTTATTTTTTTTAACCCTCAATTTACCTTCTACTACTGTATTAAAGAATGCTATTATTTACCCTTATAACCATGTTAATGTGAATAGACTGTCATCTTAGCAACCATGCGTGAAAATTGCACCGCATCCGCATTTTCTTGCTATTTTCACGCAGCCCCATTCACTTTATAGGCGGCCTGCATTGAGTGATAAACGCACAATATAGAGCATGCTGCGATTTTCACGCAACGCACAAGTGATGCGTGAAAATCACCGCTCATGTGCACAGCCCCATAGAAGTGAATGGGTCCGGATTCAGTGCGGGTGCAATGCGTTCAGCTCACGCATTGCACCCGTGTGGAAATCTCACCCGTGTGAACCCAGCCTTAGAGTCCCACCTATGGCTGGCTAATATGTTGCAGGCCTCACAAGTGCTCCTAAATGCTGCCTATGGATGGTAATCAAGGCGCATTTAAATTGGAGTTTATACACCTCCAAATGTAAATATACAATTTAAATGACAAAAATATGTGGTCTCAAAAGGCAGGAAATGCTCAACCCCAAATGCAGTTGTGCGGGCTCATATATGTCCTTAATATAAGGATATACTGGCTAATGTCTTATTTTTAACATCAGTGTGAGGGTTAGTAAGATGTTACAGTTTGCATCCACCACAGTAGTGCACCTAATCTTATAACTATTTATTCTATTATTCTGCATCCACACATTTTACCATCTGGTGTAGGATGTCTCTGTTGCACTTGTGGTCTGCTGCTGGCATCCTCCATTGTATGCATTTTTTGCTGGGGATTGCCCTTAGCAACAGACCACAAGCGCAGTATCCAGGGGCGTAGCTAAAGGCTCATGGGCCCTGGTGCTGATGTTCAGCTTGGGCCCCCCCACCTTCCCTCAGTGCTTTATGTCAAGGGGCAGGGGTGCGCAAGGATTATAATGTATACTTGTACAGAAAATGTATGGAGGTTACACCATGCCGAACAATATAACCCCTGTGGGGTGGATGGATGGATACATAGATATGAGATAGATATACTTATATACAGCCTGCACCTATATACAGTCTACACGGTGTAGACTGTACATAGGTGTATACTGTATATAGGTATTATGTGGGCACATAGTCTACAACTAACGCAAATACAGTGCATTGATTTACGCAGTACAGTATGCATTATACAGGACTCCAGAGCTGCATTCACAATTCTACAGGGCTCAGAACTGAAGATTCCCAGTACTGCTTATATCCCTTATATATGTAAGATCTACACATTGCTTTTGCACATGCGGTAATCTAATATAGGGAAAACTGTGTGGCTAACTGCAGTAGGCTGGTTTCACATGTGCACTACATACATCTGTAATGGATTTGCCACATGTGGCTGTACCATTAGGTGTGTATCTGTAAGCAAGCTACTCCATTGTTTCCAAGAACAACCAGCAGAATTGTGAACATAGGTCCAGTATATAATACAGGAAACATCAGTGGAAATTCCAGTGATCCAGTAAACTATTATTTGGATCTGCTGCATGCTTAGCAGTGATCCTAACCTGGATAGACCAGTGAAAAGCAATGCAGGCCAATTCCTTCAAGTCCACATGCTGATCTTCTCAGTCTACAGCATGTGAACTTAGGATCACGCCGCCGCCCTGGGCCTCACCTCACTCACTGCTCACCGTCCTCTTCCGGCCAGTACAACTCTGCCGCGGCCACAGGGAGTGGGACCACTCCCTCTCCTGCACGCACATCTCTGCTAGGCTCTGCCCCCCTATGTGAAGCGGGCCGCGCAGATCTAGTTAAATAAAGCTTTACTCTGTCTCTCCAGGCTAGCCTTTTTATTTTTTTTGCGCCTTCTGCTCTCCAATCGCTGGGAGCTAGTATCTTGTGCCTGTGCTGTATCTCCTGGTCTCTGCGCTTTCTCGGTAGGATTCTGTACTGCTTGGAGCACAGCAGCAGATTCACTGAGCAAGTGCTGAGATCAGAAGATATAGTGTAGGCATGAGATGAGTCGTCTCAGCGTTGGACACAAGAAGACAAGGTTAGATAAAATATTTAGCCCTGACAATCCAGGGGGAGGGACTCGGCTGAGGGCGGGGGGACAAACTGGTGCGTTTACGGCTATGGCCATCCCCTCTGTGCCCCAGTAAGGTAATTTGCATACAAATGCATTTTTTCTCAGCAACGTGGGGCCACGTATAGTCATAAGGGTATCATTTTTATCAGCATGATCAACCTTACCAGGATGTACTCCTGGTTTAATAAGGTTGGTTATGCTGATTGATGCTCTTTAAAATGGAACTTTAGATTGGAGTCAGGTAACATCTGTGTTGCAAAAACAGTCTTCAAGGTTTTCAGCGCTGCTTGCTACTTGTTCTTTCTTTATTGCCTGAGGTTACTTTCTAGTGAACAATATGTGGTGATTGAAGGACACACACTGCCTCCTGTTAGCCAGGAAACATTTAGTCATGAGCTCTATGAGCAAGTAGCTTTACTACGGGATACAAAGGATGAAGACTCCATAGGAAAGGACAGGACAAATCTCAACAAATAAATCTAAGAGGTACAGATAAAATCAACTAACCTGAACTGCATGATCTCGCATGTGGGCAGGCATCTCTAATGTGGCATCTTGAGTAATATTGGCTTAATCTGTGCATTTCCCATTGAAAGCCTGCTATCATAGACAAGGACATGTGCAGTAGCTGCGGAAAAGAAAAAAGACGAGGGAGGGAGCTTCCTAGTTTAAAAGGCTCGTCCAGTTTTCTCATATTGATGACCTATCCTCAGGATAGGTAATTATTATTAGATTGGCTGGGGTTCGACTCCCGGCACCCCTGCCGATCAGCTGCCCGAAGAAAATGAATGGAACTGAGCAGCTGTAATAACACTACTGCAATGTCAATGGCGAGGAGATAAACTACATAGAGAACGCAGCGCGAGGGTGCTGGGAGTTGAACCCCCGCCGATCTGATATTAATGACCTATACTGAGGATACTTTAATATTGCTGTGTCAAGCAATATGTAGGTGTTGTGATCCAAAGCACTATGGCGTAGAGTTATCAAAACCGATGTAAAGGAAAACTTGCTTAGATGCCCATAGCAACCAATCAGATTTTATGTTTGATTTTTCAGAGCTCCTTTGGAAAATGAAAGCTAAAATCTTATTGGTTGCTATGGACAACTGAACCAGTTTTTCTTTACATCAATGTTTTATAAATATCACCCCTCACCCCCCCCCTTCAATATAACTGGTTCAGTTTTGCATCAGGGGCCACGCTTTCAGTGATGGCTGTCCACCTGCTCTTGTTACTTCCTGCCTACAGGTATTCCACAGGTATTTCTTTTTCTAAGGGTACATTCAAACTTGCGGCAGAGGATCCGGCGATCTGGACGCAAATGGATGCATTTGTGAGACGGATTCGGATGTGGATCCATCTCACAAATGCATTGCAATAACGGATCCGTCTTTCTGGTTGTCATCCAGAAAAACAGATCCGGTATTTATTTTTTTCACAGATTTAATGGTCTGTGCATGCGCGGATCCATTTTGCTGGAACACTTGGGGCCGGATTCATTTCAATGGAAATTAATTCCGGCAAGTGTTCAGGATTTTTGGCCAGAGAGAGAGAAAACGGCGGCATGCTGCGGTATTTTCTCCGGCCAAAAAACGTACGAGGGACTGAATTGATGCATACTGAACGGATTGCTCTCTATTCAGAATGCATTAGGATAAAACTGATCAGTTCTTTTCCGGTATTGAGCCCCTAGGACAGAACTCCATACTGGAAAACAAAAACGCTAGTGTGAAAGTACCCTAAGAATAGTCCTATAACCTCTATTCAAACATAGAACAAAATAAAGCAAAAATGTAATCTTCAGTGGAAGAATTTTACTATACAAACCAGATTTTGTGTCTGTCAGCCAGCAATAATACACTGCAGGGAACAGTCTCTGCCTAAAATGGAAAAGTATGGTGGTCTTTGTCTCAGATGTCTCTTATTTCCTGACATGGAACTTTTTGCAAATGTAATTTGAAAGAGAAAGCCATTGGGTGATTTGATTTTGAGAATGTTATGATTACCTCTTCTGCTGGCTGTTTTATTTTATTCATATTTATGAGTAGTTGTAATGAATTAACAACCAAAAAGTAAAAAATATATTTTAATGTGTGTGAACAAGGACTGCAAAAAAGTGTTTTGGTAATAATGAATGCAGAAAGAATTAATGAAATATCAGTTGTTATACTAACATCCCTCACATTAGTATTTTCCCAATTGATGACCCTTTTGCCCTCCCTTCATGCCTCATTTGCAGCAATAAAAAAAAAAAAATAAGTTACCCAACCCATTCCCATGTCGAGCGCTGGACTTGGTCCACTTGCTCCACAATTTGTACTGTTCTGCCCAGCTTCTACCTAGTGTTGTCAGCAGTTTAACTTGGCCAAAACTGCTGATAGACATCCTTTTAGCAAATTAAGAGGGTGCTTTTAAAAAGAACATTTGGATATACACTCACCTAAAGAATTATTAGGAACACCATACTAATATGGTGTTGGACCCCCTTTTGCCTTCAGAACTGCCTTAATTCTACGTGGCATTGATTCAACAAGGTGCTGTTAGCATTCTTTAGAAATGTTGGCCCATATTGATAGGATAGCATCTTGCAGTTGATGGAGATTTGAGGGATGCACATCCAGGGCACGAAGCTCCCGTTCCACCACATCCCAAAGATTCTCTATTGGGTTGAGATCTGGTGACTGTGGGGGCCATTTTAGTACAGTGAACTCATTGTCATGTTCAAGAAACCAATTTGAAATGATTCGAGCTTTGTGACATGGTGCATTATCCTTCTGGAAGTAGCCATCAGAGGATGGATACATGTTCTCATTCTGTTTACGCCAAATTCGGACTCTACCATTTGAATGTCTCAACAGAAATCGAGACTCATCAGACCCGGCAACATTTTTCCAGTCTTCAACAGTCCAATTTTGGTGAGCTCGTGCAAATTGTAGCCTCTTTTTCCTATTTGTAGGGGAGATGAGTGGTACCCGGTGGGGTCTTCTGCTGTTGTAGCCCATCCGCCTCAAGGTTGTGCGTGTTTTGGCTTCACAAATGCTTTGCTGCATACCTCGGTTGTAACGAGTAGTTATTTCAGTCAACGTTGCTCTTCTATCAGCTTGAATCAGTCGGCCCATTCTCCTCTGACCTCTAGCATCCACGAGGCATTTTTGCCCACAGGACTGCCGCATACTGGATGTTTTTCCATTTTCACACCATTCTTTGTAAACCCTAGAAATGGTTGTGCGTGAAAATCCCAGTAACTGAGCAGATTGTGAAATACTCAGACCGGCCCGTCTGGCACCAACAACCATGCCACGCTCAAAATGGCTTAAATCACCTTTCTGTCCCATTCTGACATTCAGTTTGGAGTTCAGGAGATTGTCTTGACCAGAACCACAACCCTAAATGCATTGAAGCAACTGCCATGTGATTGGTTGACTAGATATTTGCATTAATGAGAAATAGAACAGGTGTTCCTAATAATTCTTTAGGTGAGTGTATTTCCGATCATTTGCTAGGAAAATACTTCACTTTCGTACGGGTTGGTATTACTGATTGTAATGTGAATTGACTTCAATCCGAATTTCAGGAAAAATTTGGTTTGCCATGAAGCCGAATGTGATGACGTCACCATGCCCAGGCAGCGTGATGACTTTACCATGAGAGAGTTTGTGCGGTGTCTTCAATCAAGATGGCCACTACGGCCTCTGTGCGATTTAAATTGACAAGGTGAGTATGTGTGTTTTTTTTTTTTTTACCGGATTAACCCCCGATTCTAATTCTAGCATCAGATGCCACTATCAGAGTTGAACGCGGCATCTGTGGGGTTCAATGACGGGGCCGTGCTATCGCCTTTCCCCATCATTGCGCCCGCAACATACGAAGAAATGTGCTTCATGACAAAGAAATTAGTCTCAAATCGAATTTCTTTGTGAATTCGGCAAAGCATTTTCTCATAACTTCGCTCATCACTAATCCGGATCCTTAGGCAAAAAATTCCAAAACTGCTGACCACTTTTTTGGACGATTAAGGCTACTTTCACACTAGCGTCGGGGCTCCGCTTGTGAGCTCCGATTGAAGGGTCTCACAAGCGGCCCAGAACGCATCCGTCCAGCTATCAATGCATTCTGAGTGGATGCGGATCCGCTCAGAATGCATCTGTCTGGCAGCGTTCAGCCTCCGCTCCGCAGACACCAGACGGATCCTCTCTGAACGCTAGTCTGAAAGTAGCCTAATATTAATGATTATTAATCGGTAGGGATGAGCGAATCGACTTCGGATGCTTAATCCTAAGTCGATTCGCATAAAATTTCGTTTTAAGTCTACTTTCACACTCGCGTTTTGGCTTTCCGTTTGTGAGATCCGTTCAGGGCTCTAACAAGCGGTCCAAAACGGATCAGTTTTGCCCTAATGCATTCTGAATGGAAAAGGATCCGCTCAGAATGCAGCAGTTCAATCTCCATTCCGCTTTGGATACGGACACCAAAACGCTGCTTCTATTACACAATCTGGCACAATAGAAAATGAATCCGTCCTCCATTGACTTTCAGTGGTGTTCAAGATGGATCCGTCTTGGCTATGTTAAAGATGATACAAACTGATCTGTTCTGAACGGATCCGTCCATGAAGGATCCGCACAAAACGCAAAAGTAGCCTTAATACTGTACGGAGCAGGAGCTCTGTACAGTATTAGAATGTACTGGCTCTGATGAGCCGAAGTTATTACTTTGCGAAGTCTTGCGAGACTTCATGTAATAACTTCGGAAATTAATCAACATTAATCCACATTTTTTGGGGATCAATTTATTTATATGGGACCGCAAAAACTGTGGACCGCACACGGATATCATCTATATGCTGTCCGCATCTGTGTGTCCATCTTGCTAATTATAGAACATGTCCTATCGGCCATTTCTACTATTGGAACTGATCAAAATGTGGCATGGTAAAATGCATACGGTTGTGTGCATGAGGCCTTAGGGCTCATGCACACGACCGTAGCCTGTTCTGCGGTCCGCAAATTGCGCATTCTCAAAACACTGGTACCCACCGTGTGCGTTCCACATTTTGCAGAATGGAATGTCTGGCCCATAATAGAACGGTTCTATCATTGTCAGTAATGTGGACAAGAATATTATATGTTATATTTTTGGCGGATGCCACAGAACGGACATATGGATACTGTCCACATCTTTTGAAGTGAATGAGTCTGCATCAAACCCGCAAAATATGTGGAGAAAAAATACGTTCATGTGCATGAGCCCTTAGTCTTACAACACAGCTGTCTTTCACTGCAGACCCAAACATGCTGAGACTGTCAACAGTGTAAGCGATGGGGAAAACCCAGCAGTGACCAGTACATATTTTTTTTTTTTAGCATTCAGCTGTAATCTATAGACGAAATCTGTCAGTAAGCATTTGATTTCCATACAGATCTACTACTGGATACTACATAGTGCCTCTTCACGGCGATCTGTAGATGGGTAAATCGGGACAGGTCCTCTACAGCAAGCTCTATGTATCCATGTTGAACAGCAGATCCCACTCTATTAAGGCCTCATGCACACGGCCGGGTCCGCACTATGCAGGCACTGGCCATGGGCTCCCCGCATCACGGATGCAGACCCATTCACTTGAATGGGTCCGCAATCCGGAGATGAGGTGCGGAACGGAGGCACGGAAGCACTACGGAGTGCTTCCGTGGTGTTTCTGTCCGTGCCTCCGCAAATTTTCAATTTTTATTTTTTTTACAGTGCGGACGGATCACGGACCCATTCAAGTTGAATGGGTTTCGATCCATCCCGGCCACCGCACGGATGTTGCCCGTGCATTGGGGACCGTAAATTGCGGTCCTTATTGCACGAAACAGCCGCTCAACGGCCGTGTGCATGAGACCTAACTCTGATTTCGCTAATTGTATAGGATTTTTTTTTCTGAACATTATATAGTCTATACCAAAGTAATAGGAGGCATGCCCATTCCTTCAGATTTCCTCCCATATAGTGTATTATTCTAATAACATATTTTGTGTTCTTTCTGATGACAAAGGAGACACAAACTGCAGGGAAAGAATGGCTAACCATAACCACATTTCTTTTTGTGCAATGTCATACTAAAAAGGTAAATTGTTTTTAATGAAGGCAACATGACTTAGGAATTGCACCGTAATAAGCCCCCTTTTCACTTTGGTGTAGGTTTGTTACTGTCTGTAGTAAGTAATGCTTTCTTAATTCTTTAGGTTTAGACCATTTTTTTCCAAGAGTAAAATGACATCCTCAAGTGTGCACGGTTGCATGAGCACTAATTTGGTACTTTGTATGCTTCTCCGGTCTGTTTGTGGCATTTAATGTTCTAACATCTCTTTGGTTGGTTGGATCCATATGTCATTCAAATGGGAAACTGTAGCTTGGCATTGGCTTGACACTCACTCAGCCATGGCACACAATGATAGAATTATGAAAACTGTGTGTCTGTTCATTGGACCATTGGGATTTACAAGCATTATTCCTAGATGGGCTTAAATACAACATTGCTAAGCCTTGGCTGACACTTTCTTTCTTTTTTAGATTGTGGATGGCAGATTTTCATTTTATTTTATTTTTTGTGTTTTTGTGTGTGCACTGCTTTTGGATCACAGTGCTATAATCACCTTATGTCTATTAATCAAAGTATGTTCTGTCAAAAACTTTAACAAAGTACAATGTAATTTCATTTCCTGTCAAATGTTTTTTCCCCCTTAACCCTTCCAACCTTTTTGCGATTTTGTTTTTCATTCCATGGCTCATTTTTTGCAGGCCAATCTATACTTTCAATGTTATCATTCTGGGGGGTATGTGACATTTTGATCACTTTTAATTCAATTTTTTGTGAGGTGAAACGACCCAAAAATTGCAAATCAATTTTCTTTTTTTGTTTGTTTAGCAGTTTATCATATGCAGGGGTGGATTAAGTGCAAAATAGGCCCGGGGCTGTCTACCCAACTTGGGCCCCTCCTTCCATTTTAGTTTTTTAGTTTTTTTTTTTTTTTGTATGAAGAGGCTGCGGTGCTTGGTGAGCGCCACAGTCTCTTCCTGGGCCATATGACATCTTCAGATTAAAAAAATACCCCAAATTAACCAAAATTGGCTAAACTGAAAAATCTTGTCGCCAAATTTCAATACGTATAATTATAATAAAGAAGACCACAGCACCACTTACCTCTTAGATTCAGGGATATCTCCTGTCATGTATTCCTTCGCTTTCCTTCTCTCCTCCATTTGACCCAGACTGCCATGACTAATTCTTTCAACCGCATCTTGTCTCTACAGAGGTTATTACACAGACACGTTATATTTATAAATTTTTCCATCATCCTACCCATCTACTACATCCTAGTTTCCCCCACACTAACCCCCCCCCCACAGTTGTTTCCCCCCACACTGCCCCATATAGTAATTTCCAACACACTGCCCCCACATAGTAATTGCCCCCACACTGCCCCATATAGTAATTGCCCCCACACTGCCCCATATAGTATTTTACACCACACTGCCCCCACATAGTAATTTCCACCACACTGTCCCCATATAGTAATTTACCCCACACTGTCCCATATAGTAATTTCCACCACACTGCCCCCACATAGTCATTTCCACCACACTGCCCCCACATAGTAATTTCCACCACACTGTCCCCATATAGTAATTTACCCCACACTGCCCCCACATAGTCATTTCCACCACACTGCCCCCACATAGTCATTTCCACCACACTGCCCCCACATAGTCATTTCCACCACACTGCCCCCACATAGTAATTTTCCCCATATAGTAATTTGCCCCCACATAGTAATACCTCCATAATAATTTTCCTCCACCTAGTAATATGCCCCCACACAGCCAGCCCCAATATAGTAATTTCCCCCGATATACTCTCCCTAATGTCCTCCTGTGTCCCCCACCCCCATGTCCCCCAAAGTTGGCACATAAAAAAAAATAAAAGCTAAATACTCACCTATGTCCAGGCTCGCAATAGCAGGCGCACACACGTCACTATGCTGCGTCACGGCACAGGCGCGCAATGACGTCATCACGCCTGCCTATGCCGGGATTTCACTACCACATAGGCCTCGACGCAGTATGTGGGCGTTCGGGTCGGCGTTGGGCTCCCGAGCGATGCTGGGGCGGGGCTGCAGACCCTCATGCCCCTATTATAATCCGCCATTGACCATATGGGATAAATATTTTTATATTTTAATATATTAAATATTTTATATTTTTAGTAACAGTGTTTTCACACAAGGTGATGCCCATGATGCAAGCATGTGTGTGCGCATCAGGATTGGAAGAAATATTTGTCAGCTGAACAAGCATTTGGCCAACACCATTCTTATGTGTATCATTGATTTTAGGCAGGATTTGCTTACAAGTCCCTGTGTGAACCACAAAGCTAGAAGAATCAGTGGAGACATACTGTAGAAACACGTACACCTCAAATCTAGAAGTGAATTCAGTCATTTGGTTGTCTGCTTCACTGTTACTTTTAATAAATGACCCCCATGCTTTATATATAATGAAATGCTGATCTTTTCTCTTTTATTATCCATGTATGCATCACAGCTCTGACTGTAAAGATATTTGCATAATGTGTATTTTGTACTAATTATTTAAAGAGCAGCTTCACTTCACAGATGGCTTTCCAAAATGTAGCCCTTTTAATTTACACATTTTTTCATCTTATTAAATTTTTAGCTGTAGAGATGAATGTGGATGGTAGATTATTTTCTATACATGAATTCAGCTAACTGTTTTGCTGGAGCTCAGCTCAGGCTCTGGGAAAAGTACTTAACTAAGGGGAGGGGGGGTTCTGCTTTAGCTGCTCATATCTCCTGATTGGTAGCAGCTAGAGCCGTCAGTCCAGGCTTTTATACAAGACCAAAATGACAGCATTAGCACAACTTAATAAGGAGATATCACTGTTAGAAATCGTGCCAGGAATAGACACAGTAAAACCTGCTTTTACTTTCACTTTCAGCTGCATTCACTGCATCCCTAATTCTAGCAGCAATATCTTCCCATGTTGTGAAGATAATCTTGGAATGCCAGCTTTCAAACAATATAAAGCTCATATCTCTAGCTGCTACCAATCCAGATATATTAGCTGCCCCCCTCCCTTTCAGTCTGGAGGAGGAGTGGGGGCGGAGCAGTTGGGGAGCTCACAGCCTACAGGAGGAAAGAAATAATAAAAATATATAAAAATGTATAATTTTCATCATTGTAGTGACCGACCTAATAAAGTTATGCTATTTATACCACACAGCGAACGCCATAAATAAATTCCACAAAATAATGTTAATAATGGCAGGTGTGTGTGTATATATGTATATATACCTGTATTTTTCGCTCCATAAGACAAACTTTTTTCCCCTCGAAACTAGGGGAAAAATGCCCCTGCGTCTTATGGGGCGAATACTAATAAGCGCTTCCATTATGGAAGTGCTCATTAGTACTCAGTGGACCAGGAAGCGATAAAGGCTCTGTACTCATCGCTTCCTGGTCGTTGGCTGTGCAGTGGCTGCACACAACGCGAAGGTGCTCTGTGACCTCACGCTGTGCGCGCCAGTTCACATCACAGCCGACAGCAGGAGGAAGAGGATCGCACTAGAGGAGAGGAGCGGCGGCGTCCAGGAGCAGGAGAGGTAAGTGGTTTATTTATTTAGTGATCTGAGGCTGGGGGGCTGCAGAATAATGGCTGGGGGACTGCAGAATAATGGCTGGGGGCTGCTGAATAATGGTTGTGGGCCGATATGAGACATGGAGGACTGTGAGCTGAGGTCTGATTAATATTGGGGGTCTGATTGGTGGTCTGAACTGAGGTGTAATGAAATTTTATTTTTTCTTATTGTCCTCCTCTAAAACCTAGGTGCATCTTATAGGGCGAAAAATACGGCCAAAAGTTTTGAGAATTACATAAATATTGGAAATTAGAAAAGTTGCGGCTTATGTTTTTATAATAGCAATTTGCATATACTCCAGAATGTTATGAAGAGTGATCAGATGAATTGCATAGTCCTTCTTTGACATGAAAATTAACTTAATCCCAAAAAAAACTTAAAACTGAATTTCATTGCTGTCATTAAAGGACCTGCTGAGATCATTTCAGTAATCGTCTTCTTAACTCAGGTGAGAATGTTGACGTGCACAAGGCTGGAGATCATTAGGTCAGGCTGATTGGGTTAAAATGGCAGACTTGACATGTTAAAAGGTGGGTGATGCTTGAAATCATTGTTCTTCCATTGTTAACCATGGTGACCTGCAAAGAAACGCGTGCAGCCATCATTGCGTTGCATAAAAATGGCTTCACAGGCAAGGCTATTGTGGCTACTAAGATTGCACCTCAATCAACAATTTATAGGATCATCAAGAACTTCAAGGAAAGAGGTTCAATTCTTGTTAAGAAGGCTTCAGGGCGTCCAAGAAAGTCCAGCAAGCGCCAGGATCGTCTCCTAAAGAGGATTCAGCTGCGGGATCGGAGTGGCACCAGTGCAGAGCTTGCTCAGGAATGGCAGCAGGCAGGTGTGAGCGCATCTGCACGCACAGTGAGGCGAAGACTTTTGGAAGATGGCCTGGTGTCAAGAAGGGCAGCAAAGAAGCCACTTCTCTCCAAAAAAAACATCAGGGACAGATTGATCTGCAGAAAGTATGGTGAATGGACTGCTGAGGACTGGGGCAATCATATTCTCCGATGAAGCCTCTTTCCGATTGTTTGGGGCATCTGGAAAAAGGCTTGTCCGGAGAAGAAAAGGTGAGCGCTGCCAACAGTAAAGCATCCTGAGACCATTCATGTGTGGCGTTGCTTCTCATCCAAGGGAGTGGGCTCATTCACAATTTTGCCCAAAAACGCAGCCATGAATAAAGAATGGTACCAAAACACCCTCCAACAGCAACTTCTTCCAACAATCCAACAACAGTTTGGTGAAGAACAATGCATTTTCCAGCACGATGGAGCAACGTGCCATAAGGCAAAAGTGATAACTAAGTGGCTCGGGGACCAAAACGTTGACATTTTGGGTCCATGGCCTGGAAACTCCCCAGATCTTAATCCCATTGAGAACTTGTGGTCAATCCTCAAGAGGCGGGTGGACAAACAAAAACCCACTAATTCTGACAAACTCCAAGAAGGGATTATGAAAGAATGGGTTGCTATCAGTCAGGAATTGGCCCAGAAGTTGATTGAGAGCATGCCCAGTCGAATTGCAGAGGTCCTGCAAAAAAAGGGGCCAACACTGCAAATACTGACTCTTTGCATAAATGTCATGTAATTGTCGATAAAAGCCTTTGAAACGTACGAAGTGCGTGTAATTATATTTCACTACATCACAGAAACAACTGAAACAAAGATCTAAAAGCAGTTTAGCAGCAAACTTTGTGAAAACTTTTGGCCACGACTGTATACCCCAAAATGATTCCTAAAAAAAACGAACTAATCGCACAAAATAAAAATAAAACTTTTGAAGAAAAAATAAAGTTATGCTGGAACACGAAGGGGGGAAATGTTACTGGTCCTTGACAGTATCCTACACAGTACTGCATAAGCAGTTTCAGTGTATTATAAATTGCGTGATAATGTCTCTTAAATGCCCCTTTAAGCGTTTTTGTCCTCCCACCCAGAGTTTGTTTTTTACAGTTCAACAGTTGCTAACTAAAGAAATAGGTTTAGAGACAACTAGTTTTCCTTTTTATTTTGGGTTTGTACATGTTTATTTAGCTTTTTTGTTTTACAGAAAAACAGCCCCTTTTTGATTTAAGTTGGTTTTGTAGGAGGCAAATGCCGCCAATTTGTCAGTTTTTCTTATGATACACATAATATACAGTATTTGATTCTTATGCTATTCTATCCAGTAGAAAATAAAAATAAAACTGTTGTTACTTTTTTTTTTTTTTTTACCATTTTTGGTGCTTTGAAGATCACATGTCGGTGTTATAAACAATTCTGAGTATTTAACATTAAAAAGTTCCACCAATTTCCCATGGATACGTCTCTTAACCACTTACCGTCACGCTAACGCCGAAAGGCGTCATTTCTGCGGCGCTCCCAGGTCACACTAACGCCGATTGGCGTCATCTCGCGTGAGCCGAGATTTCCTGTGAACGCGCGCACACAGGCGCGCGCGCTCACAGGAACGGAAGGTAAGAGAGCTGATCTCCAGACTGCCAGCGGCGATCGTTCGCTGGCAGGCTGGAGATGTGATTTTTTTTAACCCCCTAACAGGTATATTAGACGCTGTTTTGATAACAGCGTCTAATATACCTGCTACCTGGTCCTCTGGTGGTCCCCTTTGTTTGGATCGACCACCAGAGGACACAGGTAGCTCAGTAAAGTAGCACCAAGCACCACTACACTACACTACACCCCCCCGGTCACTTATTAACCCCTTATTAGCCCCTGATCACCCCTGATCACCCCATATAGACTCCCTGATCACTCCCCTGTCATTGATTACCCCCCTGTCATTGATCACACCCCTGTAAAGCTCCATTCAGATGTCCGCATGATTTTTACGGATCCACTGATAGATGGATCGGATCCGCAAAATGCACACGGACGTCTGAATGGAGCCTTACAGGGCCGTGATCAATGACTGTGGTGATCACCCCATATAGACTCCCTGATCACCCCCTGTCATTGATTACACCCCTGTCATTGATCATACCCCTGTAAAGCTCCATTCAGACGTCCGCATGATTTTTACGGATCCACTGATAGATGGATCGGATCCGCAAAACACATACAGGAGTCTCCCTGGAGCCTTCCAGGGGGGGTGATCACCGCATATAGACTCCCTGATCACCCCCCTGTCATTGATCACCCCCCCCTGTCAGGCTGCATTCAGATGTCCGTATGATTTTTACGGATCCACGGATACATGGATCAGATCCGCAAAACACATACGGACATCTGAATGGAGCCTTACAGGGGCATGATCAATGACTGTGGTGATCACCCCATGTAGACTCCCTGATCACCCCCCTGTCATTGATCACCCCCCCCTGTCATTGATCACCCCCCTGTCATTGATCACACCCCTGTAAAGCTCCATTCAGACGTCTGCATGATTTTTACGGATCCACTGATAGATGGATCGGATCCGCAAAATGCATACGGACGTCTGAATGGAGCCTTACAGGGGCGTGATCAATGACTGTGGTGATCACCCCATATAGACTCCCTGATCACCCCCCTATCATTGATTACCCCCCTGTCATTGATAACCCCCTGTAAAGCTCCATTCAGACGTCCGCATGATTTTTACGGATCCACTGATAGATGGATCGGATCTGCAAAACACATACAGGCGTCTCCCTGGAGCCTTCCAGGGGGGGTGATCACTCCATATAGACTCCCTGATCACCCCCCTGTCATTGATCACCCCCCCTGTCAGGCTGCATTCAGATGTCTGTATGATTTTTACGGATCCACGGATACATGGATCGGATCCGCAAAACACATACGGACATCTGAATGGAGCCTTATAGGGGGGTGATCAATGACAGGGGGGTGATCACCCCATATAGACTCCCTGATCACCCCCCTGTCATTGATCACCCCCCTGTCATTGATCACCCCCCTGTCATTGATCACCCCCCTGTCAGGCTCCATTCAGACATTTTTTTGGCCCAAGTTAGCGGAATTTTTTTTTTTTTTTCTTACAAAGTCTCATATTCCACTAACTTGTGTCAAAAAATAAAATCTCACATGAACTCACCATACCCCTCACGGAATCCAAATGCGTAAAATTTTTTAGACATTTATATTCCAGACTTCTTCTCACGCTTTAGGGCCCCTAGAATGCCAGGGCAGTATAAATACCCCACATGTGACCCCATTTCGGAAAGAAGACACCCCCAGGTATTCCGTGAGGGGCGTATTGAGTCCATGAAAGATTGAAATTTTTGTCCCAAGTTAGCGGAAAGGGAGACTTTGTGAGAAAAAAATAAAAAATATCAATTTCCGCTAACTTGTGCCAAAAAACAAAATTTCTATGAACTTGCCATGCCCCTCATTGAATACCTTGGGGTGTCTTCTTTCCAAAATGGGGTCACATGTGGGGTATTTATACTGCCCTGGCATTCTAGGGGCCCCAAAGCATGAGAAGAAGTCTGGTATCCAAATGTCTAAAAATGCCCTCCTAAAAGGAATTTGGGCACCTTTGCGCATCTAGGCTGCAAAAAAGTGTCACACATCTGGTATCGCCGTACTCAGGAGAAGTTGGGGAATGTGTTTTGGGGTGTCATTTTACATATACCCATGCTGGGTGAGAGAAATATCTTGGTCAAATGCCAACTTTGTATAAAAAAATGGGAAAAGTTGTCTTTTGCCAAGATATTTCTCTCACCCAGCATGGGTATATGTAAAATGACACCGCAAAACACATTCCCCAACTTCTCCTGAGTACGGAGATACCAGATGTGTGACACTTTTTTGCAGCCTAGGTGGGCAAAGGGGCCCATATTTCAAAGAGCACCTTTCGGATTTCACAGGTCATTTACCTACTTACCACACATTAGGGCCCCTGGAAAATGCCAGGGCAGTATAACTACCCCACAAGTGACCCCATTTTGGAAAGAAGACACCCCAAGGTATTCCGTGAGGGGCATGGCGAGTTCCTAGAATTTTTTATTTTTTGTCACAAGTTAGTGGAAAATGATGATTTTCTTTCTTTTTTTTTTTTTTCATACAAAGTCTCATATTCCACTAACTTGTGACAAAAAATAAAAACTTCCATGAACTCACTATGCCCATCAGCGAATACCTTGGGGTCTCTTCTTTCCAAAATGGGGTCACTTGTGGGGTAGTTCTACTGCCCTGGCATTCTATGGGCCCAAATGTGTGGTAAGGAGTTTGAAATCAAATTCTGTAAAAAATGACTAGTGAAATCCGAAAGGTGCTCTTTGGAATATGGGCCCCTTTGCCCACCTAGGCTGCAAAAAAGTGTCACACATCTGGTATCTCTGTATTCAGGAGAAGTTGAGGAATGTGTTTTGGGGTGTCTTTTTACATATACCCATGCTGGGTGAGATAAATATCTTGGTCAAATGCCAACTTTGTATAAAAAAATGGGAAAAGTTGTCTTTTGCCAAGATATTTCTCTCACCCAGCATGGGTATATGTAAAATGACACCCCAAAACACATTCCCCAACTTCTCCTGAGTATGGAGATACCAGATGTGTGACACTTTTTTGCAGCCTAGGTGGGCAAAGGGGCCCATATTCCAAAGAGCACCTTTAGGATTTCACTGGTCAGTTTTTACAGAATTTGATTTCAAACTCCTTACCACTCATTTGGGCCCCTAGAATGCCAGGGCAGTAGAACTACCCCACAAGTGACCCCATTTTGGAAAGAAGAGACCCCAAGGTATTTCGTGATGGGCATAGTGAGTTCATAGAACTTTTTATTTTTTGTCACAAGTTAGTGGAATATGAGACTTTGTAAGAAAAAAAAAAAAAAAAAAAATATCATCATTTTCCGCTAACTTGTGACAAAAAATAAAAAGTTCTATGAACTCACTATGCCCATCAGCGAATACCTTAGGGTGTCTACTTTCCGAAATGGGGTCATTTGTGGGGTGTTTGTACTGTCTGGCCATTGTAGAACCTCAGGAAACATGACAGGTGCTCACAAAGTCAGAGCTGCTTCAAAAAGCGGAAATTCACATTTTTGTACCATAGTTTGTAAACGTTATAACTTTTACCCAAACATTTTTTTTTATCAAAGACATGTAGAACAATAAATTTAGAGCAAAATTTATATATGGATCTCGTTTTTTTTGCAAAATTTTACAACTGAAAGTGAAAAATGTCATTTTTTTGCAAAAAAATCGTTAAATTTCGATTAATAACAAAAAAAGTAAAAATGTCAGCAGCAATGAAATACCACCAAATGAAAGCTCTATTAGTGAGAAGAAAAGGAGGTAAAATTCATTTGGGTGGTAAGTTGCATGACCGAGCAATAAACCGCTAAAGTTGTGGAGTGCCGATTTGTAAAAAAGGGCCTGGTCTTTAGGGGGGTATAAACCTGTGGTCCTTAAGTGGTTAAAATGAGCAAGTTCCAGACTTGGTGCTGGCACTGTTTAATATTTCTTTTGTATTCAGTATTATTTCCATGTTCTTTTCCTGCTTTACTTACCAAGTTCTATTTTACCTGTTTTTGTACCTCATTGTGCTGTATTTTTATGTTTTGAAGGGTGTTTGTTTTATGTGCTTTGGAACAGGAGCTTATACAAATCTCCCCTAAAAGCAGAGCCACACAGATGCATTAAATTGTTAAAAACATAAAACCAACTCCCTATTGAGAAAGTTAGGATTTACAGTCTGTTTTACGATAAAAAGTAAAAATCTTTGTAGGATTTTAGTTAGGTTTTTTTTTTCTAAAAAAGAAGAAAGAATAACTCTACTACAATAGCTGAATGGTTATCAGCATTGAGTCTTGAAGAAGAGAGATCTGGTTCACAGTTCAGGATCAGAATAATCTGATGAACTATTTGTTTAATTACATGAAATGCACTTGAGAAAAAAAATCTCAGTGATCTTGAAAGCTTGTGCTCTTTGCTATCTACTTGATCTAATTACTAGAGTTGAGCAGACACCTGGATGTTTGGGTTCGACGGGTTCGGCCGAACTTGAGAAAAGTCAATGGGGACCCGAACTTTTGAGCACTAAAATTGCTGTAAAAATGTCATGGAAAGGGCTAGAGGGCTGCTAATGGCATCAAAATGTATGGCAAGTGCTCTGAAAACAAATGTGGATAGCGAAATGACTTTAAATAGCATAAAATAGGTAAAAATAAAAAATAATAATCTTGATCTAGGAGGTCGAGGTCCATATGGAGTAGGAGGTTGAGGAAGCAGTGGATGTGTCGGTGTAGGTGGAAGCGGCGGTGGAGGAGGAGGTAGCCTACACTGCTTTTTGGTTTTAAATTTTATTTTTAAAATTGGGGTACACCCCAAAACATTGGAAAATATAACCTATGATAACCTCCTCCAGTCATGCTAAACACACGTTCCGACAATACACTGGCTGCAGGGCAGGCCAGCACCTCCAAGGGGTAAAGGGCAAGCTCAGGCCATGTGCTCAATTTGGAGACCCAGAAGTTGCAGGGGCTGACCCCTGTCAGTCAGTTCGTGTAGGCGTGTGCAAACTTACTGCCCCACCATGTCGCACGTCCCCGTGATGTTCACGATCCAATTTGATATCTGCTCTATCAACTTTTGATGTTCTTTTATGCGCCTACCATGGTGATCACGGGTGGCTGGTAATCAGGGTTCCAGGCCAGAGAGGGAGCGTGAGAAAGAGAGACGACATCCAAGGGAGGATTCGTTTTTTCAAATTTAAAATTAGAGTTGAAATATGGGAGAAATTATTAAAGCATAAAAGTGTGACAACTTTTCAAAGTTTAACCTCCTTCAGGACACATGATGTACCGGTACGGCATGTTGTCCTGGTACTTAAGGACACATGACGTACCGGTGCCATCGGGTCCCCATGCGGCTGTAGGGGGGACCCGATGGCATGGAAGGCAGCGCGATGCCTTCCGGTGACGAGCCTGTGAGATCCAGACCCCTGGATCTCACAGGCCGGAAGCTGTATGAGTAATACTCACAGTATTACTCATACAGCCTATGCATTCCAATACAAAAGTATTGGAATGCGTTGTAAAGGGATTAGACCCCCAAAAGTTTAAGTCCCAAAGTGGAACAAAAAATAAAGTGAAAAAAGAAAGTTGAAAAAATAAAGTCCCCCCCCCAAAAAAATTTAGTTTCAAGTAAAAATAAACAAAAACATCATTTTCCCCAAATAAAGTAAAAAAAAATTGGTAAAAAATAGGGGGGGGGGGGGGGGGGGAGTATACATATTAGCTATCGCCGCATCCGTATCGACCGGCTCTATAAACATATCACATGACCTAACCCCTAAGATGAACACCATAAAAAATAAAAACTGTGCTAAATAAACAATTTTTTGTCATATTACATCACAAAAAGTATAATGGCAAGCAATCAAAACGTCATATGCACCGCAAAATAGAGCCAATCAAACGGTCATCTCATCCCGCAAAAAATGAGACCCTACCTAAGATAATCGCCCAAAAACTGAAAAAACTATGGCTCTCAGAATATGGAGACACTAAAACATGATTTTTTTTTTGTTTCAAAAATATTATTGTGTAAAACTTACCTAAATAAAGTATACATATTAGGTATCGCCGCGTCCCTATCGACCAGCTCTATAAAAATATCACATGAGCTAAACCCTCCGATGAACATTGTAAAAAATTTTAAGTAAACACTGTGCTAAATAAACCATTTTTTGTCACCTTACATCACAAAAAGTGTAATAGCAAGCGATCAAAAAGTCACACGCACCCCAAAATAGTGCCAATAAAACCGTCCTCTCATCCCGCAAAAATCATACCCTACCCAAGGTAATCGCCTAAAAACTAAAAAAATTATGGCTCTCAGACTATGGAAACACTTTTGCTTAAAAAATGAAATCATTGTGTAAAACTTACATAAATAAAAAAAAAAGTATACATATTAGGTATCGCCACGTCGGTGATTAACCCTTGCTTTGTTACTGGGAAAAAATGGATTAAAATGGAAAATTTCCCAAAAAATTGCAATTCTGAAATTTCATCTCCATTTGCCAATAACTCTTGTGGAACACCTAAAAGGTTAACGACGTTTGTAAAATCAGTTTTGAATACCTTGAGGGGTGTAGTTTCTTAGATGGGGTCACTTTTATGGAGTTTCTACTCTAGGGGTGTATCAGGGGGGCTTTAAATGAGACATGGTGTAAAAAAAAAAAAAAAGTCTAGCAAAACCTTCCTTCCAAAAACCGTATGGCATTCCTTTCCTTCTGCGCCCTGCCGTGTGCCCGTACAGCGGTTTATGACCACATTTGGGGTGTTTCTGTAAACTACAGATTCAGAGCCATAAATATTGAGTTTGGTTTGGCTGTTAACCCTTGCTTTGTAACTGGAAAAACATTATTAAAATGGAAAATCTTCCCAAAAAGTGAAATTTTGAAATTGTATCTCTATTTTCCATTAATTCTTGTGGAACACCTAAAGGGTTAACAAAGTTTGTAAAATCAGTTTTGAATACCTTGAGGGGTGAAGTTTCTAGAATGGGGTCATTTTTGGGTGGTTTCTATTATGTAAGCCTCGCAAAGTGACTTCAGACCTGAACTGGTCCCTAAAAATTGGGTTTTTGCTTCTAAACGTCTAAGCCTTGTAACATCCCCAAAAAATTAAATATCATTCCCAAAATGATCCAAACATGAAGAAGACATATGGGGAATGTAAAGTAATAACTATTTTTGGAGGTATTTCTATGTATTATACAGGGTGGGCCATTTTTATGGATTCAATATACTAATGTGCCACAAACAGGAATTTAATATCACCAACCATTCCCATTTTATTAAGGTGTATCCATATAAATGGCCCACCCTGTAGAGAAATTGAAATTTGGAAATGTGCAATTTTTCATTTTACCAGTGTCATGAAGTACAATATGTGACGAAAAAACTATCTCAGAATGGCCTGGATAAGTCAAAGAGTTTTAAAGTTATCAGCACTTAAAGTGACACTGGTCAGATTTGCAAAAAATGGCCTGGTCCTTAAGGTGAAATAAGGCTGTTCCTAAAGGGGTTAAGCATTGAATGAAAGGATGTGGCACGCATTAATTACTGAATAATTTATTAAATTTTATTCCTTGTCACCTATGCATAGCAGGTGTTTATTTACGTCTAAAATTGTATAATGTCAACCCAAGAATGTAACTGAAAAATTATTGAAATTTATTAAGCTGTCAACTTATATTACACCCAAAAATTGGTGAATTTCACCCAAAAATGTAACTGACAATTTTTTTTTTTAAACCTGTCTACTAGGTATAGCAGTGGTACATCACACCCAAAAATTTGTGAATTTTCACCAGAAAATGTAACTGACAAAGTAGTGAAATGATACAAAATAAAATACGTACAAATAAATTAAAAAAATGTGATTTAGGAGGTGGAGTTCCATATGGAGTAGGAGTTTGAGGAGGCTGTGGACGCAGCGGTGGAGGAGGACGAGGTAGCCAACACAGGTTTTTGCTTTTAATTTAATTTTTAAAAATTGGGGTACACTCTAAAAGAGTGTGAAATATCCAAAATACAAGAATGAGCAATTCCGCTGCAGTATTACAATGGCTGGTTAGTGGTATACATGTCTATTCTGCACAAGGTACAGACAAGTCCTGAGGGATCCATGCCTGGTTCATTTTAATGAACGTGAGCTTGTCCACATTGGCTGTTCAGATAATACACTGGCTGCAGGGCAGGCCAGCACCTCCAAGGTGTAAAGGGCAAGCTCAGGCCATGTGCCCAATTTGGAGACCCAGAAGTTAAAGGGGGCAGACCCGTCATTCAGTACGTGTAGGCGTGTGCACACATACTTCTCCACCATGTTGGTGAAATGCTGCCTCCTGCTAAGACGTTCCATATCAGCTGGTGGTGCTGGTTGTTGTGGCGTGCAGACAAAGCTTTTCCACATTTCGGCCATGCTAACCCTGCCTTCTGAGGTGCTGGCGGTGGCCCAACTGCATTGGCGACCTCTTCCTTGCCCTCTGCCTTCGTCTTGTGCTTCCACTGTGCTTCCGCTCAGGTGGGAATGCCACCGGCAGCGCATCTACCAGCGTGCGCTAGTACTCGTGCATCTTACGATCACGCTCCAGTGAGGGAATTAAGGACGGTACGTTGTCCTTGTAACGGGGATCCAGCAGCGTGGCCACCCAGTAATCAGCACAAGTTAGAATGTGTGCAATTCGGCGGTCGTTGCGGAGACACTGCAGCATGTAATCGTTCATGTGTGCCAGGCTGCCCAGAGGCAACGAAAAGCTGTCCTCTGTGGGAGGTGTATCGTCTGTGTCCTCTGTATCCCCCCCATCCACGCACCAGTGATGGCCATAAGCTGGTCTGGGTGCCACCCTGCTGTGAACATGGTTCCTCCTCCTCCATCTCCTCCTCGTCATCCTCCAGAACTGTGCCTTGGCTGGAAAATTGTGTACCTTGGGTTTGTGGGTGCAGGAACCCACCCTCGGAGCAACTTGGGAATGGCCGGAAACCCTACGAAATGATCCCTTCTCCTCCTCCTGTGCCACATCCTCTTCCATCATCGCCAGGAGCGTTTTTTCAAGGAGGCATAGAAGTGGGATAGTAACGCTGAGAACAGCGTTATCGGCACTGGCCATGTTGGTGGAGTACTCAAAACAGCACAACAAGTAACACAGGTCTCGCATGGAGGCCCAGTCATTGGTGGTGAAGTGGTGCTGTTCCGCCGAGCGTCTCACCCGTGCGTGCTGCAGCTGAAACTCCACTATCGCCTGCTGCTGCTTGCACAGTCTGGCCAGCATGTGCAAGGTGGAGTTCCACATTGTGGGCACGTCGCATATGAGGCGGTGAGCGGGAAGGCCGAAGTTACGATGCAGCGCTGACAGGCGAGTAGCAGCAGGGTGAGAACGCCGAAAGCGCGCACAGACGGGCCGCACTTTATGCAGCAGCTCTAATATATCGGGGTAATTTTTAAGGAATCTCTGCACTACCAAATTCAGCACATGCGCCAGGCAAGGGATGTGCGTCAAACCGGCTAGTCCCAGAGCTGCTACAAGATTTCGCCCATTATCGCACACTACCAGGCCGGGCTTAAGACTGACTGGCACAAATCACTCATCGGTCTGTTGTTCAAGGCCCGTCCACTGCTCCTGCGCGGTGTGGGGTTTGTCCCCCAAACAGATAAGTTTTAAAACTGCCTGCTGTCGTTTACCCCTGGCTGTGCTGAAGTTGGTGGTGAAGGTGTTACGCTGACCGGATGAGGAGCTGGCTGAGGATAAGGAAGCAGAGTAGGAGGAGGAAGCAACAGGAGGCAAACTGAAGCGCCCTGCAATCCTCGGTGGTGGAAGGACATGCGCCAAACTGCTATCCGCCTCAGGCCCAGCCACCACTGCATTTACCCAGTGTGCTGTTATGGCGATATAACGGCCCTGACCATGCTTACTGGTCCACGTATCCGTAGTCAGGTGCACCTTGCCAGAGATGGCGTTGCGCAGTGCACACCTAATTTTGTCCCCTACTTGGTTGTGCAGGGAACGGATGGCTCGCCTTGAAAAGTAGTGGCGGCTGGGCACGACGTACTGTGGGATAGCCACCGCCATAAGGCCTTTAAAACTCTCCGTCTCCACCAGACGGAATGACAGCATTTCAAAGGCCAGTAATTTAGAAATGCTGGCATTCAGGGCTAGGGATCGCGGGTGGGTAGGGGGTTACTTCCTCTTCCTCTCCAGCGTTTGGGAGATGGAGAGCTGAACACTTCCGTGGGACATTGGGGAGATGCTTGGTGACCAAGGTGTTGGTGTTGCTGGCAGATCCTCTGTTTGCGGGGTGGCAGGTGGCACTGTCACTCCAGAGGTGGATGAAGAGGCCGAGACTCCAGCAGAAGAGGAAGCAGGAGGAGCCAGAGACCTTTCTTGGTTTTTGAGGTGTCTACTCCACTGCAGCTCGTGCTTTGCTTAAATGCCTGGTCATGCAGGTTGTGCTCAGGTTGAGAACGTTTATGCCTCGCTTCAGGCTCTGATTGCACAGCGTGCAAACCACTCGTGTCTTGTCATCATCACATTGTCTGAAGAACTGCCACGCCAGGGAACTCCTTGGAGCTGGCTTTGGTGTGCTCGGTCCTTTATTGCGGTGGGCAGTAGCAGGCGTACAGTCTAGGGGACGGCCGCTCCGCTTTTGCACCCTGCTCCCTCTTCTGCTGTGCTGGTGGCTCTGTGCGACCACCGCCTCTACCTCCAAACTACATCGGTCACTCGCATGACCTTGATTCCATGTGGGGTCGAGGACCTCATTGTCCTCCACTTCATCTTCCACCCAGTCTTCACCCCTGCCTTCCTTGTCGGTCTGCACACTTTCGAAAGCCCCAGCAGTTGGCACCTGTGTTTCGTCATCATACGAGACGTGCTGCGATGGTCCTCCCATGTACTCATCTTGAAAGATAAGTGGTTGGGCATCGGTGCACTCAATCTCTTCCACTTCTGGGGCAGGGCTAGGTGGATGGCCCTGGGAAACCCTGCTAACAGAGTCATCAAAAAGCAGAAGAGACTGCTGCATAACTTGGGGCTCAGACTGCTTGGCTGATTTGCAAGGGGGTGAGGTGAAAGACTGATGGACATCGGCTTCAGGTGCCAACTGTGGTCTTTCAGCAGGAGACTGGGTGGGAGACAATGTGAAGGAACTGGATCCACTGTCAGCAACCCAATCTACTATCGCCTGTACTTGTTCAGGCCTCACCATTCGTAGAGCCGCATTAGGCCCGACCAAATACCGCTGCAGGTTCTGTCGCCTTCTCGCACCTGAGGAAGGGGTTTCACTCGTGCGTGTAGCTGGCACAGATCGACCACGTCCTCTCCCTGCAACAGGAGCTCCACCAGCAGCACCATGACCTGGGCCACGTCCCTTATTTGACGCTCTCCTCATATTTTTTGAATTTAGGATCTTGCCCTAAATAGGTGTTTAATTAATAGTAGAAAAGAACGACAGTATGTAAAGGGTGTATCTCACACGGCCTGAACCAGACTAGGCCTCAATTAAAGATTTGTTTGGCCAAAATGGCTGTATTTCAAATACCTGAATCAAACCCCTGTATGTAGAGGGTGTATCTCACACGGCCTGACCCACTGTATGCCTGAATTCAATATTGGTGCACCAAATGGCGGTATTTCAAATCTCTGAATCTAACCCAAATGTATTAAGGGTGTATCTCACAATGACATATGCAGCAAAGGCTGCCAAATAAACTTTTTTTGCCCAAACGGGTGTTTGTTTAATAACTAAATATGGCAGCGGTATATAACCCAGGAATTTCAAACGTGCTTATGCTGCAAGGCCTGAAAGTGTGTATTTTGCCCCAAAAAGGGTGTTTTATTAATGAAAGAATATAAGCCCTGTATATACAGGCTGTATCTCACACAGCCTGACCCACTGTAGGCCTGAATTAAAGATTTATTCGCCAAAAAAAGCCTGTATTTCAAATGTCTGAATCAAACCCCTGTATGTAGAGGGTGTATCTCACATGGCCTGAACCTCCTGTAGGCCTGAATTAAATATTGGTGCACCAAGTGGCGGTATTTCAAATCTCTGATTCTAAACCAAATGTATTAAGGGTGTATCTCGCAATGACATCTGCATCAAAGGCTGCCAACTAAATATTTTTTGCCCCAACGAGTGTTTGTTTAACAACTGAATTTGACAGCAGTATATAAGCCTGTAATTTCACACATGCTGATGCTGCAAGGCCTGAAAATAGTGGTTTTTGGCAAAAAAGTGTGTTTTTAAAACTCCAGAAAATGATGGCTGTATTTCTAGCTTAAATTGCACACTGACTAATCCAGATGTTGTATATTGGCCAAAAAGTTTGTTTTTGGTAACCGAATATGAAAGCTGTACATATTAAACTTGAATTTAACACTTGCAGATCAGGAAAATACCGTTTTTTGGCAAAAAAAAGTGTGTTTTTAAAACCCCAGAAATTGATGGCTGTATTTCTAGTTTAAATTGCACAGTGACTAATCCATATGTTGTATATTGCCCAAAAATTGGTGATTTTCAATGTCCCAAAAGCTTAGATGCAGTGCTGGTGCACTGAGCTTGCATAAAATGCTCGCCGCCGCCCACCTAACTAAGGCTCAGTTCACACCTGAGCGTTTTACAGCGCGTTCCTACGCGCTGTAAAACGCTCAACAAGGAGAAACCAATGCTTCCCTATGGGAATGGTTCTCACCTGGGCGTTTTACAGCGCGTACGATCGCGCTGTAAAACGCCCGACGCTCACACAAGTACAGGAGCGTTTTTTTGGGCGCTTGTCGCGCGTTCCCGTACATAGACTTTCGGGAACGCGCGACACTGTGTGCACACTTGTCTCTGTATGCGCGCTTGTAAACGTCCGTACAATCGCGCATACAGAGCGCTCCTTTCAGAACGCTCAGGTGTGAACTGAGCCTAACAGAGGGATAAAAGTTTTTTTTTTTTTTTGGTCAATGGGCTCAGGGCAGGGTAAAAAGATTGTGCCCTGCACCCACACAACTATTTCTATGTAGATGGCTGAGTTAGATTCTGTCCTACTCTCTCCCTGAAATCACATGTCCAGCAGCATCCTCTCCCTACACTTGTAACAGCAGAGTGATGTGCTTCGCTACGTGACTGAAGCTTATATAGAGCCTGGGTCACATACTGCTCTGGCCAATCACAGCCATGCCATTTGTAGGCATGGCTGTGATGGCTTCTAAGGTCAGACAGTTAAACGCTTGTCGATTGGCTGCTCTGCAGCCTTTCAAAAAGCGCAAAGAAAGCACCGAACCCGAACCCAAACTTTTACTGAAATGTTCGGGTCCGGGGTCCAAAAATCCTAAAGTTCAGTACGAACCCGAACTTTACAATTCGGGTTCGCTCAACCCTACTTATTACTTTTTCTGTCCTTTTGATACTATACAGGTTTCCAAGTCTTAAAGTGTCACTTGCATGGAAATAGTTATCTGCTTGAGGGCTGATTGAGCTGTTTAAGTAACCAGTGAATTTATAGGGAGAAAAACTCTATAAAAATATGAAACTGAAGACAATGCTGTTTAATGATTACCCCTAGGGTGCATCAATTTTCATTTAAAGAGGATCTGTCACCAATCCTGCCATGTCTGTTTAGGTAAATAATTGCAGTTCACATTAAATGACAATTCTGGAGCATCTATTCTTTTGACTCTATGTTGTGCTATTCTTTTATGCCTGCTAGACGTTTATGGGTAAAAGGTGCTAATGGGAGTTACCAGTTGGGTAACACCCATCTATACCTTAATCCATAAACTTCTAGCAGGAATAAGAGAAGAATCACACAACATAGAATCATAGGAATAGAGATTCAAGAATGATTGCATGGGCAAGTAGGTACTAAAGCAAACCTGTCAGGAGAAGCGACAGCTACTCTTTGTGTAGGCAACGCAGTTGCCGTATTTGTATAAGGGGAGGCTCCTAACCTGCCTAGATAGTCTGGAGGGGGAGAGCGCTTCCTATCCACGGCAACCAGCACCGACGTTGTATTCCTGCTCATGCGCATCTTTCACTTCCAGGATCCCGGCGGCACACTGCACGGCAGTTTGGCTTCTCCTCCATTGCAGCAACAGGCAATCGGCCACATTAACCCGACTCATAGAGGAATCCAGGGGGGTAAATCCGGTGCGCCTGCACCTACGAAGCACGCCACATCTCGCATTTATTTTTCGGCTCGTCTGCCGGAGCGTCCCCACAAGCATAACAAATGGGTGAATGTATACTGCGTGCCGGTCTCTGCTAGCCACATTATTTAAGACAGCTATTTGACACAGGGGCGGCAGGGTCTCACGTACTTTTATCAGCATGGGGGCCACATCAGCACACCCCCTCAAGTGGCATCTTCTATGTTACAGAGTCATTGGTAAGGACCCTAAACTGTCACGTGATACCCACGTTTTTACCTTTATGTTAGAGTTTGGGGATTAACTGACCCCTCCAAAGCATCATTTTCATCCATAGTTCAGTACGGCACGTTCTAAACCAGTTCATCATGTCACATTTAGGTCCAGTGTACGGACCCCGGTTAAGTCGGACTATTTTCAGAGGCCACGTTCACCTTCACTTCATCAAGGTAAATACTATTCCTTGGTTACCATTAGTCAATTCTCAAACGGTCACTTCTAAATGCTTTTTTATTTTTCAGCAGTAACTGGCATTTCAACAATTCCAGTTGGAGCATAGCAGCGATATTAGCAGCAATTGATGATAATAAAAAGCAGGGATATCTTCTAGGGTTGGATTAGTGGCAATAGTTCCATGTATCAATCCCCATATAGTGTATTCCACTGTTTTTATGGAAACTAGGTATCTATACGGTGTAGCAACAATGTAGCAACAATGTTCTTGATTGTAACAGTTATGAGAATTCCGCTACTGAAGTGACTGCAATTGATCGCTAGATGTCTCTTTATATTTCTTCCTTATGCGATACAGATATTCGAATACAGTCTATTTTTTTTAAAATAGGGGATCCTCTATTGTGCACATTAGATATTTTATTTACTCACAGTTCGGCTGTTTTCTGGTGCGGCGTCCCGCTCCTATTCTGAGAACAGACTGACCTTTGTAGTTCGGACCCTCCGGTCACAGCTTGTTTTAAAAGTCGGCGTGCCACATGCTATGGCGGCGTCTCTATTTAATGTTAGTACCGCCCCTTTAGTGTTTGGATCGCCTCTTAACTTCTTTATACCAGCTGCCGGGGTTTCACTTTGTAAATAGTAGGTCAATTTTCGTGAGTTCTTTTTAAGTTAGATTCCTCTTGAAGCGCTCCAGCAATATAATTTCAGTTTTCATATGCTTGTTCACCCAAACATGTTTCGGAGCTCAAACTCGCTCCTTCCTCAGTGGTCAAGCATACTTCACATCATGTCCCCTTTTTATTGTGTGCCGATCTATCGGAAAAACCGGAGTCTAATCCGGAATTGTGTCTTTATATGTTCCATTGTATAAATTTCAGTTCTCTGTTATAGAGATATTTAGATCATTTCTTATTTTATGCTGCTTTCAAATGCTGTTATTTATAGATGTTTTTTTAAGTATTTTTAAGTTGCTTTCAAATACAGTTGTTTATAAATGTAAAAATATTTATTTAAGACAAAGTAAAAACTCTATAAAATATTATAAAATATTAGAGGGGTATATCAATGCGTCAATTATTAAAAATGCATATAACTATAAATACAGTTATGATTATGATCATAAAATGAATTTTCGAATATAAAAATGAATTTAAAAAATAAACTTCCAAGTATAAAAATGAGTTTTCTCTAGAGGTCTCTATTTTTTGAAAACTCGCCACAATCTGGTCACGACCTCAGGCTCCGTTTCCGAGTTAGTCACAAAAAATATAAAAAAATAAAAAATAAAAAAATTTATGTGTATTGCCAGACGAGGGTCAACACCTTTCCCGTCCAATTTTTACCATCAGTGGAGGGTAAATAGGTATTTTTTACTTCATATTCTGCGGCGGGACGCATCGTTCCTACGGGCAACACAGGAGGGTAGTCACTCAGGTAAACTCACTAATCTGTCATTGGTGGTCCGGGCGTCACAGGTAGTCAGCAGGTTCGCTCCAGAGTTTATGCACGGTGCTGTCAACCGGGAGCAGGTCATCAGTGGCAGTCATAACATATTGTATCATTATAGATGGACATGTCACAAGATATGGATGACCAGGGACCTGCATCATCCATCGCAAGCACGGATCTACGATCAGACAGAGATGGTACCCCATCCATGAGATCTTGGACTGTGCCCAAAATTACTGCTGAACTCCTTCGCAGAGGAATTCCTTTCTCTGCGTCAGCCAGGAAGGCCGAATTATTCCGCCTTCTGCAGTCAGAACCTGGCCCCAGTCAAGAAGTGGTGCCTATGTCCACAATTCAAACCTCACTGTCAGTTACATGCCACTATTAATAATATGGCCTCTTCCATGTCCGGCTTTCAGAACCGACTAGAGGCCATCGAAAATAGGGCTTCCACTTCCAGTACTGTCATGCTTCTGAATCCACATCCATAGCATTACCATCCAGTTTCCTTGACATTGCTCCATCGCATTTCATTCCGGCCAACATTAGGCAAGACATCTTAGACTGTAAGGATGTGAATTTGGCATCTTTACTTATAGCATCACATGAGGTCCCAGACAATAAAACCATTGCCTGCGGCGAGGTTTCTGTCATATTAAAATCCAGGGACGTTAGGTTAAATCGCAAACTCAACATCGCAGAATTCGTATTAGCTTTTAGCTTATATAGAGACGTAATTTGTTCCGCTTCCCCTAACCGCCGAGAAGAATTAGATCTCTATCTGTACAAAGTGGTTGACCTAGGGCATAAATACGGGGGAACAGCATTTTATGATTATCACCGGTCTTTCTCAGCTAAAGCAGCGGCATTACTGTGACAATTTCAACACCCTGTCCTTTTGAGCACTCACAACATCTGCGTCATATGGTAATAGTTTTACTTGTGGGATAAGACCTATATGGTCAGATAGGGTTGAAACAATTATACACCATTCACAATAAAATACATTAACATAAAAATATCTAAAATGTTATAAATTGGTACCAATATTTAAACTGATGCCGGGGTGAGAACTAGTTGCCACGCTGTGACAATTGATGTAGTAGTGTCACTACCTATTTGTATCACACACCGCACATTAAATAAAAGCGTCCTGAAAATTCCTCATATGGGGCAATTCAAAGTAACTTGTCTCCAATGCGAAGTGATTCCTCCAGAAATGTTCAATCCAGCCAAAAGAATAATGGCAAAGTCCCAAGCTACAGTTTTGCAATTCCTACCTGGTTCCTGATAGTGTGTCTCGCTGTGTGGCGTCTCACGCTCCTTCCTCGAGGCGAGCGATGCCGGCTGTTTGGGCGTCTTGCGCCGCACGTCTCAGGCCGGTGACGTCACAGTATCGCGGGATCCAGCAGGTAGGAGTCTGATCAGCAATAATCGCTGAAAACTAGATCTGTAGTTATCCGCTGAAGATTCATTCATGCATGGCCATGCAATCCATAAGAGGGTCCAGTAGACTAGGTGGGCGCTTTATCCTTCTCTTTCACCAGACGCGTTTCGGGGCGTCTACACCCCTTCCTCAGTGGTCAAAAGTTTTGACCACTGAGGAAGGGGTGTAGACGCCCCGAAACGCGTCTGGTGAAAGAGAAGGATAAAGCGCCCACCTAGTCTACTAGACCCTCTTATGGATTGCATGGCCATGCATGAATGAATCTTCAGCGGATAACTACAGATCTAGTTTTCAGCGATTATTGCTGATCAGACTCCTACCTGCTGGATCCCGCGATACTGTGACGCCACCGGCCTGAGACGTGCGGCGCAAGACGCCCAAACAGCCGGCATCGCTCGCCTCGAGGAAGGAGCGTGAGACGCCACACAGCGACACACACTATCAGGAACCAGGTAGGAATTGCAAAACTGTAGCTTGGGACTTTGCCATTATTCTTTTGGCTGGATTGAACATTTCTGGAGGAATCACTTCGCATTGGAGACAAGTTACTTTGAATTGCCCCATATGAGGAATTTTCAGGACGCTTTTATTTAATGTGCGGTGTGTGATACAAATAGGTAGTGACACTACTACATCAATTGTCACAGCGTGGCAACTAGTTCTCACCCCGGCATCAGTTTAAATATTGGTACCAATTTATAACATTTTAGATATTTTTATGTTAATGTATTTTATTGTGAATGGTGTATAATTGTTTCAACCCTATCTGACCATATAGGTCTTATCCCACAAGTAAAACTATTACCATATGACGCAGATGTTGTGAGTGCTCACTCTCCCTCTTGTTTTAGTGCTTTATTACTTTGGGATCGGGCACCCAATTCTGAGTTAGCAGCACCCACCATAGCTACTAGGTGAGAGCCACCCGCCTATATATATACAATTACCCTGTCCTTTTGGTCCGTAATTGACACTGAATTGTTTTGTAGGCATTTTTAAAGGCACCCGCATGCACGACCTGCATTTCATACTCCCACTCCGCAGATTGGTGTTCTTCAAATAATCCATCTACGCATGGTACTCCCTTTAAAAATCTTCCGGAGAGTCCCTCTCTAAAACCAACGACAGGAGTGGATAAGTTAGGCAGGCCGATAAAATATTTAGGCAAGACCCAGCTATGTAACAATTTCAACGCTGCAGGATGTTTTTATAGCCAATGCAGATTGTTGCACCTCTGCACAATCGGTTTTAGAGCCCATCCCAAGGTAACATGCCCCCAGAAAGGTCACAGCTCGATGTGACTAGGCGTAGTAAATGTCGAAACCCTTGCCGCTTACTTGGTTGGTTACCCTGACCAAGAGTGGGTCAAATTCATCATAAACGGGTTTACCGAGTGTTTCCACACCGGTTTAATCACGTTACCCCAAATATCCCATGAATGCAGGAACCTACAGCATCCTCATTGTATGTAAGATCCAGCATCCTCCAGATCTTACATACAAAAACAACATATCAAATGGCACAGCTCCTATTACTCTTTAACTCTTGGCCATACTAAAACCTCACGGCCAGGGGAAACAGTGCAGGTTAAATATTTCCCGTCAGGCAACAGTTGGTGTCCGGTTGAAGTTATTGACGCATGGTTAGACACAATCAAATCGGCTCCAGCCGATTCCCCTTTGTTAGCTTTCAAATCTGAGCCTCTCAGCTTAAATACATTCCTAAGACACATACGTATTCTCCTACCCAAGTTAGGCGTCAACCCGCTCAGCATTACCGGCCACTCCTTCAGAATAGGGGCAGCTTCCGCAGCCTCCCAGAATAACATTCCGGTGCACATCATCAAGAGACTGGGTCGCTGGAAGACCTTCTGTTACACGCGTTACATTCCTAATCCTCGGATAGAAATGTCTGTGGCCTTTCAGAAATTGTTATTGTAACTAATTATTAAATGTAGCTCCTTTTCATTGGCAATTGTACTCTGGTCTTTTTGGCCCCTTTTAGGCTACCTTTCATACAGCAGTTTCGCCACACCTCTACCTCTATTAGGCTACTTTCACACTAGCGTTCGGGGCTCCGCTTGTGAGCTCCGTTTGAAGGGGCTCACAAGCGGCCCCGAACGCATCCGTACTGCCCTAATGCATTCTGAGTGGATGCGGATCCGCTCAGAATGCATCAGTCTGGCAGCATTCAGCCTCCGCTCCGCTCAGCAAGCGGACACCCGAACACTGCTTGCAGCGTTCGGGTGTCCGCCTGGCCGTGCGGAGGCAAACGGATCCATCCAGACTTACAATGTTAGGCTACTTTCACACTAGCGTTCGGGGCTCCGCTTGTGAGTTCCGTTTGAAGGCTCTCACAAGCGGCCCAGAACGGATCCGTACAGCCCTAATGCATTCTGAATGGATGCGGATCCGCTCAGAATGCATCAGTTTGGCTCCGTTTGGCCTCCGCTCAGCAGGCGGACACCCGAACGCAGCTTGCAGCGTTTTCGTGTCTGCCTGGCCGTGCGGAGCCAAACGGATCCGTCCAGACTTACATTGCAAGTCAATGGGGACGGATCCGTTTGACGTTGACACAATATGGTGCAATTTCAAACTGATCCGTCCCCCATTGACTTTCAATGTAAAGTCAGGAAACCCTATTAATATACCATCAGATCGGAGTTTTCTCCGATCCGATGGTATATTTTAACTTGAAGCGTCCCCATCACCATGGGAACGCCTCTATGTTAGAATATAACATCGGATTTGAGTTACATCGTAAAACTCAGATCCGACAGTATATTCTAACACAGAGGCGTTCCCATGGTGATGGGGACGCTTCATGTTAGAATATACTGAGAACTGTGTACATGACTGCCCCCTGCTGCCTGGCAGATGCTGCCAGGCAGCAGGGGGCAGACCCCCCCCCCCTCCTGTAATTAACTTATTGGTGGCCAGTGCGGCCCCCCTCCCTCCCCAGTATTAATTGTAACCAGTGCGGCCCCCCTCCCTCTATATTCATCGGTGGCCAGTGCGGATTCCCAGTATTATATATGACCAGTGCGGCCTCCCCCTCCCTCCCTCCCCAGTATTAAATATGACCAGTGCGGCCTCCCCCTCCCTCTATATTTATTGGTGGCCAGTGCGGATTCCAAGTATGGCCTCCCCAGTGTGGCTTCCCCTCTCCCCCCCCCCCCCAATTAAAATCACCCCCCCCCCCCATCATTGGTGGCAGCGGAGAGTACCGATCGGAGTCCCAGTTTAAATCGCTGGGGCTCCGATCGGTTACCATGGCAACCAAGACGCTATTGCAGTCTTGGCTGCCATGGTTACTTAGCAATAAATACAAGCATTATACTTACCTGAAGAGCTGCGATGTGTGTCCAGCCGGGAGCTCCTCCTACTGGTAAGTGAAAGGTCTGTGCGGCGCATTGCCTATTGCACAGACCTGTCACTTACCAGTAGGAGGAGCTCCCGGCCGGACACACATCGCAGCTCTTCAGGTAAGTATAATGCTTGTATTTATTGCTAAGTAACCATGGCAGCCAAGACTACAATAGCGTCTTGGTTGCCATGGTAACCGATCGGAGCCCCAGCGATTTAAACTGGGACTCCGATCGGTACTCTCCGCTGCCACCAATGATGGGGGGGGGTGTGTGATTTTAATTAGGGGGGGGGGGGAGAGGGGAGGCCGCACTGGGGAGGCCATACTTGGAATCCGCACTGGCCACCAATAAATATAGAGGGAGGGGGAGGCCGCACTGGTCATATTTAATACTGGGGAGGGAGGGGGAGGCCGCACTGGTCATATTTTTTATACAGGGAATCCGCACTGGCCACCGATGAATATAGAGGGAGGGGGGCCGCACTGGTTACAATTAATACTGGGGAGGGAGGGGGGCCGCACTGGCCACCAATAAGTTAAATACAGGAGGGGAAGGGGGGTGGGGGTCTGCCCCCTGCTGCCTGGCAGCATCTGCCAGGCAGCAGGGGGCAGTCATGTACACAGTTCTCAGTATATTCTAACATGAAGCGTCCCCATCACCATGGGAACGCTTCTGTGTTTAGAATATACTGTCGGATCTGAGTTTTCCGAAGTGAAAAATCAGATCTGAAATGAACAGTTATGCAAACGGATCCGTTCTGAACGGATGCAAGCGTTTGCATTATAGGAGCCGATCCGTCTGTACAGACACCAGACGGATCCGCTCCTAACGCAAGTGTGAAAGTAGCCTAAGTCAATGGGGACGGATCCGTTTTGAATTTGACACTATATGGCTCAATTTTCAAACGGATCCGTCCCCCATTGACTTTTAATGTAAAGTCTGGACGGATCCGTCTAAAGCTACTTTTAAACTTAGAATTTTTTCTACAATATAATGCAGACGGATCCGTTCTGAATGGATCCAAAGTCTGCATTATATGAGCGGATCCGTCTGGGCAGACCCCAGACGCTAGTGTGAAAGTAGCCTAAGTTAGGCACTCATACATTCTGATAGTCGACCCGAATACAAGTGTAGGCAACGCAGTTGCCGTATTTGTATAAGGGGAGGCTCATAACCTGCCTATATATTCCGGAGGGGGGAGCGCTCCCATTCCATGGCAACCAGCATCGGCGTTGTACCCTCCCTCCCACACCTTACAATCCTTCCATTATCACAGTGCGGCCCCCTTTAGGCTACCTTTCATACAGCAGTTTCGCCACACCTCTACTGCTATTAGTTAGGCACTCATACATTCTGATAGTTGACCAGAAAACAAATGTTGTTTAGCCTGGTCAGTCAATAGCCTATTCCCATAATACTGTGCTTTTACCCCATGGATTGGCTAATGCCAACTGCGAAAATTATCAGACAAAAATAAATTACACATTGACTACTGTCTTTAGTATTAAGAACAATTTTCTGTGCAGTCAGAAAGTCAGTAGGGTTAAAGGCTTACATTTCTATGTTATAACCGAATAAATTAAAATGAGTATGAATGGAGTGTCACTTTTTTACAAATCATACAGTACATTTATTTATTTTATTACTGAATGTGCTGTGTAGACTTGCAGGTCATTGCAAATGTTCAAAATTGTAACAATATTTGCTCTGTGGAAATAGAGCATGAAAGACACTTCCACCAGAATGGAGTATTTTTTTTTTAACTCTGTATTCATAGAAAACATTTTTTTTTTTTTACTTTTTGGTTGTTTTTTATTTTGGCAGTACTATACCATTAAAAACTAGATAAAAAAAATATTGCCCTCTTTAGTAGTCAGCACAGAGAGAGAACTCCTGTATACATAGGGATCCCATTGTTATTTTACTGTTTCAGAGAGGGAAAGATGTTATCTGTTAGATAGTAGATTAGTAGAACTTAAGGTCCCCTTACATGGAACGATATTACAGCAGATTGTCAGGAAAGAAGTGATCCTTCCCGACTATCTGCTGATCGCTATCAGAGGAGACCTCTGCATTTACGCGCAGCGATCCCCCTCCAGATCGCTAATGCCATTGCTCTTGTTGTTTGCCGACAGGAGATCGTCTTTACACAGCACAATCTGCCACTGGGAGACTAGGATTTTTGTGCTCGCACAAGTAGTCCAGTTACCCAAAGAACGAGCGTTTCGCTCATTTATCAGGTAATCAACGTTGCATTTACACCACCTGATCATCGCTAAAGAGCATTACTAAAGGGCCCATGTAAAGGGCCCTTTAGGATAACAGTATGACAACTCTATTGTTCTTTTGATAGGCCTAGATAAAGATGCCTAGATAAGAACATTTCACTGATCAGTTGATTCACTTATCCCCTTCCCTCTCTGACTGCAGTGATGGTCTGCAGCAACGTACACATCTGATGTATTGCTTATTAAATTCTTCAGTATTTATATTTTGTATATTTTTATTCACATTTTTGTGGAGGCTTAAAACTTTTTTTTTTTTATAACTATGTAAAATAATTTACTTCATTACTGACATGTTTGATCCATTTTATAATTTGTAGGAGAACCAAATAATTGAAATGAATACAAATAGTTAAGCATGATTCTGTGAAGCTTAACCGGTATAACTGACTACTGAACTGATATTACTTTATAAACATTGTAAAAGTCTTTACGGTAAGGCTTAAATGACTGTAGTAATTGACTTAACCCCTTAGGGACGCATGACGTACCGGTACGGCATGTTTCCTGAGTCCTTAAGGACCCATGACGTACCGGTACGTCATGGGTTTAAACCGCGGCGGGGGTTAATCGGAACAGAATGCCCGCTGAAATCATTCAGCGGGCATCCTGTCACAACGCTGGGGGGGGGGGGTCAATTCAGATCTGCGGTTTGCGGCTTTACCTGCGGTTGCGGCGGCTGTGCGGTGGTGCCATCGGGTCCCCATGCGGCTGTGGAGGGGACCCGATAGCATGGAAGGCAGCACGATGTCTAAGGAAGGCATCGCGCTGCCTTCCGGTGAAGAGCCTGTGAGATCCAGACCCCTGGATCTCACAGGCCCCGGAAGCTGTATGAGTAATACACACAGTATTACTCATACAGCCAATGCATTCCAATACAGAAGTATTGGAATGCATTGTAAAGGAATATACCCCCCAAAGTTCAAGTCCCAAAGTGGGACAAAAAAAAATGTAGAAAAAAATAAGTTTTCCCCCCAAAAATTTTAGTTCCAAGAAAAAATAAACAAAAACGTCATTTTCCCCAAATAAAGTATACATATTAGGTATCGCCGCGTCCGTATCGACCGGCTCTATAAACCTATCACATGACCTAACCCCTCAGATGAACACCGTAAAAAATAAAAACTGTGCTAAATAAACCATTTTTTTGTCACCTTACATCACAAAAAGTACAACAGCAAGCGATTAAAAGGCGTTTTCCCACCAAAATAGTAGCAATCTAACAGTCACCTCATCCCGCAAAAAATGAGCCCCTACCTGAGACAATCGCACAAAAAATAAAAAAAACTATGGCTCAGAAAATGGAGACACTAAAACATCATTTTTTTTGTTTGAAAAAAGCTGTTATTGTGTAAAACTTACATAACTAAAAAAAAAGTATACATATTTGGTATCGCCGCGTTCGTATCGACCGGCTCTATAAAGATATTACATGACCTAACCTCTGAGATGAACATCGTAAAAAATAAAAAATAAAAACTATGCTAAATAAACCATTTTTTGTCACCTTACATCACAAAAAGTGTAATAGCAAGCGATCAAAAAGTCACACGCACCCCAAAATAGTGCTAATAAAACCGTCATCTCATCCCGCAAAAATCATACCCTACCCAAGGTAATCGCCCAAAAACTGAAAAAAATATGGCTCTCAGACTATGGAAACACTAAAACATGATTTTATGTTTTCATTGTGTAAAACTTATATAAATAAAAAAAAAGTATACATATTTGGTATCGCCGCATCCGTGACAACCTGGTCTATAAAAATATCGCATGATCTAACCTGTCAGATGAATGTTGTAAATAACAAAAAATAAAAACTGTGCCAAAACAGCTATTTCTTGTTATCTTGCCTCACAAAAAGTATAATATAGAGCAACTAAAAATCATATGTACCCTAAACTAGTACCAACAATACTGCCACCCTATCCCGTAGTTTCTAAAATGGGGCCACTTTTTGGGAGTTTCTACTCTAGGGGTGCATCAGGGGGGCTTCAAATGGGACATGGTGTCAAAAAAAACTGTCCAGCAAAGCCTGCCTTCCAAAAACCGTATGGCATTCCTTTCCTTCTGCGCCCTGCCGTGTGCCCGTACAGCGGTTTACGACCACATATGGGGTGTTTCTGTAAACTACAGAATCAGGGCCATAAATATTGAGTTTGTTTTGGCTGTTAACCCTTGCTTTGTAACTGGAAAAAAATTATTAAAATGGAAAATCTGCCAAAAAAGTGAAATTTTGAAATTGTATCTCTATTTTCCATTAATACTTGTGGAACACCTAAAGGGTAAACAAAGTTTGTAAAATCAGTTTTGAATACTTTGAGGGGTGTTGTTTATTGAATGGGGTCATTTTTGGGTGGTTTCTATTATGTAAGCCTCGCAAAATGACTTCAGACCTGAACTGGTCCCTAAAAATTGGGTTTTTGAAAATTTCTGAAAAATTTCAAGATTTGCTTCTAAACTTCTAAGCCTTGTAACATCCCTAAAAAATAAAATATCATTCCCAAAATCATCCAAACATGAAGTAGACATATGGGGAATGTAAAGTAATAACTATTTTTGGAGGTATTACTATGTATTATAGAAGTAGAGAAATTGAAACTTGGAAATTTGCTAATTTTTCCAATTTTTTTGAAAATTTGGTATTTTTTATGCCAAAATTTTTTACTTTTTTGACCCAATTTTAGCAGTGTCATGAAGTACAATATGTGACGAAAAAACAATCTCAGAATGGCTTGGATAAGTCAAAGCGTTTTAAAGTTATCAGTCCTTAAGGGGTTAAACATTATATTTTGTAAATGTTGGGTAAGATATTCTTTGAGTAAGAGACAGTCAGAAACCTCTTTCTCATTTCTTTAGAAGGGTTTCTATTTGTAGTATTTTATTTTTCAATCTCTCAAGTATCATTACAATACATATAACATGTATCAATCATTTTTCCTTTTTTGCCTTTTAGAATCATGTATATTTTAATTTTTAATTTTTTGTTCGTTCTGTGTTTAAGAACTCTCTGTGCTTACTTAGACAAGTCAGCTGGTTTCAGTTTTTTGTTTGCCCAATCCTTCCTCCATCTCCGTAAATTATTTAAGTTAACACGATCAGTGAACAGATTATATAACCGTGTTTTGAAAGCTCATTATAATAATATTAGCTATTTATTAAAATGTAGTTTTATTGGAAGTGTTTTGTTTTGAATAGTGTATATGTTTTATTTTTTTAAGAGCGATGTACCTAACTTGGTACCTTGAGGGTCAATGAAAGATAATTTTTTTCTTATTTGCAGATACATTGTGATCAGTGGAAAATTTGTTTTCTGCACCCTGCGGGAAAATATTATCAGTGGTGATACCCTTCACATACAGTTAAGGAAACTGTTGTGAGATGCATTTAAAAAAATTTCACTCCTTGTGTTACATGATTTTCCATTTTCAAGAATATAACAAACCGCTCTGCCTCTTCAGCCATCAAAATTAATTCTTTGTTTCGAAGCCTCCCCTCTAATTCTCTTCCCCTTCATAGGATTCATTCCAGCTTTGTCGCTGGGTAATAGCATCTGAATAAAAATGTTGTAACGGTTTCCATTTTATTAGATTGCATATTAAAGAGCCAGCTGCTCTCCCTTTGTCCTTCCTGAAGTTCACCAATAAATCTGCTTCCCTAGTGTCTAGGAAACCAACACATCTCCCGGTAAGTAGATAGAGGGGTGCTTACTTTAACTAGGTCTTTCATCCATTTTTTACGAAGTCCAAATACAATCTGTCTAAGCTCTGAATTAATAAATATGTGGAATAGTCACTGAGCTTTTGATCTTAGCTTTAGTACATAAGAATAAGTAAATATGTGTATGTACAAAGTGGTCGGAAATCCTGGTATATTTGTTAGTAAATTGTTACACAAAATATCTGAAGAAAAAGTGGATTGTGAATATAATACATTTATTGAACTACCTTTTCTCAAATGTTCAAATTTAAAAAAAAAGTCTAGAAGGATTGACTTGGGTTTATAGTTGATGAGCTGCTGTTCTTTGCATTCCAATTATATTTTTATTGTTCTTTTTATTGCACCAAGAAGTCATTAGAAAATGTGTATTGATCAATTTCTTCTTGTTAGCTCCTTGTCCTATTTAACTATCATGGTCCACCTAACCTAAAATATATGGTGCATTCTACACCTGACATTTACCTTAAACAGCGCTGATTAAAATGTATGTAATTATATACCTGGAGATTGCACTATATATATTGAAAAAAAGGCTACGCCTATTCTTTACTGTTTCAGGTATCAGATACTTACTGTTAGTAGTTCTCATGAAATTCTACAAATCGGCTACCTCCTTTTAAAGTTCCTCTTGGCCTTTACTGGCATTTTCACCTTTTTATAGACTGCAACAATCACAGCCCAATCTCAACCCCAATGGTGCTCACATGTGGTGTTTCCAATGTGTGTTCTCTGATTTTTCAGAGGGGCTTTTATTTGGGTAGAAAGGAAGCAGAATACATATATTGTAATATAGTAATGTAGTGTAAATGTTTTATCATATAAAGTATAATCTGCAGACCATTTTCAGGAAGTAGTGCCTAATTGCTGCAGCTTTGTCCTGTTTTTTTTTGTTTTGTTTTTAAATTTTTGCATGGCTTCCAGTAAGTTCATTTTAGAATTATTTATTTATTTTTTATTTTAAACCTGTATTAAAACTATTAAATTTGTAAGCATCATATTATGATTTGTGTAAGTAGCCATGCCTCTAATATGCATTTACCTTCTGTATTTCTAAATGTACTTTTAAAATAAAAAGCTATATAAATACAACATGTGAATTTATTGTAAGGGGACTTTTTGAAGTCTGTTTTGCCGCAGTCTGCATTGCTGTAACTTGGCTTAGATTTATGAAGAGTTGCACAATGTTTGATAAATTTGGATAGGATAGGGCATAAGTATCTAATGGGTCGGAGTCTGACTGCTGGGGCCCTTACCAATCACAAAAAGAAAGTGCCGTAGCAAATGGGGCAGTAGTCACACATGCATGGTGCCACTCAGTTCAACTGTATGGGACTGCTCAAGAGATGCAGATTCAAGCGCTCTGCTGTCTTCAGAAATCTCATAGAAATTAATGGGGTAGCAGCACAGATGTGACTGCCACTGAGGGAACTCTGGTACCCGATTAATTGTGAGTGACGTGGGGTCCCAGTGGTCAGACCCCCACCGATCAGATAATTATCCCCTGTCCTTCAAATAGTGAATAAGCCTCTTTATTCGTAAGACTTTTTGTCTTGAGCTTTTACCCCACTTTTTATGCCACCTATTTACTGGTGTACATTTTTTAGACTTGAAAAAATCAGCTAGACTGTCTAACCACACAAACCATTGACTTATAAAAGTGGAATGAGTGTAATTAAAATAAAAAACATATTTCAAAATTTTTGAGCAAATAAGTAGGAAAAAAAGCAAACCCCTATTTTGACACCTTTTGAAGCCAACATTTACAAAGGGCAAGATCACCCAATATGTTTCAATGTCTAAGAAATTTAATTGGTTCGTAATTTACCATGCAAATATGTGTGCTGTTTTTATACTAACCACTGGTAACGAAAATATGCCACCTCAACGTCAGTGGAGATTTCTGCATTTGAGGTCTAACTCTGAGCAGCATAAGTATTGAAAAACAAGTAGCACATGGTCTGTGCCCCAAGGGAACTTATTGTGGTTATGCCCCTTATTGGTGTCTAAATTAGCAATTATTTAAAATAAGATGTACGCATAAGGGAGACAAGTAGCTCGGCAACACTAAGCAGAGTGCAAGATGGTCCTTTTGTTCACCAGTAAATGAAAGGGTCTTTTCAACAGTGTTTTTTCTTCAGTTAGATATTTTTCCTTTTTCTCATTCTGTCAATTATCCAAGGTCATTGGTGAACTTCCATTAAAATATTTTCTTTTTTTAATGTGCAGAAGCTGATTCCTGGTTGTTCACATAATTCTCCTTCATGTAACTTGTCAGTAGTTTTTCAAAGCATCCTTCTAAGTTGCCCTCCGTGTATTTCTGCAGCCTGCTAATCACATGGTAATCACAGTGGCTTTTGCAAGTCTTCTCTTTTTCAGTCTTTCTTGTAACTCCCAAAGCTCTCTCCTTTTAATCTGGCGTTCACCACTTATGTTCAGTCATGAGGTTACAAAGCTGACATTGCTGTCTCAGTAGAGGTTATCTCTTTAGATTCCCTGAAAATTTCCCTTTGGCATTTACAGTTTGGCATCTGTCTCTCTCTGGGAAAAGGCCAGGCTTCCCTTCGCTTCTCTTTTTAAACAACCATGTTGTATTCTCCCTCCCACCAGAGGGTGATTTTTAGCCTGTTGGTCTAGAAAATTGCAATGGGTTACTGTTGCCGATGTTTTGGTTTCTTAATGCTGTAAACACTTTATATATTCTGTATAGTCCTCTATAACATTTGGTTATACTTTATAGAGTGTTTGTTTCAGCATAGACATACGTGCCATAATACTAGAATATGCCACCAATGTCTCTCTGGCTGCTTCCATCCAGTTTTCTGTATGGACAACTAATTTAGTCATTGTCCATCCATGTTGTGGCCCATAAAAAGCCATGCAGAGACAAAGTGGCATGTAATTTTCCGATCACTGCTGTTCATTCCTTATAGAGATTCATGGAAGTCTGGACAATAGGACCCAAAATATCTGGCAATAGGGATATAAATTATCAATAAGTCACCATTGTCTCTCCTGAGACAGTCACTTTAACGTGTCTCATACTGTGTGTATTTTGTAACATGGAATTGGAATATCAGAAATGATTTATGTAGGGTTTAAGGAATGTAATTAGATGTTTGTCTGTGACCAAAACAATGTCCATGCCTTGGAGCCACATACATCAAAGGGGTTATCCAAGGAAAAGTATCACTTACCAACAGTATAGGTGGTAAATGTTAACAGTTGAGACCCCCAGCGATTCTAAGAACGGAGGTTCCCCCAAATCTCCCCTCTGAATGGAGCACTACTGTGATTTGACATTTATTTGCTTCATTCACTTCTATGGGTCTGAAGTAGATTGCACTTCGTCAGTCCCATAGAAGTGAAGTGCGCTACTGTTCCATTCAGAGAGAGAGGGGAACCTGAGCAGTCAAACCATCAGTGACCGGATATATTTTCTCTCTCCTGAGGATAACTGATAAATAGTTCTCGTGGGAATATTCCATTACTAGCACTGGCACTTTGTAGTGCAAGTTAATGCAGACACAAGAACTGTATGCACAACATTTACAGCAGGTATGAACCAAAGGCTACTTTCACACTCGCGTTTGGTGCAGATCCGTCATGGATCTGCACAGACAGATCCGTTCAGATGATACAACCGCATGCATCCATTCAGAACGGATCCGTTTGTATTATCTTTAACATAGCCAAGACGGATCCGTCTTGAACACCATTGAAAGTCAATAGAGGATGGATCCGTTTTCTATTGTGCCAGATTGTATCGTAGAAAACGGATCGGTCCCCATTGACTTACATTGTGTGCCAGGACGGATCCGTTTGGCTCAGTTTCGTCAGACGGACACCAAAATGCTGCAAGCAGCATTTTGTTGTCCGCCTCCAAAGCAGAATGGAGACGGAACGGAGGCAAACTGATGCATTCTGATCCATTTTGGACCGCTTGTGAGAGCCCTGAACACCAGTGTGAAAGAAGCCTAACACTGCTGCAGTGAGCGGTATCAGAGAATACTTCAATCCCACCTCATTGTTTCCCCTATGATGTGATTATCAGATTCTGATAGGTTGCCATGGCATGAAGAGGTCTAAGGGCTGTATTACACCAACAGGTTATCTGACCAATTTCTGTCCAATCAGACCAATAGTTTGTGTGTGTAACAAAAGATGCGTGTGTGTAAAGGGTCATCTGACCAATGATTGGTCAGAAAATCTGTTAGATAATCCTTTGGTGTAATAAGCCCTAAAGGTCCCAAGGTTTTCTCTGTGTATGCGTACTTGATCCTGGCAGAGTTAAAGAAGAACTCCCTCTCTGACCTGTTACAAAGGTACATAATGTAATCTGTATTGAATGTAATCTTCTTACCAGTGTCTGTATTTGTGAGCTGACCCCTACCGTCTGATCGTCAGCTGTATCATGTGACCAGTAATCAGACTTTCCAAATGACACTGCATCTTATGTGTGGACAGGAAGTCAGTTTTACTATGTATTCCTATGGGAGCCTCAATGTCAGTCTCATAGGAATTAATAGTGAAGTAACTGACTTCCTGTCCTGTGTCAGTGGAAATCAGAGAGTTGGTCACATGACACAGCTGACATGCAGAAGGGAGGGGATAGCTCACACATAGTCAATAACTTCACTACAGATTACGGTACATCAGGTACCTTTCTAGCAGGTCTGAGAATAGAAAATTTCGTTGGAGTTCTACTTTAACCCCTTAGGGACGCATGACGTACCGGTACGACATGTTTCCCGAGTCCTTAAGGACCCTTGATTTACCGGTACGTCATGAGTTTAAAATAAGATTGCGGAGATGCGGGAGTTAATCTGAAAAGGATGCCGACCCCCCCCCCGGGATCAAACCTAAAAATGCCCCAAATATAGTTTTATTCACCCCCCTGCACCCCTGAATGATATTATGGCGGCGAGTAGTGCAGGGGGGGTGTTGCGGGCGGTGCGGGAGGCGGGCGGTGCGGCAGGCGGGATCGCGATCCCCCGCCCGCCTCCTCTTGAATAATCATTGGTGGCCAGTGGTATACCAGAGTGTCAGCACATTGCTGACACTCTAGTATAAACGGCTGACATCTGTGATGCGATGTCAGCCGTTTAACCCTTTCCATACCGCGGTCCGTACGGACAAAGTGTAAGTAAAATACAGTACAGTACACTATATATTGTACTGTACTGTATTATGCAGACATCAGACCCACTGGATCTTCAAGAACCAAGTGGGTCTGGGTCAAAAAAAAAAGTAAAAAAAGTGAAAAAAAAGTAAAAATCAAAAAACACATTTATCACTGATTAAAAATGAAAAAACTAAAATTCCCTACACATGTTTGGTATCGCCGCGTCTGTAACGACCTGATCTATAAAACGGTCATGTTACTTTCCACGCACGGTGAACGCCATAAAAATAAAAAAATAATAACTATGAGGAAATTGAAATTTTGCCCACCTTACTTCCCATAAAAGGTAATAAAAGTGATCAAAAAAGTCGCATGTACGCCAAAATAGTACCAATCAAACCGTCATCTCATCCCACAAAAATCATACCCTACCCAAGATAATCGCCCAAAAACTGAAAAAACTATGGCTCTTAGACTATGGAAACACTAAAACATGATTTTTTTTGTTTCAAAAATGAAATCCTTGTGTAAAACTTAAATAAAAATAGTATACATATTAGGTATCGCCGCGTCCGTATCGACCGGCTCTATAAAAATATCACATGACCTAACCCCTCAGATGACCAAAAACGGTGTAAAAAAAAAGCAATTTTTTGTCATCTTACATCACAAAAAGTGTAATAGCAAGCGATCAAAAAGTCATATGCACCCCAAAATAGTGCCAATCAAACCGTAATCTCATCCCGCAAAAAATGAGACCCTACTTAAGATAATCGCCCAAAAACTGAAAAAACTATGGCTCTTAGACTATGGAGACACTAAAACATTTTTTTTGTTTTAAAAATGAAATCATTGTGTAAAACTTACATAAATAAAAAAAATTGTATACATATTAGGTATCGCCGCGTCCGTGACAACCTGCTCTATAAAATTGCCACATGATCTAACCTGTCAGATGAATGTTGTAAATAACAAAAAAAAAAGTGCCAAAAAGGCTATTTCTTGTTACCTTGCCGCACAAAGTGTAATATAGAGCAACCAAAAATCATATGTACCCTAAACTAGTACCAACAAAACTGCCACCCTATCCCGTAGTTTCTAAAATGGGGTCACTTTTTTGGAGTTTCTACTCTAGGGGTGCATCAGGGGGGGCTTCAAATGGGACATGGTGTCAAAAAAAACAGTCCAGCAAAATCTGCCTTCCAAAAACCGTATGGCATTGGTTTCCTTCTGCGCCCTGCTGTGTGCCCGTACAGCAGTTTACGACCACATATGGGGTGTTTCTGTAAACTACAGAATCAGGGCCATAAATAATGAGTTTTGTTTGGCTGTTAACCCTTGCTTTGTAACTGGAAAAAAAATATTAAAATGGAAAATCTGCCAAAAAAGTGAAATTTTGAAATTGTATCTCTATTTTCCATTAAATCTTGTGCAACACCTAAAGGGTTAACAAAGTTTGTAAAATCAGTTTTGAATACCTTGAGGGGTGTAGTTTCTTAGATGGGGTCACTTTTATGGAGTTTCTACTCTAGGGGTGCATCAGGGGGGCTTCAAATGGGACATGGTATCAAAAAACCAGTCCAGCAAAATCTGGCTTCCAAAAACCATACGGCGCACCTTTCCCTCTACGCCCTACTGTGTGCCCGCACAGTAGTTTATGGCCACATATGGGGTGTTTCTGTAAACGGCAGAATCAGGGCAATAAAGATACAGTCTTGTTTGGCTGTTAACCCTTGCTTTGTTAGTAGAAAAAATGGGTTAAAATGGAAAATTAGGCAAAAAAATGAAATTCCCAAATTTCATCCCCATTTGCCAATAACTCTTGTGCAACACCTAAAGGGTTAACGAAGGTTGTAAAATCAGTTTTGAATACCTTGAGGGGTGTAGTTTATAGAATGGGGTCATTTCTGGGCGGTTTCTATTATGTAAGCCTCGCAAAGTGACTTCAGACCTGTAGTGGTCCCTAAAAATTGAGTTTTTTTATAAATTTCTGAAAAATTTCAAGATTTGCTTCTAAACTTCTAAGCCTTGTAACATCCCCCAAAAATAAAATATCATTCCCAAAATAATTCAAACATGAAGTAGACATATGGGGAATGTAAAGTCATCACAATTTTTGGGGGTATTACAGAAGAAGAGAAACTGAAACTTTGAAATTTGCTAATTTTTCAAAATTTTTGGTAAATTAGGTATTTTTTTATGCAAATATTTTTTATTTTTTTTACTTCATTTTACCAGTGTCATGAAGTACAATATGTGACGAAAAAACAATCTCAGAATGGCCTGGATAAGTCAGTGTTTTAAAGTTATCAGCACTTAAAATGGCACTGGTCAGATTTGCAAAAAATGGCCAAGTCCTTAGGGTGAAATAGGGCTGAGTCCTTAAGGGGTTAAGGCCTAGTAAAAGAAAAATCTCTTAAACACTTTAAACTACAGTACCTTTATTAAAATGTAAATAAAATGAAAATATTAAAAATAACAGTAATAATGAACATTTATCCTGCAAGGTGAAAAAAATGCAGAATTGTGTTTTTTGTTCATCCATCTCTCAAGTAAGAATCAAAGTTTGTTCCACGTACCAATGAAGGGTACTAATTGTCCCACAAAAAAATGAACCATAACAATGCTCCATTAGGGTACATGCACACGTTCAGGATTCATGTGCGGAGAATCCGCACTGAAATCCGCAGGTGTTCGCAGGCAAATCTGTGCGGTCAATCCGCATTAATTGGTGCGGATTTGCATACGGATTTGCGTGCGGATTTGGTGCGGATTTTCCGCATGCGGATTTCACTAAGTGAATGAAGAAAATCCGGTCAGGAAAAAAAAAATTAATTGACATGTCGCGGATTTTAAAATCCGCACCGCAGGTCAAAATCCGCGCGGAAAAAATCTGCATCGTGTGCATTGAGAATTTCAAATTCTCATAGAATACAATGGACATGACCTACGGTGCGGATTTTCCGCACGCAAATCCGCGCGGAAAATCCGCACGCAATCCTGATCGTGTGCAGGGGGCCTTAATGGGAAGAAAGTTATGTCTCCCAGAATGTGTTGACACAAAAACAAATGATTAAATATGTGATTTATTGTGCATAAAACATAACTGTATACACTTGGTATAGCAGTAATTCTGACGATTCACAGAATGCAGTTAATATCTCATTTAAAAACAATACAGAATTGCTAGAAGGAAAAAATTCAAAAGTGATGTCTTAGAATTTAGAAAAAAAATTGTCCTTACACCTCAAAATGGCTCAGTCCTTAGAGTTTAAGATTTTCTCAATCTGGATCATTTAAACTATTAAATACTTTAGCTGTGTTATTATTAGAAGCCTGTTTATTCATGTATGTATCTGTAACTCCCCTAGCCTTGTTTATTTTAGATATAGTAACTGAAGCAGATGCATTTCTTTTTGTTGCATACCTGTCATATTTATTCTGTATTCATCACTTTCATGTCAAGTATACTGTGTCCTCTGACACATTAGACTAGAAGAAAAAGTGTGTAATTGGGGACTCCAATCCAAGTCTACAATTATACACTCCTGTATTAACTGTGTACAATGTTAGCTGATAGCAAATGAGGACACCTTTAACTGTCACTGCAACCGCCATAGTGCGCCGTGTGTAGCAAAAATTAGCTTTAATGGAATGACCTGCAGCAAAAAGGTAAATGAGTTCCAGACCCAGAAAAGAGGAAAGGAGTGAGCACTGCAAACTAGTAATTTCTCGATGACTGTGCAATCCTGAAAGGGGGGACAAAACACACGCGCACAGTGTTAAAAGCCTTTTACCATGCCTGCCCTTTCTTTCTAGTCAGGTCAAAGCCATTCAATTTATCACTTTCTTCAACAGTGAAAAAATGGCACCGTTTTATAGATAATTTACCATTTTCATACATGAGGCTAGAGTAAGTTTGATATAAAAGTCGGAAATAGAGGGAATTAAATGGCTTGTTAGAAATAAAGGAGCGAAAAGAAATTATTTTGATTGCAAGACTTTACACCAGCATGACAGCATTAGCAACTGTAACGGCCACTGCTGTGCGCCGATGTTCCCCTGCTTACCGCCGTGATTCCGGTTGCCGTGTTCAGCGGTGATCTGCGGCTGGTGCTTCCCATTTCACTGCTGCAGTCCTGGGCTCTGTCTGTGTTGGTGCTGTTGTTCTCTATCTGCTCTACAGTTTGCTCTCAGCCCTGGCCACAGTATGCTTGCTGTTTGTTCCTGCTGCACTTCCTTAAGGGCCGACCCGCGTCACTTCCTGGGCTTTGTGGCTTAGGTCATGTGACCTTGCTGACCTATCCTAGCCCATCTGTGCATATATAAGTGGCTCAGCCCCCTTCCCAGATGCCTCCGTGTCAAGGTCCTTGTGCTCTACTAAGGCTCCTGATAACCACTTGTGTTCCTGACTCGTATTTGTGCTATTGGATTCTCCTACCTGTCTGATCCCTGCCTGCTAGCCTTGACTCTCCTGTTGCCGACGCAGATTGCCTGACCTATACCTGTGCCACCTGCCCTGACCTTTCTCCTGTCTGACTACGCCTCTGCCTCATCCTTCGGTCCTGCACTGTTGCTCCTGGTAACAACTCCACCTGCGTGACTACGCTTGTACTTCTGGGACCTTTCTCTGGTACCTCCTGGTCTGCCTGGACCAGCTGCCTCGTGTGCCTATCCTCCTCAAGAGGTAGCAACATGGTGTTCTCCTCAAGAAAGTCCATACCCACCATCGGGTTCTGTGAAGGATCGAGGGGTTCACTTAGACAACGTGCTTAGAGGAGGTAGAACACGTGGCACAGTGGGTTCACACCCGCTGGTTCGGGACAGCAACTTTAGAAATGTTATAGAAGCTGGGTGTTTAATAGCCAGTTTAGTTCTCAGAAAACCTTTAAATTACGTCCCTATCCTCTGATTTAATATGTTAGTAATTACATTATCTATTTATCTATTATTTATTTATTTTTTTTATGTATGAAGGTGGGATGGCACACTCACATTTGGTAAGAACTTGAGATGGTAAATATCTTTAGTTGTAATAAAATAATATTTATTGATCGTAAAAGGTGTGCACTAAGCAACATTTGTATAGAATCTGTTGTATAGCCACAAGTGGATAGTATATATAAACGTCAATTCAATCTGGATATACAAGGTGTTGTGTATATAAGTGTCAGTTGGACATGCTGAGTTCATATAAATAGGCTAAACATATGCTGGGTACATTTAGGGATTGGCGGTGGAAGGACACCAAGTAGAGTTTGAACACAGAAAATATAGCAGTCTTTTTGTGGAACCTCTGCGCCATTTCATGTTTAGCCTCTGATCTATTCACTTCAACTTTTAGAATTTGCTACCATAATAATTACCTTTCCCTGTTTAAAGGTTCAACATACATTGATGGAAAGACAATAATTCCCAGACAATGCATTGTACATTCTGAGAATAGTGAATAGAATAGCTGAAATACTGTATCTCCACCCATATTTTTTTATCACATTTTATAGGGGTTCTCTGGGAATTAAGAAAAGGAAAATACTTAAATATTACTTCATTATGAATATATTCCCTAATAACTTTCATTAGTTATGTCTCTTTTTGTCTAAGGAGCAAACATTAGGAGAAATAAAATGGCCGCCATCCTATCAGTACACACAAAACCTGTCCTAATCACATAGCGGGACAAGTTACTTTACGACACAGATCTAAAGAGCTGCATCATCTTCCTCTCTGCTGTACTTGTCAGGGATTATGATCCTGAATACAGATAAGAACTGTAGCTGAATCAATGTAGGAATGGAGTTAGACAGCTAAAGTACAGAAACGACAGACTGGAGAGTCTGTGGTAATGGAGGCTGTACTTAATGTCTCCTGGTGAACTCCATTTCTACAGAGATTTAGCTGAAGATCTTATCAGCTGTATTCAGGATAATAATCCCTGACAAGTAAAGCAGAGAGGAAGACGAGGCAGCTCTTAAGCTCAGTCTACTGAAGTAACTTGTGCTGCTGTGTGATTAGGACAGGTTTTGTATGAACTAATAGGTTAATAGTACCACGGCGTCTAAGGTGATTCAGAGAGAGGGGGCTCCCTCTGTCACCCATTGGCACTGCCATAAATGTGAAAAATAATTGAAAAAATAAAATCCCCTCCACGTATTTATCTCTGCATTCATAATTACCCAAGCTATTATTTCATATAGTTGTCACTTAGGGTCCATTCACACACCCGTGTATGTTTTGCGGATCCGCAAAACACGGACACCGGCAATGTGCGTTCCGCATTTTGCGGACTGCACATTGTCGGCACTTAATAGAAAATGCCTAATCTTGTCCGCAATTGCAGACAACAATAGGACATGTTCTATTTTTTTCAGGAACGGAATTGCTGACCCGGAAGTGCGGGTCCGCATTTCCGGATCTGGGCAGCACATTGTGCGGCCCCATAGAAATGAATGGGTCCACAATTCCGTTCCGCATAATGCGGAACAGAATTGCGGACTTGTGAATGGACCCTTATCCTGAATGTATGTAAGTGTGCTGACCTGCTGCCATGTTTGCATCACCTACAGTTGTATTGTTTTGGCTATATCTACCAGTGCAATGCCTTGCCTACTTGTACATTAGACCTGTCTATTGAAACAAACTCATTGTTTGTCTCTGAAATATATGAATTACATGAATTCTAATGAGAAATGAGATGCTGCAGTTCCTAACAGCATCATGACAGTGCTGTGTGTCCATACCCTAAAAGTTTCCTGACCCTGCCTACTTGGTTGGCCATGCCTTCAATAAGTTTGGTTCCACCTACAACATGGAGCCACTTCTATTTATTTTTTATTATTTTTTTATTTTTTTATTTTAACACCACCTTGAGTTCCCAATTTGCCAGTCATATACACTGGTATACAAGTACCTTGCCTGCACAATCATATAGCCAGGCAAAGCATTTACTTTATCTCTAAAATGGTTTAGAATGGTTAGAATAATTTTATAACTTTTATTAATATATGCAATAATGCATCTAAAATTGAAATAAAGTATTCCTATGTGTAGACAGAACCTATAAAAAGATTATGGGGGAATTTTTATGAGCGTAATATTTGAAGTCAGTCTTGCTAGAGTCCAAGTATGCGTACTTTGCAAGAAAATATTTCAATGTTGCCCATTGTTTGTTAGATTTGTCACATCTTTAAACCTAACACTTTTGTCTAGTAATGCGACTCTTCAGTTTCTTACTTTTCTGGTGTAAAAATGAAAAAAGTAAGCCCAAAAAGTTACAAAAGATCCATTTAGCTGAAATTCTGGAGTGGACGCTACAATAAATTCCCTGTGTATCTTGATTAGCCATTGTATGGTTGCTTCAGCAACAGTACCCCTCCAATCTTCCATCTGCATCACTCCACATTTTTGAGATCAGAATACCATTAAAATTGGATGTACTCTTTAAAGGAGATGGCGAGCTGCTTCAACCAATAAGAAATGCTCATTGGCTGAGGCAAGTCACTGTTGTGACCAATGATCGGTTTGCATTTTCTGTACTGAGAGGGAAAAGGAAGGGAGACCAGCAGGAAACCTGGTAAGTGTCAAAACAGGAGCGGCAGGGAAATAGGTAATTAAGTGTCACTTATTTCCTGCTGATCTGAGCCAGTTTAAAATAGAAAAAAGGGGCTTCAAAACCCCTCTAAGATTTATGAGAAAATGCAGTTGTTTCATCTCGTACATCTCTCTATCCATGGACCACAGTCACTTTATGTCCCTAGCTCTAAATAATTATACAGGATATTCTATCCGAAAAGTTCCTAAACCATGGTAACAACCGATGTTTGGTTCTGCCAAGATTGAGATAGTAAACTTTAATTTTTTTAATTTAGGAAAGACTAAGGGGGTCATTTAGCAAACAGAAATACGCTTAAATTAGGCGTATTTTTGGCGCAGATTGTGGGCTAAGGTCCTTTACGCGCAATATGAGACTTCTCCCTGATCAAGCCAGTTCTAAAAAAGGGGGCATGTCGTGGGTGGGGAACGGGATGGGCTGACAGACCCTTCTCATTTACCATTTTCTATGGCTTTTTTAGGTGTAGAAAATGGTCTAAATGTAAGACCAGCGGTCTTGCATTTAGAAGTGGCGGAGGATCCACTGAAGTTATGCAGTTATGCCAGGTATAGGGGTTATTAAGACTGGCGTCTAAAACGCTGCTCTTAATAAATGTGCCCCCAAGTTTACATTGTAACACCTGGTAAATAAAAAAAAAATACTGTAATAAATACAGTAGTAAAATATTTTATTTAAAAAATACTTAGGAATAAAGAGTGATTAATTTGTTTCCATTCGCCTTTTTTCTCTCTTCAAAAATCATTTGTCAGTCAAGTAAAGCCAACAAAATGAGCACAAAAACAACATATTCCGGCATTAATGAAAATATGTTTAATGTTATGTCAGAGTATTACAGTCTATTTAACACTGGTTTAAGTGTTATCTTAACTGCCTAAAATAATACCGCAGAGTTGCTACTGAAATGTGATAACAAAACCAAACATATGGGCACAAGGCAATGAATGAAGTGTGTTTCTCAAGCATATGGGTGTTCTTGCATATAAAAATGTCTGTGGCTTTAATAGTAACAAACATTAATTAAAAACTAATAATCTATGGGAAACACACATACTGCTGCATAAATATGAAAATGATGAGCATTTCATAAATGTTTACATGTTGAAATGGTTACTATAGGTTTAACCACAGAAACAAGATTCAATAGGTAGATAATTTTGATATTTCAGAATATTTCGATTGCAGATTGGATTGGAAAAGGCATAGGCTTAATATATGCATTTAATGTAAATATAGATTTGTTGCTAAGCAACCATAAGCCATGGTCTGTCAGAACCTTCACCGTTAATTGTGAGTATTTAAGTATGTGTTTATAGTGGTGTTTTTCTTGCTGGTCTTCAGGGACTATTAAATTGGGTCAAAGACCCTGATTTATCACACCTTTACACTAGAATGCGGTCTTCAAAAAGTTGCAAAATGGGCTCACTTTCTCCAAAAATGTTGCAACTTTTTGCATTTTTACACCACTTAGGCCTCTTGCAGACAACCGTGTGTCCCCCGTTGTCGTATTGCGGCCTGCATACGGCGGGTCCGCAATACACGAGACACTGGCTGTGTGCATTCAGCATCATGGATGCGGACCCATTCACTTGAATGGGTCCGGAGATACGGTGCGGAATGCAAGCACTATAGAGTGCTTTCGTGGGGTTCCGTTCCATGCTTCTGTTCCGCAAAAAGATAGAACTTGTCCTATCTTTCTATGGAACGGAGAGATTACGGAACCCATTCAAGTGAATGGGGTCGTGATCCGCATGCGGCTGGCCCACGGTCGGTGCCCTGCATTGCGGACCGCAATTTGTGGTCTACAGGATGGGCACGGGCAGCACACGTTCATGTGCAAGAGGCCTTACTCCAGTTTTGAAGTGGGTGTGGTTGGTTATTTTAAAGCTTTTCATGAGATTTATCATTTAAACTTTTTTAAGTCACAATCTCTCTCCAGGAGGAGGGTGGAGTAGGGAAAGCTGGAGAAGCTTTTCTAGACAAAAGTGTTAGGTTTAAGGATAAGACAAATTCATCAAATAACATGCGACGTTTGATAAATGTGGCATAAAGTACTCCAACACAGACTCAAGCAAAACTGACTTCAAATATTCCCCTTATGATAAATCTACCCCAAAGTATTTATTCCCACGTTGCTGTGTTTCCAGAGGAAAATACCTTTTGTCAACAAGGTTATCCAAACCCCGTGTAACCCACCTTGATGTACCTGTATGTCGTGAGTGGTTGTATGTAGCCGCCTCACGTGTTGAGCTCGGTGTATACAGGGAGGATGACAACTGTATAATACAACAGGCACCCATCAGCAGCGGCTGGATTTGGATTTGATCGTGATCCCAGTCATTTACCCCTCCGATGTGAATAGAGTGACAACTGGCCGAAGTTGTCTTGGTGTTTTTATGTTTCAATCTGGCACTGGATGTCTCTTTCTATATGTGCCCTGTCCAACTTTGTTTTCCTTTCAAACACACTTTATCTTATAAAGTTTATTTGAGTCATTTTTTTATAGCATCTCCAACTTTGTTACTGATGTATATTTCTTGGTGCTTTTATGTATTTTTTCTGTGTTGATGAACGACTGCTTAATTCGTATCCTTTTGATTTGGTTAAAATGAAACAAAGTACATGAATGTGATCTTTCTTGTTTGCACTCGTTTTTCTCCCATGTTTAAATCTGAACTGAATGCTCACATTGGTTGTTTTTGGTTTGCATGGCTGCGTAGAAACATGTTGTGTTAATTAAATTTTAGTGCTTTATGCTCTGGGCTGTCCCAAGTGATGTAGAGAACATAGTTATTCATCCAAGGCCTTAGCCCAAAGAGAATGCTTTCTTAGCTCACAAGTATTGTTACATATTTATGGGAATTTAATGCTACTAAGAATATTTTTGGAACTGTACATTTTTTACCATTCTGCCACTGCTAGGAATCCTTTGAGGAAACTTCTTTTGTGCTAATTTGTTAAAAGCTTGATTGCTGCTCAGTTACAATATTCCATTTTAGTGCTTGTCAATCAAGCATTAATCCATACCTTCCACTCACCCATATGTCATCGACCCAATTATATATGCTCATTTTAAAACTGTAGAAGAAATAGATGCTATGATGGTAAACGTGTGGCATCTTATTTCTATTTTAATAATGGACTGAGATGCTGCTCTTTGAGCACAAACACTTATCTAAAATGTATGTTACAGAGTATCAGAATATCAAGTGTTAACACTTTCGATTACGTATAGTGTATAAAATTCTGCTGCTTTAAACAAGTTTGTCTTCCAATTATACTGGAAATGTTCACATTTGAAATAGACTGTATAACTAGTGATAACTTTTTTAAACACCATCAAAATTTAATAGCTCATTTAGAGGAGTGTTGAAAAATGTGGATTTGCATAAAACATTGGCAACACTGACAGAATGCAACTGAACATCTGCACGAGTTCTAGTCTGAATGAACCTTAAGGCTGTATTAGACTGGCCGATAGTAGGAATGCTCGTTGGCGATGATCTGGCAGTGTAATACTGCCACTGATTACCCGATTAAAAGAGCAAATGCTTAAAAATTATAGCTTGCGGCGGCAGATTGTGCTGTCTAATCATGATCTGCTGCTGGCAAACAACAAAGCAGTATGGGGACGAGAGATGGCTTTAGTGATCACTCCTCCCCGCATGCTGTGGAGGAGGTTGCTGCATGTAATAGCAGCGCCCTCCTCCCCTAGTGAGCAGGCGATTTCCGGGAAGGAACCATATCTTTTTAATGTAATACAGCCTTTAATGGTTGGAGTCCATTCAACATGACTCATGTGTACTTTGCTTGGATCTTCTAACAGATGCCGCCTCAGTATGGTCAGCAAGGTGTAAGTGGCTACTGCCAACAAGGCCAACAGCCATATTACAACCAGCAGTCACAGCCTCCGTATCCACAGTCCCAGAGTCAGTATATTTTGCAGAATCAGCAGCGGTACCAGTCCCAGCAGGTAAGTACAACAACAGCTGCCTTTCTCTTCTGAAATTGCTACATTAAGTTTTAATAAGAGTGCAAAATTCTGGAAATAAAGGGACTACCTACAGTGTAGGCTTAGAGTATAGACCAGTTTCCCTGTACAGAGCAACTAGAAATCTTACAGCTGTTCTTAATACATTTTGATGTCTCAAATTGATTTAATAGCGGTCTTCTTTACCCCTTATTCATATTGACCCATTCCACATACTACTGTACATAGCTCAACGGAAGACTTTCTGTCATGGAGTATGGTGCGTGCCACTGAACAGTACCACCAATGTACGTAAAGTGAAAGTGATGGAAAAAATAATCAACTGGTAATTGGTGTGTCTTGAAAGCCAAGCACTTTTTTCACCAGGGCAAATTATAAAGTTACAATTGCATTAGTTGTTTTGTTTGTATCCCTCAAGATACCTTATGGATCCGCTAAGTGAGTTAATGTGTCTTTATGATCAATCAAGCATTCTTTTCTCTAGTGTGCTTACAGGACGTAATGTCCTGCTAGTAAAAGTTAAAAATCTCCAAAAATCTTAACAGTCACTGAGTGCTCTATCTGTAAAAAAAAAAAAAAAAAGTTAGCTGGTAGGTCATATGTTGCTTGGGGACACATCACCACTGAGGCCAGTCATTGGCTGAAGCCAGTGGTGTACCGTCGATAGCGGCAGACCACGCAGTTTCTATGGGGCCCATGACCTTCAGGGTCCTGGCCAGGTTGAATGGCCCCGCCTCCTTTCTGACCTGAATACACACCACATACAGATGCTAGACAGATAAATGCCAGCCTTGTTGAGTACCCCTCCTGAAGCCCCCTGCCAGTGTAAGGCGTGTGGGGGGCAGTCCGCCCCGGGTGCCGGCTCTCGGGGGTGCTGGCTCTCGGACGTGTCAGAAGCAATGAGCGCTTCTATTCAGAATTCATTAGGATAAAACTGAAACGTTTTTTCCGGTATTGAGCCCCTGTGATGGAACTCAGTACAGGAAAACTTTAACGCCAGTGTGAAAGTACCCTAATAAAAGCGCTTTACAAAAATCTTTGCTACCCCAAAATACTTGTAAATCAATAATAATATTTTTTTTTAAAAATGCTTCCAAAGGTGTTTCTAGCCTTGTGGCTGATGGTTAACTTTCAATTAACAGGAGTCCTAATAATCTCTTAAATTCTAAAAGATATATGGATATCTTAAAGAGGACCTTTCACCGATCCTGACATTGTGAACTAAGTATCATGACATATACAGCAGCGCCCAGGGATCTCACTGCACTTACTATTATCCCTGGGCGCCGCTCCGTTCTCCCATTATGTCCTCCGGTATGTTCGTGGACTTGGTTATAGTAGGCGGAGTCTGCCCTTGTTCTGCGGGCGTCTTCTTCTCCTAGGCTGTAGCGCTGGCCTATCGCAGCGCAGAGCTCACAGCCTGGGAGAAAAAAAACTCCCAGGCTGTGAGCTCTGCACTGCGATTGGCCAGCGCTACAGCCTAGGAGAAGGAGACGCCCGCAGAACAAGGGCAGACTCCGCCTACTATAACCAAGTCCACGAACATACCGGTGGACATAATGGGAGAATGGAGCGGCGCCCAGGGATAATAGTAAGTGCAGTGAGATCCCTGGGCGCCGCTGTATATGTCATGATACTTAGTTCATAATGTTAGGATCGGTGAAAGGTCCTTTTTTAAAGGGACACTAAACCTCTTAACAGGTAAAAAAAAACTAATTAAATACATGCATAAATACAGTCCTGATCAAAAGTTTAAGACCACTTCAAAAATGGCAAAAAATCATATTTAGCATGGCTGGATCTTAACAAGGTTCCAAGCAGAGCTTCAACATGCAACAAGAAGAAATGGGAGTGAGACAAAACATTTTTTGAGCATTCAATTTAACCACTTCCCATCTGGGCCATTTGCCCCCTTCCTGACCAGGCCTAATTTTGCAAAACTGACATATCTCACTTTATGTGGTAATAACTTTGAAATGCCTTTACTTATCCAAGTCATTCAGAGTTTGTTTTCTCGTGACACATTGTACTTCATGATAATTATAAATTTGAGTCAATATATTTCTCCTTTATTTATGAAAAAAATCCCAAATTTACAAAAAATTTTGAAAAATTCGCAATTTTCTACATTTAAATTTCTCTGCTTTTAAAACAGAAAGTGATACCTCACAAAATATTTATTACTGAACATTCCCCATATGTCTACTTTATGTTGGCATCATTTTGGAAATGTCATTTTATTTTTTTAGGATGTTAGAAGGCTTAGAAGTTTAGAAGCAATTCTTCCAATTTTTAAGAAATTTGCCAAAACCCACTTTTTAAGGACCAGTTCAGGTCTGAAGTCACTTTGTGGGGCCTACATAGTGGATACCCCCATAAATGACCCCATTGTAGAAACTACACCCCTCAAGTTACTTAAAACCGATTTTTACAAACTTTGTTAACCCTTTAGGCGTTCCACAAGAATTAAAGGAAAATGGAGATCAAATTAAAAAATTTCACTTTTTTGGCAGATTTTCCATTTTAATCCAATTTTTTCTTTAACACATCAATGGATAACAGTCAAACAAAACTCAATATTTATTACCAAGATTCTGCGGTTTACAGAAACACCCCACATGTGGTCATAAACTGCTGTATGGGCACACGGCAGGGCGCAGAAAAAAGTCAAAACGAGCAGTTCTGTGGCGTTCAAGGAGACGAGGTCTTTGAAGACGTTTTTTGTTTTTGAAGCCCTTCAGTCTCAGATGCCGTCTGATGGTTATGGGGCTGCAGTCAGCACCAGTAAGGGCCTTAATTTGGGTCGATGATTGTCCAGTGTCTTAACGGACAGCCAATTGGATCCTCCACTCAGTGCTGATGACATTTTTTTGGGTCTTCCACTTGACTTTTTTGTTCCATAACCCTCAGGATCATTTAAGAAATTCCAAATTACTGTCTTACTGCGTCCCACCTCAGCAGCGATGGCGCGCTGTGGGAGACCCTGCTTATGCAGTTCAACAACCCGACCACGTTCAAAAAAGGAGAGTTTTTTTGCCTTTGCCATCACAACGTGTGACTACCTGACAGAAAATGACAATGAATCCACATCTTTTCACAGATTTGGACTTTTAAAGGCATGTGGTCCTAAAATTTGGATCAGCTAAAAAACAGCCTGTTTCAGTTTAATCGTTATTTTCAATTAATTGAATGCTCAAAAAATGTTTTGTCTCGCTCTCATTTCTTCTTGTTGCATGTTGAAACTCTACTTGGAAGCTTGTTAAGATGCAACAATGTAAAATATGATTTTTTGCCATTTTTCAAGTGGTCTTAAACTTTTGATCAGGACTGTATGTCCCTCATAAATATACCTGCAAGACAAGACAAGCTGCAACAGCAAGCAGTTGAAATCATACAGGTGGAGAGTAGCACTTTTCTCCCTGACTACCACAATCTTCTACTGGGGAAAAATGGGCGGGGATTAGCCCCCTTTAACTAAAATGGAGTCCATAGTCTGATAGTACTGAAGGATCTGCAGGAGGGGACCAGAGAAGCTCCAAGGCAACAATAACAACAGAGATTAGTGAGTATTGAATGTATATTTACTTGCTTGCATTTACAACCCCAATTCCAAAAATGTTGGGACACTGTGTAAAATGTAAATAAATGTAAATCGGAAAGCATTAATTTGCAAATCTCAAACACTCAGATTTTATTCTCAATAGATCATAAAACACGTCAGATGTTTAAAGTGAGACATTTTACCATTTTATGAAAAAAAATAACCTCTTTTAGAACCTTGATAGCAGCAAAGCATCTCAAAGTTGGGACAGGACCATGTCTACCATTGCGAAACATCCCCTTTTTTTTTTTCAACGATATTCTGTAAATGTCTGAGAAGTTGGGAGACCAATTGCTGGCGTTTTGTTAGAGGAATGTTGTTCCATTCATGTCTGATGTAGGGTTCTAGCTGCTCAACAGTTCTGGATTATCTTTGACTGTTTTTTAGTTTCATGATATGTTTAATGTTTTCTGTTGGTGAAAGGTGTGGACTGCAGACAGGCCAGTTTAGCACTCAGACATCACTTCTGCAAACCCTTGCTGTTGTGATGGATGCAGTATGTGGTTTAGGCATTATCTTTTTAAAGTATGCAAGGTTTTCCCTGAAAGAGATATCTAGATGGGAGCATATGTTGCTCTAAAACCTGTATATACTGTATGGCAGCCCCATACCATCACAGATGCATGCTTTTGAACTGTATGCTGATAAGAGGCAGGATGGTCCCTCTCCTCCTGACTCCACAGGACAATGGCATCTGAGGTTTCCAAAAAGAATTTCAAATTTTGATTCATCTGACTACAGAACAGTTTTCCATCTTGCCTTGGCCCATGTCAAATGAGCTTTAGCCAAGAGAAGATTATGTTTCTGTATCATGTTGACATATGGCCTTAAAGGAGTTACCCCATGACTAATGTAAAAATTGAAGATCAGATATAATATACCGTAGCACATGACAATCTATAACAAAGATAGAACCAGCCCTGCACCTCACATGGATCCAGAGATCTCCAGATTCATTGCTCTGCTAGATTTATATCAAGATGACAGCTCAAGGGGGTGTGTCTTTCCTGCTGCAGTTCAGAGTAGGTGGCGCTTACAGATGCTTTGTTTTTTTAATAACTCTGTGGCTGTGCAAAATTTTTAATTACATGCAGTTACAAAATTATTCTGATCCAGGTGCTGGTTTGAAAACTGTAGAATATTTTTCATGAGACAATCCTTTTACTTTGCGTTTGTGGATTGCACGACAGACTGTTCACAGACAATGACTTCTAGTGTTCCTGAGCCCATGTAGTGATTTCCAGTACAGAATTATGCCTGTTTATAGTGTAGTGCAACCTGAGGGTCTATAGTTCACAAGCATCCATATTGACTGCTTTGTCTCTGGCGGACATGGAAGTACTGTAGATGGTGGGATATTCAAACTCTTTATAACTTTATGTTGAGGAGCATTTTTCTGAAACTGTTCCACAATTTTTGGACCCAGTTTTTCGCAGATTGGTGATTCCCTGCTCTTCTTTACTTCTGAGACTCTGCCTCTCTAACATGCTCTTTTTACACCCTGCCATGTAGCTTTGTAGCAAATTGGTTCTCCAACTGTTTATTAGTAACACTTACTTTTCCAGCCTTTACATCAAGTTCTAAATGAGTAAATTTTTTTCATGAAATGATAAAATGTCCCACTATCAACATCTGGTATGTGATCTATTATGAATAAAATATTGGTCTATGCGATTTAGTAAATTGTTGCATTCTGTTTTTATTTAGATTTGTTTACATTTTACACAGCATCACCTGAGGGGTTAATTGCCGGGAATCGCAGCGCCATGTCATAGAGGGCGGGTGCCAGGTATGTGATACCGCTGCCGGCACCTGTTGCCTACTCTTAAATTACTGTGTTAATTATATTCATTGGTGGCTCAGTGGCCACAGTCCCTCCCCTCCTCCGCAGTACTAAACTCCCATTGATGGCAGTGGCACAGGGAGGAGGGAGGGATCTGCCTCCTTCTCCCCTGTGCTGCTGAGGAGAACATCGCGCTCGCTGAGAGCAGCAGCGCAACCTAGTATCGTTAAATAGTTAGACCCGGTATCATATCGATCTAGGCCTAAAAGTATTGATTGGGGATACCCGATGCCACAAAAAAATTTTTGTTTAAAAATGATCAACAATCCAGGACATTAGAGTTGGTTGGTGGTATTGTTGAGCTTCTCAGTACTGGTGATAAAGTAAGACAACCAATCAAACCTCAAAAACAACCAATACACAAAAGTAGAAAAGCTGTGCAAGAAAAAATTACAAAAAAATATATCAAGAAAATATTAAGTTTATTAAATCTCATAAATGATGACACGTATAACAAATAGGGCAAAGGCCCCCAAGTAAATGCTACAGAGATGAAGCCCACACAGGGATAATTGGACTAGGTCAGTAGGGTAGCCAGTAAAGATAAACAGATTTCAAAAGGTATATCTGTATAACCACTCAATATTATATTAATAAGAAGTATCCCAAATATATCATATGGGCACTCAGTGGGGGTCACTGAAAAATGCAGCGGTATATTAATATATCTACATATATTGAGTAAGTAGAGCCTTAAATGCAAAAGAGTGAGTCACCATTAATATTTTTGCGCTGCATTGACAAGAGGCTCCCACAGAAAAAGCATAATTGCGTTGACAAAAAATCACAATACAGAATATACCATAAGTATCAATTCAATAAATCATATAGATACCCATATTGGTGGTGGTCCCAATTATGCCTCGTGTGGCAGAAACCCTCCTCGAGCGTTTCGCTATACAGCCTCGTCAGGAGGTAATGGAACCAAAAATGTGGGGTAATAAATAGGCCTCAAAACAATTCACACCTGGAAATAGCGCACGACCAAGATCAAACGGAAGCACATATGGCTTTCGTTGCTATGGAGATGGTAAACTGAGCACAGCGCAATGCAATTCCACAGTGCGATGCAATTCCACAGCGCATCAACAGGTTGCGCTCAATTCCAGGTGGAAACATATTAACGGGTATAGAGCTAGTAGAAAGGACATATTAGAAGATCTATAAGGGCAAAGTAAAACTCTATTAGAATAATTGAGCCATCGCCAATAGATTAAAGTGACATTAAACATGTGATAAAAGGTATATTATCGACGCCTGGAATGGAATCCATTGACCAAGTTCAAATGTGAACTTGATGCAATTTTATCCTTAGTTCAAAAACATATTCTCAGCCCCAAATTAATGGAAGGTCTTGTGAGTACCACTGGGTGATCAACCACATTTTACCTCTTGCCCAAGGTCCATAAGAGCTTGGACAATCCGCCTGGCTGCCCAATAGTTTCGGGGATAGGGGGCTTCTATGAACAAGTCTGCCATTTTGTTGATTTCTATTTGCAGATGTGTTTGGAGACCCTGCCATCTTTTATCAAAGACACCTCTAATGTACTGAGGAGATTTAATGGGATGTACTTGGATAAGAATATGCTTTTTGTCACGTGTGATGTTGAGTCACTATACACGTTGATATGCCATGACCACGGCACCCGAGCTGCCTGCTCTTTTCTACAAATGACAAATTTGGATTCTGAATAGATTTTTTTCACAATCACTCATCTATTTACTTTCTATAATCATGCTGTATGAGATGTTATATTGTTGATAGATTTAATTATGTTTTTATGCACATTGCACTTTAGTTTGTAATTAGTCACCTTTTATCACCTGTTTATTGTTACTTTAATCTATTGGCGATGGCTCAATTATTCTAATAGAGTTTTACTTTGCCCTTATAGATCTTCTAATATGTCCTTTCACGTGCACGGCTTTGGACGCAGTTCTCGTTCGTCATTTTCGTGCGCAGTCACCTGATATGCCGTCCACGTCACACGTGTGGTTGGGGAGGTGTCTTTGTGCGCCGTGGAGTTGCTTTTCTCTACATCATTGCAGGTGTGCGCTTTCTATTTCCAGGTGTGAATTGTTTGCATATGAGGGTGCACAAGTCTCCCCCATTGCTGTCCCCGGGAGCTGCAGGAAGAAACTGTCCTTAAAAATGAAAAAAAATTTGAGTAAGAATAAAATTCAATAACAGAATAATAAACTCAATCAACTCAGAAACCAAATTTGTCATTTGTAGAAAAAAGCATGCAGCTTCAGGGCTCCAGATGTCGACCAAAATGGTCGCTAATGCGACTTAGAATTTTCAAATGGCGACAAGACTTTTTAGTCTTGTCGCCATTTGCGACTAGACCCGCTGCCGCAGCTCTGCAGTTGAATACAGCGGCGGGGCACAGGAGATGATAGTTCTCTGCCCCGCCGCCGATGTTCTTCTCAGCAGCGCAGTGGAGAAGGAGTCTCTCCCTCTCCCCTGTGCTGCTGCCACCGCTGCCAATAAGAAGAGAGACGGGAGGAGGAGGGGAGGGGCTGTGGCCACTGCGCCACCAATGAAGATAACTGACCTGTTAATACAAATACAGGAGGCGGGTGCCGGAATCAAATAGCCGGCACCCGACCTCTATGACAGGGAGCTGCGATCCGCTGCAGTTAACCCCTCAGGTGCAGTACCTGAGGGGTTAACTGCCGCTGATCACAGCTCCCTGTCAGAGGCAGGATGTCGGCTATTTGATTCCGGCACCCGCCTCCTGTATTTGTATTAACAGGTCAGTTATCTTCATTGGTGGCGCAGTGCGCCCCCCCCCCCCCCCCCAACACCCTATTATAATAAACATGAGGGTTAAAAAAAAATCAAAAAAAAAAAATAATGAACTCACCTCCTCCAATTGATCGCGTAGCTGCCGGTCTCCTGTTCTTTCTTCAGGACCTGTCAAAGGACCTGTGGTGGTGTCACTGAGCTCATCACATGGTCCATTACCATGGTGATGGATCATGTGATGAGCCAAGTGATGTCACCACAGGTCCTGAAGAAAGAACAGGAGACCGGCAGCTACGCGATCAATTGGAGGAGGTGAGTTCATTTTTTAAATTTTTTTAGCCCCATAGAAATGAATGGGTCCGGATTCAGTGCGGGTGCAATTCGTTCACCTCACACATTGCTCCCACGCGGAAATTTCGCCCGTGTGAAAGGGGCCTAAGGGTAATTAGGACAAGGGTTCCAGCCCCTAAGGGGGCTAATAGTAAGTAAAAAAAATTAAAAAAACACAAACACTAAGGCTACTTTCACACTTGCTGCGGTGTGATCCGGCAAGCAGTTCCGTCGTCGGAACTACCTGCCGGATTCGCCGATCTGGCTGGGACTGAAAGAATTTGTGAGACTCATCCGGATGCGGATCAATCTCACAAATGCATTGCAAGAACGAATCCGTCTCTCCGCTTGTCATGCGGACAGACGGATCCTGTATCTTTTTACACATTTTTACCTATCTGCGCATGTGCAGACCGTTATGGACGGATCTGGCATTCCGGCACTAATACATTCCTAGGGGGAAAAAATCTGGCATTCAGGCAAGTCTTCAGTTTTTTTCGCCGGAGATAAAATCGTAGCATGCTACGGTTTAATCTTTTGCCTGATCAGTCAAAATGACTGAACTGAAGACATCCTGATACATTCAGAATGCATGGGGATATGCCTGATCAGTTCTTTTCCGGTATAGAGCCCCTGTGAAAGTACCCTAAAATATTACGTTTAAATCCCCCTTTCCTAATTTTATATATAAAATATAAAAACAATAAATAAATAAACATATTACATAGCGCTGCGTCCGAAAAGTCCAAACTATTAAATTATAAAAAAATATCTCCTATGCGGTGAGCGCCGTAACAGAAATAAATAAATAAAAACCATGCGATTCGCCATTTTTTTGTCACCTTGTCACCCCAAAAAATAGAATAGGACTGTTCTATTATGGGCCGAACGTTTCATAAAATGCTAAATGCACACGGCTTTTTTTGGTGTTTTTTATTTTTGTTAGTTTTTTGTTTTTTTTTCGTGGTATTGAGTATCGCAATACTTTTTTATGGTGACTAAAGCGAATCAAAATTTTGTTATCGAACAACCCTACGTCGATCTGATCTGCGTAGTGTTGTCACGATGCCAAAATTTTGATTCGGTTTCGATTTGGCGACAAAATTTTTTATTTGGCTCCCTAAATTTTTCAGTTCAGGAGCCAATGGCTACTGGGTATTTTTTTTTTAGTCTGGAGCACTGAGCTCGGGTGCCGTGGTCATGGCATATCGACGTGTATAGTGACTCAACATCACATGTGACAAAAAGCATTTTCTTATCCAAGTACACCCCATTAAATCTCCTCAGTACATCAGAGGTGTCTTTGATAAAAGATGGCAGGGTCTCTGGACACATCTGCAAATAGAAATGAACAAAATGGCAGACTTGTTCATACAAGCCCCCTATCCCCGAAACAATTGGGCGGCCAGGCGGATTGTCCAAGCTCTTATGGACCTTGGGCAAGAGGTAAAATGTGGTTGATCACCCAGTGGTACTCACAAGACCTTCCATTAATTTGGGGCTGAGAATATGTTTTTGTACTAAGGATAAAATTGCATCAAGTTCACATTTGAACTTGGTCAATGGATTCCATTCCAGGCGTCGATAATATACCTTTTATCACCTGTTTATTGTCACTTTAATCTATTGGCGATGGCTCAATTATTCTAATAGAGTTTTACTTTGCCCTTATAGATCTTCTAATATGTCCTTTCTACTAGCTCTATACCCGTTAATATGTTTCCACCTGGAATTGAGCGCAACCTGTTGATGCTCTGTGGAATTGCATTGCGCTGTGCTCAGTTTACTATCTCCATAGCAACGAAAGCCATATGTGCTTCCGTTTGATCTTGGTCGTGCGCTATTTCCAGGTGTGAATTGTTTTGAGGCCTATTTATTACCCCACATTTTTAGTTCCATTACCTGCTGACGAAGCTGTATAGCGAAACGCTCGTCGAGGGTTTCTGCAACAGGGGGCATAACTGGGACCACCGCCAATATGAGTATCTATATGATTTATTGAATTGATACTTATGGTATATTCTGTATTGTGATTTTTTTTTTGTCCACGCAATTATACTATTTCTGTGGGAGCCTCTTGTCAATGCAGCACAATAATATTAAGGCCTCTTTCACACGGGCGTTGCGGAAAAATGTGCGGGTGCGTTGCGGGAACACCCGCGATTTTTCCGCGCGAGTGCAAAACATTGTAATGCGTTTTGCACTCGCGTGAGAAAAATCGTGCATGTTTGGTACCCAAACCCAAACTTCTTCACAGAAGTTCGGGCTTGGGATCGGTGTTCTGTAAATAGTATTATTTTCCCTTATAACATGGTTATAAGGGAAAATAATAGCATTCTGAATACAGAATGCAAAGTAAAATAGCACTGGAGGGGTTAAAAAAAAATAAAAAAAAATTTAACTCACCTTAATCCACTTGCTCGCGTAGCCCGGCATCTCCTTGTGTCTCCTTTGTTGAAAGACCTGTGGTGAGCATTAACTATAGTTCAAGGACCTGGGATGACGTCACTCCGGTCATCACATGGTACGTCACATGATCTTTTACCATGGTGAATCACCATGGTAAAAGATCATCTGACGTACCATGTGATGACCGGAGTGACGTCATCCCAGGTCCTTGAACTATAGTTAATGCTCACCACAGGTCCTATACAGTAAAAGAGACAAACGGAGATGCCGGCTACGCGAGCAAATGGATTAAGGTGAGTTAAATGATTTTTTTATTTTTTTATAACCCCTCCAGTGCTGTTTTACTATGCATTCTGTATTCAGAATGCTATTATTTTCCCTTATAACCATGTTATAAGGGAAAATAATAATGATCGGGGCTCCATCCCGATCGTCTCCTAGCAACCGTGCGTGAAAATCGCACCGCATCCGCACTTGCTTGCGGATTCTTGCGATTTTCACGCAACCCCATTCACTTCTATGGGGCAACGTGAAAAACGCAGAATATAGAACATGGTGAGATTTTCACGCAACGCATAAGTGATGCGTGAAAATCACCGCTCATCTGAACAGCCCCATAGAAATGAATGGGTCCGGATTCAGTGCGGGTGCAATGCGTTCACCTCCCGCATTGCACCCGCGCGGAAAACTCGCCCGTGTGAAAGGGACCTAATGGTGACTCACTCCTTTGCATTTAAGGAAAAAATTATCAATATATGTATATATAATATAGCGCTGCATTTTTCAGTGACCCCCACTGAGTGCCCATATGATATATTTGGGATACTTCTTATTAATATAATATTGAGTGGTTATACAGATATACCTTTTGAAATCTGTTTATCTTTAATGGCTACCCTACTGACCTAGTCCAATTATCCCTGTGTGGGCTTCATCTCTGTAGCATTTACTTGGGGTCCTTTGCCCTATTTGTTATACGTGTCCTTATTTTTGAGATTTAATAAACTTTATATTTTATTGATTTTTTTTGTAATTTTTTTTCTTGGGGTTATTGGTGGTACTATATAGGTTTTCTGGTGATAAAGTAGGGCATATGGACAAATGTCTTCATGAAACAACCCCTTTTAATTATAATGCACCCACTGGTCTTGCCGTGAGTATATTTGGCATTTTTTTGTTGCGTGATATATTTACATATCAAGGTGTTCTCTTATTTATGTTAGCTGCTAATGTAATATGCATGTTTAGGAGTTGAATGACTCACTACAGGAAGCTGATCAGGTTTTAGGAAGTTCAATCAGAGTTAATATACAATGTCAGGGTATGTTCAGCTCGTCTGACAACATGAGGTAACATCTGTCAGCTCTTGTTCATATCGGTTCTAGTCTACTATAAGTGGAAATTCCAGCCAGCTACGTTCAGTGAGCCCTCTCCATTTCAGTATTAGAAAAAATGGTTTTACTCTTCAGCAAGTGATCTGTCTTTCCTAAAAAGGGACAAAAGCCTTTAAAATAATAGTCTATCATCTCCTTTAAAATGTATGATGTGTGTGTGTGTATATACTGTATCACATCTTTAGCGGTTCTGGCAGTCAAATATACACTAGAGCCATAATTACGAGTATCTCTTCCTAAAGTGGAAATTCTTGGTGACACAGAAGTAGGATTGGTACTAAACGGCAGAAATTGACTATTGTTAGTATACTAAAATGGAAAAGTGAGTTTTCAAAAAATCTGTTATGAGCTGGTAGCTAGTTGCTGGATGTTTTGGTCTCTAGTTAACATAGCTGAAGTTTTTAGTATTGAATGCATGAACGCAAACAGTGAAAATGATAGATATCAAATATGCGTGTGTATTTTAGTTGTCCCTGAGTCATAAGATAGTAAATGGGTTATACCTCATTCACACAGTGTTCAGTTATGGATTTCTGTCAGTGATTGTGAGCCAAAACCCGATGTGGCTCTAAACACAGAAGAGGTGCAAATCTTTCCCTTATGTCTGTGAAGCCTCCACTACTGGTCTTGGCTCACAATCACTGATGGAACTCACTGACCGTACGCTCACATGTGAATAAGGCTTCAGAAGACATTTTTAGTGGATGCTCTTGTAAGTTATCTGTTGTAGTGATCACCTAAAAGCAGCCCAGAACGCCAAAATGGACCCTATTGTCTCTTTAGTTCTTTGTTGTCAGATCAACAGATGCAAAGAAGAAAAACATAGGGGGTCTTTTACTAATCTGAAATACACCTATATTAGGAGTATTTCTGGCACAGATTGCGAAGCAAAGGTCCTTTGAGCCTCAATCTGCGACTTTTCCACGGGTTTAGGTGTTGAAATCGTCTAAAAGTTAGACAGCTAGGGAGCTGTCTTACATTTAGAAGCGGCTCCTTTACATAACTCCGGCAGATCCACTTCCAGCTATAGGGAATAATAATCCTTATTCTAAAACCTACCAGTCTTAGCGGGCAAGAAAATGTAATGCCCATGTACTAAAATAATAAACATCACTTTTTTTTCCAGCTGAGGTCATCAGGCTGAGGCTGTGTTAATCATTTAACACCACGTTAGGATTTATCTGGTGGTACCATTACTGCAAAGTATTAACACTATTATTTCTTAATTCGAATAAATTATTATGCCATACAATGTTTTGGGAGCTTGTGACAAATGGCACATCTATATAATTATCTTGAAATAGCTTAATATGCCCTCTCTTTGACATAAAATGTTAATAATACAAAGTATTATTTATTTTTCTTTTTTTGTAAATTTCTGTGTTGGGCTATAGACCCAGTGGATGCTAGAAGTGAGTGTCCCACAGTAGACATTTTTTATTTTTTATGGGCATGGGAGCCCATGGATGTCATTTAGGTGGACATGCCTAGAATATGAAATTGATTTTCTTTAGGTGTTTATGGTTCACCTGAACATTTGGTCCAGGTAGATTCATAAGATACAGTTCTGGTTAGTAGATCTTAGAATTGAAGTGGATGGGGCTAAGCTGCAAACCAGACACAACACATTGAGTGGTGAGAAGAAATTAGCATGTTTAATCCTGTATAGATGTAGCTCTACAGATATTAAAGGGATTGTCTCACTTCAGTAAGAGGCATTTATCATGTAGAGAAAGTTAATACAAGCCACTTACTAATACAGTCCTGATGCAACAAGAAGAAATGGGAGTGAGACCAAAATTTTTTGAGTATTCAATTGAATGAAAACAACGAATAAACTGAAACAGGCTGTTTTTAAGCTGATTAAAAGTTTAGGACCACACCTCCAAAAAAAAACTAAACCCCCCCAAAACAGAAATCCAACTTCCAAACATGAACTCAGTAATGAGGAGCTCCGCCGTTATTGTTTATCACTTCAAAAATTCGTTTCGGCATGCTTGATGCAAGCGTTTCCATGAGGTGAGTGGGAACATTTCTCCAAGTGGTGAAGACGGCCGCACTAAGGCCATCTACTGTCTGGAACTGTTGTCCATTTTTGTAAACTTCCCTTGCCATCCATTCCCAAAGGTTCTCAATTGGATTTAGATCAGGGGAACACGCAGGATGGGCCAAAAGAGTAATGTTATTCTCCTGGAAGAAGTCCCTTGTCCTGCGGGCATTGTGTACTGTAGCGTTGTCCTGTTGAAAAACCCAGTCGTTACCACACAGACGAGGGCCCTCAGTCATGAGGAATGCTCTCTGCAACATCTGGACATAGCCAGCGGCCGTTTGACGCCCCTGCACTTCATGAAGCGCCATTGTTCCACCGAAGGAAAAAGCACCCCAGACCATTATGGCGCCCCCTCCACTGTGGCGCGTAGAAAACATCTCAGGTGGGATCTGCTTGTCATGCCAGTAATGTTGGAAACCATCAGAACCATCAAGGTTAAATTTTTTTCTCATCAGAGAATAAAACTTTCTTCCACCTTTGCATGTCCCATGTTTGGTGCTCTCTTGCAAAGTCCAAACGAGCAGTTCTGTGGCGTTCAAGGAGACGAGGTCTTTGAAGACGTTTTTTGTTTTTGAAGCCCTTCAGTCTCAGATGCCGTCTGATGGTTATGGGGCTGCAGTCAGCACCAGTAAGGGCCTTAATTTGATTCGAGGATCGTCCAGTGTCTTGACGGACAGCCAATTGGATCCTTCGGCTCAGTGCTGATGACATATTTTGGGGTCTTCCACTTGACTTTTTTTGTTCCACCTCAGCAGCGATGGCGCGCTGTGAGAGACCCTGCTTATGCAGTTCAACAACCCGACCACGTTCAAAAAGGGAGAGTTTTTTTGCCTTTGCCATTACATCGTGTGACTACCTGACAGAAAATGACAATGAATCCACAGATTTGGCCTTTTATAGGCATGTGGTCCTAAAATTTGGATCAGCTGAAAAATAGCCTGTTTCAGTTTAATCGTTATTTTCAATTAATTGAATGCTCAAAAAATGTTTTGTCTCACTCTCATTTTTTCTTGTTGCATGTTGAAGCTCTACTTGGAACCTTGTTAAGATCCAACAATGTAAAATATGATTTTTTGCCATTTTTCAAGTGGTCTTAAACTTTTGATCAGGACTGTATATTGTGATTGTCCATATTGCTTTCTTTGCTGGTTGGATTCACTTTTCCATCACATTATACATTGCTCGTTTCCATGGTTACAGACCACCCTGCAATCCATCAGTGGTGGTCATGCTTGCACAGTATAGGAAAAAGCACTAGCCCATGGTCCTGGCCACCAGAGAGACTGACGCTTTTTCCTATAGTGTGCAAGCATGACCACCGCTGATGTATTGCAGGGTGGTCTGCAACCATGGAAATGAGCAGTGTATAATATAATGGAAAAATGAATCCAGCTAACAAAAGAAGCAATATGCATAGTAACAATACATTAGTAAGTGGCTTGTATTAACTTTCTCTACATGATAAATGTTACTTACTGAAGTGAGACATCCCCTTTAACATTATATATCACTGGTTTAGAAAAAAAATATCTGAACTTCCTATTAGATGGTCCCACACTTAGGACCCACATCTATTTGGTCAGACCTGAGAGTGGCTACAAAGAGAATCTTTCATTCAGGGGAATCTAGGATGTTCATGCGTTACATGGACAGCCCATTGATTTCAGTGGGAACTATGTAATTCTTCATCTTGCCTGTGATGGTGCTGCAGAAAACAATTTGACAGCCTAAATGCCCCCCCCCCCCCCCCCCCCCACACACACACACAGATTACAGCAGACTGCAAACAGCTTATCGTCGATTGAACCTCCTAACAAAAATACCATTTTCCAAAGCCTGGTTTTTATATTAACAAGGAATGATATTATTTTACTTAACAGATTGGCCTAAGGTGCTTCCAACTTATACTATTCCATCCTCCAACACTCTACCATAAGTAGAATTCACATTTTTGTGCAGAAGTAGAGATCCAGCTCCAAGTAATCTAAAAGCCTTCACATGCGTCCGACAATATTTCGGAATGGGTCACCTCAACCCCCTAACGCATAATGCTGTACATGTACTGCATCATGCGCCTGCATATGTATGAAACGGGCTGCTACTGTGAGCCTGCTCCATACGCAGCGGGTGCTGGCTGTATCATACAGCAGACACCTGGCTGCGATGGCGGGAATGGTGATCATGCTGATCCGCATAATTTAACCCTCCAGATGGCAACGCTGATCATGGCATCTGTAGAGTTAGGCACAGGGATACGGCTCCCTCTGCCTTCCGATTGGAGACCCTGCAGTGAAATTGTGGGGCTCTAATCGGTTACAATGGCAGCCTGGATGCTGCTGAAGCCTGCCAGGCCTGCCAGCCTCTTTGCATGAGGCACAGCGCAGCTGAGACGATGTAAAAATCCTATTCACCCTAGTAGATCTTGATTAGGGTGAATAGGACAAGGGCTCAAAAGAGGCCAGGTTCTAGCCCCCTAAGGGGGGGTAATAGTAAATAAAAAAAAGTTAATAAGATTCAAAAAATACCAAAATATTAAAAGTTTAAATCACCCCCTTTCCCAATTTAATATATATACAGTTGCAAGAAAAAGTATGTGAACCCTTTGGAATGATATGGATTTCTGCACAAATTGGTCATAAAATGTGATCTGATTGTCATCTAAGTCACAACAATAAACAATCACAGTCTGCTTAAACTAATAACACACAAAGAATTTAATGTTACCATGTTTTTATTGAACACGCCATGTAAACATTCACAGTGCAGGTGGAAAAAGTATGTGAACCCTTGGATTTAATAACTGGTTAAACCTCCTTTGGCAGCAATAACTTCAACCAAATGTTTCCTGTAGTTGCAGATCAGACGTGCACAATGGTCAGGAGTAATTCTTGACTATTCCTCTTTACATAACTGTTTCAGTTCAACAATATTCTTGGGATGTCTGGTGTAAATCGCTTTCTTGAGGTCATGCCACAGCATCTCAATCTGGTTGAGGTCAGGACTCTGACTGGGCCACTCCAGAAGGCGTATTTTTTTCTGTTTAAGCCATTCTGTTGTTGATTTACTTCTATGCTTTGGGTCGTTGTCCTGTTGCAACACCCATCTTCTGTTGAGCTTCAGCTGGTGGACAGATGGCCTTAAGTTCTCCTGCAAAATGTCTTGATAAACTTGGGAATTCTTTTTTCCTTCAATGATAGCAATCCGTCCAGGCCCTGACGCAGCAAAGCAGCCCCAAACCATGATGCCCCCACCACCATACTTCACAGTTGGGATGAGGTTTTGATGTTGGTGTGCTGTTTTTTTTTCTCCACACATAGTGTTGTGTGTTTTTTCCAAACAACTCAACTTTGGTTTCATCTGTCCACAGAATATTTTGCCAGTACTGCTGTGGAACATCCAGGTGCTCTTGTGCAAACTGTAAACGTGCAGCAATTTTTTTTTGGGACAGCAGTGACTTCCTCTGTGGTATCCTCCCATGAAATCCATTCTTGTTTAGTGTTTTACCTACCGTAGATTCGCTAACAGGGATGTTAGCATATGCCAGAGACACTTGTAAGTCTTTAGCTGACACTCTAGGATTTTTCTACACCTCATTGAGAAGTCTGTGCTGTGCTCTTGCAGTCATCTTTACAGGACGGCCACTCCTAGGGAGAGTAGCAGCAGTGCTGAACTTTCTCTATTTATAGACCATTTGTCTTATCGTGGACTAATAAACAGCAAGGCTTTTGGAGATACTTTTATAACCCTTTCAGGCTTTATGCAAGTCAACAATTCTTAATCGTAGGTCTCCTGAGAGCTCTTTTGTGCGAGGCATCATTCACATCAGGCAATGCTTCTTGTGAAAAGCAAACCCAGAACTGGTGTGTATTTTTTATAGGGCAGGGCAGCTGTAACCAACACCTTCAATCTCATCTTATTGATTGGACTCCAGTTGGCTGACACCTCACTCCAATTAGCTCTTGGAGATGTCATTAGTCTAGGGATTCACATACTTTTTCCACCTGCACTGTGAATGTTTACATGGTATGTTCAATAAAAACATGATAACATTTAATTCTTTGTTATTAGTTTAAGCAGACTGCGATTGTCTATTGTTGTGACTTAGATGAAGATCAGATCACATTTTATGACCAATTTGTGCAGAAATCCATATCATTCCAAAGGGTTCACATACTTTTTCTTGCAACTGTGTGTGTGTATATATATATATATATATATATATATATATATATATATATATATATATATATATATATATTAGAAAAACTACTTAACTGGATCTTACCCACTTGTAAATAATAGAAAAAAATTGGACTGCACTCCAGACGGTTTCTTCAGTAAATCCAGGGCTGTGGAGTCGGTAGATAAATGGTCCGACTCCTCAGTTTTTGGTAACTCCGACTCCTCTGTATTTAATATGCAAATGTATTTTATACTATAAAATACATTTGCATATTAAATACAGAGGAGTCGGAGTTACCAAAAACTGAGGAGTCGGACCATTTATCTACCGACTCCACGGCCCTGAGTAAAACATCAGGTAGTGTTTATTCACTCATGTGGTGGCAGCAAAAAAGCGACGTTTCGGCTCAACATGAGCCTTTTTCAAGCATTGATAAAAGTGCAAAGCAAGCATATATAGGTGAACCAATCAAATCATTTGATGCATCAACATAATTGATACTTAATAAAAAAACAGTACAAAAAGTTTACATATAATCATAAGGAGGTCATCCCGGTGATCATGAATAAAGTGACCAGTGCTATCAATAGAACAAGTGCATAATAGAGCTGACTATCATCTAATAATACATAAAATCCATAAACCTTGTCAGCTGTCCCTTATACATACATTATAATTAATGATACCTTTATTGTGCACATATGTGAAGGGGATATAATGATGAATCAATACCTGGGGGAGTGATGCAGCCCACACATACTACCGCGTTGTTGAACGCGTCTCCTGGGTGCAAGTGCGCATGCCCCGGTCGCATACATCTAATCAATACATCTAAGTAATATATATACCAAAAAAAAAAACAGCCACTGCAGCTCTCACCCACACCACGGAGACACCACGATCTCAGATAATCCAAAAAACAAAGAAGGTTTCAGCTCCACTTAGAACCTTCTTTGTTTTTTGTATATATATATATATATATATATATATATTATTAAAAAATAAAACCTATTAGGTATCACCGAGTCTGAAAATGTCTGAATTTTAAAATATAAAAATAAAAAAAATACCTGTGCAGTGAATGCTGTAATGGAAAAAAACAAAAACCTGTGATTCACCATTTTTTTGTCATCTTGCACCCCTCCCCCCCCCCCCAAAAAAAAATAAAAAAAATAACCGTGATCAAAAAGTCGTACATAACACAAATATGGTACAGGGAGTGCAATATATCAAAACAATATCAAGTTTATTAGTTCAATACCACATAATTAAAAACATAAATGGATAACCATGACCGCAATTGCTGTACCAAGTCACTGGTCACTGACCTCAGTACCGCCGAAGAGAACGTGTCAAAAGTTACCGGGGGTGATGTGGTGAGATATGATAACAATGTCAACCTATGCAGGTACGGTAGACTGTGAATAGTTACGTAGTTTAATATGGGAGGGGAACATCATTCCTAACCCTCAAACAGTTTTATAAAATTATGCTGCATAACCTAATAATGTGATCAAAGCTCCCACCCACAGAACTCACCTGTAGACATGGTCAATGGAAGTGAACCCAAAATGGCCAGAGAACAACTCAATGCGCGTTTTGCTTCCTTAGCTTCATCAGGAGGTATGTAAATGTTGAAGGCGCTACATTGTTTGCTCATGTCTTTGCAGCCCCTTCAAACTGCTAATAACCAGGGGTGAGTAGAATTAGACTCCCACTGATACAGTATTGATGGCTTAATCTGAGGTTCAGTAGCCCAACAGTATTCTGATCCCATAAAACCAGTTTTATTATTCACTTATTGCAGGCTATGTCAGAATTTTGCATCAGTATTTGTAAGCGAAAACCACAAGTGAATCCTAAACACTGGAGAAATATGATGACAAGATACTCTCACTTGTTTGAGCTCCTGATATTCGCTTCAACTGATGTAAAATACTTATGCAATATGTAAGTAAGGCCTTGAAGATAAATGAGAGAGACAAATACCTGTATGCAATGAAAGTCTCTAGCATAAGGCCTCTGCACTATTTTGCATCCTCAAAGGGTTTGCCCCGGTTCAGAGCTGAACCCAGACATACCTCCATTTTCACCCCGGCAGCCCCCCTGACAGGAGCATCGGAGCAGTTCATGCTCCAATGCTCTCCTTTGCCCTGCGCTAAATCGCGCAGGGCAAAGGCATTTTTAGGAGTTTCGGTGACGTACCGGGGCTCTAATGGGCGGGCTTTTGCGCTGCCCTAGCCAGTAAAACGGCTATGGCAGCGTTAAGCCTGCCCATAAGAGCCGGTGACGTCACCGAACACACTGCTGGGCGGAAGTTACCGCCCGGCAGTGTGTTATGATAAACAAAAGAGCCCTTGCCCTGCGCGATCTAGCGCAGGGCAAGGGAGCGCATCGGAGCATGAGATGCTCTGATGCTAGCCTCAGGGATGCTGCCGGGGTAAAAATAAGGGTATGTCCGGGTTCAGCTCTAAACCCGGACAACCCCTTTAAGAGCACAAATGAATGATCTATGCTTACATGTTACAATTATTAAAACCTTAAGATAAATCCTTATCTACAATTCTATGTACTCAATTCCATAGATTTACTTCTTGCCTAGCTCTTCAGTTACAAGAAACATTGCCATGGTCACCTTCCACAATGAGATGGGTTCTTCTTTCTGTGTTAGTGATTGTTCATACGGCATTGCTCTATTTGTGATTTAAACACCTGAGCTTTTGAGGAAACAATCACAAATCTCCATATACTGAGTTTTTTTGAAACTTTCTAAATATATACCAATGATGTTATTATTAAAGTCTTAGGATATATTTCTGTAATTTCACATATTAAGATGCGCTTCCAAATGTCATTCAATCAGAATTATTCATCCATATGCACATAGGTCACACATTATGGTCATAAATGCATATATACCTTTTACTCACGGCCAACATTTTGCCATTTTAGATTTTACTATTAAAGAAACATATCAAGATGACCTGTATGAACCCGGCCTGTGGTTACTGTTCATCATCTGATATATTGTGTATCTGGCCTAGACATTAAAAAGGTGTCTTTAAGGGTTTCCATGCTGCTTCATGACAGCCATTTTCCGTTTCTTCATTTTTGTTCACAGCAGCCTTCACGGAGTTGTAACTTTTTTTTTTTTTTTTTCATTCACGTAGCCGTATGAGCGCTTATTTTTTCCGGGACAAGTTGTAATTTCTAATGGCACCATTTAATATTGCATATGATGTAGTGGGAAGCTGGAAAAAATCCCAAATTGGTTGGAATTGGGGGGGAAAAAAATGCAATTCTGACAGTTTTATGGGTTTCATCTTTACAGCATTCCCTATGCAATAAAAATGATATGTTAACTTTATTCTACAGGTAAATACGATTACAGCGATACAACATTTTAGTTTTTCTTACATTATAATTCTTTTTTTTTATAATGTTTTCTTTGAATCGCTTATTGTAACCCCCATAACATTTTTTATATGTATGTCTTTGGGGCTGTGTGTGGGCTCCTTTTATGTGGGGAGATCTGAAGATTTTATCAATACTATTTTTGGGGTAATTGTTAATACCATTTTGTGGTGTATATGACTTTATAATCAATTTTTATTCAATTTTTTGGGAGGTGAAGCAACAAAAAAACTAAAAAAAAGTGAAACAGCCGTTTAGATAATATTTTTTTTTGGTTATGCTGTTCACTGTATTTGAGACACAGCAGATTGCATTTTGAGACACAGCAGATTTTTTTAAATTGTTATTATTATTATGGGGACAGGGGTTGGTTTGAATTTTTCTATATATATATATATATATATATATATATATATATTTTTTTTTACAGTCCCTTTAAGTCTCCCTAGGGGACTTTAGCCTGCGATCTGATTGCTTCTCATGGGAGAAGCAATCAACTCGCATGCTTTATGGACACTGCGATGATTTAACATTGTAGCCTATGGGAGATACACTATGTTTGTATCAATCCCACAGGCAGGGCTTGATAGGAACTTAGCTATAGCAGGCATCGATCTTGGCACAGGGGAGCCGTCCAGTCCCCAGGAGCGCAGCGCTCAAGGGAAAAAGACCACTCAGGTGTTGTATTCGCAATTGACCATGGTATCTAAGGGGTTAAATGATCAGTGATATCAATGACCATAGACATTGCTTCTGGATGTCTGCATTCATGCACACCGCATCTTGTGAAGGGGTTAAAATGGCACATAGATTTTCCTTCTATTTGTCTCTTTATAAAACTAAAATACAGGATTGCTATTAAAATGAAGGTCCACCTTTTGAACGCTGCATATTCTTTTCAGTGAAGCATTATGTGCTGATTAATATCTGATTATGACTTATCAACCTCCTGCATAGTCCTGTTTTGTGCCAAAATTTTCACCCTCTTCCCCCTACTTTGACTCTTAGATTTTGCTAGCAAAGGTTTGCCAAAATTAAGAGGCCTGGACCTCTAATAATTTAAAGATTTGTATGCCATATACTTTTTTGTAAAAAGCATAAATAGTAATAAATTTACCCCAGATTTTCTTATTAAAAAGTATATCTCCCCTCAGTCGCCAATAATGGGAGCTCACTGTTTTATTGAGTATAGGGTATAAATCATATGCCGTAAGCTCCCTCTAGTGGTGGATGCATTCAGACAGAATTTTTTTATTGCTTTAACCATTGGATTTTGCTACCCTCATAGCTCCCTACAACTTGTGTTTTGCCTCATCTGGCTTATTCCGGGAGCAAATAGTAGTACCAAGTACCAAAGCCTTGTTGTAGTCTTATTTACGTCTAAGCAGCACCCTCATCTCCTTTGTGTCCTTGATTTATGGACCTATTTCTGCCTTTGGCCTATGGAAACCCACTACAAACTGCATGGCCAGCAGCCATTGGGCCATGTGGTACACCACTTTCACAAAAGGATACAAAAGGTGTACAAAGAAGGTTTACTATTGCACTACAACAGTTAACAAATTCATGACCACAAAATCATGCTAGGTCGAAATGTAAAGGCACAGTTCTGCTAGGCCTTGTGCGTCAGTGTGTATCCAGTTTGCATTACTGTGTTTTGTAGGTTTCTCAAGTGTTTCTTACTATTTAAATCACAGAAGGTTAATTAAAACAGCGCCACACTCTGCATTTGCCAGGGAATATTAACCTCACCAAGCTTGTATTAAATCACTGAAGTGATAGAATTGCATTTACTTGATAAGATTCTGCTGTAAGAGCAAAGACAGGGCCATTTATAGTTCAGTGCCATTAATTGCTTACCATTTAGATATTAGCACAGGAGTCTATTAATTAACTTGATAATAAAACTATTGGAATGTAGGCCGGTGAAATGATTTGGTTTTAGTGGACCCATGGAGCTTGCCAGCGAGAGTGAAATGGATTTTCCCTTTCCCTCCTGATCATAAACTCTTAGAACACATTTTTCTTTTAATGAGACCTGATGCTAAGGATTGTCGAATACCCATGTGACTTTCTCCGGATCTGTTCTATGATTGTGTACATAGAGCAAAATACTAATGTGATGTTACTGTAGTAGGTCATTGGTGACACTAATATATATAAAGAGAATTGCCATCATTTAAATTTGCTTTATTTTAATATACTACATTAACCCCTTCCTGACGCAGCAATTTTCAGTTTGTGTTTTTGTTTTTCTCTCCCTGCCTTCCCGAGCCATAACTTATTTATTTTTAAATTACCATATCCATATGAGGACTTGACAAACTGAACTTTCTAATGGCACCATTTAATATTGCATAGAATGTAGTGTAGTAATTCCAAATGGGGTGAAACTGTCTAACTAAAACACAATTCCAACACAGTTTTATGGGTTTTGTTTTCACCTCATTCACTATGTGATAAAACTGACTTGTGCTCCTCATTCTCCAGGTCATTATGATTATGGCAATACCACATATATGTATAGTTTTTCTTGCGTCTAATATAAAAAAAAAAAAAAAAACTTTTGAGAATTTTTTTTTCTTTTCATTGCCATATTATAACCCCCATAACTTTTTTTTATAGTTATGTCTATGAAGATGTGTGAGGACCGATCTGTAGTTTTTGATATAATTTTGGGGTGCGTATGAATTTTAAAGTGATGAAAAAACTGGATTGGCCTTTATTTTTTTTTATATATAACCATTACACCATTAACTGTACGGAATACGTTTTTAAAAAAAATATTTTAATAGTATAGGCATTGTCGCATGCAGCGATGCCCACGATATTGTTTTTTTAAATTGATTTTAAATAGTTTTTTGATTAGAATTTTTATATATTTTCATTTTATTTTATTTTTTTAGATTCCCAAGTAAACATGCAATCATCAGATTGCAAATTGTATAGAGTAATGGAATTTTCACCTTTACCCTATACATAGCTCACTATATTACAATTCAGTGCTGCCACCTGCTGGCCTGAATTGTAATATACAAGTAATGAACCTGGAAACCTAGTAGAGGCTCAGCCTCTTTACTTACAAGAAACACCTTTCCCAATCTCCACCTGGGGAAGGCATTAGAGCCCATGAAGCGTGCATCTGAGGGGTTAAATGACCGCGATCAGCATTACAACCGATACTGGACGTAAGCCGCAGGTGTCTACTGTCGCGATCTTTAAAGACAGGGGTTAAAGTAATACTAAAGTTAATTAAAAAAATTAATTTGACATGGAAGTCTTTTATACTGCATGCTTAAAATTATATATATATATATGCGAAAAAAATTCCACGGCACCTCCAAGGCGTAAAATAGTAGAAAAGCTTTATTCACCAGACCCACAACGTTTCGATCCGCTTCCTGGGATCTTTCTCAAGCAGTGACAACATTTGATGGTGCATTTTGCATATTTATACAGCTTCACATCATTAATCAATAATAGTGTTAATTACAATAATCAAAAACAAAAATCTCAAAATATCAACCAAGAAACATTATATGTCGACATATATCATGACTCATATAAAATAGTGTTTACATAAAATACAATATCGTGATATGGACACTATTGCCAAATAATATGACCATCATAAATTCATATAGATATAAATAATCACCCTAATTGTAACTTAAGACATCTGTGGATAGCTTCATAATCACAAACTTAGTGTAGGTGTACCTTAAAAACATCAAGACAAGGAAGGTCCTAGAGCGGGCGATGGAAGTGGTTCACATGGATATCGGCGTGCAGGTCAATCTACTGCGCATGTCACAGGACCTTTTGAAACTTCGCGATCACATGATCGTATGTCCGGTCATGTGATCAGGACTCCCATGTCAATTCTCCAAGCTCGCGAGTAACTGGGTATTCGGACCTCATGCGTTCCACCATCTTGTGGAACGCACGCATCTAAGTCCGCATTCTCGCGAGTAACTAGGTGGTCAGACGTCATGCGTTCCATAATCTCGTGGAACGCACGCATCACCATAGGGATCCAGCAGCCAATTGCATGAGATTCACCGCTAATGCGTCCATCATGATTCATGGCCCCGCCAGCACACAGTAAAGTGTATAAACCCCAGTCGAGTGGGTGGTAATGTGCATCGGGATCAATTATAGAGATGAGGGGTACACGGCGATATCACAATATGCAGCAATATCATGGTATTGATATGGGAATAAAAGGTGTATATCTATATCGGCTGTACCACGTCTAACATGCCATGTAGACCTGTTGGGAGTCTGAATCAAAAGATATCAGTGTCCCTCCAGTTTGCATGCAAAATGACAATGATCGATAACCTTCTAATATTAATTTCAAAGGGAGGAGTATGTAATGTCAATATTGTTCATTAGTCCCCTAGTCATACGAGGAGTCCAACAAGTATGACGTGTGCTGGTTACACATGACCTCAAGTCGGAGCACCACCTCTGTCAGTGGGCCGCCATTCCTGGATGTCCAACATGACCAGTGGAGGTAGCATCCTCTAGATTACGGGGGCAGTATCCATAGTATATAAATAAAGTCACATGTGTCGCCAACCTCTCACCTCAAAATCGATCCCCGATGTCACAAAACCCAGACCCCCAACTGAAGTCATTAGTCTTAAAGTAATGATGGACACTCGTTTTTCTTTACGTAGCTCCTTTTTTCTTGCCATAATACAAATTCTAACAGTCTCTATTCAGTAGGACTATCAGCTGTGTATCCACCTGACTTCTCCTCAACGCAACTGATGGTCCCAACCCCATTTATAAGGCAAGAAATCCCACTTATTAAACCTGACAGGGCACACCTGTGAAGTGAAAACCATTTCAGGGGACTACCTCTTGAAGCTCATCAAGAGAATGCCAAGAGTGTGCAAAGCAGTAATCAAAGCAAAAGGTGGCTACTTTAAAGAACCTAGAATATGACATATTTTCAGTTGTTTCACACTTGTTTATGTATATAATTCCACATGTGTTAATTCATAGTTTTGATGCCTTCATAGTCATGAAAATAAAGAAAACTCTTTGAATGAGAAGGTGTGTCCAAACTTTTGGTCTGTACTGTAGTTACTCGCGAGAATGCGGACTTAGATGCGTGCATTCCACAAGATGGTGGAATGCATGAGGTCCGATTACCCAGTTACTCGCGAGCTTGGAGAATTGACATGGGAGTCCTGATCACATAACCGGACATACGATCATGTGATCGCGAAGTTTCAAAAGGTCCTGTGACATGCGCAGTAGATTGACCTGCATGCCGATATCCATGTGAACCACTTCCATCGCCCGCTCTAGGACCTTCCTTGTCTTGATGTTTTTAAGGTACACCTGCACTAAGTTTGTGATCATGAATCTATCCACAGATGTCTTAAGTTACTATTAGGGTGATTATTTATATCTATATGAATTTAGGATGGTCATATTATTCGGCAATAGTGCCCATAGCACGATACTGTATTTTATGCAAACACTGTTATATGAGTCATGATATATGTCGACATATAATGTTTCTTGGTTGATATTTTGAGATTTTTGTTTTTGATTAATGTAATTAACACTATTGATTAATGATGTGAAGCTGTATAAATATGCACAATGCACCATCAAATGTTGTCACTGCTTGAGAAAGATCCCAGGAAGCGGATCGAAACGTTGCGGGTCTGGTGAATAAAGCTTTTCTACTATTTTACGCCTTGGAGGTGCCGTGGAATTTTTTCGCTTATTATTTGGAGGGGGATCGCCTTCACAGCCGATGGCACTCCGCCTGTATCTGACATACAGCTGTGCTTCCCAACTCTTATATTTTTTATATATATATATATATATATATATATATATATATATATATATATAGTACAGACCAAAAGTTTGGACACACCTTCTCATTCAAAGAGTTTTCTTTATTTTCATGACTATGAAAATTGTAGATTCACTCTGAAGGCATCAAAACTATGAATTAACACATGTGGAATTATATACATAACAAACAAGTGTGAAACAACTGAAAATATGTCATATTCTAGGTTCTTCAAAGTAGCCACCTTTTGCTTTGATTACTGCTTTGCACACTCTTGGCATTCTCTTGATGAGCTTCAAGAGGTAGTCCCTTGAAATGGTTTTCACTTCACAGGTGTGCCCTGTCAGGTTTAATAAGTGGGATTTCTTGCCTTATAAATGGGGTTGGGACCATTAGTTGCGTTGAGGGGAAGTCAGGTGGATACACAGCTGATAGTCCTACTGAATAGACTGTTAGCTGCTTTTTTCTTGCCATAATACAAATTCTAACAATCTATTCAGTAGGACTATCAGCTGTGTATCCACCTGACTTCTCGATCCCAGTGACGTGTTCGCTGTTTCCTCAGCCAGCTGGGATCGGCGCATGCCCAGTGATGCTGTTGAAGCTATTTCCCTCAGTCGTCTTATCATCGCGCAGGAGCAGGCAATCGCCGGCACTGCGCCTGCGTGGGATTTCGGATGCGGGCGAGAGGAGGATCGGGGGTGTTTGCCGCAGAGCGCGGCGCTGGGGGGGGAGCACTTAGCCTCGCCTCTGGGAGGCGATTTAGGCGATCTTGGAGGAGTTCTTAGTTTTCAAATTTAGGCGTGCACGGCACTTCAGAGGGGCGTTTCTGGGCACCGTGGACAAAGAATAACGCCCTTCTGGGCTCCTTACAGTCATTTGAATATCATAAAAAGTGTTTTTTTGAAGAAATGACAAGACACAGAATAAAAAGAACAAGACATATGGAAATAAGGTACTTTATTACACATGGATTCATAAAACATTTTTTTTGCTAATATGCTAGTGACAGATTCCCTTTAAAGCTCTTCTACAGCAGTGAAGCTAAATGGCTGGGTTGTTATGGAAACCTGTGTATGTGGTGGCTGGAGGACCTGCGAGCTTCTATTGGCTGATAAGGGTCATGTGACCAAGCTTCTATTGGCTAATGCATTTTTAGGGAATCTCTCGGGAACAGACCTGTTCTAAAACCTTCCTGGACACCTGATGTACCTGTGTGCCAAATTTCTCTACTGTGTGGTTCTCTATTTCTGAATGGACGTTCCAGAACGTCCGTTCAGAAACTGCAGCTGCACGCTAATCGTGCAGCTGCTGATCGGGTTGCCCGCTGTCAGTGCCCAGGTGTCCCTGCCTTCTGGATCGCTGCATACACTACGCTATGCGCTTCCTGTTCCTGGACCGGAGAGTGCAGGAGCTGTGTGAGGTCTTTCACAGACCTCGATCAGCCCTGCACTGAGGCTGTACAGTGCTGTATTGCGCTGTACAGCCTCTCTAGGGGGTGCATTTCTCCTGTAACTGGGGCTACTATGTCAGCCCCAGTTACAGGAGAAATCAACAGTTAAAAAAAAAAAGAAAAAGTGAAGTAAATGTCCCCCAGAGGTCTTGTATGACCTTATGGAGGACGAAAAGTGTAAAAAATAAAATAAAAAAAAGGTTTCACATGTAAAAAAAAAAAAGTAAGGAATAAAAAAAAGTTAAAAATAGAAAAAATTTAATAAAAGACATATTTGGTATTGCCGCGTCCGTGACGGTCGGTTCTATAAATATATCACATATTCGACCTAGTCCAATAAACACAGTGAAAAAATAAATAAATAACTGTCAAAAAATGCCATTTTTGTCACCTTACATCACAAAAAGTGCAACACCAAGTGATCAAAAAGGCGTATATCCCACAAAGTGGTACAAATAAAACCGTCACCTCATCCCGCAAAAAATTAGCCCCTACATAGGAAAATCTCTCAAAAAAATAAAAAAACTACAGGGAGTGCAGAATTATTAGGCAAGTTGTATTTTTGAGGATTAATTTTATTATTGAACAACAACCATGTTCTCAATGAACCAAAAAAACTCATTAATATCAAAGCTGAATATTTTTGGAAGTAGTTTTTAGTTTGTTTTTAGTTTTAGCTATTTTAGGGGGATATCTGTGTGTGCAGGTGACTATTACTGTGCGTAATTATTAGGCAACTTAACAAAAAACAAATATATACCCATTTCAATTATTTATTTTTACCAGTGAAACCAATATAACATCTCAACATTCACAAATATACATTTCTGACATTCAAAAACAAAACAAAAACAAATCAGTGACCAATATAGCCACCTTTCTTTGCAAGGACACTCAAAAGCCTGCCATCCATGGATTCTGTCAGTGTTTTGATCTGTTCACCATCAACATTGCGTGCAGCAGCAACCACAGCCTCCCAGACACTGTTCAGAGAGGTGTACTGTTTTCCCTCCTTGTAAATCTCACATTTGATGATGGACCACAGGTTCTCAATGGGGTTCAGATCAGGTGAACAAGGAGGCCATGTCATTAGATCTTCTTCTTTTATACCCTTTCTTGCCAGCCACGCTGTGGAGTACTTGGACGCGTGTGATGGAGCATTGTCCTGCATGAAAATCATGTTTTTCTTGAAGGATGCAGACTTCTTCCTGTACCACTGCTTGAAGAAGGTGTCTTCCAGAAACTGGCAGTAGGACTGGGAGTTGAGCTTGACTCCATCCTCAACCCGAAAAGGCCCCACAAGCTCATCTTTGATGATACCAGCCCAAACCAGTACTCCACCTCCACCTTGCTGGCGTCTGAGTCGGACTGGAGCTCTCTGCCCTTTACCAATCCAGCCACGGGCCCATCCATCTGGCCCATCAAGACTCACTCTCATTTCATCAGTCCATAAAACCTTAGAAAAATCAGTCTTGAGATATTTCTTGGCCCAGTCTTGACGTTTCAGCTTGTGTGTCTTGTTCAGTGGTGGTCGTCTTTCAGCCTTTCTTACCTTGGCCATGTCTCTGAGTATTGCACACCTTGTGCTTTTGGGCACTCCAGTGATGTTGCAGCTCTGAAATATGGCCAAACTGGTGGCAAGTGGCATCTTGGCAGCTGCACGCTTGACTTTTCTCAGTTCATGGGCAGTTATTTTGCGCCTTGGTTTTTCCACACGCTTCTTGCAATTTTGAATGAAACGCTTGATTGTTCGATGATCACGCTTCAGAAGCTTTGCAATTTTAAGAGTGCTGCATCCCTCTGCAAGATATCTCACTATTTTTGACTTTTCTGAGCCTGTCAAGTCCTTCTTTTGACCCATTTTGCCAAAGGAAAGGAAGTTGCCTAATAATTATGCACACCTAATATAGGATGTTGATGTCATTAGACCTCACCCCTTCTCATTACAGAGATGCACATCACCTAATATGCTTAATTGGTAGTAGGCTTTCGAGCCTATACAGCTTGGAGTAAGACAACATGCATAAAGAGGATGATGTGGTCAAAATACTCATTTGCCTAATAATTCTGCACGCAGTGTATAGCTCTCAGAACATGGACACACTAAAACATAATTTTTTTGTTTCAAAAATGCTATTATTCTGTAAAACTTTAATAAATTAGAAAAAGTATACATATTAGGTATCGCCACGTCCGTAACAATCTGCTCTATAAAAATGTCACTTGACCGAACCCCTCAGGTGAACGCTTTAAAAATAAATAAATAAACACTGTGCTAAAACACATTTTTTGGTCACCTTGCCCCATAAAGTGTTATAATGAATGATCAAAAAATCATATGTACCCAAAAATTGTACCAATAAAACTGGCACCTTATCCCCTAGTTTCCAAAATGGGATCACTTCTTGGGAGTTTCTACTGTAAGGGTGCATCAGGGGGGCTTCAAATGGGACATGGCATTTAAAAACCATGTAGAGTTCCTTTTCTTCTGTGCCCTGCCGTGTGCCCATACAGCAGTTTATGACCACATGTGGGGTGTTTCTGTAAACCGCAGAATCTGGGTAATAAATATTGAGTTTTGTTTGGTTGTTAACCATCGAAAATCTGCCCAAAAAGTGAAATAAAAAAATTTGATCTCCATTTTCCTTTAATTCTTGTGGAACGCCTAAAGGGTTAACAAAGTTTGTAAAATCGGTTTTAAGTAACTTGAGGGGTGTAGTTTCTACAATGGGGTCATTTATGGGGGTATCCACTATGTAGGTCCCAAAGTGACTTCAGACCTGAACTGGTCCTTAAAAAGTGGGTTTTGCCAATTTTCTTAAAAATTTTAAGAATTGCTTCTAAACTTCTAAGCCTTCTAACGTCCTAAAAAAAATTATTTACATTTCCAAAATGATGCCAACATAAATTAGACATATGGGGAATGTTAAGTAATAAATATTTTATGAGGTATCACTTTCTGTTTTAAAAGCAGAGAAATAGAAATTTAGAAAATTGCAAATTTTTCAACATTTTTGGTAATTTTGGGATTTTTTCATAAATAAAGCTGAAATATATTGACTGAAATTTAAGACTATCATGAAGTACAATGTGTCACGAGAAAACAATCTCTGAATGACTTGGATAAGTAAAGGCGTTCCAAAGTTATTACCACATAAAGTGAGATATGTCAGTTTTGCAAAATTAGGCCTGGTCAGGAAGGGGCAAATGGCCCAGATGGGAAGTGGTTAAGTATTGCCATGTCCGTAATGACCTGCTGTATAAAAATATCATATGATCTAACCCCTCAGATGAGCAGCGTAAAAATAATAAAATATAAACTGTGTCAAAAAAGCCATTTTTTTGTCACCTTACATTACAAAAAGTGTGATACAAAGCAATCAAAAAGTCATATGCAGCCTAATATAGTAGCAATCGAACAGTTATCTTGAAAAGACAGTCGCCCAAAAAAAACAAAAAACTATGGCTTTCAGAATATGGAGACACAAAAAAATCTTTTTTTTTTTCAAAAATACTTTATTATGTAAAACTGAAACAAACAACCCAAAAAAGTAGTCATATGGTATTTGGTATGGTCGCATCCGTAACTACCTGCTCTATAAGAATACCACATGTTCTAACTTGTCAGATGAACATTGTAAAAAACAATAAATAAAAACAGTGCCAAAACAGCTATTTTTTTTTACCTTGCCTCACAAAAAGTGTAATATAGAGCAGCCAAAAATTATATGCACCCTAAAATTGTACCGACAAAACTGCCACCATATCCAAAATGTGGTCACTTTTATGGAGTTTTTATTATAGGAGTGCATCAGACCCCATGTCTTTAAGTATGATATGGCAACTTAAAATTGTCCCAGTGAAATCTTCCCTCCAAAAACCATATGGCGTTCCTTTCCTTCTGCGCCCTGCCGTGTGCCCGTACAGCAGTTTACAATCTCAAATGGGATGTTTCTGTAAAATACAGAATCAGGGTAATAAATATTGAGTTTTGTTTGGCTGTTAACCTTTGCTTTGTTAGCAGAAAAAAAATGGATTAAAATGGAAAATCTGCCAAAATAGTGAAATTCTGAAATTTCATCTACATTTTCCTTTAATTGTAAAATCAGTGGGGTTTGCTTTCTAAAATGGAGCCATTTATGGGTGGTTTCTATTATGTAAGCCCCACAATGACTTCATAACTGAACTGGTCCTTAAAAAAGTGGGTGTCACGGACGTACCGAGACTTTCGGACGTCCCGGCGACAGTGAGTGGCAGGAGATCTGTGAGACTGGCAACACGTGGTTAGATCTGACAGGTTTTCCTTGTGGATTAATAGGTGTCTGTGTGGTTTCTGTTAATGGCCACACCCCTTGCCTCCAGGTGTTGCTTATGTGGTCATTTAACCTTCCTTATTTATAGTTGCTTCTCCCACTATGCTGTGCAGTTTATAGCTTCTGTGCCTGTGGATTGTTTGTGGTTGGATCTCGGCTGAGTTCCTGGTGCTTCCATAGTTAAGTCTTTCCTTTCCCTTTTTATATATTGTTTGGGTTCTGTGTGATGCATTTTCCTATTGTTTGTATTAGGCCTGAAGTAGATTCCTGTTCGTCCGTTTGGAGGAACAGGTAGTCTCGTCCCTGCCATTAGTACCAGGGTCCTATAGGGCTAGATAGAACTCTAGGTATTCCTGCGTATGAACTCACCTACCTTTTGGGGTCTGTTCATACTGGTAGTCAGTGAGGATTTTGGTTAGGATTTTCACTAGGAGGTGTCCATCTTTCTTCCCTAGTTCTCAGGCCTGATTCCCTGTTTCCCCCTTCCCCCCCTATGCTCGGTGTGGTGTTTCCCTTCTGTACCGAAGCGTTAGTGGGTCTGGGTCAAGATATGCTCCTAAATTTCTAAGCCTTCTAACGTCCTAAAAAATTAAAATGGCATTAGCAAAATGGTCCAAACATAAAGTAGACATATGGTAAATGTAAAGTAATAACTATTATTTGAGGTCTGTTTAAAAAGCAGAGAAATAAAATTTTGGAAAGTTGTGAATTTTTAAAATTTTTGGGTAAATTTGGAATAAAAATAAATAAATAAAAATGAAAAATATTGACTGATGTTTACCACTATCATGAAGTACAATTTGCCACAAGAAAACAGTTTCATGATGGCTTGGATGAGTAAAAGCGTTCCAAAGATATTACCACATAAAGTGACATGTCAAATTTCCAAAAAACGGCCTGGTCCTTAAAGTGAAATCTGGGTTAAAAAATTGAAATAACACAGAACATATATACATCCTCACAATATACATGATTTTCATACCCAAAGGAGCTACCCCCTCTTCACAACCCAGACAGCCCCTCCCCCATTCCGACACAATATAATTCTATGTTATCACATTAGACATTTTGATTTTTCTACCTCTCTGAACATATCCCTTCCCCCACCCCCTTACCACCCCAGCTATTATCTTTTACCTCTGGGTGAGCGTAGATGAAAGAGGAGAAGAGAGTAAAAAAGTAAGAGAAAACTAATAATGTTAATAGGGATTGTTGGGATTTTTGTAAAAGATTTTTTAGATAAATCTTTAAAGATATATTTTTTGCTCCCTCAATGTTGCACTGGTGTCCCATGCCTGCTTCCCCTTGTGGGCACAATTGCCGTGCTAGTTACCTAGCTGGCATCGCTGCCGGGCTGGAGCACTGGTACAGTCCACCTTACTCCTTCTGCTGGTGGCGACCCAAGCCAGTAGTATCCATAGTGTCTTCAGCAGGTTACGGCCTGTACTCCTGTGTTATGGCCTCTAGGCCTCTTCTATGTACATCCAAATGGTTACCCATCCCATGGCAGGTCATCCCTAGGTATATAAAACAGCTTCCTGAGTGGGAAGCTTTAGGTTTGGGGTTAGCAGGGTTAGCACTCCAGCTCTTAACTCAAATTTCTTAACTCATCACGTTATCTTGACAATAGCCATTGAAAAGCAATTGAAGGTGTTTGCTTAGATTAGATAACACAACTCAGAAATCTCAGAAAACAGGAGTTTTAGGCCTCTTTCACACTTGCGTTGTTGGGATCCGGCATGCACTTCCGTTGCCGGAGGTGCCCGCCGGATCCGGAAAAACGCAAGTGTACTGAAAGCATTTGAAGACGGAACCGTCTTCCAAATGCTTTCAGTGTTACTATGGCACCCAGGACGCTATTAAAGTCCTGGCTGCCATAGTAGGAGCGGGGAGCGGGGGAGCGGTATACTTACAGTCCGTGCGGCTCCCGGGGCGCTCCAGAATGACGTCAGAGCGCCCCATGCGCATGGATGACGTGATCCATGCGATCACGTGATCCATGCGCTTGGGGCGCCCTGACGTCACTCTGGAGCGCCCGGGGAGCCGCACGGACGGTAAGTATGCTGCTTCCCCACTGCACTTTACCATTGCTGCCAGGACTTTAGCGTCCCGGCAGCCATGGTAACCATTCAGAAAAAGCTAAATGTCGGCTCCGGCAATGCGCCGAAACGACGTTTAGCTTAAGGCCGGATCCGGATCAATTCCTTCCAATGGGCATTAATTCCGGATCCGGCCTTGCGGCAAGTGTTCCGGATTTTTGGCCGGAGCAAAAAGCGCAGCATGCTGCAGTATTTTCTCCGGCCAAAAAACGTTCCGTTCCGGAACTGAAGACATCCTGATGCATCCTGAACGGATTTCTCTCCATTCAGAATGCATTAGGATAATCCTGATCAGGATTCTTCCGGCATAGAGCCCCGACGACGGAACTCTATGCCGGAAGACAATAACGCAGGTGTGAAAGAGCCCTTAACTCTACTCCATCTGTAGGTCCTAAACTCTAGTTTCCAGTGAAAATGCAATTCTCTGACTGACTTCCTCTGTACAGAACTTCTGCCTCACTACCAACTCTGAAAACTAGTTGCCTGTCCTGACCTTAGTCTATTTCTCTTATTGTCCCATTGCCGTCTGCCCTGATCTCAGAGTTGTTTCCTGGATATGTTGTACGCTGCCTGCCTAGACCTTGGCCTGTTACCAGACTACAAATATTGCCTGACCCTTCAGTCCTTTGCAGTGGTGTCTTGACCACCATGAGTCAGCCGCCAACTACACTAGAAGGGTGAAAAATAGGGGACTGCCAGGATAACACCCTTAGGGCCCATTAACATGGACTGGATTCGGACCCATTCATTTCAGTGTTTCTGCATCCATATGTCTGTTCCACAGTACCGGAAAAAAGATAGAACGGACAAGAATAGGCATTGTTACAATGGGTCTTTTTAACGCCTCCAGTGCTATTTTACTATGCATTCTGTATTCAGAATGCTATCATTTTCCCTTATAACCATGTTATAAGGGAAAATAATAATGATCGGGTCTCCATCCCGATCGTCTCCTAGCAACCGTGCGTGAAAATCGCACCGCATCCGCACTTGCTTGCAGATGCTTGCGATTTTCACGCAACCCCTTTCACTTCTATGGGGCCTGCGTTGCGTGAAAAACGCAGAATATAGAGCATGCTGCGATTTTCACGCAATGCACAAGTGATGCGTGAAAATCAACGCTCATGTGAACAGCCCCATAGAAATGAATGGGTCGGTATTCAGTGCGGGTGCAATGCATTCAACTCGCGCATCGCATCCGCGCGGAATACTCGCCCGTGTGAAAGTCCCAAAGTCAAACCAGTTAGTTGGTACACTGCCTGTTACTCTACTATTGATATTGCAGTGTTTTTCAAAAATGTAGCAAAGGTCAGGCACTTTTTCACAGATGTGGATTGATGATTATCTTTTTGTGACCTACTCATACATGATTGTCTTTGCTTGTCCCAAATATATTGATAACCTAAAATTACTGCTATTGACCATCTAACTTCTCCTTAAATTAGACCCTCAAAGTTTTAAACTCCATTACTGCACTTGTTTCTTTACTAGCAATATCACAAAATCCGTAATGTATTTATAAATTATGACTAAGTGTCTCAGACCTTACTGACAGCTTCATTCTACACTTTAGTACTTTCAACTGCTACATTGCAAATTGCTTTCTTTCCCATTTACTTGTTAGAAATGCTTTGGGCTATTTTATTTTCTCAAGTATTATTTTTAAAAAATGTTCATTTTGAATGCACATAGTTTTCTTTAGCCTCTGGTCACCCATTAAAGGAATTTTTCTCTTCAGAGCTTTGAATCCCACTAACTTAACAGAATGCTGGCCAATGCCAGACTTGTGTTAATCCCATAGTACTTTGCATCCTGAGAAGATAATTTGAGATGATGAATGTTTGCTAGAGTGATTCCAACAACACAAATTCAGTTTTTGCAGGAAATAAAAAGCTCTGGGAGGTGTTAATGTGAAGAAATAAAAATATGATATTTAAGCATTTTTTCCCTATAAAATGTTGTAGATGTACTTTCTTTGTGATTATTTTAACCATGAGACAACTGTTTATACAATGAATTTTTAACAACATGGGAAATTTCTTAGGTATACAGATTTTAAAGGAATGTGTCAGAAAATGGCCTGCGCGTATTGCTTAAATCAAGTTTTTATGGTAAACACATTTTTTTAGGTGTTTTGGTAACTTTAAAATAATGTTTTCCATGTCACATTATTTAAAAAACAATACTAAAATAATGCATTTTCACAGTGGCCACTAGGCCTAAATTATGTCAAGACTTCCTTTTCTGGTCCACATGGGCCATAGACGCAGTGAAAATGGGAATGACCTCATTGACATCTGTGGAAATGTAACATAGTTTATAATGCTGAAAAAAAGACATCTGTCCATCCAGTTCAGCCTGTTATCCTGCAAGTTAAACCAGAGGAAGGCAAAAAAAAACTGTGCGGTAGAAGACAATTTTCCTTACTTTAGGGGAAAAAATTCCTTCCCGACTCCAATAGGGCAATCAGAATAACTCCCTGGATTAACAAACCATCTCTAGTAGCTATAGCCTGTAATATTATTACAGTCCAGAAATACATCCAGGCCCCTTTTGAACTCTTTTAGTGAACTCACCATCACCACCTCCTTAAGCAGAGAGTTACATAGTCTCACTGCTCTTACCGTAAAGAATCCTCTTCTATGTTTTGTGTACAAACCTTCTTTCCTCCAGATGCAGAGGATGTCCCGTCGTCACAGTCCTAGGGATAAATAGATGATGGGAGAGATCTCTGTACTGACCCCTAATATATTTATACATAGTTATTCGATGTCCCCTCAGTTGTCTTTTTTTCTAACGTGAATAACCTTAATTTTGATAATCTTTCAGGGTACTTGTAGTCCACCCATTCCAGTTATTACTTTAGTTGCCCTCCTCTGAACCCTCTCCAGCACTGCTATGTCTGCCATGTTCACAGGAGCCCAGAACTGTACACAGTACTCCATGTGTCGTCTGACTAGTGATTTGTAAATTGGCAGAACTATGTTCTTATAACGGGCATCTATGCCCCTTTTGATGCAACCTATCATTTTATTGGCCTTGGCAGCAGCTGCCTGACACTGGTTTCTACAGCTTAGTTTGTGGTTCTCCAAAATTCCTTGGTCCTTTTCCATGTCAGTGTTAGGCATCATGCACACGACCGTTGTGTGCATCCGTTGCCGTTGTTCCGTTTTCCGTGATTTTCTGCGGACCCATTGACTTTCAATGGGTCCGTTGAAAACTCGGAAAATGCACCGTTGTTCATCCGCGGCCGTGATCCGTGTTTCCTGTCCGTCAAAAAAATAGGACCTGTCCTATTTTTTTGACGGACAACGGTTCACGGACCCATTCAAGTCAATGGGTCCGTGAAAAAACACGGATGCACACAAGATTGGCATCCGTGGTCCGTGGCCGTAGGCTACTTTCACACAGATGGATCGCAGATCCGTCTGCATAAAAGCTTTTTCAGAGCTGAGTTTTCACTTCGTGAAAACTCAGATCCGACAGTATATTCTAACACAGAAGCGTTCCCATAGTGATGGGGACGCTTCAAGTTAGAATATACTAAGAACTGTGTACATGACTGCCCCCCGGCTGCCTGGCAGCACCCGATCTCTTACAGGGGGCTGTTATCCGCACAATTAACCCCTCAGGTGCTCCATTTTTTATCAATCTCAGCGGCTTCCTGTACTTCGCTAGCCTCCCATTTGTAAGACAGGCTTGCTTTTTTTCTTGGGTAGTCTCAGGGAATGCCTCCTAAATTTAGTTGACCAAATGGCAAGTAAGGGGTATTCTTCTGAAGAGGCCTACAGGCTTCTGACCCAGTCGGATGAGGAATGGGAACCCTCATCTGACGAATCCAGCGGGTCAGAATACAAACCTGTAGAAAGCAGTGGCAGTCTGACCCAAAGTTCGGACGATGAGGTTGAGGTCCCTGATACCACCAGGCGTACCCGGCCCCGTGTTGCTAGACCACAGGTTGCGCAGGATCCGCTTCAAGGGCAGCAGAGTGGGGCTGGCGCTGTCGGATTACGTGGTGAGGCATACACCAGCAGCGCAGCCCATCCTGGACCTAGTACCAGCACTGCCGTAGAACATGGTGAAGTGGCGAGCACTAGAAGGGCAGTTGAAGCTGGTATGGTGGCACGTGCATTAGTTTCCCCGTCGCAGCCACCGCACAGACAGGCCCGTAGAGTCCCTGAGGTGCTGGCAAACCCTGATTGGCAGCCCCCAACTTCAGCCGCACAAGTAGTTCCCCCTTTCACCGCCCAGTCTGGAGTTCGGGTTGATACAGCTCCGATCGGTTCGGCACTGGGGTTTTTTGAGCTGTTCTTGACTGCAGAGCTCTTGGACTTAGTCGTGGCAGAAACAAATCGGTATGCCACTCAATTTATAGCCGCCAACCCGGGAAGCTTTTATGCCCAGTCTTTCCGGTGGAAACCCGTCCAAGTTTCCGAATTTAAAACTTTTCTGGGCCTTCTCCTCAACATGAGCCTGACAAAAAAGCATATTTTTAAATACCCCACAAGTGACCCCATTTTGGAAAGAAGACACCCCAAGGTATTTTGTGATGGGCATAGTGAGTTCATGGAAGTTTTTTATTTTTTGTCACAAGTTAGTGGAATATGAGACTTTGTAAGAAAAAAAAATAAATCATAATTTTCCGCTAACTTGTGACAAAAAATAAAAACTTCTATGAACTCACTATACCCATCAGCGAATACCTTAGGGTGTCTACTTTCCGAAATAAGGTCATATGTGGGGTGTTTCTACTGTCTGGGCATGTCAGACGTCCCAGGGAGCCAGTAGTGGGGTGAGGAACCCACTGGCAGAAAGCAGCTGACAGCCCAGAAACGTGGTACAAGTTTAGGGATAATCCAAGAGGGGTAGTCAATGTCCAATCCGGGTCGAGGCAGGCAGCGAAGGTTCAAGGCGGAAGACAGTCCAAGGGTCAGTAACTGGGAAGGATACAAAGAAACAACAGGCAAATAGGAGGATACGCAGGGAGGCTAAGTGTTCACCATAAGGTGGAATAACTCAGCAATGATCCAGAGCTCAGGCCAGGTCTTTATAGCCAGGGAAGGTAGGAACCACCCCCTGGTCCCCAAGGCAACCAGGAGGCCTCCCTCCCCCGGAACCAATGGCAGGCGAGGAAGGTGGAAGGTGTGTACTGGGAACCTCCCCCAGCAAGGCTCACACCTGACAGCCGGATAATGCAGGAACGCTATGCACCCAGGAATGCGCGCGCAGCCTGCGTAGCCTGCACACACCCCGCACCTTGGGCACCGAGCTGAAGGGGAACCCGTGCCCTGTGCAGTGCCCGCGGTCCCCGAGTAGGGGTAACACCCCCTGCTTCCTGACAGAGCCCCCCACCAAGGAGCGCCCTCCGGACGTGACCCTTGGAAGGCCTCTCGGGGTGAGCCCGATGGAACGCCCGCACCTTGGCGGCCGCATGGACATTCCTCAAGGGCTCCCAAGAACGCTTCTCGGGACCGTACCCCTTCCAGTGGATGAGATACTCTAGGACCCCACGCTGGTGGCGGGAGTCCAGGATCTCCTGGACTTCGTACTCGTCATCGTTATTCACCTGGATGGGAGGTGGTGGAGCAGGCGCCCGGTCCGGGAACGGGTTGGCACGGTGTGGTTTCAACAAGTACACGTGGAATACCGGGTGGATTCCCAGGGAAGTAGGCAACCGGAGCTTGGCTGCAACGTTGTTGACCATACTCACGATCTCGAAGGGACCAAGGTAACGGGGTCCCAGTTTTCGGGAGGGACAGGACAGCTTGAAGTGCTGTGTGGAAAGCCACACCTTGTCCCCATCTTTGTACCTGGGGAACTCTGTGCGTCTACGGTTCGCCTGCGTCTTGTGCCGCTCAGCCTGGAGTTGTTGCGTTAGGGTCCGCCTCAGTTCTCGTAGGAGCCGGAGCCGTTGAGCCACTTCAGGCATCGGGACATCAAGGGGGAGATCCGGGAGAGTTGAGGGATGATAGCCGTAGTTGGCATAGAATGGTGAGAGTCCGGTGGAGGAATGAAGCTGATTGTTGAAGGAAAATTACGCAAAGGGGAGATGGCTCACCCAGTTGTCTTGTAGATGGGATGTCTAACAGCGAAGGAACTGCTCGAGGGTTTGGTTGGTCCTTTCGGTCTGCCCATTGGACTGGGGGTGATAGGCAGAAGACAGGCTGCGAGTGATATGAAGGCTACGGCAAAACTGGGTCCAAAAGCGGGAGGTAAATTACGAGCCCCGGTCTGAGACGATGGAATCAGGGAGCCCGTGCAACCAGAACACGCGTTAGAGGAACAACTTTGTGGTTTGTTGGGCCGTCGGGAGACCGGAGGTCGGAATGAAGTGGGACATCTTGGTACATCTGTCCACCACCCCCATGATAGTGGTACAGGCTTGTGAAGGCGGTAAGTCCACAATGAAATCCATGGCTATGTTGCGCCATGGAAGGGTTGGCACTGGCAGAGGCTGTAATAACCCAACGGGTTTTGAGGTGGGACGTTTGTAGAGTGCACACACGGAACAAGACTCGATGAAGGAGCGTACGTCGGCTGCCAAAGAGGGCCACCAAAACCAACGTAGGATGCATTCCGTGGTGTTGCGCCTACCTCGGTGGCCTGCTGTGGGGTAGTCATGGTGATGCTGTAGTACAGGCAGTCGCTGGGAGACTGGGACATAGATCCAATGTTGGTGGTAACGAAGCGCCTGCTTCATTGGCAGATGGGCTGCCTCCTCTGGATCAAGGAGTGTTGGGTGGCTAGAAAGTATGCGGCTGGCAGGATCGGTTCCGGAGGTGCAGGATCAGCCTCGGAGGAGCACATACGGGACAAGGCATCAGTCTTACTGTTCTTTGATTCCGGTCGATAAGTAATCTGGAGGCGAAAACAGGAGAAAAAGAGAGCCCATCTGGCTTGTCGAGGACGCAGTCGCTTGGCACTGCGGAGATATTCGAGGTTGCGATGGTCGGTGTACACCACCACAGGGTTTTCGGCACCCTCCAGCAAATGTCTCCATTCCTCCAGGGCGTCCTTGATGGCGAGCAGCTCCCTCTCACCCACATCATAGTTGCGTTTGGCCCTGGTGAGTTTGCGGGAATAAAAGGCAACGGGATGGAGAAGCTGCTTCTCCCCTTGGACCTGGGAGAGAACAGCCCCTATAGCCCCCTTGGAGGCGTCTGTCTCCAGAAAAAACGTGCAAGAGGCGTCCGGTTGTACCAGTATAGTTGCCTGTGTGAACAGCCTCTTGAGGTGCTGGAATGCCTGTTGGACCGTCGGGGTCCATTCAAACAGGGTGTTGCTCCTGGTCAGTGCAGTGATGGGAGCGCAGATCGCTGAAAAGTTCCGAATGAATCGGCGGTAAAAATTGGCAAAACCAATGAACTGCTGCACCATCCGCCAATTGCGGGGGACAGGCTAATTCTGGACGGCCTGGATCTTCCTGGGGTCCATCTCCACTCGGCCTGGGGATAGGATGTAGCCCAGGAACTCAATGGACGAGACTTCGAAGGTGCTTTTTTCAAGCTTGCCATAGAGACTGTGGGTCCGCAGACGCTGGAGCACCGATTTGACATGCCGTTTGTGTTGTGGCAGTGATCTGTAAAAGACAAGGATATCGTCTAGATATACCACAACATGGGTATCCAACAGGTCACGGAAGAAGTCATTGATGAAGCACTGAAATGTGGCAGGGGCATTACAGAGCCCGAAGGGCGTGACAAGGTACTCGTAGTGCCCAAACCGTGAGCGGAATGTGGTCTTCCACTCATCCCCCTCCTTCACACGAATCAGATTGTAGGCCCCCCGGAGGTCGATCTTGGGGAAGAAACGGGCTTCCTTGACTCTGTCCAGCAAGTCTGGAATGAGAGGGAGTGGGTAACGGTTCTTCTTGGTGATGTCGTTCAGGGCCCGGTAATCGACAAAGGGCCGGAGACCCCCATCTTTTTTCCCCACGAAGAAGATGCCGGCCCCGACTGGAGAGGTCGAGGGACGGATGAACCCCTTCGCTAGGCTCTCCTCTATGTAGTCCTTCAGGGCCCTAGTTTCAGGTTCGGACAGATTGTACAAGCGCCCGTATGGCAGTGGGGCTCCAGGGAGCAGGTCAATGGGGCATTCATAGGGCATGTGTGGCGGCAAGGCATCTGCTCCTTTTTTTTTTTCAAAAACGTCTGCATAGTCCCGATATTTGTCAGGTAGTCTGTGTTCAACGGTGCCCAGAACCGTAGGAGGGCTTGGAGCCGGAGTCTCGTGAACGGGAGAACCGGAGCGGGACGTGAAGGTGATGGAGCCAGAGGTCCAGTTGATCGTGGGGTTGTGTCTCCTAAGCCAGGGGATGCCTAGAATGACTGGAAACAAGGGGGAAGGCACGATGTCCCACACGATCGTCTCGGAATGGTAAAGGCCGATGCGGCGGAACAAGGGATGGGATTCCATGGCGATAGGTCCCGTCTTTAGGGTGCTGCCATCCACCAGATGCAACTGGGATGGGTTCTTCTTACGCTGGTTTCACACCAGAGCGTTCAGAAAGGAGCGCTCTGTATGCGCGATTGTACGGGCGTTTACAAGCGCGCATACAGAGACAAGTGAACACACATTGTCGCGCGTTCCCAAAAGTCTATATACGGGAACGCGCGACAAACGCCCAAAAAAACGCTCATGTACTTGTGAGCGTCGGGCGTTTTACAGCGCGATCGTACGCGCTGTAAAACGCCCAGGTGAGAACCATTCCCATAGGGAAGCATTGGTTTCTCCTTGTTGAGCGTTTTACAGCGCGTAGGAACGCGCTGTAAAACGCTCAGGTCTGAACTGAGCCTTAGGGCGCAACGGGATGCCTAGTTGGGAAGCCAGATCCTTGTCCATAAAACAGCTGCTTGTGCCCGAATCAATGATGGCAGAGAGATCCCTATTGTTGTTGCCCAGCTGCAGGGAAACAGGGATGGTGAGATGAGACGAGTTGTTATACATAGGTAGTTTAATGCATACCGTGGGTGTCTCCGGCCTACCTGTAGGAGGTTTGATGGGTCAGTCCTTCAGGAAATGGCACGGTTTTGCGCAGTATAAACACAGATGCAGGGTTCTTCTCCTGGTTCTCTCCACCGTGGACAGGGGACCCCGAACAGCCCCGATCTGCATCGGCCCCTCCTGGTTACCGTCTGCCGCCACAGGAACCGGAAGCCGTAAGGATTCTGACCGGCGCTCCGGTAGAGGCGGGGTCTGTTGTCGCTCCTGTCGTCTTTCCCGGAAGCAGCGATCCAGGTGGGTTACTGAGTCCATCAGGCCCCCCAAAGAGCCCGACATCCCAATGCGGGCGAGCTTATCCTTGAGCTGCTCGGACAAACCGATGCGGAACTGGTCAATCAAGGCCACCTCGTTCAAGCCCGTATCCGGGGCTACCTCACGAAATTCCATGATGTAATCCTCCACTGGACGTCTGCCCTGGCGGAGGGTGCGCAGGGTACCCCTGGCAGTCGAAGACCGCAGGGGATCATCATAAAGTCTTTGCATAGCTGCGGCAAAAGACTTCCAAGATGCCAGCACTGAGTCATCGGCTAGTAGGAGTTGGTGCGCCCAGGTCTGGGGAGGCCCTGAGAGCAAGGAAATTGCAGTGCGTACCTTGACGAAAGTCTGTGGCATATGTACGAGGCTTCAGGGAATACAACAGCTCGCAGGAAATGATGAAGGAGCGGTACTTCCTCCGATCGCCTGAAAACCGCTCAGGGAGGCTGACTGACGGCTCGCTAGAGACCACTTCCAGGGTGCGCGCCGGGGTAGGGGGAGGCGAGGGTGGTAGCCCGGTGCGCTCTGCGATGCGTTGCTCCTGTGTGGCAACCCTCTGCAGCAGGTGCTTATGACTGGCTTGCATCTCCTGGAAGGCCTGCGTCATTAGGTTAAGTTGCTAGGTCATGGCCATCATGGGATCCACTGCTTTTGCTGGTTCCATGGTGTAGGCTGAGTTATTCTGTCAGACGTCCCAGGGAGCCAGTAGTGGGGTGAGGAACCCACTGGCAGTAAGCAGCTGACAGCCCAGAAACGTGGTACAAGTTTAGGGATGATCCAAGAGGGGTAGTCAATGTCCAATCCGGGTCGAGGCAGGCAGCGAAGGTTCAAGGCGGAAGACAGTCCAAGGGTCAGTAACTGGGAAGGATACAAAGAAACAACAGGCAAATAGGAGGATACGCAGGGAGGCTAAGTGTTCACCATAAGGTGGAATAACTCAGCAATGATCCAGAGCTCAGGCCAGGTCTTTATAGCCAGGGAAGGTAGGAACCACCCCCTGGTCCCCAAGGCAACCAGGAGGCCTCCCTCCCCGGGAACCAATGGCAGGCGAGGAAGGTGGAAGGTGTGTACTGGAAACCTCCCCCAGCAAGGCTCACACCTGACAGCCGGATAATGCAGGAACCTCGGGCACCAGGTGTTCTACCGAGCTGAAGGGGAACCCGTGCCCGCGGTCCCCGAGTAGGGGTAACACCCTTTGCTTCCTGACAGGGCATTGTAGAACCTCAGGAAACATGACAGGTGCTCAGAAAGTCAGAGCTGCTTCAAAATGCGGAAATTCACATTTTTGTACCATAATTTGTAAACGCTATAACTCTTGCGCAAACCAATAAATATACACTTATTGCATTTTATTTATCAAAGACATGTAGAACAATAAATTTAGAGAAAAATTTATATAGAAATGTAGTTTTATTTGAAAAATTTTACAACTGAAAGTGAAAAATAAATTTTTTTTGCAAAATTTTCGGTCAATTTTGATTAATAACAAAAAAAGTAAAAATGTCAGCAGCAATGAAATACCACCAAATGAAAGCTCTATTAGTGAGAAGAAAAGGAGGTAAAATTCATTTGGGTGGTAAGTTGCATGACCGAGCAATAAACCGTGAAATTAGTGTAGTGCAGAATTGTAAAAAGTGGTCTGGTCATTAAGGGGGTTTAAGCTAGGGGAGCTGAGGTGGTTAAGCATTGCTGAAATTGCGTTATTTGCTTATTTTCATTGAGGTACTCCAAAATGGCATCTCTTAGAAAACCTTCAAACAGTTTACCCACGACAGATGTTAAACTTACCGACCTATAGTTTATGGACTCTGTTTTGGACCCTTTTTGACAGTTGGCACCACATTTGCTATGTGCCAATCCTGTGGAACACTCCCTGTCAGTATAGAGTCCTTAAATATCAGAAATAAGGGTCTGGCTATGACATTACTTAATTCTCTTAGGATATGGGGGTGTATGCAATCTGGTCCTGGCGATTTGTCTATTTTAATCTTTTTAAGACGCCACTGTACTTCTTCCTGGGTCAGACAGGGCACTTTTAATCGGGAATTTACTTTTACATTCTGCATTTAATCTGACAGTTTATTTTCTTCAGTGAATACAGGGGAGAAAAAAATATTTAAGATGTTTGCTTTCTCCTTGTTGCTGTCTGCAACTCCCCCCTCTTTACTCTGTAAAGGGCTGACTCCTTCAGATTTATACTTTTTACCATTTATATAATTGAAGAACATTTTAGGGTTAGTTTTACTCTCTTTGGCAATTAATCTCTCGGTCTCTAGTTTGGCTGCTTTTATTTGTCTTTTACATATTCAATTTTTTTCCTTTTATAGTTTTTCAATGCTTCCTTGCTTCCCTCCTGTTTTAGTGATTTTAAATGCTTTCTTTTTGTCATTTATTGCTTTCTTTACAATTCTATTTATCCACATTGATTATTTTTGTCCCAGTTAGTTAGGCCTATGGCCTCTCTTAGTTGGTATTTTTGTTCCTCCCTGAAGAAACACTCTTTTGAATGACAATCGGAAGGTTATTACTTTCTGGTCACTATATCCCAGGTGTTCCCCAATCTGCACATCTGTTATTCTGTCAAGTCTATTAGTTAATATGAAGTCCAGTGTGGCCGTCCCTCTGGTCGGGTCCTGAACCAATTGGGGAAGGTAATTGTCTTTGGCTATTGCCAAGAACCTGTTTCCTTTATGAGATGTACAGGTTTCAGTCTCCCAGTCTATATCTGGGTAGTTGAAGTCCCCCATAATAACCACCTCATTATGATTTGCCGCCTCATCTATCTCGTTTAGAAGTCGATTTTCTGTGGACTCTGATATATAAGATGGCTTATAATAAACTCCTATTGGTATTTTATTATAGTTTTTTTCCTCCATGTATTTCTACCCACAGTGACTCCACATAATCATGTCCCTCACATATATCTTCCCGGAGTGTGGGCTTTAGACAGGACTTTACATAAAGGCAGACCACTCCTCCTCTTTGGTTTTGACGATTCTTTATAAACAGACTGTAACCCTGTACGTTAACTGCCAAGTCATGGCTATCATCCAGCCATATCTGTTATTCCCACTATGTCATAATCCTCCTCGCACATCACTAATTCCAGTTCACCAGTTTTATAAGTCAGGCTTCTGGCATTAGTATACATACTGTTGTGCATTTTTCATACGTATACAATATTACCTAATGACATTATGATCAAAATGTATGCTCATCTCATTGCCTTTAAGAATAAAATCAGCCTGAACCAAAATTTGATTATGTGGCTGAGGAAGCCAAGATGAGTTCATGGCAAGTTCAGTTTATACAAAAAAAAAAAATTGTGAACATAAACGGACATTGTATTTAAAAGTTATTGCTAAAGATATGGGACCATCTGTAAGAAGTATGCCAACTTCCTAAGACATGTCTGTCTGGGGGGAACAAGGTTACTTGATAAGGACTCATATCCTTGAGAGGTTCAATTTATATATTCATAATTATATTATATATATCTCTGTATGGTATATTTAGTTTACAACATATGTTAATCAATAATTCATATAATGTGTTATCTATGTGTAACAATGTATCGATTTTATATATATATGTTATACCATGTATTTACCATTTAGAAGGTATTGTAGAAGGTACAGAAACAAGTAAGTTTATGTTAATTGGATTTCAAAACAATAGTTATTCATGGATGTAGATAAGTGAAATTTATTCCCCTCAAAATGGAGCATATGCATGGCTTTCTATTGTCCCTATTTAACTGAATCGGACTGTTACTATACACATACTTATAAACATACAATGTAAGGCTTTATGCACACGACCGTTCTTTGGGTCCGCATCCGAGCCGCCGTTCTGGCGGCTCGGATGCGGACCCATTCATTTCAAAGGGGCCGCAAAAGATGCGGACAGCACTACGTGTGCTGTCCGCATCCGTGGCTCCGTTCTGCGGCCCCGCTAAAAAAATATAACATGTCATAGCATTTATATTGCCGGCGCCCGTCCCGTTCCGCAAATTCCAGAAGGCAACACGTTTTTTCCGCTTTTTGCGGACCGCAAAAAAAGCACGGTCGTGTGCATGAGGCCTTAGTATGATAATTTGCTGTGCTATAGAGAACATATTTATTTATTCATTTCTATTATTCATTTTAAGCTAAGTCAGGGTTTTCCTTAATATTACATGCCAAAGTATTTTAGCTTGAATTGCTGCCAATAGCCATAGGGTGTATGGACGTAGCTCTGAGAATATTCTCAACACGTGCTTTAATGTCAGAAGAGAATACATCTGTGTGTTTGATTTACTGCTTCCTAAGTCCTAGGGTAGGAGGAAGGTGTTATGGTTGATTTCAGTGATCAAAGAGGAGAGTTCTGCAGCTTGTGTGTTGCTTAGCGAAATCAATGGTTCTTCTGTGAGTTTATTATTATCTAGTTCACAGTAGTCATTTCATATATTTTTTTTCTCATCTTTGCATGTGTTTTTAGTCTCTGCCTAGAGTGAAGAGATTCTTTGCTTGTGAAATTCTGAGATTCGCACAGTAGGTTATATCACCTATTCTGCTTGATCAGTCATTTTCGGGCTTTTATTGTGTAGTGTTTTTGCGAACTCTCAGCTTGCTGTTTTTGAATGTGCTACTTTGTGCTATCATTTAGAGTCTCCTATAGAAAAATCAGTGACAGTCTGTACAATCTTTTCTTAACAGGTCGTAACAGAATAACAAGATCTGCTTGAGTTGAAATACAGGCTGCATATTGCAGGCTTTTTTGTCTAATTGTTCTAACTGTGCAGAAATTTCGTAGGTGGGGGTTTTACTAAGAGAAATGCAAAAATGTAATGGCACTTATTTGATCATTTGAAGGGGCTCAATTAACTTTTAACAGAATTGTGTATATTATGTAGTTCCCATATTTTTTGGACTATAAAACACTTTTTTTCCATCCAAAAAATGAAGGAAAAGTGGCAGATCATCTTATAGTCAGAATTTTAATGACCGTCTCCATTATAGAAGCAGTCATTAGCATGCGGGAGGCATGGGGAGGTGAGGGCAGCGCTGCGCTGGCTATACTCACCTTCCCTGGTCTTATTCTTCCGGGTCCCACTGTGGTTTCCTGATCGCACACAGCGGCAGGACGTAGTACACATAAGGTGCGCACTATGACCTGATGCTGTGCGTAGTAAGGTCACAGTACACAGCGGGACCCGGAAGAAGCGATAGAGCGGTGAGTCCTGGATATGCTTAGTCGTTTTTTTTAAACCTCTGATCTGAGGTCTGATGGTGCTGGGGGGTGCGATGTGGGGCTGGGGGGTGCGATGTGGGGCTGAGTGGGGCTGGGGGGTGCGATGTGGGGCTGAGTGGTGCGATGTGGGGCTGGGGGGTGCGGTCTGGGGTTGAGTGGGGCTGGGGGGTGCAATCCGGGGCTGAGTGGGGCTAGGGGGTGCGATCCGAGGCTGGGGGGTGCGATGTGGGGCTGGGGGGTGCGATCCCGGGCTGACTGGGGCTGGGGGGTGCGATCCCGGGCTGAGTGGGGCTGGGGGGTGCGATCCTGGGCTGAGTGGGGCTGGGGGGTGCGGTCTGGGGCTGAGTGGTGCGATTTGGGGCTGAGTGGGGCTGGGGGGTGCGGTCTGGGGCTGAGTGGGGCTGGGGGTGTGGTCTGAGGCTGATAGGATCTGATTAGGGGTCTGATTTGACTAGGGACTAGGGGGGTCCAATTTGAGTCTGATTGGGGCTGGGGAGGCTGATGAAGGCTGGGGGGGATATGATTGGGGTCAGATCAGACCCCAATGGAGGCTTGGGAGGCTGATGGAGGTTGAGGGGGTCAGATCTGAGTCTGATGGAGCTTTGGGGGTCTGATCTGAGGTCTGATGAAGAATGGGTGTCTGATGGAAAATATTATTTTCTTATTTTCATCCTTCAAATCCTAGATGCATCTTTTAGTCCGAAAAATAAGGTATTTCCTTATGTTCTGTGTTTTTTTTAGGGGATATTGGATAGAAACAAACATGCAAAATTAATTACAGGATACAAAACTGAACAAACCGTAAAGACTATAAAGTTTGGTAGCACTCTTTTTCTCAAAAAAGGGCCTCCATATCTGCAAAAATATGATTGATGTGATAAACTTGTCTGGATGAGAAGTACACTGTAAAGTATAAATGAGTATAACTAGCATAAATGAAAATGAAACAAGGAGTTAGGCCCCTTGCAGACGAGCGTGTCTGGATTAGGCCAGGATGCGTCCCGGTGCATTGCGGCAAACCAGCACGAGTAGGTACGCAATTGCAGTCAGTTTTGCACGTGCGTGATAAAAAACTGAATGTGGTACCCAGACCCGAACTTCTTCACAGAAGTTCAGGTTTGGGTTCAAGGTTGTGTAGATTGTATTATTTTCCCTTATAACATGTTTATAAGGGAAAATAATAGCATTCTGAATATAGAATGCATAGTACAATAGGGCTGGAGGGGTTAAAAAAATAATAATAATAATTTAACTCACCTTAATTCACTTGTTCGTGCAGCCGGCATCTCTTCTGTCTTCTTTGAGGAATAGGACCTTTGATGACGTCACTACGCTCATCACATGGTCCGTCACATGATCCATCACCATGGTGATGGATCATGTGATGGACCATGTGATGAGCGTAGTGACGTCATCAAAGGTCCTATTCCTCACACAACAAGACAGAAGAGATGACGGCTGCGCGAACAAGTGGATTAAGGCGAGTTAAATATAATTATTTTTTTTTTAACCCATCCAGCCCTATTGTACTATGCATTCTGTACTCAGAATGCTATTATTTTCCCTTATAACCATGTTATAAGGGAAAATAATAAAGATTGGGTCCCCATCCCGATCGTCTCTTAGCAACCGTGCGTGAAAATCGCACCGCATCCGCACTTGCTTGCGGATGCTTACGATTTTCTTGCAGCCCCATTCACTTCTATGGGGCCTGCGTTGCGTGAAAAACGCACAAAATAGAGCATCACAAGTGATGCGTGAAAATCCCCGCTCATGTACACAGCCCCATAGAAATTAATGGGTCCGGATTCAGTGCGGGTGCAATGCATTCAACATACGCATTGCACCCGCGCGGAAAACTCGCCCGTGTGAAAGCGGCATTAGAAAGAAGAAAGGAAAAAAAGGAGATCCTCAAAGGAAGCAGGGACCCACAGTCCAAAGCAGTGTTGGTCTGGGGTTCCATGAACCTACCAGATTCAGTGGGGGGATATGTTCCAGAAACAGTACAAAAATGGGATATCTTATTGGCGCAAACACGACTTCGATGGATGTTTTTAAAACTCTTTTTTTTTAATTTTTAGTATTAGGTAATAAGTGACAACGCGTTTCTGAGTAATTATACCCCTTCGTCAAGTCTGTGGGGTCCGTGCCGATGCAAAGAGGGTAGCTTCTCACATGCTGGGACCTGCACCTATATCGAGAACGGAGCCCCGAAAGTGAAGGAGAGCGCATGCGCAGCTGCCCTCCATTCATTTCTATGGGGCCGCCGAAAATAGCCGTCTGACCCATAGAAATGAATGGGAGCATGGGCCGCGCACCTATAAGACAATGGGGGCATATCCTAGAGATATGCCCCTATTGTCTAAGATGGGAATACCCCTTTAAGCTGTGTGGTACTTCGGTCAGAAATACAGCTGAACACACGACCAACTTTGTTTCTGTCAGCAGGATGGGGCCACATGCAACCCGCAGGTTCTGGACCCTTTCTTTACAGACTAGAAGAATGCAGAGCACTGCTTTATGTTTATGAAATGTAGATTCAGGGGCCTTGTGAATCAAGGCAAGTAAAAAGAAATGGCTTAATGTAAAAATAAGTTACCTGCTATCGACAGCAACTTTGAACTGCACTAATTCTTATAGTTGTGCCTCAGCCTGTGGTCTGCCAAGTGATCTGCAAGTGTATGAAGTATTAGGGTATGCAGATTTGTTACTGACCTTTTTGCACATAAATTCCTAAAAGCCCAGTATGAATGGAACAATTGTAGATATTTCTGTAACAAATCTGCCATGTGTGAACATAACCTTAAGACCTCCCTACAAATTAGATTGTCGCCCAAACCCATTGTTTTCGTATTGGAGTTCCCAACTCTCTCCTTACAGATGCCAGCACCCAACCATTTTGTTCTATGTAGAAAGAACACCTGCCCGAAATGTCTGGCAGCAGCCTTCTACTTTTAGGGCTCATGCACATGACCTTAGCCACAAATTGCGTATCCGCAAAACACAGATACCGGCCATATGTGTTCCGCTATAGAACGGTCTGATCCTTGTCTGTAAAACGGACAAAAATAGGACATGTTCTATTTTATTGCGGGTGCCACGGAACAGACATACGGATGTAAATTTTGCGGCCCCGTTGAAGTGAATGGGTCCGCATCCAACTTGCACAAAATGCGTATCGGATGCGGAAAAAAAATGTTTGTGCATGAACCCTTAGGGCTGTTTCACACGAGCAAGTCCATTGCGGGAATCACGCTCCGTGCGAGTGTGATCCTCCGCTCTGGACTTGCAGGAGCGCAGGGCATTATCATGATTTATAATGCTATGTGTCTCTGCTGGACCTTACTTCTACAGAATCATAGTGACAGCTTTATGTCACTATGATTCTGTGGAAAAAAGGCCATGCAGAGACACATAGCATTATAAATCATGATAATACCGTGCGCTCCTGCAAGTCCAGAGCGGAGGATCACACTCCCACACGGAGCGTGATTCCCGCAATGGACTCGCTCGTGTGAAACAGCCCTTACTCTTGTATGGGGAAGTCGGGTGAGTTGGCTGCTTAAGGAGCATTTGGCTGACAGCATTCATGGTGTGTGGGCACCTTTAGGCCCCTTGCAGATGAGAGTGTCCGGATGCGTCCCGGTGCATTGTGGCAAACCCGCGTGATTTAGGTACCCAATTGCAGTCCGTTTTGACTGCGATTGCGTTCCGTTGTTCAGTTTTTATTGCGCGGGTGCAATGCGTTTTGCACGCGCGTGATAAAAAACTGAATGTGGTACCCAGACCCGAACTTCTTCACAGAAGTTCAGGTTTGGTTTCAAGGTTGTGTAGATGTAATTATTTTCCCTTATAACATGGTTTATAAGGGAAAATAATAGCATTCTGAATACAGAATGCATAGTACAATAGGGCTGGAGGGGTTAAAAAAATAATTGAACTCGCCTTAATCCACTTTTTCGCGTAGCCGGCATCTCTTCTGTCTTCTTTTGTGAGGAATAGGACCTTTGATGACGTCACTACGCTCATCACATGGTCCGTCACATGATCCATAGTTGTCTGCTGAATATTACCATATTGTTGCTTAAGGGAGCTATTTTAGAATTATTAAAATGGAAAGCTGCTATAGTTACAATTTCCGAGTAAAATATTTAAAGTACTATTTCTCTTCACCTTTTATACTACATTTATATCATGGAGCAGAGTTACAATAGAGACCCCAGGCATTTGCATTCAAGACTTGTATTGCTCATTACAGACATTGCAAAAACTTAGGGAGGGATTTGTCGCAATTTAAAAAAAAAAAAACATGTTGACTGCGACATGTCAATATTTGGTTAACTGTATGTTTTTTGGTGGATCGTTTTTGGCCATTGGTGTGGCACATTTAAGTGGCGTGTTTTTTTAATGTATTTTTTTATTAAGAGATGGCAGAGGGAAAATTTTGAAAACAATGCCACACATAGAGCAGGAACAAAAAACATAAGAAAAAAATCTTAGGCCTCTTTTACATGAGCGATGAAAGAGTCAGTCTGTTCTGTGAAAACTCATGGTTTTGCATGCAAGTTGAATCAATTTTGTTTGCAATTATTGCATTTATCTTTTTAGTTTTTTTACGTCAGGATTGCATCCGTTTTGTATTGCATTCCATTTTTCACGCAAGCCCTACTCACTTCTATGGAGCCAAGGCTGCATGAAAAACCTAATATTGAACATGCTGCGATTATTCTTGAATACAGAGATGATGCATGAAAAATGACATTGAAATTAATGGGTCAGGATTCAGTGCGGATCAGTGGCGTGAAAAGTTGTATAGTAAGCGTGGGTTGTCTTGACTAGCCACAGGAAGGGGGGCTTGCTGGGAAGTTGCTCGACGGAGGCTTGTTGAAAAATATGCTCTGTGGCCCACACTTTTCTAGTTATACCCCTCACCCTAATGTATTGTTGTTAAAGGATCTGCACATTTTAGAAGCAGGAGTAATTAAAAAAATGTACATGGGACATAACTGTTATAAAAAGCTATATTTTTTTCTATAAATTACCTCTAGATCAGAGAAATTTCAGTTTATTTCTTAACCCCTTAATGCCCTATTTCACCTTAAAGACCCGGCCATTTTTTGCTAATCTGACCAGTGTGGTGGTGATAACTTTAAAACGCTTTGACTTATCCAGGCCATTCTGAGATTGTTTTTTCGTCACATATTGTACTTCATGACACTGGTAAAATTGTGTCAAATTATTTATTTTTTTTATCAAAAAAATACAAAATTTTCCAAAAATTTGTAAATAATTACAAATTTCCAAGTTTCAATTTCTCTACTTCTATAATACATAGTAAGACCTCCAAAAATTATTACTTTACATTCCCCATATGTCTACTTCATGTTGGGAATGATATTTAATTTTTTGGGGATGTTACAAGGCTTAGAAGTTTAGAAGCAAATCTTGAAATTTTTCAGAAATTTTTAAAAACCCAATTTTTAGGGACCAGTTCAGGTCTGAAGTCACTTTGCGAGGCTTACATAATAGAAACCACTCAAAAATGACCCCATTCTATAAACTACACCCCTCAAAGTATTCAAAACTGATTTTAGAAACTTTGTTAACCCTTTAGGTGTTCCACAAGAATTAATGGAAAATGGAGATACAATTTAAAAATTTCACTTTTTTGGCAGATTTTCCATTTTAATAATTTTTTTCCAGTTACAAAGCAAGGGTTAACAGCCAAACCAAACTCAATATTTATGGCCCAGATTCTGTCGTTTACATAAACACCCCATATGTGGTCACAAACCACTGTACGGGCACACGGCAGGGCGCAGAAGGAAAGGAATGCCATACGGTTTTTGGAAGGCAGGTTTTGCTGGACTGTTTTTTTTGACGCCATGTCCCATTTGAAGCCCCCCTGATGCACCCCTAGAGTAGAAACTCCATAAAAGTGACCCCATCTAAGAAACTACACCCCTCAAGGTATTCAAAACTGATTTTACAAATGTCGTTAACCCTTTAGGTGTTCCACAAGAATTAATGGAAAATAGACATACAATTTTAAAATTTCAAATTTTTTTGGCAGATTTTCCATTTTAATAATTTTTTTCCAGTTACAAAGCAAGGGTTAACAGCCAAACCAAACTCAATATTTATGGCCCTAATTCTGTAGTTTACAGAAACACCCCAAATGTGGTCGTAAACCGCTGTACGGGCACACGGCAGGGCGCAGAAGGAAAGGAATGCCATACGTTTTTTTTGACACCATGTCCCATTTGAAGCCCCCCTGATGCACTCCTAGAGTAGAAACTCCAAAAAAGTGGCCCCATTTTAGAAACTACGGGATAGGGTGGCAGTATTGTTGGTGCTAGTTTAGGATACATATGATTTTTGGTTGCTCTATATTACACTTTTTGTGACGCAAGATAACAAGAAATAGCTGTTTTGGCACCGTTTTTATTTTTTGTTATTTACAACATTCATCTGACAGGTTAGATCATGTGATATTTTTATAGACCATGTTCTCTCGGATGCGGCGATACCTAATATGTATACTTTTATTTTTATTTATGTAAGTTTTACACAATAATATCATTTTTGAAACAAAAAAAATCATGTTTTAGTGTTTCCATATTCTGAGAGCCATAGTTTTTTCAGTTTTTGGGCGATTATCTTAGGTAGGGTCTCATTTTTTGCAGGATGAGATGACTGTTTGATTGGCACTCTTTTAGGGTGCATATGACTTTTTGATCGCTTGCTATTACACTTTTTGTGATGTAAGGTGACAAAAATTTTTTATTTTGCACAGTTTTAATTTTTTACGGTGTTCATCTGAGGGGTTAGGTCATGTGATATTTTTATAGAGCCAGTCAATACAAACGTGGCGATACCAAGTATGTATACTTTTTTTTATTTATGTAAGTTTTACACAATAACAGCTTTTTTAAAACAAAAAAAATGATATTTTAGTGTCTCCATATTCTGAGCCATAGTTTTTTTTTTTTTTTTTGGAGCGATTGTCTCAAGTAGGGGCTCATTTTTTCCGGGATGAGGTGACTGTTAGATTGGTACCATTTTGGTGGGCAAATGCCTTTTTGATCGCTTACTTTGTGATGTAAGGTGACAAACAAATGGTTTATTTAGCATATTTTTTACGGTGTTCATCTGAGGGGTTAGGTCATGTGATATATGTTTATAGAGCCGGTCGATACGGATGCGGCGATACCGTAATATGTATACTTTTTCCCCCCTCCCCCTATTTTTTACCAATTTTTTTTTTACTTTGTTTGGGGAAAATGACGTTTTTGTTTATTTTTACTTGAAACTTTTAATTTTTTGGGGGAAAACTTTATTTTTTCAACTTTTTTTTCACTTTATTTTTTGTCCCACTTTGGGACTTGAACTTTTGGGGGTCTAATCCTTTACAATGCATTCCAATACTTCTGTATTGGAATGCATTGGCTGTATGAGTAATACAGTGTGTATTACTCATAAAGCTTCCTGCCTGTGAGATCCAGGGGGCTGGATCTCACAGGCTCGTCACCGGAAGGCAGCGCGATGCCTTCCTTAGGCATCGCGCTGCCTTCCATGCCATCGGGTCCTCCCTACAGCCGCATGGGGACCCGATGGCACGCCCAATCACCGCCCCAAGCACAGGTAAATGCCGCAAACCGCAGGTCTGAATTGACCTGCGGTTTGCGGCGATCGCGGGATTACGTGACCCCCCCCCCCCCCCCCCGCGCATTTAGCCAAGGTTCTTGCTCAATGATTTGAGCAGGCACTGGGTTCCGATTACCGACCGCTGGGCGACGGTGATCGGAAAAACACATGACGTACCGGTACGTCATGGGTCCTTAAGGACTCGGCAAACATGACGTACCAGTACGTCCTAAGTCCTTAAGGGGTTAAAAGGCACATGTCAGCAGATTTGTACTTATGAAACTGGCTGACCTGTTACATGTGCACTTGGTAGCTGAAGGCATCTGTGTTGGTCCCATATTCATATGTGCTCACATTGCAGAGAAAAATGATGATTTAGTATATGCAAATGAGCCTCTATGAGCAACAAGAAAGTCGCCATTACACCTAGAGGCTCTGCTCTCTTTGCAACTGCCGCTTCCTCTCTACTTTGACAGGGCCAGGCAGTGTAAATGTCATCGCGTCTGGTCCTGTCAATCGAAGTGGAAAGAGAACGGCAGTTGCAGAGAGAGCAGAGCCTCTAGGTGTAACGGCAACACCCCCTTTGCCCCTAGAGGCTCATTTGCATATATTAAAACATAATTTTTCTCAACAATACGGGCACTTATGAACATGGAACCAACACAGACGCCTTCAGCTGCTAAGCACACATGTAACAGGTCGGCCAGTTTCAAAGGTACTAACCTGCTGACAGATGCCCTTTAAGCCCTGTTTGCATGTATCGCTCTTCGTTATGATTCACATGGTCCTGACTGATCATTATTGTCTGGCGTAAATGCATTAAACTATTACTTATGATTGATTTGAAATTAATTTGTAAAGTTGTGTTTAACTTTTCTTATTAAAGCCAATAATGAATGACATTCAATAATGGCAGCCTCTGTAAAATGAATGTAATGATAGAAATGTCTGTCCAATACTGATCAGTGGTAAATGATTTCAGTCCTGGTTATGCTGTGCTTTCCTCTGCATCACAAAGGCTCCTTCCGTCCCACCCACTCTCCTTGCTTTGCCCACTTCCATTTAAACTCTTTAATTCCACATTTATTGAGCCTTTAAACACTGCTCAAATTCTTTCCATGACCACCAGTACTTCACCCACTACCATTAATCTCAGATGGGATAGGCGCTTTCATACAGATTTTATTAGGAAAGCTACAGCTTGTTCATTTGTGTGCCCATTGTGTAACTGTCCGACAACCTTTGTGTTACACGGTGACACTATTACAACTGAATAGTAAAGCCCCCTGCCAATCTGAAGAGAGCAGTTAGCCCACACAGCTAGAATATTCCAAAACCATTGAGTGAATGTATCGTAACATTATGCAGGTAGTTTATGTGCCCTATAACTGTCTTAAGATGCACAAAATTTGATACAACATATTGGTTGTAGCTTTAAATCCTCAACAACCCGTGGGACATGGCTTCCAACATTTAATGTATTTTATTAGTTCATTCTGAAAAAAAGGACGCTTGTTTAAATGAGGGTTAGGAACTGGCTCAAGGATTACTGAAAGGGTGTGGAAGAATAATCAGAGGCCTAGTTTGAGCCCCCACCACCAATATCTTGTCTGCATATCCCACTGCCTGCACCAACAACAGGGTAAAAACTACTTTTATTGTCAGAAAGTCTAACCATTAACTGAAAGTAATTTGGTCAACTCTGGTAAGAACTGTTTTGTTTGCTCACTAATGTGATATACCTTTTTATGTAAACTTTTAGACGAATGGCTAAGATTTTAACCACTGCCATAATTCATGTACAGACTTTCTCCTAGTTTAAATCGGTTGCTAAACAGGACAAACTTTTTTGTGAAAAAGGTCTCTGATTAGGTTTTTTAAAGAGATTGAAAGAATTGATATTCCCCTCACCAATCCCCCACTGCTCTGATTTCAAAGCTAACCAGATCCCTGCTGGTAATTATTTTACAGTATCGACTCCGCAAATAACTGGCCACAGAAGTGACCCACCTCTGTGACTGTCTGACATTTGTGTGTGTCAAGAGGGGACCAGGAAGTATAGACATGTGGGGATCCACTAAGCATTGGAACAGGAATGGAGGTGATCTCTGATTTTTGTTTAGCCCAAGATTTATTTCTCGCAGGACAACCCGTTTATTGTTTTTGAAGTGTATACAGAGCAATGTTTTGAAACGGTCACTTTTTTGTCATTGCAATATATGCATTATGTCTTCGTTCCTTTCCTTGATTTGAGCATACTAGTTCAAACATATCTAGGCCATGTACAGAATTGTCCTCACCTAAATTCAGACAGAATCTGCCAACATCAAGTGAATGGGATAATTCACACGCCTTTAGCCTGCTGTGGAATAAAATCCAGAGCGTGTACATTATTTATAGAAATACCACAAATTAGCCCCATTGACTGACAAAGGGGCCATTGAACATGCAGATCTTCTGACACTTCCATTGCAGTAGTCATTATTTTCACCTTGGATTTCCATTGCGGATTCCTTGAAAAAACCTCATTGGATTTGGTAAAATCCTGAACTTGTTTTCATAGCCTTCTTTCTCCAAGCTTTACCCATCATGTTTCCCAACATCTGTACTAAAATATTAATGGCGCTTGATATTCATGCATATTTACTGAAGTGTGAAATATTTGCTAAATCATCTGCCTGCCTCCAATGATGAGTTTCCGTGGTGGATTATTATCCTTGTTCTTCCAAAAAGAACTGTGCAGAGAGACATCACGGAATTCCTTGAGGCATACTTTTCTGAAGAACTGCTTCATGTTGCCACATATATCTGTTTTATGTGTATGTTTAGGGGGCCATAGTGTCATTGCTTTTCTCTGTCATATTGTTACCTTTTTATAGGGAAGTTGGAAGATCAGGAGGCATTAAAGTAGCATATTACCTCATAGAAGTGGTTTTTATATAGTTTTATTCGTGCAAGAGTACATGAAAAATATGTAAGTGCAATAACAATTTACCGGCAAATATTTTCAGAATTTTCGCAGAGGCAAATTCTGGGCTTATTTTATGATCACAATATAAAATCAAGACATTCACAGAACATTATTTTTTCAAAGCAAGAATGCTAAAGTACAGTTAAAGTAATCAGACATGGTCTTAGGTGGGATTGTGCCATGAGTAGTACCTTATTTCAACATCTGGTGTTGTACAGCAGAGGCCGCCAATGTTTTGAAAATTGCAAGCCATTTTCAAATAAGACAGATGGTGTTGAGACACAGGCTCTAAGGGCTCTTTCACACTTGCGTTGTTCTGTTCCGGCATAGAGTTCCGTCGTCGGGGCTCTATGCCGGAAGAATCCTGATCAGGATTATCCCCATGCATTCGGAATGGAGAGAAATCCGTTCAGGATGTCTTCAGTTCCGGACCGGAAAGTTTTTTGGCCGAAGAAAATACCGCAGCATGCTGCGCTTTTTGCTCCGGCCAAAAATCCTGAACACTTGCCGCAAGGCCGGATCCGGAATTAATGCCCATTGAAAGGCATTAATCTGGATCCGGCCTTAAGCTAAACGTCGTTTCGGCGCATTACCGGATCCGACGTTTAGCTTTTCCTGAATGGTTACCATGGCTGCCAGGACGCTAAAGTCCTGTTTGCCATGGTAAAGTGTAGTGGGGAGCGGGGGAGCAGTATACTTACCGTCCGTGCGGCTCCCGGGGCGCTTCAGAGTGACGTCAGGGCGCTCCACGTGCATGGATGACGTGTCGCATGGATCACGTCATCCATGCGCATGGGGCGCTCTGACGTCATTCTGGAGCGCCCCGGGAGCCGCACGGACTGTAAGTTTACTGCTCCCCCGCTCCCCACTACTACTATGGCAACCAGGACTTTAATAGCGTACTGGGTGCCATAGTAACACTGAACGCATTTTGAAGATGGATCAGTCTTCAAGTGCTTTCAGTTCACTTGCGGTGTTACGGATCCGGCGGGCACTTCCGGCAAATGGAGTACACGACGGATCCGGACAACGCAAGTGTGAAAGAGGCCTTACCCTAGTGTTAAGTGCTAATTATATAGCTTTGACCCTGGAACTAACTGCTAGTAATACCATGACATAACTGGTGACACTATGAACCACATGTGCAGTAACCTATCTGCAAATGGTTTGTAATGTTATTTAATTTAATTTAATGTAATGTACACTCAGCATGGCCTAGTACATTTGGCAGGGACAGGGTTAATCTCCCTGTCCCACTCCTGTCAGAAGAGGCAGGTGTGGGCTGGTCCTACATCCTGACTTAGAATTTAGAAACTAGTGTGTGAGGCAGGAGGAAGTAAGTCCATGTGCTTCTTTTCCTTAGGCCTCAGGATCCATAGACTAACCGATCTCTGTGAAAGTTACTGCTTTTGCTACAGAAAAAAATAGAGACAAAAAGAAACTAAAATCTGCTTGGCCAAGCATAGGAGTCTACAGCTGCGACTACAGCTAACTAAACTTTGCTGCTTGTGAGGGATTACAGTTAAGACATTCATCACACTTAAGTACGTTCTGGTCAGACATGCCTCTAAAAACCTGTATCCCGCAGTGGACACTACAGCCATAACTTCCATATTACAGTCAACAGCCAGAGAGAGTGAGAGATTTTAGCTGGTGTGAGGCAGAGACAGGCCTCATATATGAAGGACGGTATGTATCTCCGAGAGTGGTGCAAGTAATCTATTAAGGAAATGCATATCGTGGTTTGCTGTGGTTCACCTGAGACGTGCCACCAAGGTACCCGGCCTTGGTGGAGTAAAAGCCGTTAGCTTGTGCGTCCACTAGGATATATAGTGGATGCTCTTGGTAACTATCATAGCTGGTTTCAGTTAATCCGGGCCTGGCTTTTACTAGGAGTAAGCAAAGAGCTGGGTGGGTGCTTATGGTCCACGGTCCACTCCGGGTTTTGTACATGGCTCATGTCCACGATTGTGTTTAAAAGTCAGCAGCATGATGCAGGGTGTGTCTGGATGGGTGAGAGGCTACAGATCACAGACTGCAAGGCACGTGTGAAGCAAACACTAGCCTGTGGACGGTTCTAGAGGAGACCCGAGCCTTCAGTACTTTATTTTACATGTCATGGACTGATTGCCTGACCCGGCTGTAACTGAACTGTAAGTTGGCTGGAACAAGCAATAAACTGTGTTCAAGTGACTTTGTTGTGTCCCTGCCTTTCTTCAAAACCGGTCATGGTATTACACTTGATAACCATAAGTGCCATTATTTGCCACTTTTCCAGCCTCCATACCTCGCCATCTGGGAAAAGGATTTGCACTGTGTACAGATTATTGTGGATGTATGACAACTCATATTTTGCACTCAAGTAAAAAGAGACATTTATTCTTCTACCTCTGGCCTGGGTTCCTGACTCCTTCCACATCATACACTGGCAATTGCAGCACTACACCTCCTGCCAAGCACCCATACAACCACCAACATCAAGAGCACCCCAAACTACCATCAGACAGGAGCCCCAAATACAGGAATTTCCCCTGAGGGAAGAAATGGTGCCCCCTCCTCTCACTGTATTAGCCCTATGGAGCAACATCCTGAGGTAAACCACTGTGCCACATCCTATAGTCAGAGCCACTAGCAATCCCGTTCTCCACTCCGGCTCACTGCACATGTTGCTCCTGAAGTAGCAGGGAACAATAGTGTATGTTAGTGGCCAAATAACACAATCACACAGTATATACCGTACAGTACCTAGATATCACCAGTTGCCGAAATACTACTGCTTAATCCATAAACCAGAGAATGTAACTAGATCCAAGACTCATGCCTTCTCATAGGTTCTGATGAAAAGTGTGCAATTGGGGGTGCATTCTCAACGGTTAGTGGTATTGATTGGTTATAGCAATCACATTGTTTAGGGTAATATTGGATTTTTATCTCTGAAAAGGTTACTTATTGGTACGGCTCATTTTACCATGGTTGAAATGGCAAATGCACATTCCCTTAGCTCCATTATACACATTTGGTCGTTTCTGATTCAAGGAGATTACTTGAGACTTTCTTAGGTCAGTTTCACTTGTGCATATGTGCTCATGAAATATGGGCTAGTGACCAAGTCTGACCGCAGTTTTACAGACCTGAACTCACAGCATCCTAGAGAACTACGATTCTGAGAGTGTGGGTCAGTAAACCCCTGCTAAGGAGGCCAGGGCTCTCATCTGTATTATGGGTGCGTATTTAGGGGATAAATTGGGGCCCATGGTGTCTTTTAAATATTGGATCTGTTATGTTGTCCTTTGTAAATGCCTGTCACAAAGTTGACTAACCTAATGTTAAGAAACCTTTTCCATTGTGCTTTACTCCTTTATAGAGTTCAATTTTTATAGGAAGTGAAACTGAGTGGCAAACTGAAAACTTCATGCATGGACTTACAAAAATGGCAAAAAAATATAAAAAAAGCAGAAACAAGAACTCCAACTTTGATTAAAGTACATATTGACATTTATGCTTGCACTGTTTCTATGCTAAAGTTAAAGGGGTATTCTAGTAAAAGGTAGTTATCCCCTATCCAAAGGATAGTGCATAATTATTAGATCACAACAATGGGTGTCTCCTGTTTGTAAGGAGCAATGGTCAAGCCTGCTGCTCCATAGAAGCTTTGGATCAACAGTTAAGTGAAGCACAGCTATGTGTCTATGCAAACCGTTGGGTAGGGAGGTTGCTGGTGACAGATTCTCTTTGAGAGATATTATTAACACTGGCCTTTTTGGGCTTAGTTAACTGAATTGTCCAGCTCTGACCTTTTGCTTGTCTCCCTACATTTTTAACTACTCCACAGTAGTGTTGATCACGAATATTAGAATTTTGAATATAGGTACTTCGCTGTGTACATGAGCGATGGAGTGTACATCACTTGTGCGTTGCGTGAAAATTGCAGCATGTTCTATATTCTACGTTTTTCACGCAACGCAGGACCAATAGAAGTAAATGGGGCTTGAGCCCCGGGACCCCATTAAACCCATTTACATTATTATTTTCCATTATAACATGGTTATAATAGAAAATAGCATTTTTTAATACCGAATGCTAAGTAAAATGTCCATTGAGGGTTGAAAAAATGATAAAAAAATTACTCGCCTCATCCACTTGATCGCGCAGCCTTTATCGTCTTCTTTCCTCTTCTTGCAGGACCTGCGCTGAAGTCATCGCGCTCACCACGTGGTGAGCGCGGTGACGTCAGCGCAGGTCCTGCTGAATGAAGATAGAAGAACCTTCTATGTTCTAATGGAAAATACTAAAATCTACAGAACACCGAACCCAAACCTGAACTTGAGTGAAGAAGTCCGGGTTCTGGTCTGGGTACCAACATTCAGTTTTTATCACGCGCGTGAAAAATGCATTAAAACGCTTTGCACTCGCGCAGAAAAAACTGAACAGCACAATCGCAGACAAATTGTGTGCAAACTCGCGTGGGTTTCCCTGAACAGGCCTGCAAACCTGAATCCGGCACGCTAGTCTGCAAGGGGCCTTAGGGATTAAACTCCAATTTACTCATGAAAAAAAGGAAAAGGTTTAAGATAATTTCACAAAATGACATGGATATTGTAGATGCAGAAATCAAAGCTATTTTGAGGGAGAAAATTCACTCAACAATGTGGTGCGCTCACATAAGATGATGCATAGAAATTGGCCAGCTGGTTGTTGCTGGTGGCAGCCTGTTTACTATAGTCAAACCAGAATGGCCCTATCCCGCCTTTAATGTTATGACAGTGTGTGAGAAATTCTGTCAGTCAGTACGACCTGACTGAATCATTCACCCAAGCAGAGTATATAAAAACCGCTATGCTTCGCTGTACTTGTACTGCGTTTTATACATCCTGCAGAAGGTTTGATACTTGCAGAAGCTGTGCTATTTTTGTAACCCTACCTAGAACTAGTTGTGCTGCTTTTCTTGCCAGTGTAGACACGTTACACAAGCTGATCTTTGTTTTTCAGGTCTTTCTACACTATAAACTGTGTCTGCTGATACACTGGATTCGGTAAATGGGTGTGTTTTCTGTGGGTCTAGAGGTCTAACTGCTCTGTAAAGAAATAAAGCCGCCTGTCTGACTTTAATGTGTTTCTTGTAATTCTTGATTCTAATTGTAGCTTTAATTGAAGAGGGATAAAAATGGGTCTCCAACGTATGACATTGAAAAACTCTATTGAATCACTCTGCAGTCATTTCTGTTATAACACCACATTTCCCAGGCCTGTGCTGCACGTCACCAAATTTGAAAATATCCATAAACTTGAGATTTAGGGGACCTCCTGTCTCTCCCCTGACAGCAGATGTGATGGGAGATGAGTATCAGGCAGTTGGATTTTTCTTAGGGAGACTGGTTGCTCTTAAAAGGTGTCTGGCTGCTGCTTTTTCGCCATTCACAAGACATGCTAGCTGGGCCGAGCTGAATGGGCACGTGAATTAGCAGATATAGCTGTCGGCCAAATGAGCACAACTCTTATTCATTGACGGTGTCTGGTATTACAATTCACTTGAGAGGACTAAGTTTCAATACTACAAACAGCTCATGGAAAAAGTGGTGCTAGTTTCAGGGGCAGAAGTTATGATAGGCAGATCACAAAGAGGTAATAACAAACACATGTTCTGGTCTGCAACTGGTTAAAGGGTGTCATGGCGGACAGGAACTCAGATACACAGACAACCAAATACACAAGTGTCTAGGCTAAATGCTGGGGGCAGGTCACCTCCTATCACATCCCTGACTTCTCTCCCTATGCTGCTAAGCCCACATTCAGACCTTAATGGTAGGAATGAAGTGTCCTCGTGCCTGGACTGCAAACACCCTAGAATCCCTGAGAAGGTGAAAGGGGAGAAGGGGCAGAAGACACACAAATAGCCTAGACCGCAAACAACACAAACAGAAATCAAACTTATCTGAGCTGGAACAGACAATCCTTCCTTCCTTCCTTGAATCCAAGGCCAGACTGAAAGCTATAACCCGCACAGCCCTCTGGGATTGAAGGCAATTTAAGCCAATGACCCCACCCAGAGCACCTGAAGGAAGGCGGATCCAGCATGATTCCAAAACAAACAAAAGGTTAGACATGTGCTGCCAATCTGACAGACCTCCGCACACCGTCTGAGCCGGGCATGACAGTACCCCCCCTTCTACGGGTGACCTCCGGGCACCCTGGACCAACCTTATCCGGGTGGGCTCTGTGAAAAGCCCTAACCAGTCGGCTGGCGTTGACCTCCAGTGCCGGAACCCACATCCTCTCCTCAGGGCCGTATCCCCTCCAGTGTACCAGATACTGAAGGGAACCCCGAAGAACTCTAGAGTCAAGAATCCTGGAGATCTCGAACTCTAAATTCCCATCGACCAGAACAGGAGGATGGGGCAATGGCGATGGTTCCACTGGTCTCACATATTTTTTCAATAAAGATCTATGGAACACATCATGGATCTTCCAAGTCTGCGGAAGATCCAGTCGAAACGCTACTGGATTGATCAGCGCAGATATTTTGTACGGGCCGATAAATCTTGGACCCAGTTTCCAAGATGGCACTCTCAATTTAATGTTTTTAGTGGACAACCACACCAGATCACCCACACACAGGTCCGGACCAGTCACACGTCTCCTGTCAGCCATTCGCTTATATCTCTCACCCATCGTCTCCAAATTCACTTGTATCCTCCGCCAGATAGAGGATAAGGTAGAAGAAAGCCTTTCCTCCTCTGGCATCCCAGAGGAACTAGTCCCAGAAAAGGTACCAAACTGAGGATGAAAACCATATGCACCAAAAAATGGCAACTTACCCGTGGATTCCTGTCTACGGTTATTTAAAGCAAACTCCGCTGAGGGCAGGAATGAGGACCAGACCTCCTGATTTTCCGCCACAAAGCACCTCAAGTAGGTCTCCAGGTTCTGATTAGTACGTTCCATCTGTCCATTCGACTGTGGATGGAAAGCCGAAGAGAACGAAAGTTGAATGCCAAGCCGAGAGCAGAACGCCCTCCAGATCCTGGAGACAAACTGCGTGCCCCTATCAGAAACCACATCCGAAGGAATACCATGCAATCTCACGATATGTCAACAAAAATTTGCGCAAGAGTCTTGCCATTAGGCAGACCAGTTAACGATATAAAATGAGTCATCTTGCTAAAAAACTATCAACTACCACCAAAACTACTGTTTTCCCCGAGGAACTCGGCAGATGCGTAATAAAGTCCATGGACAAGTGCGTCCAAGGACGAGACGGAATAGATAAAGGAAGGAGTGAACTAGCCGGTCGAGTATGAGCAACCTTAGATCGTGCACAGGTCTCACAAGCTGCCACGTAATCCTCAATGCTCCCACCAGAATCTCCGGGACACAAGGTCACAGGTGGACTTACCACCAGGATGTCCGGCAAGGACAGTATCGTGATGTTCCTTGAAAACCTTGTATCGCAGTTCTTCGGGAACAAATAACCTCCCTGGGGGACAGGAACCAGGAGCCCCCTCCTGGGCTCCCAACACCTCTATCTCCAATTCGGGATACAGAGCGGAAACCACCACTCCGTCGGCCAAAATCGGAGCAGGATCCTCTGAATCTGCCTTGATATTTTTGACCCCCGGACGAAAAGTGACAACAAAATTGAACCTGGTAAAAAACAGTGACCATCTAGCCTGTCTAGGGTTCAGACGCTTGGCAGGTTGTAGGTAAGCCAAATTCTTATGATCCGTATAAACAGTAACGGGGTGAGAAGCCCCCTCCAACCAGTGACGCCATTCCTCAAAGGCCAATTTTATAGCCAGCAACTCTCTATCTCCCACATCATAGTTCCTCTCGGCGACCGAGAGCTTCTTGGAAAAGAAAGCAAACGGGACCCATTTGCCAGGAGATGAACCCTGCGACAGCACCGCTCCCACCCCCACTTCTGATGCATCCACCTCCACCACGAATGGTTGAGACACATCGGGCTGCACCAGAATGGGAGCAGACGCAAAACACTCCTTAATAGTCGAAAAGGCCTGCAATGCCTCCTCCGACCAAACAGAGACGTCAGTGCCCTTCTTTGTCATATCAGTCAGAGGTTTAACAATGGTGGAATAGTTTAGAATACATTTTCTATAATAGTTAGTAAACCCCAAAAATCGCATCAAAGCTTTCTGATTCTCTGGTCGGTCCCATTCCAGAACCGCCCGGACTTTTTCGGGGTCCATACGAAAACCAGAGTCGGAAAGCAGATATCCCAAAAACGGAAGCTCCTGCACAGAAAACACACATTTTTCCAATTTGGCATATAACTTATTCTCCTGAAGGATCGTCAAAACCTGTCTCACATGATCCTGATGGGTCTTCAGATCAGGAGAGTAAATTAAAATGTCATCCAAGTAAACCACCACGAACCTCCCCACCAAGTGATGAAAAATGTCATTGACGAATCGCTGAAATACCGCTGGCGCGTTCGTCAACCCAAAAGGCATAACCAGATTCTCAAAATGACCCTCGTGCGTGTTGAAGGCCGTCTTCCACTCATCCCCTTCCTTGATTCTGATCAGATTGTAGGCCCCTCTCAAATCCAACTTGGAGAACACCCTGGCACCAACAATCTGATCAAAAAGATCGGAGATCAAAGGAAGGGGATACGGATCCCGGACCGTAATACGGTTCAATTCCCGAAAATCCAAACACGGTCTCAGTGATCCATCCTTTTTCTTGACAAAGAAAAAACCTACTGCCACCGGAGGCTTAGATGGCCTAATATGACCTTTTGCCAAACTCTCGGCGATATACTTTCGCATGACCTCTCTTTCAGGTTGGGAAAGATTGTAAAGGCGAGACTTTGGCAACTTAGCTCCTGGGATGAGATTAACTGGACAATCATAGTCACGATGAGGGGGCAATTCCTGGGTCCCACCCTCCGAAAAGACATCCGCAAAGTCTGAGAGATATTGAGGTAGAACCGCAGTGGACACCCCTGAGATAGATGTGCCAAGACAATTCTCCGAACAAAACTCTCCTCAACCAATAATTTGTCTTGCCTGCCAATCAATAATTGGATTATGTTTTGTCAACCAAGCTAAACCTAGGACTAAAGGAGCAGGCAAATTCCTCATGACAAAACAAGAAATAAGCTCTACATGTGACTCATCCAACCTCAACTGAATATTATGTGCAATATGAGTGAGACTCCTTTGAGAAAGAGGTGAAGAATCTATTGCAAACACCGGAATCTCCCTTTCCAAAGTGCACGTACTTAGACCCAGATTTTGAAGGAAAAGAAAGTCAATAAGGTTTAGCCCAGCACCACAGTCAATGAATACCTCAACAAAGAATTTTCTTGAGTCTAGCGCCACCATGGCTGGAAGGAGAAAATGAGAATTACAGGGAGCTTGCATATTTGCTTGTTCCACTACTCCATTCACGCTTCCAAGAGTCAGGACGGTTTCTCTTTCTTTTATATCATCACGTGATTTAACAAAAGGACAAGCAAAAACAAGATGGTCACTTTTACCACAGTAGTAACATAGTTTATGTAATCTCCTAAAGTTTCGCCTACCAGAACGAAAAGATATCTGACCCAACTGCATGGGTTCCTCCCCTACCCCAGAGTTATAAGTAATATCACCCTGGGCAGCAGGTGAGACAAAACCACATGCAGAAGGGATCCCTTGCACGGAGGGACCCTTACACCTCTCTCTGATACGTCTATCCAACCGTATAGCCAAAGACATTGCATTCTCTAGAGTATCCGGGTACTCATGAAAAGCCAGGGCATCTTTCAACCTTTCAGATAACCCCTGATAAAACTGACTACGTAACGCTGGGTCGTTCCACCCCGACTCAGTAGCCCACCTCCTAAACTCTGTGCAGTAACCCTCTGCAGTATGTTTACCCTGTAGTAAGTTACGCAATTTAGATTCTGCCATCGAGACCCGATCTGGGTCATCGTAAATCAATCCCAGGGCTTTGAAAAATTCCTCCACCGACCGGAGGGCCAGAGAACCGGGCGGCAGAGAAAAAGCCCAGGATTGCGCGTCCCCTTTAAGCAGAGACATGATGATACCATCCCTCTGATTTTCATCACCTGACGACAATGGACGCAGTTGAAAATACAGTTTGCATGACTCTTTAAAGCAGATAAAATCATCCGCACCCCCTGTAAATTTCTCGGGAAGAGCGACTTTAGGCTCCCCACCAATTTGACCTGCACCTGATGCCAGAACCCTCTGACACTGTGTGACCGAACTACGCAGATCCGCAACCTCCAGGGATAATCCCTGCATGCGGTCAACCAGTGCATCAATTGACGCCATCACAAAACCGCTGAGTGATTGCAGTCACAGTATGGCGGGTTATAATGTCACGGCGGACAGGAACCCAGATATACAGACAACCAAATACACAAGTGTCTAGGCTAGATGCTGGGGACAGGTCACCTCCTAGCACATCCCTGACTTCTCTCCCTATGCTGCTAAGCCCACATTCAGACCTTAATGGTAGGAATGAAGTGTCCTCGTGCCTGGACTGCAAACACCCTAGAATCCCTGAGAAGGTGAAAGGGGAGAAGGGGCAGAAGACACACAAATAGCCTAGACCGCAAACAACACGAACAGAAATCAAACTTATCTGAGCTGGATCCTTCCTTCCTTCCTATTATAATAATTAATACATGCCTCAGCCACCAATTCTGGAGCCTATAAGCTCACAGCATAATATTTTTGTGTTCATCAAGCTCCTAAGGCTAGGGCTACATGACGACTTGTCGCATGACACATAGGGCACAACTACACTGCTACATGTGTCGTGCGACATTAATGTCAGGCGTAAATTTTTTAAATGATTGTCTATGGTGTCGCACTGTGACATGCGACAGTCACAGAAAATCCATCTTGGATAGATTTTTTGCAACTGTCGTGTAGCAGTCGCAGTGCAACACCATAGACTATGATTATAAAAATTGTCGTGCGACGTTGGTGGGACAAACTGTTGCACAACACATGTCGTCGTGTAGCCCTAGCCTAAAGGTCCATTTAGACTACCGATATCACTGGGCACTTATGATTGGGAAATAGTGTTCATATGGCTGTTAGTTGATACTTGATCACTGTCCGCTCATTAACTGCATTTACTTGTGCTGTATGGGGATGAATGAGTGTTTCATTGTTTGTCAGCAGCACATTCCTTTTCACACATGTCTGTGTTGCTGAAAAATTATTTCATGTGCCACTTAAATGAAAGATCATCAAACAAATCAGCAATTTAAGCAGGCCAATTTTTCGGGAATGAGCGTTCATAGACAATTTGCTATTTTCGATGTTTGGCTTGTGTTATTGGTAATTATGCTTCCCATAGGATCAGATGGGTAGAACCAGAATTCAATCATTCCGCTCTGGATATGTAGAGAATTTTAAACTGCATCAGAAAAGCAGAGTGCTGACTGCAAGAAAAATACTGTATAGTAGAGACTTTACCTTTATCAAGCAATTGCATTGGAAGCAATTGTCACCATACTTGATCCATGACAGATTCATGAAAGTCTCATGTACATGCAGTACATTGTATTTATATGGACTGCAGTTTTCATTCACAACCATTGGAGTAAATTTTTGTTTCTTGGACAGAAAATGTGACGTGTTTAATTATTTTTATTTTTTTTATAACTAAGACAGGCGTGTGACTAGATAAAGTGTATATTGTCTGGGATGTCTGAAAATATTAAGATTTCGTTGGCCATTTTCTTCACCTGCACTTGTATCGCTGCTGTACCTCTCTTCTGGAAGGTTTTGCACATGTGGGTTCTTGACTGTCAGAGCAAATAAATAGATGTTTAAATCTTCACAATTGTATTATAAATAGACAGATTTTATCTATTAGTACATATTTCTTTCTTGTGGTTTAGTCATCAGAACTGTATAGTAATCCAGTGGGTTTTGGTTGTGGAAATATCCATGACAAAGCTCATTTGATAGAAAAACGGATCCACTAAATACGTACTTTCAGATGGTAATGTGTTTTACTCCTAGAAATTTGCACAAATGATTTCATTTTATTCATGAAAGAAATCGGCCAAGTATCCTTTACCCTTATATTGCCTTGCATAGAATGGAAATGTTCTTTTGTTATCAAAAGGTAGCCCGAGAAACAGCCAAAAAAATGAGTGCCCTTTTACAAGGGCCGACAGAGCGGGCAATGTTAGGGAATGAGAATGTTAACTCCCAATCAATTCTTGTTCGTTAGCTGCATTTAGAGGCAACAATAATCACTAATGTATGGGGATGAACGATCGTTACTACCATCATTTGCCCCCTTACAGTTTCCTTGTTTATGGGCATCACATCCATTTTACACCAGGTGATGTACTCCCAACAAACAACGATATTTGGTGTCAGAAAGGTGTAACAACCCAACAAACGAGTTTGCCTGTTTGTCAGGTGATCGGCACCGCCTTTACATGGTCCAATTAATGGGGACAAGCATTTATAGGGCCTGTACTATCCATTTGGGTGTACTTCTATAAATTAATTTGTTGACTTCATGTTTCATAGTGATTTGACTATAACTGCTTTCAGGTCATTGAACAAAGCGGATAGCCATGTAATTACATGGGATTATTAGCTCCCCCGGGAGATCACGTTTGGCCCATAACTTGTGTGTCTTTGGCAGCAGAATGATTTTTCTATGTTTAGTTAGTATCTTCAGTGAACGTATGTTAGAAGAACACCACTATAAAGTAAACCTATTGAGATGTTAATGTATTATACAGAAAAATCTTTATATTTCAGAGTTAGGACAGGATAAAGACAAAAGTATAATTATTACTATGGTACTTTCACTCTCTCTTTAAAAGCACATGGTCTTCTACTTCTTTTGAGACTACTCCTATTGGCTTTCTTGCTTGTTGGATTGCTAGATTTTAATTTTGTTAGGTGATGTACCCATCATTAAATCATAAGAAATATGCAAAGGGATTAGACGTACCAGAGAATCCCTTCCTGCATACATTTATCATCCCAAAGATGTTTCTACAGCTTGACTGTGATCTTCCAGTAGTAAATTTAACTGATGGGATTTTGAAAGATACACCAGTTTATATACGTCCCTTTTGTTAACAGTGCATTTTGATGCAAAAAGCCAGAAAGTCAAGACAATTGTCTGTAGAAGCCCTAAACTGCTTTCCACGTCCATTTAGAGCATTTTTATTAGCCAGAACAGAGATATTCTGCATCTGTTCCTTTGGCATCTGTACACAAGCTCTTACTAATTTCATTGGCAGTTATGTAATACAGGGAAATGAGCATTTACATGAATGATATTCTATGTGATAGAAGCTGTGTTACTAACATTTTCAATGCACCATGAAAATAATTAACAAGGCTTAGCAATACTGGAGTCAGGATTTGTTGACAATTCCTAATGGCATTACTTGACTAGATCCTCAGAATTAATGTATATACCTTATACAGTATGTCAATTTTATGGAAAATAGTTAAAAGAAAAATGTCTTCTCTTATACACATCCAGGATGTTCCAGCAGAAACCTATGGAAGCAGACCTCCACCTTCTTTAATGGCTTCTGGGAAGACTAACCATGAAGAATTGAACCTAATACAGCAAGAGAGGCCATCAAGTTTACCTGTAAGATTTGTTTGTTTCTTTTTAGTTTCTTTCTTTGTAAATTAATATATAATGATCCAAAAAAACAATTTTCAATACATATTGCAATGCATTCTTGGTGCTCTCAATTCTTCACTCGTGTCATTTAGGTTTTGGTATAGTGTGCTTAGGATGCTGTACTATAAGGCACTTGCTCTAAAAACAAACACATTGCTGGTCATTTGTCAAAGACCAGCATTTTACGCTGGTCTCTGATAGCCACAGCGCTGCTGAATAATGCACCTAATTTATGACCCCTGGTCATAAATTAGGTGCATCCTCCAGCAGCCCTTGAGCCTAAACTGAAATCTGCACCAGTCCCTGACTGAAGTAGATTTCAGTAATCAATTACGTGTGGAAACAGGCTAGTTCCAGGACCTGGGTTCAGTATTCCTCTTGTAATCTCAGAGCTCTTTTTTATTTTTTTGCTTTGTTGGCTCAGTTTTTGTGCTTTAGAGTTCCTCTCTCTTCAGGTTTTGGAGCAGGAAATATCTGTATATCTGTATTACACCTATATTAGCTTTCTGACACCTGGTAACCCAGAGCTTCCTCTGTCTCTCCCTCAGGTCACCATTGCAGTCAATGACCATAAGAGCTCTCTCCCCTTAAATCCAACTAACTGTTCAGTGACATTTAGACCACATTGGTGCCAGACAAATTCTTACTTTTACTTAAATGTCACCTAATATTAGTTTGTTTAGTTTAAACAAGTGGAAATACAAGGAATGCTGGGATGTGAAGTTACGTTTTCCCATCATATGATGTTATGGCATATTGTTAACCTGATGAACAGTACAAGTCCAACCTCTGGGACCTCTGCTGATCCAGCAAAATAGGTCACAGAGGACTTGCTTTGTAGAACAGATGCCCAAAACACCTCTGACCTGCAAAGCAAGTCCTCTGCATCCTATTTTGCAGGGAACTGCAACACAGCTCAGTCTGAATAAATGTGTGGCTGGTAGCATAGCTGTGTAGGAAAAAAAAGTGATGCTGTCTCTTTATTCTAAGGATCGATTGGGTCCTGGCAGTCCCCAGTGAGAGCAAATTGTAGCCATAAGTCATCGCTGACTATGCCTTTACAGTCTTCAATAATGCATGAAAATGAACTGATAACTGATCACCATGAAAATTAGGGTTGCATGGGGTATGCCATGTTCTTATCAGCAGCATAGTGGAGAGGGAGGGATTGCCTCCCCACTGTGACCCGGCATTCACTGCCACCAATTTAAAACATTAAGGGGAGGGTGAGCTGGAGCTGCCACTGCGCCACCTATGAAAATAATTAACCCCTAAATGCAAATGTATGGAGCAGGCTGCTGCTGTGAGCCCACTCCATACACAGCGGGTGCCAGCTGTATCATACAGACGGAACCCGTCCTCAATGATGGGGTACGGCGGTCCCGCCAAACCTCATAATTTCACCCCTCATGTGCCGCGATCAACATTGATTGCGGCACCTGAGGGTTTAAAAATCAGGGTTCAGTGGGATCGCCATTTCCCGCCATTGCAGATTGGTGCTGGCTGTATGGTACAGCTGGCACCCGCTGCATATGGAGTGGGCTCACCGCAGCAGCCTGCTCTATACATTTGCATTTAGGGGTTAATTTTTTTTGTTGGTGATGCAGTGGCAGCTTCTGATCGGAGCCCCAGCTGTGAAATCGCGGGGCTCCAATCAGTTACCGTGGCAGCCTGAATGCTACTGAAGCCTTTCATGGCGGCCTTGGTTAGCTCCCTGCTGCTGTGTGTACAAAGCCCAGTGTAAAATCCTATTCACCCTAATAGATCTCTTTTAGGGGGAACAGGACAAGATCCTAGATTCTAGCCTCCTAAGGAGACTAATAGTTACTAAATAAAAATAAGAAAAAAGTTTAAAAAAATAAAAAAAACACCAAAATCACCCCAGTTTCCCAATTTTACATATACAAATATATAAACAATAAAAAAATTAACGTCTAAACTATTAAAAAATATCTGTATAAGTAGAACGATGTAACGGAAAAAAAGAAAGAAAAACGATTTGCCATTTGTTTAGTCACCTTGTCCCCCCAAAAAATTTGGATAAGTCTGTTCCGAAAAATGTGGATTGCAGAAGGCTATATGTCATTGCAATATTATGGAATGACTACATATGAACAGCTCTCATAAGCTTTAGGGATTTTTATTCAAGACCATTAGCAAATAGTTACACAAACAAAAATTGCCAAAGGCATCCTTACTATGGTTGGGAAAACCCTTTAAATAGTGACATCAATGAGGGATGAAGTAATTGGCTTCTCCTTTGTGGATTATTATAGAAATTAAAATATCCAGCAGCCTAGGGCATAATCTCAGATAGTACACCCCAAGATACCATGTTTGTTCAAATCTGCAGAAATATACTGTACTCTATGTCAACACTATTTTATTGAGTATATTGTACTTTTTACAAAAGAAAAAGAAGCAATTTCAGTTGTGGCCTCATACCTTACAGTGCTTATGACCATTTCTGTTAACATTTTCTACTTTCTTAACTTGAGAGTTGGTCATAAGTCAAAGTGTTCATCTCACAGTTGTGTTTGTGGGTTTCCTTGGATACACTGGAAGTTGGCATAGGAAAATTCAGCAGAATTAGATCTCAAGTCCTTACATGGCTTGGCCTGATAGCGACTTTAACAAATACTAGGCTCTTTAATGATCTTCTGTATAAAGAGGGATATAAAAACCCTGCTCACATCACGTTATTTACCAGTGTGGTTAAGGTACGGGCTTTTAGCCTATCCTAGGGTAAGCTGATGGTTAAATAGTCTGGCGTCATCCTAAGCTTCTAGGATGTGTGATCAGCACAAGAGAATGGCTTCCTCTTAGTTGAGATCAGAGCCTGAACGTATATGTTGAATATTGGAAGAGTCATGGAATGAAATGTGTTATATGTTAAAAGGTTTGGATAGGTCCCATACATTCCAGGCCCCAGAAAAGGGACCAATTACATTTAGAGAAAATAGTATTTTTGAGGATATAAAATACCTTTTTGTTGAGAAAAGTATCTTGTATACAAAAGTACAATATAAGTAGAATATTTCCATATTTTTCCATGTGAACTCAGTGTTACATTTGGACCTAAAGAAGGTTATTACTACATGTTGGAGATTATACAGGGCCATAAGACCTGAGGCCTTGTGTTCTGGGGTATATGGGTTCTCTTTTATTCATTATCACCCCCTCCGCCCATAAAGTTATATATCGCTTAGGCTGAGTTCAAATCAGCGTTCGGCCTTTCTTGCTCCGTTATAAGAACAGGTGAACGGAAAGGACGTATTCTGCACATAACTGAGCCGAACGGAGCCTACACACCCCACAGACTATAGTTAATGGGGTCATTTAGGTTTCCGCTCAGAGGAAGATTCTTGAAGTGGAGACAAAAGTAGTGTATGCAGGACTTTGTCACTGCTTCAAAAATCTTCCTCTGAGCGGAAACCTAAATGACCACATTATAGTGTATGTAGGCTAAGTTATGTGCCGAATCTGTCCTTTCCGTTTTTCTGGAGCAGAACACTAATGTGAACTCAGCCTTATATGTATATATAATCACTGTATGATTATACAGATAATAGGACAATGGTGGATTATTTATTTACTAAGGACAAACGTATTTAAGAGACCAGCCAGTATCATATGCATATAGGATATGTATATATAGTATACTTGTTTGTTTAAATAGATTGCGTCTGGTGTTTTTCTTCCCGTCATTCTTCAACATTCTGCCACAATACTGTAAACTAGCTGAACGATGTTGTTTTCCTTTGTTTGGGTCAAGAAATTTTAGCTAAAAATTGTTACTGTGTGAAAGAAGATTATTGACTCGCCAAGCCTTCAATTTCCAGTGAATAGAACTCCCTCCCTGCAGCTTTGGGAACATGTTGTGCATGCATTCTATTTTAGAGCAAACTGTAATTTAAAGCCGAGGCAGTTTGATGCCCCACTGAACTTTGTTTAAGCCTGAAATAAAGGCAAGAATCTAAAAGCCACAATGAAGTGACTAAGCTTTCTTGAATTCTTTCCTCAGCCATTTCAAGCGAGCACTCCAGAGAAGTGACTTTTCATTTCATATTTTGAAATTCATTCACATTTCGTTTGGTGGTAAAAGCAGAATTGTGTTATGGATTCCAGTACCACGATAACTCAGTTCTATGACTGAATGAATTCATTCCGTCATAATAGAAGTCTATGGGCTGCATAACGAATCTGTCCCATTTCCGTTATGCAGGGGAGTCCTCTCCTGCATTATGGAAATGGGACGGATCCGTTATGCAGTCCATAGACTTCTATTATGACAGAATGCATAACGGAATGCCTCTAAAGGCATTCTGTTATGCATTCCGTCATAGAATTGCGTTATGGTCCGTGGTAACAGAATCCATAATGCAATTCTGCTTTTACCACCAAATGAAGCGTGAGCAAATTTCATAACATGAAATTCTCTCATCTCTGGTGACTTAAGCCATGCACAGGCTTTTACCTAGCTTAGCCGGCTATATTCATTATTACTTTGTTTTGCTTCCATTCCTATTTTGTTGCAGATGGCATAGATTTATGGATTAACAATTTGTATTTATGAACAGTGTACAAATGTACTTTTGGATAATAATTCATTCTTTATTTGTGCATTGCATTAATTAAAAGAAAATTTACACCTCAAAACATGTCAAAAGTTCCAACCCTAATGAATTAAATCACGAGATGTTGGTTCTTGTGCCCCTATTTTAATGGAGCAGCAGGTCACACATGTGCTGCTGCTATATTCATTCTCTGTGGGACTGCAGGCAGTACCTGAGCACTGTACACTGCTAGAAAATGAATGTAGAGGCAGTGGGCAGCAAGACCTGCCGCTCTATGCAGGTAGGTCATGTGTGCTGCTGCTATATTCATTCTCTGTGGGACTGCAGGCAGTACCTGAGCACTGTACACTGCTAGAAAATGAATGTAGAGGCAGTGGGCAGCAAGACCTGCCGCTCTATGCAGGTAGGTCATGTGTGCTGCTGCTATATTCATTCTCTGTGGGACTGCAGGCAGTACCTGAGCACTGTACACTGCTAGAAAATGAATGTAGAGGCAGTGGGCAGCAAGACCTGCCGCTCTATGCAGGTAGGTCATGTGTGCTGCTGCTATATTCATTCTCTGTGGGACTGCAGGCAGTACCTGAGCACTGTACACTGCTAGAAAATGAATGTAGAGGCAGTGGGCAGCAGGTAGGTCATGTGTGCTGCTGCTATATTCATTCTATATGGGACTGCTAGAACTTGTGGAGGGCTGTACACTATCTCCCACAGACCTATAGAGAATGACACCTCTATTCTAATGATCAGTGTGGGTCCCAGTGGCCGGACACCCAATGATTAGATGCTTATCCCCTATCCACAATTTAAGGGGGTTAAGTTCATAATCGCACAACCCTTTTAAGATTTAGCAGAACATAGAACTTCTGGCTGCTTAAAGAATACATCTGTGTTCCAATAAAATTTACTGTATAACAAAGTGTAATATATCCACATGCTACTAATATGTCCAGAAAAGAATTATAGCTAAATACATGCTTTAAAAAGAATATGATCAATTTAACTAAATCACTAATAAAAAATAAAAAAATCCACTGGGTGCAAGGAAGCCTCAGCATAGCTCTGATCAAGTAGAATATGCTGATTGGATGAACGTGACCACATGGACAAACCCCGGGCTTGTTTTTCAACCAGATTCTCCAAGTGGAAATTACTTTTGTAAGAACTTGTATGCTTTTTTTAAATGAAAATAATGCTTTATGGTATTTGAAAACAATATTGATTATGGCTCAAAATTACACTGGACTCGTGAGCTCATCAGTCTGGACTCAATAAATGCCTATTTAAATATCTATTAATATACACAGCCATTCTAACATGGATGTTCAAACTAAGTACACCAGTCTCGTGGGACTAGCAGGTCTATTAAATATATATTTTTTGCAATTTACAAGTGAAGCCCACTGACAGATTGACCTATTTTTATGTTGCGGGCACCTAAGCCTCTTTTGGTCCTATTGGACTGAAATGAAAAAGAGAAAACTACTTGAAATTACCTATTCTCTTCTCAGAGCCCAACTGACGGCAGATTAGTCAGGTATCCACTTGTGTAAACAGGGCCTGATATTCACTAGGGTCATTGTAGTCATTATAGGAGAAATTTGTGTAAGCCGTTGCTTTCCTTGGTCACATGATCAAAAACTGATTAGCACAATGGATCTAGTCTGAAAGGAGACAAACCAATTGGGTTAGGGCTATACAGCAACTTTGGCTATGACACATGCCACACGCCACACTGAAAAACAAAAAGGTGTAGCACTTCTTGCACTGCAAAAAAAATAAAAAATCATCATGTCAGACAGGGGGGGAGAACATTAAACGCATTCATTTTGGGGGCCCCGTTCTGGAGATAGGTGTGGGTCACAGAGGTGGGAATCCCACTGTCTGACATTGATGACTTATCCTAGCGATATACCATCAATTTCTGAGATGGACCAACCCCTTTAAGTAATCCAGACCTGCTGGATTATCATATTGTGGGTGCAACCACTTGTATGCCCATTCTCCATGTCCTGAGTTTTCTCTTTGGCTGAGCCTCAACTGATACGTGAGGCCTCAATCATAAGCATCTCAGATTAGATTTTTTTACCTCATGCATGGCTTTTGTTTTAACTTGAGTAAATAAGTCACAGCTCTACTCAAAACTGGTGTAAAAGAAACTGACCTTTTCGTAGCAACCAATCAGCTTCCACCTTTCACTTTCCACAAGAAAGGTGGAATCTGATTGGTTACTATAGGCAACTAAGGGCTGTTTCACATGAGCGAGTCCATTGCGGGAATCACTGTTTGTGTGAGCGTGATTCCTTATTCTGGACTTGCAGGAGTGCATGGCATTAGGCCTCATGCACACGACCGTTGTGTGCACCCGTGGCCGTTGTGCCGTTTTCCGTTTTTTTTTCGCGGACCCATTGACTTTCAATGGGTCCGTGGAAAAATCGGAAAATGCACCGTTTTGCAGCCGCATCCGTGATCCGTGTTTCCTGGCCGTGAAAAAAATATGACCTGTCCTATTTTTTTTACGGCCAACGGTTCACGGACCCATTCAAGTCAATGGGTCCGTGAAAGAACACGGATGCACACAAGATTGGCATCCGTGTCCGTGATCCGTGGCCGTAGGTTAGTTTTTATACAGACGGATCCGAAGATCCGTCTGCATAAAAGCTTTTTCATAGCTAAGTTTTCACTTCGTGAAAACTCAGAACCGACAGTATATTCTAACACAGAGGCGTTCCCATGGTGATGGGGACGCTTCAGGTTAGAATATACTAACAGAACTGTGTACATGACTACCCCCTGCTGCCTGGAAGGTGCTGCCAGGCAGCAGGGGGCAGCCCCCCCCCCTGTAGTTAACACATTGGTGGCCAGTGCGGCCGCCCCCCCCTCCCTCCCTCCCCTGTAGTTAACTCATTGGTGGCCAGTGTGGCCGCCCCCCCCCCCCCTGTAGTTAACTCATTGGTGGCCAGTGGGCCCCCCCTCCCCTGTAGTTAACTCATTGGTGGCCAGTGGGCCCCTCCTCCCTCCCCTGTAGTTAACTCGTTGGTGGCCAGTGGGCCTTCTCCCCTCCCTCCCCCTCCTAATTAAAATCTCCCCCCTATCATTGGTGGCAGCGGAGTGTACCGATCGGAGTCCCAGTTTAATCGCTGGGGCTCCGATCGGTAACCATGGCAACCAGGACGCTACTGCAGTCCCGGTTGCCATGGTTACTTAGCAATTTGTAGAACCATTATACTTACCTGCGAGCTGCGATGGTCTGCGTCCGGTCGGGAGCTCCTCCTACTGGTAAGTGACAGGTCCGGCCGGGAGCTCCTCCTACTGGTAAGTGACAGGGGGGAGGGAGGGGAGAACCAATGAGTTAACTACAGGGGAGGGAGGGGGGGGCCGGCCACACTGGCCACCAATGTGTTAACTACAGGGGGGGGGGGGGCCTGCCAGGCAGCAGGGGGAGTCATGTACACAGTTCTTTTAGTATATTCTAACCTGAAGCATCCCCATCACCATGGGAACGCCTCTGTGTTAGAATATACTGTCGGATTTGAGTTTCACGATGTAACTCAAATCCGACGGTATATTCTAACATAGAGGCGTTCCCATGGTGATGGGGACGCTTCAAGTTAAAATATACCATCGGATTGGAGAAAACTCAGATCCGATGGTATATTAACTCCTGACTTTACATTGAAAGTCAATGGGGGACGGATCCGTTTGAAATTGCACCATATTGTGTCAACGTCAAACGGATCCGTCCCCATTGACTTGCATTGTAATTCAGGACGGATCCGTTTGGCTCCGCACGTTTGGCTCCGTGGATCCTCCAAAAATCAAGGAAGACCCACGGACGAAAAAACGGTCACGGAAAAACGGAACCCCGTTTGGCGGACCGCAAAAAAATACGGTCGTGTGCATGAGGCCTTATACTGATTTATAATGCTGTATGCCTCTGCTTGACCTTTCTTCAACACGATCATAGTGACATAAGGCTGTTAGTATGATCCTGTATCAATAAGGTCATGCAGAGGAACATACAATAAATCTGTATAATGCCCTGCGCTCCTGCAAGTCCAGAAGATGGAGCATGATTCCGCTCCTGTGAAACAGCCTGAAGTCATTCTCCTTTACACCAATTTTGATAAATTTCCTCCAAAAAGTTTCTTCCTTCACTGCTTGCTGTACATGAAAAATGTTAAATCTATTTGTGTATATATATAAGCATCAATCAACTGATTTGGTTCGTAAGCAGAACATTTTGTATTTTGGATGTTTTGCAGAGAGACCTTCAGCAGTAACATTTTTCACCAGAGGTCATGTTAAATGTTCATGTGTTGACAAGGTTTGATCCCTTTATATAGGCACAGTAACTGAATGGAAGGGTTTTCTTTCGGCTGGCCCTGACAATACTCTTGGTTACTGTATAGCATCGTCCAAACGAGAACATTTTGTTCTAGCACGGATAAGCACTAAACTTGATGCAGAAAGCCATAGTTTACACTCTTGTTTACAAAGAAATAATTGGAGTGTTTTGCATTTGTTACTTCTCAGTTTAGGCTTTTTGTATATGAGACAGGTATTTTTTTAAATAGTTTTCCAGTGCCATTGTGCCACATGTTGAATTGCTCATTTTAAAAGTGACAAATGGAATTCAATGCATGCTGCTCATACTTGACTTGTGAAGGTGGTCCTCATTCACGTTATTGGCATTGCCCTGCAAGTTGAGAATGTAAAGTCCACTCATATTCATTAGAAACATACAGTATTGTAGCTTTATGAGATTCTATGGGGGTCATTTATTAAACTGGTGTAAAGTAGAACTGACTTAGTTGCCCATAGCAACCAATTAAATTCCACATTTCAATTACCAAAGGAGCAGTCCAAAATGAAAGGTGGAATCTGATTGGTTGCTATGGTCAATTAAGCCAGTTCTACTCTACACCAGTTTGATAATTGACCCCCTTTGTTTTCAGGATGCTTAAGAACTTTTATACTGTGAAGACCCTTTTATACTGTGAAGACTGGGCTATAAAACAGCACTTTGCTATTATGTCATTAAAATATGTCAACAATTGTAATGGTGCATTTTTCCTAATGCATCAGCATCTGCTCTGAGATAACTTATGAGGTCCTATTTTAAGTCACAGATCCCCATTAATACAAATGTGTGACATACTAAATTCATCCTAGGCATTCCATGTGCCACCGGGTCTAGTATTTTGCCTCTGTGATGCTCGCTGTTTTCCTCTAAAGGCGATGCTTCCAGGAAAGAATACCCACAAATAGAGAATTCTTTGCCATAAAATTGTAGTCTGTTACATCACCACTTTGTATGGTATGTGTTCCTATTGAAGTTTTATAAAAATTAAATTTATACAGTGTGTGCAAGAAACACAATGTTAAAGAAGTTTTCCAGGAGATCAGTTTTGATGGCCTATCTGATTCCCGTCACCCCTGTGATCAGCTGTTTGAAGAGCACATTGTACAATAGCTTTGCTTGGTATTGCTGCTCATGCCTATTTACTTGAATGGGACTAAGCTGCAAACAATCCCTGTAACTTGACGTCAGTGGCCTAGGAAGAGGCCATGGCACAGATCGGAGCCCTGTTGCCTCTTCAAGCAGCTGATTGGCGGGGGTGCTGGGAGTTGAAACCCCACTGATCATATATTGATAACCTAGTCTGAGGACCCTCTGTTCTCCTTTCATCTCCTTTGATCTGTTCTTCACACAATCGACTACAAGATTTCTCAGACTCTCCCCCAACAACCCACCTCTTCAGGAACGCTTACCACTTGCAATATCATGCTGCCACCACACAGCCACATGAGCAACCTATACCCTCGCCTACTGTATTCTTCTTTTGTAGATTGTAAGCTCTTGCAGGCAGGGTCTTCTCCCTCTCTGTACCAGTCTGTTAATAGTTTATTTATTGTATTTTTATATTTGTGTAACCCGTCTGGATGTACAGCTCCATGGAATTAATGTAACTTTCAAATGAACAATATTAATAAGCCATCAATATGGAACTCTCCAGGCACACAGCAGAGCCACGTGCACAGATTCAAAGAAGTAGAGACTCCAAATGCCACTGTATGGAGCCTGTGGCACCAAATTGTGGAGATAATTTATGAATTGCATTACTTCTACGATAAAATATCAGAGAGAAAATTCTTTGTGTGAAACATCTGAAGCATATGAAGATATAATATGAGTGCTGTTAAAGCTGAACAGTGATCCATTGAACTTCCAGTCTCTACAGAGCTGTAATTTGCCCAACTGCATGAAGGCACACGTGGCAATTATACCTACACACCCGCTTTTTGTTCACTAAAAAATTTAATAGAAACTGCTTGTAGGTTATTTCATATTAGTTTCGTTTTATGGCTTTATTTAGTGGCTTTCTTTTTTTCTAAACAACTTTGTGACTGCAGTTTTTTCTGGTGTTTTATTGCATGCTCTATTCTATTTCATATTTCCCATAGACTTCCATCTAACCATCCATCTGGTGATGGTGTTTTTACTGCAAATAAAAAAAGAAATGCAACAGTACACAAAAACACCACTATTACCCTATGTGTTAGCAGAGCTGTATTGTGGCTGCAGCATTCTTATGCAGATAAAACATATGATTCATTAATGGCTTTTTTGGGGGCGGGGGGCTGAGTGTCAAAAAAACACCCAACTTGATCAGCATTTTTTGTAGCCTTTTTTTATGTGTTTAAAGGGGTTCTGCACTTTGTTTTAACTGATGATCTATCCTCTGGATAGATCATCAGCTTCTGATCGGCGGGGGTCCGACACCCGGGACCCCCGCCGATAAGCTGTTTGAAAAGGCAGTGGCGCTCCGCGGCCTTCTCACTATTTACCGCCGGCCCACTGACGTCACGACTAGTATCAACTAGCGTGGGTCCGGCTAAGCTCCATTCAAGTGAACAGAGCTTAGCCCCGCCCACGCTAGTTGATACTAGTCGTGACGTCAGTGGGTCGGCGGTAAACAGTGAGAAGGCTGCGGCGCTACAGGAGAGCCGCTGCCTTCTCAAACAGCTGATCGTCGGGGGTCCCGGGTGTCGGACCCCCGCCGATCAGAAGCTGATGATCTACCAGAGGATAGATCATCAGTTAAAACAAAGTGCAGAACCCCTTTAAGCATTTTTACCTGTATAGTGCTTTACTGCCTGGCTTTTTCAATGGCTTTTTTCGAGGATATGGATATATATATATATATATATATATATATAAAGAAAAGTATGTGCCCCCATGTAAAGTCAAGTCCGCTATAGAGCTGTATGGAAAAATAAGTCCATGCAAAAAACACCACAAAAAAAATGGCAGCACACCTTGCACATGCAACTACTATAAAAACAATCAAGGTCTATGGGAGAGTGCCAGGCAATAAAGGAAAATAAAAAGGCATGCTTTGATTTGGAAAAACCCCTATTGACACACAAAACGCATCTCAAGGGTAAAATAATTCCACTACTTAAAAAAAAATATATATGCCTATTTGCCTTGCATTTACTATTTCCCATACATCTCTGTGCAACATATGGAACTGGTGTTTTTTTTTTCTTAGAATACACTGCAAGAAATGCACTAAAACTGTAAAAACCCTCAAAAGCGGCAGGAAAAAAATGCGACTGCAGCCTAAGGCCTCATGCACACGACCGTTTTTTTTTGCGGTCCACAAAAACTAGTTCCGTAGTTCCGTGATCCGTGTCCGTTTTTTTTCCGTGGGTCTTCCTTGATTTTTGGAGGATCCACGGACATGAAGGAAAAAGTCGTTTTGGTGTCCGCCTGGCCGTGCGGAGCCAAACAGATCCGTCCTGACTTACAATGCATGTCAATGGGGACGGATCCGTTTGACGTTGATACAATATGGTGCAATTGCAAACGGATCCGTCTCCCATTGACTTTCAATGTAAAGTCAGGAGTCCCTATTATACCATCGAATCAGAGTTTTCTCCAATCCGATGGTATATTTTAACTTGAAGCGTCCCCATCACCATGGGAACGCCTCTATGTTAAAATATATCATCGGATTTGAGTTATATCGTGAAAACTCAGATCCGACAGTATATTCTAACACAGAGGCGTTCCCATAGTGATGGGGACGCTTCAAGTTAGAATATACTAAGAACTGTGTACATGACTGTCCCCTGCTGCCTGGCAGCACCCGATCTCTTACAGGGGGCTGTGATCCGCACAATTAACCCCTCAGGTGCCGCACCTGAGGGGTTAATTATGCGTATCATATCCCCCTGTAAGAGATCAGTTGCTGCCAGGCAGGAGGGGGCAGACCCCCCTCCCTCCCCAGTTTTAAATTCATTGGTGGCCAGTGCGGCCCCCTCTCCCTCCATCCCCTGTATTACATTAATTGGTGGCCAGTGCGGCCCCCCTCCCTCCCCTGTATTACATTCATTGGTGGCCAGTGCAGCCCCCCCTCTTTCCCTCCCCTGTATTACATTCATTGGTGGCCAGTGCGGCCCCCCCTCTCCCCCCTCCTAATTTAAATCCCCCCCCATCATTGGTGGCATCGGAGAGTTCCGATCGGAGTCCCAGTTTAAACGCTGGGGCTCCGATCGGTAACCATGGCAACCAGGACGCTACTGCAGTCCTGGCTGCCATGGTTACTTAGCAATTTTAGAAGCATTATACTTACCTTCGCTGTCTGTGGCCGGCCGGGCGCTCCTCCTACTGGTAAGTGACAGGTCTGTGCGGCGCATTGCTTATAGCACAGACCTTTCACTTACCAGTAGGAGGAGCGCCCAGCCGGTCACAGACAGCGCAGGTAAGTATAATGCTTCTAAAATTGGTAAGTAACCATGGCAGCCAGGACTGCAGTAGCGTCCTGATTGCCATGGTTACCGATCGGAGTCCCAGAGATTAAACTGGGACTCCGATCAGAAGTCTCCGCTGCCACCAATGATGGGGGGGGGGGATTTTAATTAGGAGGGGGGAGAGGGGGGGGCCGCACTGGCCACCAATGAATGTCATACAGGGGAGGGAGGGGGGGCCGCACTGGCCACCAATGAATGTAATACAGGGGAGGGAGGGGGGTCTGCCCCCTCCTGCTTGGCAGCACCTGATCTCTTACAGGGGGCTATGATACGCACAATTAACCCCTCAGGTGTGGCACCTGAGGGGTTAATTGTGCGGATCACAGCCCCCTGTAAGAGATCGGGTGCTGCCAGGCAGCAGGGGGCAGTCATGTACACAGTTCTTAGTATATTCTAACTTGAAGCGTCCCCATCACTATGGGGACGCCTCTGTGTTAGAATATACTGTCGGATCTGAGTTTTCACTTCGTGAATACTCAGATCTAAAAAAGCTTTTATGCAGACGGATCTGCGGATCCGTCTGTGTGAAAGTAGCTTACGGATCATGGACGCGGATGACAATCTTGTGTCCATCTGTGTTTTTTCACGGACCGATTGACTTGAATGGGTCCGTGAACCGTTGTCCGTCAAAAAAATAGGACAGGACTTGTTTTTTTGACGGACAGGAAACACAGATCACGGACGCGGATGAAAAACAGTGCATTTTCCGAGTTTTCAACGGACCCATTGAAAGTCAATGGGTCCGCAGAAAATCACGGAAAACGGAACAACGGACACGGATGCACACAACGGTCGTGTGCATGAGGCCTAATGGGAACATGTGCTAGCTATGCTGCCACAACACAACCCTGGAGTTCAGCCCGCAGTGTATGTTCATTTGAATTAAGTCTATTCAATTAGAAAAGAGGTATTTCTCTGCATTATGGCAAAAATTACACTGTGCAGTTCACATTTGCAGTTAAACATAATCTTTTCTTTATCATTTTAAGTGTTCCCAGTGAAAAATGTCATGTAATTCCCTCAGAATGGCAGGTATTCAGGTATAATCAGCACGATCACAGTGCTTCACCTGAAGATTGCATACTGTACTTTGAGTAAAACCTGACATTTGTAGTGCACCCAGATTTCTGTAAAGTACATCTTGTTACCTCTTTAAAATCCCTGAGCTGCTGGATTCGGATACAGCAGGACTTCATAGATAAGTGCCAAGAAGGCAATCATTTTTAGACTAAGCAGAAAATAGAATAGAGGTGCTACCGTTGATCCCATGCTTGAGTCATATCTAATGCACAGTCACTAAATATTCTCAGGTCACAGAAAAATGTGTCTGATCAATACCCATGGGAGTTAAAGGAAAATGAGCTATTAGAGTCTTTAAAGTCAAACCTTACCCTGTCTAACACTACACAGGCGCTTCAATTTTGCCTTCTTCTAGCGACTGCTGAGATTACATTATGTTAACTTTGCCGTGCAATTTTGATGAGATAAAAGGAGTGTGTCCTAGTTGGAAGTATGGTGTGAATCCACAGGGTATAAAGCAGGCAGTGGAAAATGGAATGTTTTCAACAGTTTTATTTCATTTTCTGACACATACAAGTGGCAAGAACATTAGAGGCTGGGGAAAGATTATTACAATGCATCAACAGAGTTTTTTGTTTTGCTCTCTTCGTAGCATTTTTAGGCATAAATAAATCCTAATGGTGCGGTGTGTGAACGTACTGTATACAGTGCCTTGCAAAAGTATTCATCCCCCTTCACTTTTTTTGTGTTTTGGTGCTTCACAACCTGGAATTAACATGGATTGTTTGAGGATTTGCATAACTATTCACCCCCCTAAAGTCAATACTTTGTAGAGCCACCTTTTGCGGCAATCACAGCTCTAAGTTGTTTTGGATACGTCTCTATGAGCTTGCCACATCCTACCACTGGGAATTTTACCCACTTCTCCTTGTGAAACTGCTCCAGCTCCTTCAAGTTGGATGGTTTGCGCTTGTGAACAGCAAACTAGGCCATTCCAATACATTTACATCTTTCCCCTTAAACCACTCAAGTGTTGCTTTAGCAGTCTGTTTGGGGTCATTGTCCTGCTGGAAGGTGAACCTCCCTTCTAGCCTCAAATCACGCACAGAGTGGTACAGGTTTTGCTCAAGAATATCCCTGTATTTAGCACCATCCATCTTTCCCTCAACTCTGACCAGTTTCCCAGTCCCGGCTGCTGAAAAACTTCCCCACAGCATGATGCTGCCACCACCATGTTTCACTGTGGGGATGGTGTTCTTTGGGTGATGTGATGTGTTGGGTTTGCACCAGACATAGCGTTTTCTTTGATGGCTGAAAAGTTCAATTTTAGTCTCATTAGACCAGAGCACCTTCCTCCATACATTTTGGGAGTCTCCCACAGGCCTTTTCGCAAACTCACAACGTGCCTTTTTGTTTTTTTTTGCTGAAAGTAATTTCTTTCTTCTGGCCACTCTGCCATAAAGCCCAACTCTATGGAGTGTACGGCTTATTGTCGTCCTATGTACAGATACTCCAGTCTCTGCTGTGGAACTCTGCATTTCCTCCAGGGTTACCTTAGGTCTCTGTACTGCCTCTCTGATTAATGCCCTCCTTGCCCGGTCCGTGAGTTTTGGTGGGCGGCCGTCTCTTTGCAGGTTTGCTGTTTTGACATGTTCTTTCCATTTGGTTATGATAGATTTGATGGTGCTCTTGGGGATCATCAAAGATTTGGATATTTTGTTTATACCCAACCCTGACTTGTACTTCTCAACAACATTGTCCCTTACTTGTTTGGAGAGTTGCTTGGTCTTCATGGCAGTGATTGGTTATTGATGCCTCTTGCTTACATGTTGCAGCCTCTAGGGCCTTTCAAAAAAGGTGTGTATATGTAACATGACAGATTATGTGACACTTAGAGTGCACACGGGTGGACATCATTTCGCTAATTGTGACTTCTGAAGGTAATTGGTTGCGCCAGAGCTTTTTATGGGCTTCCTAACAAAGGGGGTGAATACAGACGCACATGCCAATTTTCTATTTCTAAACAATAGTTTTATTTATATATTTTTTTCATTTCACTTTACCGACTTAGACTATTGTGTTCTGATCCATTACATAAAATTCTGATTAACAAAGCATTGAACTTAAGGCTGTAATGTAACAAAACATGAAAAGTCAAGGGGGGTGAGTACTTTTGCAAGGCACTATATAAACATATGCATTCACTTATAGGAAAGGAACTGTTTCTCGATTTTAATAATTCAGTGTGAGTTTTAGATCTAATATCATAGTAAAAGGGAAGAGATCAATAACTTGTGGAGAAACAGACTTCACGGTCCTCAGTCTTTATAGGGGAATCCTGTGACCTTAACCTTAGTGCTATCTCCTTGCCTAGCAGTATACCCTACCATTTACTAGGGATGATCATCTATGGAAAAGTGTCCCTACTGAATTAAAGTGATCCACCAGACTCCCTCTTACTAAGACTTATTTCCTTCATTATTTACCGGACAATTACTTGTAATTTTCTTTTTCTCACTAGTAATTTAAGATAAGTTCACACATGGTGAAAAGGCTGCAGATTTTTCACCACGGAATTGTAGAGAGTACGACCACTGCATATTATACAGTACCAGCAATGAGGATGAGATGTTACAAAGTTCCGTAGGGGAAAATCTACTCTATGTGGCTGAACCCGAAGTATAATGAGGGTCATTTATCACACTGGTGTAAAGTAGAACTGGCTTAGTTGCCCATAGCAACCAATCAGATTCCACCTTTCATTTTGGACAGCTCCTTTGGAAAATAAAAGGAAGAATCTGACTGGTTGCTATGGGCAACTAAGCCAGTTCTACTTTACACCAGTTTGAGAGATGACTCCCAATGTTTATATAATCAAAAGGGGGAGAGTAATCAAAACTGGTGTAAAGGAAAACTGGCTTAGTTTCACATAGCAATCTAGCAGATTCCACCTTTAATTTTTCAGAGCCCCTTTGGAAAATGAAAGGAATGTGGTTACTATGGGCAACTAAGCCAGTTTTCCTTTACACCTGTTTTGATAAAGAACCCCCAATATGTCTTCCCTGTGATCCAATCACCATGCACTTATTTTCCAATGAGCATATGATAGACTTGTGTGTATCCTCAGCAGGCAGCCTGAAGAGGCAGACAGCAGACTTTACCATTGTGAGGCAGGAGGTGTGTCTCGAATTGCTCCATACTCCCTGCAGGCACTGTAGCTAAACTGTAGTCACCGATCACAGATTTACCGTAGAGTCGCTGAGCTAAAATATGTCCTGAGCTTAAAAAAATAGCAGGTACTCATCACCTGCTTGTACTGACTTTCATGATCTTTTTGAGCTCCTAATTGGAGAGTCGCTTTAGATGAAAACAGAAAATGCTAGAGAAGTGCTTAAGGAACAACTTCCTAAACATGACTAGAAACTTTCTTACGTAAAAAGAATATAAATAGGAGCTTCTGGGCTAATTCCCCACAGCTTTCCTGCTTGCTTGGCTGGAAGATATAGAATGTTTTACTGCTGTTTTCAGTCCGGTTGCCAGTCGTAGACTGGAAAAATTGCCAGAAACCCTATCGTTCATTTAGAATGTTCATTTTGTTAGCAGTAGTGAATCCAAAAAATTTAAGAGGATGTATTTTCTCATCTGTTGTCTCCCTCAGAGTACAGACTATTTAGCAGTACCAGGATAAGCCATAACTTAGCTGATCAGCATAGTTCTGACATCTCAAAACCTCTGTGTGCCTCAGTGTAAAAGCAGAGGTACCGTATGGGCTGATAGTGGACCGCATGAGGCCGTACCTACATAAACTGAAGACTTTTTGTTTCTGTAAAGCTATTTCTCTTGTCCCATCCTACTAATTTGATTGAGCCCCTATACTATACTGGATGCAAACACTATACATACTCAGTACAGCCAAGGTATGGACTAGACAGCAGTGAGATAATCAAAAGCAGTGTTCAGAAGACGAAGACGAATGCTAGCAAATGAGTCGCCAATAAAAGAAAGGAGTTCTAGAGGGAAGGAGGACTACAACACCACTCATATTACAGAGATAATTGTATCTAGAACCAAGTAAAACTCTGTTCACATCATGCATGGGCCATTGAATTAGTGGGATATTCCAACTTTTTGGTATTGATCCTCTGGATAGGTCATCAGTATTTAGATCGGTTGGGGTTCAATGCCCAGCACCCCTACAATGAGCTGTTTTCAGCAGCTGCCGACACTGGGAAGTAAACAGTGGGTGAAGCCAGAGGCAGAAGGCCCTGTCCACTGTGTAATGGATGTGCTAGTTTACTGCACTCAGGTTCAGTAACCAAGCTGCAGTACCTTTCACAGTGAATGGAGCAGTATGCTTCAGCCTCCATCCACTGCTTAGTTCCCACAGCTGATCAGAAGGGGATACTGGGGGACAACCTAACAACTGCAGATGCCTTGATGGACAGTTGACAACCATGTCCACCTTCATGTAACTTTGACAAACTGAATTTATTATATTTTTTTAATGCATCAAAACAACCTTTTGCGCCTGAAACCCACATCCAAGCAGAGGTTTACACATAAAAGCAGTGTAAGAATAGCACATTGAGGTGTGCAGAGCTCATACATATCACAAAAGCACCACTGCTACCAGTTGCACAGCCTCAGTGAAGAGGCCGCTGTGCTCGCACGATTGCCGTGGCCTCTTCAAACAGCTGATCGGCAGGGATAGGGCATCAATTTACTAGCACTGCACAACCCAAAACTAATTCCAGAAGTTGGGCTGTGTCCTTAAGGCCTCCTGCACACGAACATGTGCGCCTCGTGGTCGTGCTGCAGCATGCAAATTGCGGGCCGCAATGCACGATCATTGTCCGTGGGGCAGCCGCAGCGGATCGTGGACACATTCACTTTAATGGCTCCGCGATTCGGCCGTTCCGCAAAAAGATAGGACATGTTCTATCTTTTTGCGGAACGGAGTATGGGACGAAACCCCACGGAAGCACTCCGTAGTGCTTCCGTAGGGTTCCGTTCCGTGCTTCCGTCCCGCACCATTCCGCGTCTCCGGATTTGCGGACCCATTGAAGTGAATGGGTCCTCATCCGTGATGCGGAATGCCCACGGAATGGCACCCATGTATTGCGGGTCCGCAAATGCAGTCCGCAATATGGCAACGGGGCGCACTCGTTCATGTGCAGGAGGCCTAAGAGGTTAATGTTTAAAAAAAAACGCAATGAATTTATACAGTGTATGAAATGTTCTGCACACTGTTCTGCTTATAGTGCAGAGTACTAAAAAGAAATGGCTTTATAGATATATTAAAAACTCGTAAAATCGGCATTAATTGTTGTCCTTTATAGGAAAGCTTCCTTTTATTTTACTTTCAAAGCAAGAATCAGCGTCTGAAAAAATTGTATCACCCCAGAGACAAAAGTCTGATGAGTGTCTGTCATGTTTCCTGCACAGCGTTCCTCTAATAAACAGATTTATGTACACACGACGCATTTTAAGTGACAGCAATAAAAACTTAATAAAAAAAAGTCACAATAAATGCAAAAAGGTTATGCAGTGAGCAAAAGTCTAGGAAAAAGTGTTTAAATGCACACATATATTTGTGTTTATGTACAGTACAGACCAAAAGTTTGGACACACCTTCTCATTCAAAGAGTTTTCTTTATTTTCATGACTATGAAGGCATCAAAACTATGAATTAACACATGTGGAATTATATTCATAACAAACAAGTGTGAAACAACTGAAAATATGTCATATTCTAGGTTCTTCAAAGTAGCCACCTTTTGCTTTGATTACTGCTTTGCACACTCTTGGCATTCTCTTGATGAGCTTCAAGAGGTAGTCCCCTGAAATGGTCTTCCAACAGTCTTGAAGGAGTTCCCAGAGATGCTTAGCACTTGTTGGCCCTTTTGCTTTCACTCTGCAGTCCAGCTCACCCCAAACCATCTCGATTGGGTTCAGGTCCGGTGACTGTGGAGGCCAGGTCATCTGGCGCAGCACCCCATCACTCTCCTTCATGGTCAAATAGCCCTTACTTTCAAAGTTTTCCCAATTTTTCGGCTGACTGACTGACCTTCATTTCTTAAAGTAATGATGGCCACTCGTTTTTCTTTACTTAGCTGCTTTTTTCTTGCCATAATACAAATTCTAACAGTCTATTTAGTAGGACTATCAGCTGTGTATCCACCTGACTTCTCCTCAATGCAACTGATGGTCCCAACCCCATTTATAAGGCAAAAAATCCCACTTATTAAACCTGACATGGCACACCTGTGAAGTGAAAACCATTTCAGGGGACTACCTCTTGAAGCTCATCAAGAGAATGCCAAGAGTGTGCAAAGCAGTAATCAAAGCAAAAGGTGGCTACTTTGAAGAACCTAGAATATGACATATTTTCAGTTGTTTCACACTTGTTTGTTATGAATATAATTCCACATGTGTGAATTCATAGTTTTGATGCCTTCAGTGTGAATCTACAATTTTCATAGTCATGAAAATAAAGAAAACTCTTTGAATGAGAAGGTGTGTCCAAACTTTTGGTCTGTACTGTATATATAGTGTGTGTATATGCCTATATATATGTGTGTGTGTATATATATATGAAAAAACAGTGGCAGCACCGTCCTTGATGCAAGCTAGTGGGTGCAACTGGCCCAATGCGGATCAAAGCCAATCCAGAAATACAAAAATAGAAAAAATGGGCAGCACTCCAGAAAGTAAAAAAGTACAAAAGTCTTTATTTACCCCAGTGGGACATGCACAACGTTTAGGCTCTAGACAGGAACCTTTCTCAAGCGGTGTACAGAGACAAAATGCCAACAATATATAGCAACATACTCATTCATTACAATTAGCAAAACATGTGCAATTGATTAATAATTGAAAAAAACAAGTGCAATTAATATATAATAATTAGTAACAAATCTCACAAAATATGAAATACAGATATATAACAATATAATCCAAATTAAATATAACCCACATTGTATATATTTCCCTAGTGATGTATACATAATTACATATAATAAAAGAAAAACTTCCATACAATATTGATTACAATAATTATCGTGATCAGTGCCATATGTGAATGATAATCAAAAAGTGCCAAGTGCTTACTATAAGGTATTGTGAGCGGAGGTTGAAGGAGGAGTAAGAGGGTGAATGGCTGCCATCCAAGATACCGCATGTAGTTCGGCGTGTCTGGGGCGTCTCTGCGCATGTCAGGATGACGTACATAAAGCGCTTCCGGTTGTAGCCACATACATCATTAACTCCAATACCGTGTCCACCATATTTGATAAGGGAAGCAGACACCCACCGCGGACGTCACATACCAATGCCAATGCCGTCTGTTGCGCACAGGATCAAGGTGGCGCCAGCAACAATTCATGCCGACATACCATAGATGGCAGTGCGGGGTCGCGTGATGACTACCCCCATAGGACATAGGTGCAGTCTCCACCCGTGACCCGCGGTCAGTAGCGCACTGCACCCCCGGTCAAAAACCCGCACATCACCACCATTCAAGAGGGTTCTCCTCAATACTACCTCCCATGTGGGCAACAGACTATGGCCATATACAAAATAAACAAAAAATAATAAAACAAAGACAAACACAGACATCCTCTACATAATGTGGATCTTGACCGCACGCCATTCAAATATCTCCTCGTACTTCCTCTCACCATGCTCCATTGCAAACCATCTGTGGTAAAATAGAATAGAAAAAACATAAAAAATTTGGCAATCCATAAGGAACTACTATTTTGTCCCATACAATTGATCACCAAATATACGCAGGTACAATATAACGTTTCCATATGTTGGTCAAGGGCAAGCCGCTAACCTATATTGCCCCAATATTATAGTCCACATTCAGACCATGCGGTTTAAGGCAATTAAGTATATGAATCCACTTAAGTTCCCTTTTTTTTTTAAATTACTGGCTCTATCACCGCCTCTCCTCGACATTGGAACAAAATCAATGATACAACATAATATTGGGGCAATATAGGTTAGCGGCTTGCCCCTGACCAACATATGGAAACGTTATATTGTACCTGCGTATATTTGGTGATCAATTGTATGGGACAAAATAGTAGTTCCTTATGGATTGCCAAATTTTTCATGTTTTTTCTATTCTATTTTACCACAGATGGTTTGCAATGGAGCATGGTGAGAGGAAGTACGAGGAGATATTTGAATGGCGTGCGGTCAAGATCCACATAATGTAGAGGATGTCTGTGTTTGTCTTTGTTTTATTATTTTTTGTTTATTTTGTATATGGCCATGGGAGGTAGTATTGAGGAGAACCCTCTTGAATGGTGTTGATGTGCGGGTTTTTGACCGGGGGTGCAGTGCGACCCTGCATTAACATGCGGGTGCGCTACTGACCGCGGGTCACGGGTGGAGACTGCACCTATGTCCTATGGGGGTAGTCATCACGTGACCCCGCACTGCCATCTATGGTATGTCGGCATGAATTGGTGCTGGCGCCACCTTGATCCTGTGCGCAACAGACGGCATTGGCATTGGTATGTGACGTCCGCGGTGGATGTCTGCTTCCCTTATCAAATATGGTGGACACTGTATTGGAGTTACAATGTGCAGCCGCGCAATGATGTATGTGGCTACAACCGGAAGCGCTTTATGTACGTCATCCTGACATGCGCAGAGACGCCCCAGACACACCGAACGACATGCGGTATCTTGGATGGCAGCCATTCACCCTCTTACTCCTCCTTCACCCTCCGCTCGCAATACCTCATAGTAAGCACTTGGCACTTTTTGATTATCATTCACATATGGCACTGATCACGATAATTATTGTAATTAATATTGTATGGAAGTTTTTCTTTTATTTTATGTAATTATGTATACATCACTAGGGAAATATATACAATGTGGGTTATATTTAATTTGGATTATATTGTTATATATCTGTATTTCATATTTTGTGAGATTTGTTATTAATTATTATATATTAATTGCACTTTTTTTTTTTCAATTATTAATCAATTGCACATGTTTTGCTAATTGTAATGAATGAGTATGTTGCTATATATTGTTGGCATTTTGTCTCTGTACACCGCTTGAGAAAGGCTCCTGTCTAGAGCCGAAACGTCGTGCATGTCCCACTGGGGTAAATAAAGACTTTTGTACTTTTTTACTTTCTGGAGTGCTGCCCATTTTTTCTATTTTTGTATTTCTGGATTGGCTTTGATCTGCATTGGGCCAGTTGCACCCACTAGCTTGCATCAAGGACGGTGCTGCCACTGTTTTTTTCATATATATATATATATATATATATATATATACTCACCTAAAGAATTATTAGGAACACCTGTTCTATTTCTCATTAATGCAATTATCTAGTCAACCAATCACATGGCAGTTGCTTAAATACATTTAGGGGGGTGGTCCTGGTCAAGACAATCTCCTGAACTCCAAACTGAATGTCAGAATGGGAAAGAAAGGTGATTTAAGCAATTTTGAGCGTGGCATGGTTGTTGGTGCCAGACGGGCCGGTCTGAGTATTTCACAATCTGCTCAGTTACTGGGATTTTCACGCACAACCATTTCTAGGGTTTACAAAGAATGGTGTGAAAAGGGAAAAACATCCAGTATGCGGCAGTCCTGTGGGCAAAAATGCCTTGTCAATGCTAGAGGTCAGAGGAGAATGGGCCAACTGATTCAAGCTGATGGAAGAGCAACGTTGACTGAAATAACCACTCGTTACAACCGAGGTATGCAGCAAAGCCTTTGTGAAGCCAAAACACGCACAACCTTGAGGCGGATGGTCTACAACAGCAGAAGACCCCACCGGGTACCAATCATCTCCACTACAAATAGGAAAAAGAGGTTACAATTTGCACGAGCTCACCAAAATTGGACTGTTGAAGACTGGAAAAATGTTGCCTGGTCTGATGAGTCTCGATTTCTGTTGAGACATTCAAATGGTAGAGTCCGAATTTGGCGTAAACAGAATGAGAACATGTATCCATCCTCTGATGGCTACTTCCAGCAGGATAATGCACCATGTCACAAAGCTCGAATCATTTCAAATTGGTTTCTTGAACATGACAATGAGTTCACTGTACTAAAATGGCCCCCACAGTCACCAGATCTCAACCCAATAGAGCATCTTTGGGATGTGGTGGAACGGGAGCTTCGTGCCCTGGATGTGCATCCCTCAAATCTCCATCAACTGCAAGATGCTATCCTATCAATATGGGCCAACATTTCTAAAGAATGCTATCAGCACCTTGTTGAATCAATGCCACGTAGAATTAAGGCAGTTCTGAAGGCAAAAGGGGGTCCAACACCGTATTAGTATGATGTTCCTAATAATTCTTTAGGTGAGTGTATATGAGTTTCTGTCTGTCTGTCTGGACGTTCTTTATGCGCGACCAAACGACTGGAACTATCTTCACCAACTTTGGCACACAGGTATATCAGGTGTCTGGGAAGGTTTTAGACTCAGCTCTCTAGGACGTACCGTTCCTGAGAGATTCCCAAAAAATTACCCACATTAGTCAATACAAGCCTACAAGTCTTTCTCTTCAAATCCCAACTGCCATAAACACAGTTTTACTCCAGGTTTCCATAACAACCCAGCCATTTTTCTTCACTGCTTAAAGGGGCGGGCACAGTGGAGGTCACTGTTATTAAAGGGGCGGGCACAGTGGAGGTCACTGTTATTAAAGGGGCGGGCACAGTGAAGGTCACTGTTATTAAATGGGCGGGCAGTGTGGAGGTCACTGTTAATAAAGGGGAGGGTGCTATGAGGGTCCCTGTTAAAGGGGCGGGCACTGTGAAAGTCACTGTTAAAGGGGCAGTCACTGTAAAAGTTACTGGTAAAGGGGCGGTCACTGTGAAAGTCACTTAAAGTGGTGGGCACTGGAGGTCTCTGTTAAAGGGGCGGACACTGTGGAAGTCACTGTTAAAAGCGCGGGCACTGTGGAGGTCACTGTTAAAAGCGCGGGCACTGTGGATATCACTGTTAAAGGGGTGGTCAATGTTAAAAGGGCGGGCACTGTGGAGGTCACTGTTATGGGGGAAATTGTTTATCTTTTTACGACGCACGGAAACATAAAGTGAAATAGATGAAATATACCCATACGAAGCTGGGTTCTTCGGCTAAAATATATATATATATATATATATATATATATATATATATATATACAGTACAGACCAAAAGTTTGGACACACCTTCTCATTCAAAGAGTTTTCTTTATTTTCATGACTTTGAAGGCATCAAAACTATGAATTAACACATGTGGAATTATATACATAACAAACAAGTGTGAAACAACTGAAAATATGTCATATTCTAGGTTCTTCAAAGTAGCCACCTTTTGCTTTGATTACTCCTTGGCATTCTCTTGATGAGCTTCAAGAGGTAGTCCCCTGAAATGGTCTTCCAACAGTCTTGAAGGAGTTCCCAGAGATGCTTAGCACTTGTTGGCCCTTTTGCCTTCACTCTGCGGTCCAGCTCACCCCAAACCATGCCAGTGTGAATCTACAATTTTCATAGTCATGAAAATAAAGAAAACTCTTTGAATGAGAAGGTGTGTCCAAACTTTTGGTCTGTACTGTATATATATATATATATATATATATAAGTTTCTGTCTGTCTAGACGTCTGGATGTTCTTTATGCGTGACCAAACGACTAGACCAATCTTCACCAAATTTGGCACACAGGCACATCAGGTGTCTGGGAGGGTTTTAGAGCAGGTCTCGGCTCTCTAGGACTTACCGTTCCTGAGATATTCCAACAAAATGATCTGTATTAGCCAATCAAAGCCAGCAAGCCTTTCACTTAAATCCAAACTGCCATTTACACGTTCACATGTCCCTTATTAGCAAATAGAAGCTCGCAGGCCCTACTCCAGGTTGCCATAACAACTGATCACAGGTTTTAGCAGTTTGCAGGTCCTTAAATATTCAGTCATATGACGTATGACGGCACAACTACACTACTACATGCATGGGGGGCAGGGGCCACTATTAAACGGATGGGCACTGTGGAAGTCACTGTTAAAGGGACGGGCCCTATGAAAGTCACTGTTAAAGAGGCGGCCACTATGAAGATCACTGTTAAAGGGGTGGTCAATGTTAAAGGGGCGGTCAATGTTAAAGGGGCGGCACTGTGAAGGTCAATGTTAAAGGGGCAGACACTGTGGAGGTCACTGTTAAAGGGGCGGCACTGTGAAGGTCACTGTTAAGGGGGTGGTCAATGTTAAAGGGGTGAGCACTGTGGAGGTCACTGTTAAAGGGATGGCCACTATGAAGGTCACTGTTAAAGGGGTGGTCAATGTTAAAGGGGCGGGCACTGTGGAGGTCACTGTTGAAGGGGCGGGCACTGTGGAGGTCACTGTTAAAGGGGCGGGCACTATTAAAGGGACGGGCAGTGTGGAGATCACTGTTAAAGGGTTTGTCACCTCAATAATGAGTATTAAGCTGGCTGACATTAGCGATGTGCTAATGTCTGTTGAACATAACTATATTAGTGCCATCTCAATGCCTAAAGCCTTTAATGAGAAAAAAATACTTTTATAATATGCTAATTCGCCTCTAGGATCAGGGGGAGAATTGAACCTGCTCCTAGAGGCTCCGTTTGCACACCTCTTTTCACGCCCTTCTCTTGATTGACAGGGCCAGGCAGGTTCAACGCCCCCCTGCTCCTAGAGGCTAATTAGCATATTATAAAAGTAGGTTTTTCTCATTAAAGGCTTTAGGCAGTAAGATGACACAAATATAGTTATGTTCAGCTTACATTAGCACATCGCTAATATCAGCCAGCTTAATACCCATTAGGCTCCATTCACACGTCCGCAAATGGGTCCGCATCCATTCTGCAATTTTGCGTAACGGGTGCGAACCCATTCATTTTCTATAGGGACGGAATGGATGCGGACAGCACACAGTGTCTCATATATAATCTCATCTCATTGATTGGACTCCAGTTGGCTGACACCTCACTCCAATTAGCTCTTGGAGATGTCATTAGTCTAGGGGTTCACATACTTTTTCCACCTGCAATGTGAATGTTTACATGGTGTGTTCAATAAAAACATGGTAACATTTAATTCTTTGTGTGTTATTAGTTTAAGCAGACGGTGATTGTCTATTGTTGTGACTTAGATGAAGATCAGATCACATTTTATGACCAATTTGTGCAGAAATCCATATAATTTCAAAGGATTCACATACTTTTTCTTGCAACTGTGTATATGTATATATATATATATATATATATATATATATATATATATATATCTTTTTTATATATATATATATATATATATATATATATCGGCTTTGCCCACGGTTGGAAAGTTTCCACTGTTAACCCTAAAGTAGGTTGTAACACAGTATAACCTCTCGTCAGAAATCAATACTTTTTTCTGAAGCGTTTTTGGAATCCTCTGGTGTAGGAGCGGCAGGTGCCCCCTCCTGGACTGTTTGGCATAAACTTGGTGAAGTATTTCTATAATTGATAATCGGCTGACATAGCCCAGACTGTACAGCCTAACCACTCCCTCTGGCTGCAGCAAAGCTGAAATTAAATCTTTGTCTTTGAAGTGAGGCACACTGTTAGCGTTGCCATGGTGGCGGGGTTAGTAATAGTCTCCGCTGACAGGAGATTGGTATTTAGTGTTTGAACACAGGCTTCCATGAGGCTGTTTTTTTCCTCTAGTCTCTGATTATGGAACTATCGTCCTCCTGTTAAATGTTCCGATATACATGTATTTCTTTTGACAGGCATATGTGGTCTTAATATGGATGCAGTATTGTGTTGATTTGTATTGTCGGGCATACAGACATTTTTCACTGCATCCCATTACCCATTTCAGGACTATGGTATGGTACGATAATCACAAAATGTATGTATACAGTTACAAACTAGACCTTACTTGAAACCGCATCGCATGTGAACTGCATGTCTATTTGCTATAGTTACTTTAATACAGCAACAGTACAGAAGTCCAGAGCTGACTGCATGGAAACTCTATTTTTGTCTATTGTGTTGTGGGGGTCCAGAATAGACTGTACTAAATGCAACTTGTCTGGAACCTGAAAAGCAAAAGGCAGGTGTAATACCCCTTTACACAGGCCCACACTGCAGGCAATTATTGGGAACGATCCATATATTCCTGATAACTGTCTGCTCGAGTTCGTAGAGCATTTGTAATCGGTGATTTCCTCAGCTGTATGGGGACAAGGGATCGCTGCTGTGGTCTCGCATCCCCATAGAGTTTCATTTTTTTCTGGGCGATTTCACCCGAAATGCTCTTTCATTGGATAATCTGCGGCACAATTAAACAGGGCAGTTATTGGGAACAAGCATAGGAATGCTCCTTCCCCATAACTCTTCCAATCATCAGCCTGTGCTTCCCTCAGTTTTTAGGCTTTCACTTACAGCACTGTCTGGCAATGTAAAGTGTTTATAGCCACCCCCAGGTTCAAGAAAAAAAATCACATCAGCTTGGAAACCAACACAACACTTACCTGGTTCTCTCCTTTTTGCCTGCAGATCCACCAATTCCTGGACTCCTCTCCTTGTTTGCCATCCAAGATGGCCGCTTCGCTTCTCAGACTACTTGGTGCATATGATTAATTTATTATCCCAAAACACTTCCTGCAGCCCTCGGATTGGCCAGCACTGCTCACATGAGCAGGGCTGTCTGATCCAACAGCAGGGCTGGACAAGTAGGAAGTGTTCGGGTCTACTGATGCACTGTATCCATCTTGGGTGACAGAAGAGGAGCCAGGGAATTGATGGAAAGCAGAAAAGATTAAAAGGATGTCACTATTTAAGTGTTCTGCTTGTTCCCCAGTTAATGTGATTTTTTTTATGACGCAACAAAACTTTTTTTTTCTAATTCTCATGTATCCTTGTTTTACCCAGCAAGAGTGTTTTTTTTTTTTTTTTTAATATATGTGGGCAGGGACACTTGCTGGAGGTGATGGACTTGTCATTACAGCTTTTGATCAGAAGCTCCTAGGTGCTTGCTCTACCTGCTTTATTAATTGTGAGTTCTGCTGAGGGTGTGTGTGGACCCTGAAGGTAGGATTCCAAACACATAGACGGTAAATGCAATTACTGTTCTTTAGTAAAGAAATCGAATTAAAGTAAACGTGGGAACGGACCTACAAATTAGCACACTGTTCCAATTAGGATCCAGCCACACATGGTGGATGAACGTTGGATTTTCTGCAGCAGTACTGCACCTACACAGTAGCAAAGTGGATGAGATTTAAAAAAAAAAAAAAAAAAGCCATCCATACGTTTCGTTAAATTTCCACATCAAAATCACATCAAGTCAGTTTGTTGTGGATTTTCCCATGCATTTCCAGTGCAGAGATGCATATGACTCATGGATTTTACTGAGGATTTTCAATACCGAAATGTAACCAATGTGACGGTTCCCCAAGAGTAAATATACATATTCAAGTTTCTTAAAGGGGTATTCCCATCACATACAATGGGGGCATATGCGCCTATTGTCTTGTAGGTGCCAGGTCCCACCTCTGGGAACCGCACCTATCTCGTAAAGGCAGCGGCAGGGCGTACTGTGCATGCCTGGCTGCCCTCCATTCATTTCTATGGGGCTGCCAAAAATAGCCAAGCGCTGTCACGGCTATTTCCGATGGCCCCATAGAAATGAATAGGAGCAGTGCCCATGCAAGCGTGGTGTGCTCCCATTCACTTCTATGGGGAGAGCACTTGGTGGTGGAGGGACCTGCATCTAGCAGACAATGGGGACATATCATTATGCCCCACTGTCTCATATGGGAATACCCCTTTAAGTTTTTGGAAGCCAAAATCTAGAACTGATTATAAAAGGAGAGAAAATATTAAGGGCAGATACAACTTTTCTTCTCTTTGGATTCTAAAACTGCATGCAGAAACCTGACCGCCTGGCCGTACCCCAAATGTTAGTATGATTTCACAATCTGACGTTTTATATTTCACAAAGTACATCCTAAAGACTCTATACACATTAGTGTATTGTCACCCGACCCTGCTGAGGATGACCATCAATGGTTTATGGGGAGCTCTTGACTCATCCTGACAGATGTCCTCTGGGAAAGGTGAAGGACCAGACATACTGAATTTTTTCACCGGATCCTCTTGTTCTCCCAGATAAGCAGTGGCAACAGCTTTCTCCTGTTTCCTCACTGACAACATAAACACGTGAATCGAATGGGGGGGTCAGGAGAGTTAGCGGTTGGCCGAACATTTGACCAACAACTATTAAAGGTGTATGACCACTTTACATGGGTAGAGTAAAAAATAAATTTCATCTATAGTTGACATTTTTTTATTTTGTTACACAGTGGAAGAAACTGAATAGTAACAAAAATCATTTAGTTGTAATATGATTAATGTGTTCTGTTGATCCATTTGCTTCTAAAGGCACTACTGCTGGTTAGTAAAGTCAAGGTATGATCTCTGGTTCAAGGAAAAGGAGAGAGCAATGAGTAATACTTTCTCCCCATGACAGCTCTTTGTTGATCTAAGAGAGAGCACTTACAGAGAGCTAAGCCATTTATGTGATTATAAAGAGCACTTGGTTCTCTCCTATTCCGAGATGGAAAAATCATTTCTAAATAGAAGTTCACTGTCAAGATGAATATTACACACTTCTATCTAACTTAGGGTATGCACTGTATCTTCCCCTCGCTAGATCTTATGGCTAGTGAGGCGGACTGGTGTATGCTTGGTGGGCTCTCCAGGATTAACTTATTAAAGGTCAGTAACAAAGTTAGAAGATCATTTTTCCAGCTGGCATAACATTTTTAAACAGAAGGGTAGATGACTATGTATAATGCAGGGTGCTCAACCTGCGGCCCTCCAGCTGTTGTATAACTACAACTCCCACCATGCCCTTCTGTAGGCTGATAGCTGTGGGCTGTCCGGGAATGATGGGAGTTGTAGTTTTGCAACAGCTGGAGGGCCGCAGGTTGAGCATGCCTGGTACTATAATGTATTATTAAAGGGCTTGGCCACTTTCTGGTTACTGTTGAGCATTGTCTTTGTAAGATAACTATATGGCACTTGCTAATGTAGCCTTTGTTGATATTCTGTGCCATTTTCTATGTTTCATAAGGTATGCCACCTTGTTGTCCAAGTCTTTTACGCTGTCCACATGTAGGTCCTGACCATAAAATGGCTACTCATAGAGGGTCATGTGACCAGACACATGACTCAACCTTCTCAATTCTAATTCTTTGTTGGAAAAGAATCAGTAAAACCTGTAATTTATATCTTTAGCTTTTTTCACCTCCTGCCCTTTCCACTTGTTGTGTTCAGCGTTTATCGCAGGTGTAGTAGGGTGTTTGAAATCGAGGAGGCTGAGTGATGTGTCTGGTCACATGACCCTCAGAAGCCATTTTATGGACAGGACATCTATGCGGACAGTACTGAAGATTTACCCAACCAGGGAACTAATTTAAGAAATCAAGCTTTTATTGATTCTTTTCCAACAAAACTATGCACCAATCTGCTCAGCTCCTCCTGCTTTATAACATGGTGCTGTCAGATTGCACTGCATTTTTTGGTGACAGGTCCTCTTGAAGATTTAGACTGAGCCCCAGTGGAAACTGAGACGATGAGAGTGATGGTAATGTTCAGTACTGAGGAGTATGGTGGTGCTATATAAAGTGAATAAAATAATGATAAATTGAAAGTGAAACCCACTCTTCAACACCTGCTGACATGTCACAGTTTATAGATCAGCTTTCACCTTACAGTATGTTATGTCTGTAGATCTTCTATTAAATGTAACATGACTGCCTATAGCTTGCTGTTGTCTGAATTCCTCTGTATGGCAGCATATTGCAATGAATATCATTGCAGAGTAATTTGTGGAAAGTGCAGGGATGTCTCCCCTCCACAGCAGGGGAACATGCTCCTGTGTCACACTTTTTTCCCCTCAGTCTGGATGTGGTTTTTGAAAACTCTATCCATACTGCAAAATTATGGCAGATTGGCAGTGGATAAAGCACAGCAGGTGTGCAATGTGTACACCTGGTCTTAAGGTACATTAATAATTTTTTGCTTCTTGTCAAAGGAACAGATTTTAGCCAGAAATATATGAAAACTTTTTCTCTGATCAGTTTCTGCTTTTTGACAAAAAAATGTAATTGTTGACACACATTGTCAATTTATATTTTTGTACATCTGGTCTTACTTGTATGTACAACCCTTGTGTGCAGAACATGGGGTCCTTATAATTTACCCTATGAGATATGACATGGAACAGGTAAAATACAGATAAAACAGAAAGTCAGTCCTGTGTCCCAACACGGACAATTACTTGCGCTGCTGCTGGTCCCGAGATAGTGTGGTAGGTTTCACACAGGCAAAGTCAAAGTCAATAGGTTTTGGAACCGCGCTGCAGGAAAATATGTATTCCGGTCCCAGGTGGATGATACAAGGGTGTCAGCCCCTCTCCTCGACAGCCGGAGGGTACGGTCCTCCTAGACCCCCTCCTCTACAAAATTTAAGGAGATAGGCAAGATAGTGAAGCACCCTTGAGAATGTTATAGTAAAAGGTTTTATTCTACTTACAACAGGTCAGTAGACAAAAGGCATAAAATTACAAAATGATCGTCACGTTCCTGCCCGACCCGGGTTTCGCTACCTCGCTTCTTCAAGGGCGATGACTGAGCATGCTCATACACGAGCCCTTTAAATAGCCCAGCTGTCTCATTATTCAAGCGGGTGTGGTTCCGATCCATATAGAGTGTTTTCAATATAACAGTTTTACAACATATAACACAGAGTTCCATTCATTAGTTCATTAATACAGTCACTTTTAAAATATAAAAATACACAAAAATACACATAAAAATACATACTGGTGTAATTGTTATTGCCAATTCATAAATAAGCCCTTTCGGGTTACCGCTCATAGCCAAACTCAATATATAATTTAATTAATAAATAAATACAGCCCCTTTATATGCATATATCCCCCACAAGGTCTTCTATTGTCCTAAACCTATTCCAACTCATTCTGTTATAGTAGTCCTATCATCCTATGTATGTCATCCACTCCTACAATGTTGTACAGGTATTCTCCCCCTACTCCCGGAGCGTCATTCATCTGGTCTCCGCCCCCTCCTAGAGCGTCACTCCACAAGACGCCATCCGATCCTGGGGCGTCACTCCGGTAGTCTCCACCCACTTTTGGAGCGTCGCTCAGAAGGACGCCACCCACTCCGGTAGCGTCATTCAGGTGTTCTCGACCCCGCCTCCACCTCTGACGTTCCTATCACAAGACGTCATGGTCCAATGGAGCAGCCAGAATAACTGACGTCACCCAAAGGTCCTTAGGAGGTTAGGTAGAGAACAGCAAGAAAACGCCACCGGTAAGATCGTTTTACAGTAAGCATGGTTTAAGGTCAAATTCGATGTTAAGCCCTCTGGGTTGTAGGGTTCCTAGCTGGTAAATCCACTCCACCTCTTTTCTATTGATTTGTGCTAGCGAGTCCCCTCCGCGCCAGTGGGGCTTAACAATTTCAACTCCGGCAAATTTTAACCCTTGCGGATTCTTTCCATGTAATAATTTGAAGTGTGCTGATACACTGTGGGTCATTAGGCCTTTTTTGATGTTCTGTAGGTGTTCTTGTATTCTAACCTTCAACTTCCTAATTGTCCGTCCCACGTACTGGAGCCCACAAGGGCATTCCAGTACGTAGATTATGCCCTCATTTTCGCACGAACAATTGTTCTTTATACGGAATTCGACCCCATTATTTTTAGACATAATATATTTGATATTTATTTGACGATCTTTGGAGTTCCGATTCTTACAACCTGCACAAAATCCACACCAGGTAAATTTTCCTTCTTTTTTCACCTTTACATTAGCTGGGGGTATGGCACTACGTACAAGTTTCTCTCTAATATTAGTTGCTTTTTTAAAAATAAAAGAGGGATTCGCGGGTATCACTTTTCCTATTGTTGGATCATTTTTCAAAACTCCCCAGTTCTTTTTGACCATTTTTTTGATATCATCTGACATGGAGCAGAATTTAGTCACAAATGAAAATCTGTAGTCCTATGACATGGAACAGGTTTTGTTTTTTTTGTCACAAATTCCGTATGAGTTGATGGGGAAAAAATGTGTATTCAACACTGATCTTTACTCCACCTGTGTTGATTACGTTTTAGCCGATATCTTATTAGTTGTTGGTTACCTGCTTTATACAGATATCATCATGTGAATCATTTATTCTGAAAACCAACCAAACTGTAGACGTCTTTGCATGGTTCCCCAATCTTATGAACAAATCTTTGCTGACTACAATGGGAGCTGTTAGAAAGGGAGTCACATTTGCTGTTTTTATGATTTAATGTTGCCTTTGAGAAATTGACATGTATGTCATAAAAGTTACCACAGGCTACAGCAAATGTACTGGATTTTGTCGTTGCGGTTACACTGTCATTTTAGGTTTTCAGACTGACTGGTGAGATTACTTGTCTCCCAGTTTTCTTTTTAAGAGCAGTTCTGAGAAAGCAAGTACAGAGACAAGGGTCGTCTTCGCTGGTATGATGGGTGATGAAAACCCTTGGCACACTGCGTGAAATCTAAATGTGGCAGTCTTTAAATGGGCAGTTTTAGTATTCTCTGGAGCTGATCTTTTCTCTATACCCAGATAACCTCTCGTGACAGCCGTGGCAGTGCCAAGGAAACCGATGTGGGTCTGTCATAGAATGGTGAAAAGCATCCTATGCTGCAGACTACATTGTAATTAACCTTTGATAGAAAATGTGGTAGAAAACCCCAAATTACATAGGTCTTTGCTGGAAAGAATTGCTTGAAAAGGACAATGCATTGCCGTCTAAGAAATATGGCACTTTGTTTGCAACAGCCCCCTCCTCCGGCATATAAAACCATAGTGCGTCCTCTAAAACCAGTAACATGATTTTAAAAGTATGTTACATCACTATTAAGAGCAGCATTAATATCAGTAAAGAAATAGATCATAACTTGATCTAAATATTAATTGCTTAAAGTGAAACGGTCATGTTTTCATCAACATATCAATTGTAGCATATGTTACTGCTGCAGCAGCATTATGCATGAAGCAATCTTTAGTTTCTTCACATCCCACTTTTTTCCTTGAGGTTTTTCCCTTAGTTACGGCTCTTTAAACATTTACAATATAAGGACCTTCTCAAGATGGCTCCTCTGCCAGTTCTCTGAGGCCAAAACTGCTTTCCGTCCCTTCACATACACACTTGCTGTAGCTAGCAGCTCCCTGCCAGCCAATCAGATTAGATTACTGAGAGACACGCCTCCTCACTCTGAAGCCTAATGCAGGCATACAGTGTGAAGGACCGCCCCTCTGTCTTCCTGTCTTCTTAGCCAGAGACAGACGAGCCATAGCAACTGTCTTTTAAGGGAGCAATGGAAAGGGACAGAGGACATTAATGAAAGCTGTTATTATAAGGTAATTACAGATCTTTTGACAATCATTGACAGACTAACTCATGTATACATGCCTAGGTCTAATGAACTAGCAAATAAATAAATAAATGAAAGTTACACTTTAAACATAACATGTCGACATCCAGCATAGGGCTAATTAACATCTGAATCTGCAGTATTCACACTACATAAATATGAGGCTCAGCTTTGTATTTCCACCATGGATCCAGCTTCAAATACACCCCAGATTTTTGTGAACACGGCTATCCGGTACCTTCAAATGGTCAGTTACTTTCCACACAACTTTTCATAAATCAATAGTATAATTATAACAAATATTCTAGTACCCCTTATACAGTTATATTGCACCACAAAGTCACAGTGCCATTTTTCTTCCCCCACAAAGTAGTAATGCTCAACCCTGCTCTGCTTACATGGTACAGTAATAATGACTCTTCTATATTCCCTAGTAGTAATTACCCCTGTGAATACCCTAGAAACTAATAGAGCCCTTTTTTTTCTTTTTTTTGCAGCTAGATGGTAATCATGCCGAATGTATGTTGCTTTGAAGATAGTAATGTCCCAGGAATGCCTCAGAAAAAAATAATTCTCACTCACACAACAGTTATACTCCTTAATGCCCACTAAAAGGTAATGCAGTAATTCTCCCTGTGTCTCCTGACTAAATAATGCCCCTTATCCTGCCTGAATAAAATGCCCCCATACTCCTGAATAAAAAAGTAAAAAGTAATAATACCCCTGAGTGCCCCTAAAAAGCAATAATGCTTAATATGTCTACTTAATAAGTAATAATGCCCCTGTTTTGCCTGAATAAATAGTAATGCCCTCTTTGCTCCTGAATAAATAACAATAATAATGCCCCTAAAAAGCAATAATGCCAACTATGCCTCCTAATAAGTAATAATGCTCCCTTTGCCCCCCTGAATAAATAAAGCCCTTTGTGTCCCCTGTATAATAAAGCCTCTTGTGCTCCACAGACAATTGCCACTTTGATCTCCCAATGAGTGAGACGAGTTCTTTTTGCACAACTAGCACCCCGGTGCAGGCAGAGTAATGCAGTGAATTCATCATGCCACCTACATGGCTTGTACTGTACATGTTTGGAAGTCCTGTAGGCCAGATGTCTATAGTCGCCTGTGGATTACAAGACAGAAATTGGTAGGGTAGGGAGGCTATGGCTCCCAGCTCTACCAAAAGCCTCAACTGTATTGGCATCTGTAAGACTTAGATACAGTTAAGAGTGGTGGTCCACATCGTGCTGGTGGGCCCAGGGCTGCTGCTCTCCCTACACTTCTGCCAGCTATGCCTATGGTTGATCTTTCTGGCACTTTTTCTTTAAAGAGGTTGACCCATTAAAAACGCATCCCCTATCCACATGATAGGGCATGTGTCTGATGACCGGGTTCCAACAGCTGGGCTCCCCATTCATAAGAACAGGGGCACTGTGTTCCCCCATGCTCATTGCTGGAAATAGCAGAGTGCAAGCACTTGGTTATCTCTGGCAGTCCAATAGACTTGAATGGAGCTGCAGCGCACATCTGTGACTGCCACTCCATTCAAATGGGGAAACAAATCTGATTAAACACATCTCCTATCTTGAAGGAAGGCTAAAAGTATTGCTACAGCAACAGTTCTTGCTGGTTTACTGTGTTGGTGCGAGAAATCAAGTGTTGCAAATGTTGCACAAATGTTGCACAAATGTTAGATGTGATTTACTTATTTTTAACTTGTGCAATTTCTGCCAAAATTGGGCATAAAATGGATCATCAATTTGGGGCCTCTGTCTATACATTATTTACAGTACTGAATGTTGCAGTTAAATCCCAACAATCTGCAAAAACAGTCAGACTTTTTAAGCCTTTATCTTGCATCTTTTATATTTGGAAATGTAGGAAAAAATATCAGTATGCATCCATCTATATAAATATATGTCTGAAGAGAGAGAGAGATTTTCCATTAAAAGCATGAAATGGCAGGTGCTAGATCCCCCTTTCAGGGCACTCTCTACTGGCAACCAGAAGAAAAAACAGCACTTACCAATCTAAAAACGCAATGCAGCTAATAGGCCTCTATGGTTACTGAAGCCTAAAATCCTTCTAATTCCTTCCCCTAATGAATAATTCCAGCTTTCTGTCTGTGCCTAGACTTCAGAGGGGCTAATTAAATTGATGTCAGGAAAATTAAGAATGTGCATGTGAAAATAACAATTCACAAATGTAAAATGGAGAATAAAATGCTGTTTTGACCGTTTAAGCAGCATTGTCACTTTTTTCTATTGGATTCCTAATTTTATTTTTTTGCCCTTTTTATATTCTTATTTAAGATGAATTTGGCTTAGAAAACAAGGCCTAGAGGAGAGAATAAGAGCTATTGTTTCTAAGGGGAATTGAGTGTGCTTCAGCAAAGATGTTTTGCTGCTTCATTGAATTTCAGTTAGAAAAAAAATAAAAAGTAACTCTTACAAAAATTACAGATTTATCTCATTAAAACTTTAGGAAAGAAAATGGATTTGAGGACAATAAAGTGGCATGTGGGGGTATCTTAGAAGATCATTTAATAGGGGTGCATCTTGCTGGACAACCAAAGCATGACGGCGTTATCCTGTTTCCTAGATTTGCATATATGCAGATGTAGGTAGACGGTGAAAGCACTGCATACACAGAATAAAGGCAATCTGTCTCCACAGTATAGTATTTATAGTATTCATTTTCCATTTAGAATCTTTTGTCTTTAGTTTTGCTTATCACTTTTGCCATTAGGTGGTGCTATACTGCCCTCCAGGTGTTGATTTCACGCACAGAAACATATAACGCCTTCATATAATAAAACCAATATGTTTTCTACACTCATCGAATGTTTTCATATTCATTTCCTTTAATCTAAAGTGACTTCTTTCTATACATACAGTATGTCATATTCAGTAAAAGATGTCAAGTACATCTTTTGAAACAGTTCTCCACGGCTGACTCCAGTGAAATGCTAAATGTAAATTATACTGTTGATATCCACAATGGCAATATATTTAATGTAATAAACAGCTTTGATTTTTATATTATTTCTTCTGGCCATATTGTATTATGTCTCAGGGAAAGCAAATATGGTAATAGTTTATACTGAATACATTTCCGCTTTATCCATTATTTGTTTTAGCCAGGGCACAGAATATTCATATGAATAAAAATATCTTCAAGAGGACCAAAAAAAAAATCTCTACAGCCTGCATCATTTGGCTGAGGGCTGTGATGGCTCATGTTTTGTGGTGTTTGCACAGCTCAAGACTTTGTAGAATCTGCTTGTTGATATGTGAAGCTGTTTTTTTTTTCCCCTCAGAAGAAAGATGAGGCAACTCTGTTCTTGAAGAACAATGCCAATCAAACCTAATCTGCTGTAATCAAAGCTTTAATTGCTCAGTTGAAGCGGGAGGCAGCTACAGAGGGGGAGAACAATCTTGGCTATTTTTAAAATGCCAGCAAATTCAAGTGACACATCATCCTGGATGAGGTGTCAAATGAGTTGCAATAAACACCAAAGGGAACATAATGTGTTAGTCTTCAATTTTATGTTAAGGACGATTGGGCTCATTTATGAAAGACATAAAAAAAATTCTGGGGGATATATGACTGTTCTGTTCGGTTCTGCCTTCATATGGAGCTGCGAGGTGTACATTTGATTTAACATAAAGGTCTTGGACAAATTTTACAAATAAGGTGGAGGCACTTTTAGTTACTAGTAGGGTTTATTTGTTTGACCCGGTCTTCAGACAACTGGATCTGTAGTTCTTTCAAACTGTGGCAATAGTTATATTAATGTAAATTTTGACTACTCGTCATGCTTGATAGGCCAAACTGAGTATAGGTCAAATAAAGATGTATGTATGGTATGTATACTATATGGACTAAAGTATTGGGACAACCTCTTAATCATTGATTTCAGGTGTTTCACTTAGTTCCAGTGTCACAGGTGTATAAAATCTAGCACCTAGCCATGCTGTCTGCTTTTACAAACGTTTGTGGAATAGGTCTTCTAAAGAGCTTACTGAATTAACTTTTTGGTGGCAGTAAAGGGATTGTCTAATCAGAGACTTCTTTTCAGGTAGGAGCCATGTTATGTCTATGTATTGGCTTGAGTGTGCCAGAGAGTGGGAGCTGCACTTTGCTTCATAGTGGCTTGTCGCTAACAGGACTTATGGACAGGGGTTGTTTTGATGAGAAATCCCTTTTGACTTAAAGGCTATGTATGGAACCCTTTTTTCTGTACAGGGCTGACTTTTTTTCCCCGTCAGCTATCTAACCTGACTGACTCCTTATCTCTGCTCTCTGGCATTATTAACACTCATAATAGCTCAGTTCTTATCTTACCAATAAGAATGTGGCTTAAATAAGTGTTTATGACCTCTTAATAAATTAGAGATAAGGGTTATGAGATGACTGGCACAAAGTAAAATAAAAAATTACGATTAACACAGTTACATAAATAGTTAATCGCTGCTGGTGCTGCCTAAATGCTGCATGAGCTTGGCTAAATGCTGGCATGGCACATGGGTATCATGTAACAATGTGCTATACCAGGATTAGCTGAGCGGAGTGGGCTACTGCCTGTACAAAAAGCACCAGTGCATACCGTCTGATAGAGAATGACTTAATCCAGCAGAAAAGAATCTGTATGAAAACTGAGACATATGGATGGCCATATAGACTTGTCCCCGGTCAGAACTCAATTTTACAGGATTTGGAAGGCAACACTGTGGTGATATATAAAAAGAACATATTATGTAATATAAATACCCTGCTATATGACCTGTGTTAAGTATAATATGTCACATGAATATAGTTCAGGTGGTTAGTAAAAGTGCAAGTAAATTTTTTGTGTATAAATGTAATACAGTTTCACTAAGTTTATCAAATTTGTAGCTGGGGCATGTGTGGTAGAGCTCCCTTTGTAATAGAAAGAAAATAAAATGAACACTTGTGCTCGGCGCCAAGTGGTGCATTTTCGCCAATGTTGAAAGCCATGGCACACAATGCCAAAATTACACTTACAAATGATTCTTTATGCATCCTATCGTTTTCATACATAATCTTCAAGATGAACCTTTATTTTCTCTTCACTGTGATTCTTTTTAGGCTTGTAATTGTGGGCTTTTAGGCTTGTATTGCTTTTAACAATACTTGAGATGACTGTCCTTGCTTCTTCATATGGGGTGTGAGGGGGATACAATGCAGTCTATAGTCATAATTGTGTCAGTTTAAATAATTTACCTGAAATTACAAAAGCCATAGAGGGAGCATGCAAAACCTAACTGAAATGTTAGGACATAAAAGTATCTGAGGTGAGATGTGAAGAATGCACACGTACACCTAGTCCTCTGTTTGCGAGTGATTGAGCAGTAGGTACTAGCTTTTAGATTAGTCCAGAGATGAAAGGGTCAGTTTTAGTTATTATTTTTATATATCATTACATTCGTTGCCTTCAATATTTTGTTATCTTTGCTGCTCACATCAATGGCCGGGAGTCTCGCTTGCCATATGTGGGTGATGTAATTTGCACCGCATGGTGTGGAAAGACGGGGTGAGCTCACCTCCTGGCGTCACCTTGCAGGCGTCACCACTAAACGCTCTACCTATGTTTCCAGTAAACACCAGTCAATTTTTTTTAATACTAATGACTTTATCCTTTTGACAGTGAGTGTACAGAGAAGCCAGCTTCTGACCTGCACAGCATTGTGAGCAGACTGTGCTATGCACGTCAGTCATTTCCTACACAGTGACATTGGTTTACTTATACACCGGTTTTATTGTAATAAATTGACAGTTTTTGTTAAATAGCTTACATGTGATTCATATCTGGAAGTGAAGTTAGCTGTCTTGAAGTTACCTAGATGTAAAGCAGTGTTCCCCAGCCAGTGGATTGGGATGTGGCTTTTAGGCTTCACATCTTATTGTAGCTGCAGCTACTGTTCCTGGGATGCAATTTAGTATTACTAGTACGTGGTACCAAAACAAGGTCAAGAGACATCACTAGAGCACAATGGAAGTCAATGGGAGAACTCTAGCATTAAACTAGGCACACCCTGCTCTGAAGAGGGGAGGGTGTCTGGTTCACATGAAAAGGTCAGAAATTGATGGAAACACCACTTAAATTGTTCGGGAACAGCATGGGGAGGATGTCTGGATGCATCTTGGACTCCCAGGTCGCTGCTGGGAACGATGTTGTCCGAGTAGTACGTTACTTTTATAGACTGACAATAATACGCATAAAGAAGTGCTGCCAAAAATCACAAGGAAGAGGCACTTTGATACAGCCTGTATATCACATAAAGGAGGGCCTCATTCACATTCTGGTACAATTGTTCAGGTAGTGGGACTCCTACACTCATAAAGCCCATTCACTAAGTGAAAGGGCTGCCAAAAATTACAAGGAACCAACACTCCAATACACCCTTTATTACACATAAAGGAGGGCATCATACACACCCTTGAAAAATTATGATAGATGGCCTGCTGGTGACCCTCAAAAACATTAGGAGCAAGGGCCTGCTGGTGACCCTCAAAAACATTAGGAGCAAGGGCCTGCTGGTGACCCTCTAAAACATTAGGGGCGAGGGCCTGCTACTGATCTGACCATCTAAAACATTAGGGGTGAGGGTCTGCTGCTGATCTGATCTAAAACATTAGGGGCGAGGGCCTGCGGCTGAGCTGACCCTCTAAAACATTAGGAGCAAGGGCAGCCTAATAAACCCTGTACCATAAAAGCCACATTTAAAGTGCCTTTATGTTCAGCCGCTTTCCTCTGGTGGAGTAGAGAAGTCAGGGGCAATCCAGGCCTTGTTCATTTTTATAAGAGTCAACCTGTCAGCATTTTCAGTTGACAGTCGGATGTGCTTATCAGTTATTATGCCCCCAGCATCACTAAATACCCGCTCTGACAAAACTCTGGCGGCAGGGCAGGCCAGCACCTCCAAAGCGTAGAACGCCAGTTTGCGCCACATGTCTAGCTTGGACACCCAATAGTTGTAAGGCACAGAGGGATCATCGAAGACGCTGACACGGTATGCTACGTACTCCTTCTCCATCTTCCAAATTTTTTCCCTCCTTGTGACAGTAGGCTGTGCATCAGGGTTAGGGTGCTGGCGGTGTGTCATGAAACTGTCCCAGGCCTTGGAGAGTGTTGCCCTGCCTCTGTTGGAACTGCTGTGTGTTCCCCTCGTCTCCCCTCCTCGGTTGCCCAAGGAACTACATACTCTGCCGCCAGCGTTGTCAGCTGGAAATTTTTAGAGCAATTTTTTCCACAAGGACCTTCTGGTATTGCACCATTTTGCTTGTCCTCTCCACCACAGGAATGAGGGATGAGAAGTTCTCTTTGTAGCGGGGGTCAAGAAGGGTTAACAACCAGTAATCGGTGTTGGCCAAAATACGTACAACACGAGGGTCACTGGAAAAGCAGCATAACTTAAAGTCAGCCATGTGTGCCAGAGTACCAACAGACAAGATTTCCCTGTCCTCATCGGGAGGATGACTCTCAATCTCCTTATCCTCTTCCTCCTCTTCTGCCCATCCACGCTGAACCAATGGAATTAACCTGCTATGGGTACTACCCTCTGTAGCGGAGGCAACCGTCTCCTGCTCCTCATCCAATTCGCACTGAGAAGACGAAATGAGGGTGGTCTGTCTTCCCCCATTTCCACCTCTTCAACATGCAAAGCGTCCGCCTTCATTGTGAGCAGCGAGCGTTCCAGTAGACCCAGAAGTTGGATGGTTACGCTGATAATAGCAGCATCACCGCTCACCAACTGCGTTAATTCCTCAAAGTTGCGTAAAACCTCACAGAGGTCAGACATCCATGCCCACTCGTCGCTTGTGAAGAGTGGTAGCTGACTGGAAAGGCGACGACCATGTTGCAATTGGTATTCCACTACTGCACTCTGCTGCTCACATAGCCTGGCGAACGTGGAGTTCCAGTACGTGCTCACGTCGCACAACAGTCTGTGAGCTGGCAATTGCAAGCGCTGCTGCAGCGCTGCCAGACCGACGGCAGCTGTAGATGACTTTCGGAAATTGGCACACACGCGGCTCACCTTCACCAGTAGCTCAGTCAAATTGGGGTAGGTTTTGAGAAGTTTAACACGTGGGCTAGGCATGGTATGTTTGTGAGCTTGCTGAGCTCCAAAGCCACCACCAAGTTATGGCCATTATCAGACACAACCATGCCTGGTTGTAGGTTGAGTGGAGAGAGCCACAGCTCAGTCTGGTCCCTTATCCCCTGCCAAACCTCTGCGGCGGTGTGCTGTTACCTAAGCAAATAAGTTTCAGCACGGCATGTTGCCGCTTCCCCACTGCAGTGCTACACTGCTTCCAGTTAGTGACTGATGGCTGACTGGTGCTGCAAGATGACAATTCAGAGGTGGAAGTGGAAGTGGAGGAGTAGGGGGGGTTTCAGCCACTAATGTAGGTGCTTGCGGAAATCCTGATAGAAGTAGGGCCCGCAATCCTTGGCGTCGGTATCACCTGTGCCATCCCAGGGTACGACTTGCTCCCGGCCTCCACAACGTTCACCCAGTGTGCCGTCATGGAAATCTAGTGTCCCTGGCCGCAAGCACTTGTGCATGTGTCAGTTGTTAAGTAGTAATAATTGCATTGGTCATGGCACGGGTGATGTTACGGGACACATGCTGGTGTAAGTTGGGGACAGCATATGGGGCAAAATAGTGGAGGCTAGGGACTGAGTAACGAAAGGACCGCCGCCGCCATCAGGCTGTGGAAAGCCTCAGTGTGCATGAGCCTAAATGCCAACATTTTCAGGGCCAGCAATTTAGTGCTATGGCCCATGTGTGGGTGGCTGGGTATTTGCGCTTTCGTTCAAAGGCCTGGGGTATGGATATCTGTACGCTGCGCTGGGACACAGAAGTGGATATGCTAGCTAATGGTGCTTGCGAAATTCCAGGTGCAGGGTTGGAGGCATCTGGGCCTGCGGATTGGCCAGCACGTAACACAGGGGAAGTGGAGGCAGTGGTGTGACCCTCAGACATAGATTGTGGACCCAGGCGTTCGGCCCACCTATTAGGGTGCTTTGATGCCATGTGGCGGATCAGGCTGGTGGTGGGGTTGCTAGTGTTCACGCCCCTGCTCATTTTGGTACGGCACAGGTTGCGAATGACAATTCTTTTATCATCCGCACTTTAAAAAAAAAAATTGCCCGACTGCGGAACACCTACCCTTTGTCAAGTGAGATTTCCGGGGAACAGTTGCGGGCCTGTTTGGTGTGGCCTGCCTTCTCCCTTTTGCAAACCCACTAGGAATCTTCCAGCTTGTTGCGATGCTGCGGATCCCTCCACCTCTGTACTGCTGTCCTCGCTCGGCTTGCCACCTTCCCAGGTTCGGTCAGTGATTTAATCGTCCACCACTTTCTCTTCCACTTCCTCACTCTGGTCATCCTCCTGACTTGTTGACCTAACAACAACCTCACTTATTGACAACTGTGTCTCATCCTCATCATCAAGCTCTTGAGACACAAAGTGTGGTTGATTTATTGGCAACTGTCTCATCATCATCATCCACCTCGTGAAACACTAATTGCTGTTCCCCACCGCCATCTTCTTCTGCCTGTGGATACTCAAGAGTTTGGGAATCAGGGCACAAGATCTCCTCCTGTCCCTCTTCAAGTGGACTTGGCCCAAATTAAGTAATGGTGATGAAAAGAGCTCCTCGGAATATCCGAGTGTGGGATCACTTATTTGCAAAGACTCTCCATGGTGGGAGGAAGGAGGATTACTGGTGTGACGTCGAGAGTGGTATCCTGCGCCTTGCTGCAAACTGGGACATGAAGCTAGGTATCGTGGATGAGTGTGTTTTTTGTGCTCTGGCAGCACGCACAGTTTCACCGCCACAGGGCCACGGCCTCTGCGTGCAGCATCAGCAGCACAGCCACTTCCCCGTCATTTACTGCTCGCCTTCCGCATATTAAATGGTATATATGCTTGCAAGTATGTCAAACGTACAGTAGCGCAGGTTTTGTAAGTGTATGCGCAAATAAATTAGACTGAATGTCACAGATATTTAGGATGGGCAAACATTATACAGGAGATGTAGCACAGATAATGTCGCTGCCAGAAGCAGCAAAAAAATTACACTGAATGTCACAGATTTTTAGGATGGGCAAATTTTATTCAGGAGATGTAGAACAGGTAATGTTGCTGTCACCAGCAGCGAAAACATTAGACTGAACGTCACTGATATTTCGGATGCGCTAATGTTATACTAGAGATGTAGCACAGTTAATGTCGCTGCTGTAATGCAGCGGCCAAATAATTGCACGCAATTTAGCGCAGGTTGCTCTAAAAATATACACTGCTCAAAAAAATAAAGGGAACACAAAAATAACACATCCTAGATCTGAATTAATTAAATATTCTTCTGAAATACTATGTTCTTTACATAGTTGAATGTGCTGACAACAAAATCACACAAAAATTAAAAAAATGGAAATTAAATTTTTCAACCCATGGAGGTCTGGATTTGGAGTCACACTAAAAATTTAAGTAGAAAAACACACTACAGGCTGAACCAACTTTGATGTAATGTCCTTAAAACAAGTCAAAATGAGGCTCAGTAGTGTGTGTGGCCTCCACGTGCCTGTATGACCTCCCTACAACGCCTGTGCATGCTCCTGATGAGGTGGCGGACGGTCTCCTGAGGGATCTCCTCCCAGACCTGGACTAAAGCATCTGCCAACTCCTGGACAGTCTGTGGTGCAACGTTGGTGGATAGAGCGAGGCATGATGTCCCAGATGTGCTCAATTGGATTCAGGTCTGGGGAACGGGCGGGCCAGTCCATAGCATCAATGCCTTCGTCTTGCAGGAACTGCTGACACACTCCAGCCACATGAGGTCTAGCATTGTGAACCTGCTTTCATCTGTGAAGAGCACAGGGCGCCAGTGGCGAATTTGCCAATCTTGGTGTTCTCTGGCAAATGCCAAACGTCCTGCACGGTGTTGGGCTGTAAGCACAACCCCCACCTGTGGACGTCGGGCCCTCATATCACCCTCATGGAGTCTGTTTCTGACCGTTTGAGCAGACACATGCACATTTGTGGCCTGCTGGAGGTCATTTTGCAGGGCTCTGGCAGTGCTCCTCCTGTTCCTCCTTGCACAAAGGCGGAGGTTCGGGTCCTGCTGCTGGGTTGTTGCCCTGCTACGGCCTCCTCCACGTCTCCTGATGTACTGGCCTGTCTCCTGGTAGCGCCTCCATGCTCTGGACACTACGCTGACTGACACAGCAAACCTTCTTGCCACAGCTCGCATTGATGTGCCATCCTGGATAAGCTGCACTACCTGAGCCACTTGTGTGGGTTGTAGACTCCGTCTCATGCAACCACTAGAGTGAAAGCACCGCCAGCATTCAAAAGTGACCAAAACATCAGCCAGGAAGCATAGGAACTGAGAAGTGGTCTGTGGTCACCACCTGCAGAACCACTCCTTTATTGGGGGTGTCTTGCTAATTGCCTATAATTTCCACCTGTTGTCTATCCCATTTGCACAACAGCATGTGAAATTGATTGTCACTCAGTGTTGCTTCCTAAGTGGACAGTTTGATTTCACAGAAGTATGATTGACTTGGAGTTACATTGTGTTGTTTAAGTGTTCCCTTTATTTTTTTGAGCAGTGTATATTGCTTTTAGACACAACAATAGTCCTTAAAAGGACTTTTGGGTCTCTACAATAGCACGCAATTTAGCGTTAGGTTGTAATAAAAATATATATAGAACAACACTCTACAAACCAAATAAAGTACAAAGGTATCGGAACACTGTGCCTGCTCAAATCATTGAGCAGGCAACACTGCTAAATGCGCGGGTCCCCATGGGGCTGTGGGGGAGACCCGATGGCATGGAAGGCTGCGCGATGCCTAAGGAAGGCATCGCGCTGCCTTCCGGTGAAGAGCCTGTGAGATCCAGCCCCCTGGATCTCACAGGCCGGAAGCTGTATGAGTAATACACACAGTATTACTCATACAGCCAATGCATTCCAATACAGAAGTATTGGAATGCATTGTAAAGGATTAGACCCCCCAAGAGTTCAAGTCCCAAAGTGGGACAAAAAAAAAGTTTAAAAAATAAAGTCCCCCCAAAAAATTTTGTTTCAAGTAAAAATAAACAAAAATGTCATTTTCCCCAAATAAAGTTAAAAGAAATTGGTAAAAAATAGGGGGGAAAAAATAAGTATACATATTAGGTATCGCCGCGTCCGTATAGACCGGCTCTATAAAAATATCACATGACCTAACCCCTCAGATGAACACCGTAAAAAATGTAAAATAAAAACTGTGCTAAATAAACCATTTTTTGTCACCTTACATCACAAAAAGTGTAATAGCAAGCGATCAAAAAGTCACACGCACCCTAAAATAGTGCCAATAAAACCGTCATCTCATCCCGCAAAAATCATACCCTACCCAAGGTAATCGCCCAAAAACTAAAAAAAATATGGCTCTCAGACTATGGAAACACTAAAACATGTTTTTTTTTTGCTTCAAAAAAGAAATCATTGTGTAAAACTTACATAAATAAAAAAAAAAGTATACATATTAGGTATCGCCGCATCCGTGACAACATGGTCTATAAAAATATCACATGATCTAACCTGTCAGATGAATGTTGTAAATAACAAAAAATAAAAACGGTGCCAAAACAGCTATTTCTTGTTATCTTGCCTCACAAAAAGTGTAATATAGAGCAACCAAAAATCATATGTACCCTAAACTAGTACCAACAATACTGCCACCCTATCCCGTAGTTTTTAAAATGGAACCTTTTTTTGGAGTTTCTACTCTAGGGGTGCATCAGAGGGGCTTCAAATGGGACCTGGTATCAAAAATAACAGTCCAGCAAAATCTGCCTTCCAAAAACCGTATGGCGTTCCTTTCCTTCTGCACCCTGCCGTGTGCCCGTACAGTAGTTTACGACCACATATGGGGTGTTTCTGTATACTACAGAATCAGGGCCATAAATATTGAGTTTGGTTTGGCTGGTTTTTGCTTTGTAACTGGAAAAAAAATTATTAAAATGGGAAATCTGCCAAAAAAGTGAAATTTTTAAATTGTATCTCTATTTTCCATTAATTCTTGTGGAACACCTAAAGGGTTAACAAAGTTTGTAAAATCAGTTTTGAATACCTTGAGGGGTGTAGTTTATAGAATGGGGTAATTTTTGGGTGGTTTCTATTATGTAAGCCTCGCAAAGTGATTTCAGACCTGAACTGGTCCCTAAAAATTGGGTTTTTGAAAATTTCTGAAAAATTTCAAGATTTGCTTCTAGACTTCTAAGCCTTGTAACATCCCCAAAAAATAAAAGATCATTCCCAAAATGATCCAAACATGAGGTAGACATATGGGGAATGTAAAGTAATAACTATATTTGGAGGTATTACTATGTATTATAGAAGTAGAAAAATTGAAACTTGGAAATTAGCAAGTTTTTTTGACCCAATTTTAGCAGTGTCATGAAGTACAATATGTGACGAAAAAACTATCTCAGAACGGCCTGGGTAAGTAATCAGTTTTACTTTACTTTAAGTGTTATCAGCACTTAAAGTGACACTGGTCAGATTTGCCAAAAATGGCCAAGTCTTTAAGGTGAAATAGGGCTGAGTCCTTAAGGGGTTAAATAAAAATATATATTGCTGCCAGACACCAATATTCCTTAAAAGGACTTTTTGGTCTCTAACACCAACCCTGCCTAACAAATAGATAACATTTAATTGAATCAATTCCATTCACTATCTGTCCCTTCTACAGCACATCTCTCTCTGACTAAAACTGAACCGAACCATGTGTCATTGTGTGCTTTATAGCACCCGATGTCATGTTCCGGCCAGCCAATCACTGTAATGCCAGTAACCAACATGGCTGCAACATTATAGTGAGTGGCAGTACACACCCACACGTTTATTGGCTGCGTAGCAGCCAACAAAGGTGCGGGCAGGAGACTCGAGCATACGTGGTATTCGGCCGAACACCGGGATTTGCCGAGCATCACGATGCTCGAGCCGAACTGGTGTTTGGCCGAGCATGCTCGATCTACACTACTCGTGACCTATCCACAGGATTAGTGGGCATCCTACACCCAGCAGCACCACCAATCAGCTGTTCAGTGAGTGCTGTGGCCTCCTCACAGCTTATCAGGCACAGCGTCGTATGCTTTGTAGAAGCTGTGCTTAGTATTGCAGCCCAGACACATTCATAGGCCATGAGGCCAATAGATGTGAAGTAAGTCGCACAGGAAGGGGCAGCAGCACTCACAGAAATGCTACATCCTCGTCAAGCAGCTGGTTAGCAGGGGTGTCGGGAGTGGGGCCCCCATTGATCAGATATTCATGACCTATGCTGAGGATTGGTCATCAATATTGAAATCTCCGAAAACCCTTAAAATTTTCGTTGTGGATTGACACAATGGAGAAGATTTATCAAAAGGGAAGGGAAAACTGGTTTTGTTGCCCATAGCAACCAGAATCCACCTTTAGTTTTCCAGAGGAGCTCTGATTGGTTGCTATGGGAGAACTAAGCTAGTTTTCCTTTTACTAGTTTTGATAACTCTCCACCTTTCTATTTAAAAGTGTCTTTTGACCTGCAAAAGGTTGATCATCTGTCTAAAGTGCTGGCTGCTACTGATTCTCTGTAGCATGTTGGCTCATGTACGGTAGGTCCAGTCTGCATTTAATAGAATCTAGTAAAATCCTTTTGTTGAACCCAAGCTCCACTCCTTTCTGAGTGCAGCCCCTCCCTGGCTGCTTTGACTGACAGGGCCAGGCAGTGGCAAAGCAGCGAGGAAGGAGCTGGCCACAGAAAGGATCTGCATTTGGGTGCAACAAGAGCAATGGTGACAACCTTGTTGCATCAAAGGCCTAATCTGCATATTAAGAAAAAGTATCATAACTCTGGAACAGTGCCTCGGAACAACAAAAGAAAAGTGTTTTAGTCAAGTGATCCACAGCTGTGTATCTATACGAACAGTTTGCTAGGAAGGTCACTGGTGAGAAATTCCCTTTAAAGTGCATTGCCAGCAGTATTTGGGTATTACGTAATTAAAATGATGTTATTGTTATCCTCCTTCCCACTCAGCATCATAATAGTATGTCACTGCAAGCAGGTAGGACATGCTCAGAGATGTACTATTATAGTACTGTACCCGTGCCATCTCTATATTATACATCTGGCACTGCTCTCACTGCTGGGATTGGAGATAACTCTGGTCATGGCAGTTTAAACCCTTAGGTGGTCGCAGCATCTAAGTGGTTAAAGAGACAGTGAGGGCTCTCTCGGTCACCCATCGCCTCCTCCCCAAATTCCTATTTGGCCCTGCCAAAGTCACGTATGTCAAAATGGTATGTGCAGAAAATACAACTTGTTCTATGGAAAACAAAACCCATATTGCTTTGCCATGCAAAAAAAAGTTATTAGTTGATTTAATAGGAAAGTTTTGTGTGGTCCTGAAACTCAAAATTGGTTTGCTCCTGAAAGTTTTTATGCATTTTTTAGAAAACGTAAAAAAAATATATTTCACAAAAAAAAACTTCCGTTGTCTGACAAACGACTTTTAAGACGTTAAATTGAAGTGACAATGCAGGTCACGAATCCAGCTGCTAATCCAAATTTGGAAGCCTTTTCCCAGCTTCTAGTTTTCCAAGTGTTCTAGAGAGTGCTGAAGTGTATCTACACGTATTTTATAGACTGTGTCGTGTACAATTGTAGTAATATGATAATAGTAATAATTGTAAACTATTTGGATTGAAGTCATTTGCGCCAGACCTTTTATGAAGCAAATTGTGGACCTTTATACTCCTTTTTATGTACACGAAGCATGGCTATGGGAATAAAGGTTTCATGTTTGCTTTGTACTGTACTGGCAGTATAAAATTATGAAATCACTGCGCTAATACTGAGAAGAGGGAGGGAGCCAGAAAGCGACTGGGCACACTAGCCTACCACTGGATGCAGGAGAAGTGGACCAGAAGTGAAACCGTAGAGGATAATTGTGCATATAAAATCTTACATTATTTCTATTGAATGTCTATAGGGGTAATATTTCATTTGGAAGCCTATTCATTGCATACTAATACTTTTCGTAGGATAGCCAATTTAATATTTACTTTTTTTCCCCTTAAGTAGATAGAGAGGGTGACTTGCTGATATACACATTAAGTAAATTCTATAGATCTATGGTATTCATTAAAGACACATAATATAGAAGTAACATTATACAGGTCCATAGCAAGCAATGAGCCTTCATGTGAGAATGCTGTGAGGAATTCCCTTAGCGCATTCTTGCAAGGCTTTGCTTAGTGTTAGATCCTCTGAGGCACTATGTAAGCATTAATGGTCTTAACTAATCATGATACACATTTACTGTAACAGGTACGAAAACCACTGTAAAATGCATGAACATAAGGGAAAATTACTTATTCCAACTGACAGTGTCAAGGCAAACTGGATTTGCCTAAAGCATGGATTGAGTCATTATACTTGATAAGTCTCATAGCTTGGAACCATAACAGAAACGCATTAATGCTGTGTTAAGTAACAGGGAGGACGTTGCCTTAGCATGTCTCCTTTTTATAATTGAAGACGCCTCTACCGCATAAAAAGTACTCTCTCTAGTGCTACCATTTACTCAGAGCTTACAAGATATATTATTATTCTCATGTGGCTTGTAGTGTTGATTGCGTTTTCAAATATCTGAGCTTGTCACTTTTTTATGCTGGATAAGGGCTCATGCATACGAACGTATTTTCTTTCAGTGTCCGTTCCGTTTTTTTGGCGGACCGTATACGGAACTATTCATTTCAATGGGTCCAGCAAAAAAACGGAAGGTTCACCGTGTGCATTCTGTTTCCGTATGTCCATATTTCCGTTCCACCAAAAAATAGAACATGTCCTATTTTTGTCCGTATTACGGACAAGGATAGTACTGTTCTATTAGGGGCCAGCTGTTCGGTTCAGCAAATTACGGAATGCACCCGGACGTCATCCGTATTTTTTGCAGATAATTTTTTTGCGGACTGCAAAATACATACGGTCGTGTGCATGAGGCCTAAGGTGCCATCTCTGTCTGCATAATGTAATTTTTAGGTATTGTGAAACGTCTGTAGGTCTGCAATGCTAAAACTACTGTTATCCAGTTTATTTGTGTTGCTTATATAGTATCAATATATTTTTACAGTGCTGTGCAAAGGTTGTCATTAGTACCTATACCCAATGGAGCTCAAAATCTAAATTCCATTTATCGAATATACACATGGGGCCAATTTTATAGGAAGACAATAAACCTATTTGTTTTAGGTGTATAGGAGGACACAGATGTACCTGGAGGAAAGCCACGCAAAAATAGGGAGAAAATACAAACACCCTGCAGATGTTTTAGTTTTGAGATTTGAACCCAGTGCCCAGCGGGCCAAGGCAACAGAGCTTAACCACTGAGACACAGTAAAATATGAGAAGACATATCACTAAATAGGGAATTGATTTCTGCACCGGTGATTAAGAATTTCAATTACTCAGGCATATTACAGCCCTGTACAAGGTCTGAGTTATATGAAGCCATAATCTTAGGCTACGTTCACATCTCCAGCACACAACTCAAGTGGTCGTTCCGGCAGAGGAATTCTAATGACTATAATGCATGCAGCGGTATTTGTCCATCAGAAACGCGCAGCATCCCTGTCGGATCCCATTATAGTCAATGGGTATTCAGTGGTGCATGGCAGTGTCCGGCTATTCCAGATGTGGTAACTCCTCTACTCTGTACCTCTGCTGGAGCAGACTACCAATGTTACATGCCAGAGATGTGAACATAGCCTTATACCCATAGCAGTCATAGCAAAGAGTCATGCTGCGCCTTTGTATGCCTCTGAGACATAAGGACGTTTTTTGTTGTCTTTTGGTATGTATATTGAATCGTGGCATGTTCCATTAGATGACATAGTATTGAAGTATTCTCCCCTAGAGATGATGCTGTATGAAGCCACTCTACAATTGCACAGCAGTGTGAACCGCCATACTAGTCCAAAAGCCTACCTCTAGCTAAAAATGAAACTTGCAGCTGAATCCTGGTTATTAAGGAGAACCTGTCTCCGCTCCTGACATGTCTGTTTTAGCAACTACATGTATTCCTCATGTAATAACAATTCTGAAGCATCTATTGTTATGACTCTATGTTGTCATTCTTCTGCTATTCTTGCTAGAAATTTATGGATAAAGGCACAGATGAAAGTTACCAGTTTGGGGTGTGCCCATGCACAGACTGGCATTGGTAGGGCTGAGTTGATAGTGTCCGTAACGGCGATAGGTGCTCTTTACCTGTATTCTTTTTCTTGTAACATGATGTGTTTCTGCTAAAAGTGAAACAATACTCTGCTTGCCTAAAACCTAATTAATAATGTCCTAGTTAATTTACTTTTTATTTTCTTATTAACGAGGCCCCTTGAAGGGGAATGTATTCTATTATGGCACCCTCTATACCTGCTGGGATAAACCTCTTTAATGTAAGCAATGAATGTCCCTATCCTCTGAGATACAGGATCCCTTGTGCTTTGGCTATAACAGATGAAGGTCTGTTGACTCTTGAAAATGGACCTTCAAGCCAGACATCCCCTTTGGCATTGAAATGTTTGCAGAACAAGAGGGTATCTAGTTGTCCAGCCACATTAGTAACTGGAATAAATATAAATTAAGGTTGGAAGTACAGAAAACTCTTAGGTTGTTTACGTTGACCCATATCTTTTTTGTGTTTTGCCAGCCAACTTAATAATATCAGTCCAGTCAGATGTTTCCATGTACTTTTCCAAGGATGACATTTCTCATGAAAACAGCTATAATTACAAGTATGGTGGTGAAATATGGCTTTGTCCCTACTTCTACGGTGGGAGCATTTTTTCACAATTATCTTTTTTTGGGGCTGAAGCTTGATCTTACCCTTCAATATTGTCTTTTCAGTTCCCCTTCCTCCAGATAAGTGCTCTTTGGAGTATAAAGTCAGGGCACAGTGTCACCCGATGCCACTGAATGTCAACATTACGTGTTTTCCTTTTTATTTTATTATTATATTTGCTATGTTCTGACTTCTGTTTTTGCATCTGTTTGTACACTTCAGTCCAGAAAAGCAAAAGGAGAGGCGATCTGGATGTCTGTGCTTATGTGGAGCAATATACCCCCTAGCAGGCATCAGAAATAAACACCCTTCATTGTATTAGCAGTACAAAGAGAGTTCAGTGTGAATGGCAGCAGGCACCATAGACTAGACAATCCAAGGTGTTATGTGACCACATGATAACAAATTGATGTTCACAATTTTATCATTAATTGCAATAAAGAAAAAAGATTTGAAGAAATGACTTTTTTTCTTATTTTATCTTTGGTAGATTTTTTTCATAATTATTATCTTGCTACATACTTTTTTTATTTATTTATTTAAAAATGATGAATAAATTTGTTTGTTTAAAAAGGAGAAAAGAAATTGTGGAAATGAATCGGGCACTCAAGTTCTTGCCTGGTATTTGTGTACTTGTGTTTCTTTGCCGTTGATACACATTTGTGAGATGTGTCAGATCTTCAATAAAGCAGATTGTGTCTTAGACAGTTTATTTGGCATGCTGTCTGCACAAGTTACAGAGGTTTGGCTTTGGCAGAAAGATGGAATTGTTCTTAGGAGCCGGTGTCAGCAAAAGTTCAATCCAGGGTAGGCATGGGGTGTGTTAGCAAACAGCTTGTCATGTAGACCTCTGGCATATAGCTTCATGCATTGTTCACTTCACCCCCTGCTCTCTGCGGAGAAAAAAACAGCACACTCCTTGTGAATTAGTTTGGGGGAGGATTGCGAAGGAGGAGTTAAACAGTTTAATTCACAAGAGATATTGCTATTAAAATAAGAGAAAAAAAGAGAAGGAGACATCACTAGGTTGTTCTGGCAAAAATGTGCAAGGCCTTGTTCTTCAGGCTAGACTTTTGTGTTTGATGCAAACAGTCATTGAAGCCTTAGCAGCCATCCACAGAACAAAAGAAGGAGCCCTGAGCTGCCAAGGACTGCTGTGGGATGCTGGTAATGATACAGGTAGGCGGGTCTTCTCCAGGCTTGAATTTCCCCCTCCACAATGAATAATGAAACAGCTGGAGGTTCTGTTGGCAACACATGCTTTTTTGGGTGCCTTTGAAAAAATACCTTGCCACCATGGCATAGTGGATTGTGCACCTCTCACTGCAGCTTAGAGAACACAGTTGCTTGCCCTTGTGAAAAGACTGCAGCCTTTATCCTGAAGAAGGAAATGGTAAAAGTAAGTGGAACCATTTGTTGCTGTGCACTTTCTCATGATGCATTGTGTGCTCACGTTATATATGCCCCGTATAGTATTGTTTACATTGTATACATTACTTCTGTATCCTAATACTTGACAACCTTGCAGCGGAGGAGGATTTGTATTTACTTTGTATGTGTGTGTGATGTTTACTATGAATTTCTCCTTGTGGGGTTTTCTTCCTGCTTTTTACATTGTGAATCTCGTGTGCAATTGTACAGTTACTGATTTATTTCTATGCGTGTAAATGATCGACTTTATATTGGAGGTTTTACAGTAAAACTTGATTTCCACTTGATACTTTTTGCTATTGTCTATCCATAAATGGGCAAAAACATTTTTTGTATGATCCTTGCCATCACTATAAACCTAGCCTGTAAATGGGGCTTAGAGTAAAACACAATTGAAGAAGTGCAGAAAAACATCAGTTTTTAGTGGTGTTCTTTTTCACTTTTGTTTTTTGCTGTAAAAATGACAGCTCCAGCTGTTAGCTGAAGGTCTATGGGACGCACAACCATTTTCTCACTACTGGCATTTGTGCTAATTAGAAGGCTTTTTTGCCTTTCTTGCTTCTTTTTGTTTTGGGCGTTTTGCCAACACTTTCTAGTGGTAAGACTAAGGCCTCATGTACACAACGGTATCCATTTTTCAGGCAGCAAAACATAGATACCGTGCATTTTCCCCTTCGCACAGACGACAAACAATAATTGGACATGATTTTTTTATTTTTTTTGTGGGACATGCAATGGACATACAGATACGAACAGCGCGCGGTGGTGCAAAGGAAAACTGGCTTAGTTGCCCGTAGCAACCAGACTGAGCCTTTCATTTTCCAAGTGCGCTCTGAAAAATGAAAAGTGGAAACTAGTTTTCCTTTGCACCAGTTTTGATAAATGTCCCCCACTGTGTGCAGGAAATGCCAGAAAAAAAACATCACAAAACCCGCAGCAAAGAACGTAGATGCAGACTGATAATGAATTGGAAGATACTCGGCTATGTTTATGCTAAGCCTTGATGGGAATGGCACAAAAGATCTATGAATTTGTGGATTCTGTAAGCTTTTTTTATTCACTTTCTTTATGCTCGTTCTGTACCAGGTATTCATTTTCAACACGAGAATGGCGGTGGAATATTGGCCAGTAATGCAATGTCCTGGTGATGCCATGGAGAACATAAGGCTTTCACCAGGGCCTGCCTTTTATATTAGTAGGCTTTTAAAATGGGCACCCATCTGTCAGTGCTGTGTTGTGATAAAGCCTGCAACAGCTGGCTTGGCTCTCTTCTAATCCATTCATCCCATCTACAGATCAGACAGTGGCCTGTGTCTGCTTACAGGGCCTTGGAGACTTGCCTGTCCCCCAAGACAAACAAATGTGGAAAGAGATATTGCACAAGATGCAGGCATACAATTGCTCTGAGGATTACAGTGCTGCAGAGCTAATGTATAAGTGACATGCAGAGTGATACATACCTGACCCAGACCAAGTAAACGTCTTAAGAAATGTTTTTGTATGTTTATTCCGCTCACATCATTTAAATCTTTTTGTATAATATAAAGATGTCTGTCAGATTCCACCAAGTTATCTGCCATTTTGGCGGGAAAACTAGCGCCGTATGCACCCTTTTTCCTGTGAAATGTGCCGCCATCTGTGGTGTAGCTCCTAATGGAGCCTCTGACACTTATATGAAAAAACCTTACTGTCAAGTCATTACAGAAAATCTAGCTGCCCTATGACTACCAAGCACTCTTAGTATTGTAATATTAAGCCATGCAGCATGCTTGGTGTCGAACACTGCTCCATGTACCCTTTTCAGTGTACCTATACTCAGTGAACACCTTCAAAGGTTCAACTGTCATAGTTTAACCCCCTCAGGTCCCAACCAGTTTGCATTTTTATTTTTTCCTTCCCATTTTGCAAGAGCTATAACTTTTTAACTTCATGCATTGAAAAATGGGAAAAAAGTATTTGTTGGTGAAATTGAAAAAAAATAAATAAAATTTTTTAACCATGGTTCTTTTGGGTTTTCTTTTTATAGAGTTCACTGTGTGCTAAAAGCTACATGATATCCTTATTCTGCTGCTTAGTAAAATTTGAAAAACCAATACGGGCAAAATACCAATAGCTCAATATGTGTGGCAAAGTGCAATAGCTCACCAAAGATCCAAGTACACACATATGATGGAAATTCATTCTTTATTATTAAAAAGGAAATAAATACATAATTTAAGACAAAGTACACATAATAGCAGCAACACAGGCATTGTCCTGTGTTGCTGCTATTATGTGTACTTTGTCTTACATTATGTATTTATTTCCTTTTTATAATAAAGAATGAATTTACATCATTTACATTGGATCTTTGGTGAGCTACTGCTTAGTAAAATTACAGCAGTACCATATTTATATAGTTTTTATATGTTTTCCTATAGTTAAATAAAAACTTTTTTTTTTCATTGCACTGCTCTTATCTGATGCGCAGAACTTTTCTTTTTTTTCTTTTTTTTAAACAGTTCCACCTACAGAGCTCTGTGGGCTATAGTTTTTATGACTTTTTCTATCACTTTTTATTCAATTTAAATTTATTTTTAATTTTTTATTTTTTTTGGGGGGGGGGAGGGGTGATTAAAAAAAAGCCTGTAAATTGTCCATTGTTATCTTTTTTCCATTGCAGCATTCACTACACATAAATATTTTTCATATTTAATGACTGATCAGTTAACCTGCAATTTTGCCACAGGGCTCTGATTGAAGGATGGGACAACCCCCTCCCTCTATTGAACTGCCCAGATGCTGCAGTTGCTCTTAACCATGGCATATGAGTGGGGTCAGAGTTATTTCTGATCCCAGTCATTGTTGCCAAGTGCCAGCTGGAACCCGCTGCGAAAAATATCTCATGATCCCACTCCATACACTTTTTGTGTCACACGTACTGTTACATCAGAGACCAAGGGGTTAATATTGATGACCTATCATTAGGCTGCAGTAACTTGGCATGGGCACTACACAGTGTATGGCGCCGTATCTTATTCTGGCACACCGCGGCTCCAGAAAACAGGTGATTATCAAGTTTCCAAAATTCAGATCCCCTAATGTAATATTGATGAGTCATCTTAAGGATAGGTCATCAGTATTAAAGCCCTGGAAGACCCCTTTAAAGGTGATGTCCTGTTTCAGGAGCAAACAGCCAAACAATACATGTGATCCATCTGTAATTAAGACTGTCACTTACCTGACAGCTCCCATGTTGCCACTCTGATTCTCCTGGCAGGGCCCTGTATACCCATCTGCAACAATTACATCACATCAACAATGTGACCGCTGCAGCCAATCACAGACCTCAGCAGCGCACTGAAGAGGCCAGAGCTTGGCTGCAGTGGTCACGTTGTCAATGTAGTCTCACAGCTGCAGTTGGGTAAACAGAGCCCCAGCCGGAAAACCAGAACAACGGTACATGATCTGTTGGGCAAGTAACAATCTATTCTTTCCTGGATGCAGATCCCATATGCTGTATGGTTCCTTCCTGAAACGGGACAACCCCCTTTAAGGCTCCATTCACACGTCCGTAATAATGGGTCCGCATCAGTTCCACAAATTGCGGAACGGGTGCAAGCCCATTCATTCTCCAAGAAGACGGAATGGAATGGATTTCCGGAGCGTGCCGCCGATCTTTCAGTCCGCGGCTCCGGAAAGAATAGAACATGTCCTATTCTTGTCCGCAATTGTGGACAAGAATAGGCATTTCTATGGGGGTGCCGGACGAGTGTATTGCGGATCCGTAATGCACTATGGACGTGTGAATGGACCCTAAGAGAAATCAGATTACATTGAATCATATTTACCATCTGCACACATCCTTTTATTAACTATTTTCCAAAAACATCTTCAGCTTTAGAGGTTCCTATTGTACATTGTCCTTGTGGGCAAATCTTCAAATTCACTTGTGAGAGGATCATATTCAAAAGCTTGAAAATTCAGTGAAGAAGCAACATGTGCAAAACTGAGTGATCTGTTTTCTATTAGCTAATATAAGCAAATCTTTTACATGTTTGCCAATTGGGAAGAGAATAAGGATGGAATAAATAAAATAAAAAAAGACATGCAGCATCTACCCCATGTTTCAGGCACTGCTATGCTTTGAAGGGGGCCCTCTGTGGATAGTATTACTGGCAGATATTCTAAACCATTTTATGATTCAGTGTGGGTGTCCGCATAATCAAGTGAAGTTGAAATATTGTTTGGACTCATTCGTTCAAATGACATCAAAGGAAAACAGGCAAAATTGGTGCACATTGCAAAAACAAAACAAAACAAAAACTGTGAATTTCACCATTTATTTTAATAGGCCCTTTGCTGGTGCAGTTTTGACAGCACATGGATATAAAATACTACAGTATGAATCAGACCTAAGGGCTCATGCACACAGCCGTTGCCTGTCCGTTCTTTGCATTGGGGACAGCATTGGACACTGTGATGCGGTGCAAAAATGGCCAGTGCCCGTATATTTCGAACCCGCTGTTTGCGGGCTACAATTTGGGCGCGGCAATGCATGGCCATCTGCATGAGCCCTAAAGCTGCTTTTGTACACATGGCTTTTGGCATTTTCCCACATTTGCTCCACTCGATTAAAAAAATAAAAATGAAAAAAGACTATGACAGAAGCCTAAATGAAAAATTTGCTGCCCATAACTTTGCTGCCACGGAAAGCACACGGACGGTATCTGTGTGTTGCGGATTTGCAGACCATAAAACAACAACTGTCATGTGCATGATCCCTTCGTTTCATAAATCTGCCCAATGGTGTTTATTAAAATGTAAATTACCTCCTGGTAGTTTGCCAAAGATTTATATCTTGAACTTCAGATCACAATTACAAAGCTGTCAAATCCAAAATTAGAGATTCAGTTATACTTTTGTTAACACCAGGAATGAATGAACATAAAAAAATTAAATGTACGTTATTGGCAGATAAAAAGTCTAAATCAATTGATTTAGCCAGTAATAGTGTAATACCTATTGTCCAGCACAGTGCAAGGCTTTCATTTAGCTGATATGTACAGTAGGCCTTAGAAGTGAAGCCTGTGTGTGTGTTTTTACTATTAGATGTAACCCTGCTAGATATAAAAATAGCTCCCTCATAAAAAAGTACTGTTTTAAACACCAGGTATTGGCAAGCTCAAGAGACAAAATTAGAAAATAAATACATGGTATTTTTGTCCTTTCAAATTGGTAACACTTTAACCTTTTAAAACCAGGGGAAGAGTATTTTATGATGAGAACATTTTGGCAGTGTTCCCGGACATTCTTTTCCTGCTTTATAGGACTTGGACTTGGCGGTTCCCATGGGTAGTGAACAAAAATATCTACATTTTGTGCTTATCCATTTTTTTTTCTTTAAAAAGCCCTGACGAAAACTTGTTCATTTTACTTGTCAGATTCTATGCCATTTATCACACACACACATAAGAGGTCCCCCATTTATTAAGAAACTAGTGAAGGCCCCATTACATAAGCAGATTATCGACCCTATTACGATCGTTCCTGATAATTATCCACTGTAAAGGTGCCACTTATTACACTATGAGCAAGCAAATGCTCATTCATCGGACACCAAAATCCTTGTTTCTGAGCCGCGGATGATACAGAGTAAACGGCGATCTACTGCCTAGAAACAATGAATCTGTATGGGGAGACATGACCACAATAGTGCAAGGGTCCCACTCGAAAGAGGTCACCATGACGTGGTGAGTGGTCCTCAAAACATACAGTATATAAAGTACCTAGTGTTTGTGTTTACATTATGCTTAGCAATCCATAGTAATCCATGTCTTTATCTCTACAGTTTGGCATTTTCCCAGGAAATGATTGTTGCATGTAAATTCAGCAATCAACTCTGCTCATGATCAGGCGCAAATGGATATCAGTCTGCATATGTAAGGAGACCTTAAAGGGAGTCTGTCACCAAAATATGACATTGTACACCACTTACATGGCTCTCTAGCACACCTATCCATGATTCAAATGGTACCTTTGTAATTTTCTTCTGAGTTTCACCAGCAGGAAAAACATCTTTCTTGGCCCGCCCTGCAAGTCCCTTGCATCATCCACAGGACCGTCCGATATCCCGCGTGTGCGGCCTCCAGTCCTCCTGTTTGCTTCTGGTCCATCCTCTAGTCACTGGTTTCATGCCTGTGCTGGCGCATGCGCACTACATGTAGCGATGCCGTGCCCACAATTGGCATCACAGTGCGCATGCCCTGCCGGCGGTGCACTGCGAACGCGCGGTATATCGGCCGGTCCGGTGGATGACGTAAGGGACTTGCAGGGCGGGCCAAGGAAGAGACTGGGGAGGAGTAACATAAAAAGAAGGCAGAGCAGCCTGGGCACCTACACACAGAACGCCGCCCCTGGGCACTTTGCGAGTCCTCATTTGCATATGGATTAAAGTGCATTTTTCCTGCTGGTGAAACTCAGAAGAAAATTACAAAGGTACCATTTGAATTATGGATAGGTGTGCTAGAGAGCCATGTAAGTGGTGTACAATGTCATATTTTGGTGACAGACTCCCTTTAATGCCTTGTTTGCACTGTTCAATTACTGGGCAGATTATTGTGACTGAAAGTTCCTATGAATGCTCGTTCCTAAAAATCTGCTCATCTAAAGGTGTCACAGATCACCCAATGAACAAGGGAAACACTTGTTCATCAGGTGAAATGATTGTAGGTGTGGACATTTCAATCACCGTTTCTGCTGTCTTAACAGCGATCTGCTGCCACCCAGAAACAATGCAGCTGTATAAGGAAGAGAGATAGTATTATCCATCCATCCGTTGTACTCATACTGTGGAGGTGATCGCTGCATGTAAGTGCAGCTCTTCATCTCCATTAGCGAGCAGGCAGTTGTCAGGAAGGAATGCTTCCTTCCTGGAAATCGTCTGCTCATCGGCGGCGCAGTGTAAATGACCCTTTACTCGCTCTAAGCTCCAAGACTGAACTGAACGGTTCACAGCCTTATCTGATGTCTTCTCCATCTCTTCACCTGTCAAGCTCTCATGCCTCTATCTAATCCCATTGCTCCATCTTGGTTCAACACATGATTCAATGCTAGAAAATCAGACTTGGCACTAATTGCATATACTACTAACCCACTTTGTCATTTTGTACAAGATCATAAGTTAGTTATTTTACTTTTAAATGGCCGAGGAAATCACAAGTTTCCCATGGCTTTATTTCTTTATAGCAATATTTTTAACAACAGAGGACATATTCATTTATTTTGAAGCATAATTTAAATATAAGACCCCTGCAGCCCTTTAGTGGGTTGGGAAAAATACATGAGACCAGGCCTAAGCTTGTGTAGCTACAAGTATTCTATCTCTTAGTGCTTATGCACATGAATATATATTTTTTTCCATTTCCGTTCCACTTTTTTACAGGCTGTATGCGGAACCATTCACTTTAATGGGTCTGCAAAAAAAACGGAAATGACTCCGTGTGCATTCCGTTTCCGTATGTCCACATGTCCGTTTTGCGGACAAGGACAGGCATATTTACAATGGTTCCGCCTAAAAAAGCGGATGTGATACGGATGTCATATGGATGGCATCAGGTTTTTTTGCGGATCCGTGTTTTGCAGACCGCAAAATACATACGGTCGTGTGCATAAGCCCTTATTGGGCTATCATTTATACTTAATTTATATAAATCTGTCCATATTACTAATATTTCACTAGTACTTATTTCTTGTTTGCATTGCTTCCATCACATACAGCTGACCATGTTGACCAAACCCACTGACCATCTAATGTGTGTGGGGACCTCTTGAGACTCCCCTGCAAACGCTTGTTCCCAAACATCTTTTTTGAAGGCACCTAAATTATCATATCTGGGCTGCAGATTGTACTGTCTAAACAGCGATCTACCGCCCAGAAACAATGCAGCTGTATGAAGACTAGCGATCACAATAGCGACTACTTATCTTCATACTGTGGAGGTGATCGCTGCACCTCCACTCAACAAGCAGCCGACTGTCGGGATGGAGCTCTTTCTTCTCAACAATTCTACCGCTCATCAGCCCATCTACCGTAAATCACCTTATGCATAGGAGCCATCATTATGGTCAGAGCCCTCTCATACTACACAGGCGTGTGATACAGACAGAAGAGGTCACTATGTGCCATTTTAATGGTAGGCTGATTCCGCACTAGAATTTGTAATATATAGCCTCTGTACATGAACAACATTCGTCTGTTTAGACATTTATGGCCTGTGTACGCAGCATATTTGTCTGTTGACATGCTGATTACACATAAGCATAAGTGTTCACCAGCATAAGGGTGCCCTTTCCAATTGTGGACTAACTGGTAAAATATTTTACTAATTTTAGTATCCAGCTCTCTAGATTTAATTTTGGCCCTACATTTGACAGCTTACATCTACATCCTGGTTCTATTATGGGGAATGAAGTGTTTGCGATTAGTCCTACTTTATACCAGAATAAAGCTTTCCTTATATATAATTTGGATCACTATGAAGAAAAGAAATGCTTCTATATGCAACTATATACAAACTGAACAGTTTTTTTGACATATCCATCATGCTTTCGCTTAAAGGGGTTGTCCCATGAAAAATATTTTACAGTTTTCAAACCATCACCTAGATTTGTATACTTAATTAAGAATTTTGTATAGCCACTGAGTTAAATGTATTGTTATAGGGCCACCTGCTGTTTTTTTTTTTTTCTTATTTCTTTGTCCGACTCAGAGATGGACGTACATGTTGTTTCACACGCTTCAACTGCCTTCTGAGCTGTGATAGGGAGAGAGCAGCAGCAGAAAGGACACGCCCTATGAGCTGCAGCAGAAGAGACACCCCCTTGAGCTGCCAGCCTGCTATAAATCTAGCAGAGCAATGAATAGTAAAATCTCAGAATTAATTTGAGTTACAGGGCTGGTTCTAGCTTTGTAAGAAAGAGATTGATTTTACAGAATTTTTTTTTTTTTTCCATTAATCATGGAATAATCTTTTACACCAAAATTAGGGGTATTTGCATTATAGGCATTTATGGCTCAGAATATGCACGGTCCCCCATCAGGTCTGCTGAGGTGGCTGCATCCAGGTAGAGAATGAATGGAAAGGTGGTCTGCTACATGAATTTAATTTGGAGAGCTGCACACATGCTCGACATCCTCTCCATTCATTCTCTGCCTGGATGTAGTGGCCAGCCCCGCGTTCTGTAAATGGCTGTGTGTGTAACCTGCATATATCATTATTAGGGGGATACTATCTCTCCTTAAGGTGCTCTTCGTAAGGAGAGATAGTATCCCCCAATTCCTGACTTGGCCTCTTACCCAGTTAAGCCAGTCCTCTCTGCTCTGCGCTGATGAGGGGTAATTACCCTGAAAAAGCCGTCTGCAGATGAGGTGCTGGCTTTATTTTCCAAGTCATGTCTCAAGACCTATTTAAAGAGTCTTATTGACTTATTGAATAGTTGGGGGACCGTCTGGTAACATTAGAGGCAGAGCTTGTTAAGAGCTCATTTGCATCCCTTCTTCCCTGCATATATCAGACACGTACTATTTATTCTATGGATATCTCAAAAATGTCTGAGATATAAACACCCTGCTATGGGTGTCTTCACACACTGCAGACTTATTGCAGAAATTTCTTTGACTGAAAATCAGTTCTGATTAGTGGTTGTTTGGGTGGCACTAACATCGATTTCTCCAACTCTTATTCAGATGATGGGACAGTTGCCGAAATGTCTGCAATAAATGTGTCACATGTGAAGATACCTTAAGATTGTTTTATGACTGTGAAGAAAAAGCATCATCTGCATCATTGTAATGGTTTCAATGTTTTCTGGCGCTAGGAGAAAGTAATTTATAGAGGCCAAACTTTGGGGTGCTCTGGTCAGAAGACACTAAATAGCTCAGCATGGACATTTAGCCTGTCCCTGACCATTTCCTCCCTGCATCGCTGCTCTAATTTGTTAAGCAAGAGCAGAAGATTCAGCAGTCGCTGCTCTGAAGCCAGACCAGAATCTTTTTTAAAAGAAAGTTTTGTAAGAAGAGGTAAATTATACTGTGCAGTATATTTATAACTGACCACTTGGAATCACTAGCTTTCCCGTCACCTTAACAAATGTGTGTTTGCATTCTTCCTGCTGCATGCCCTCACTGGATAGCTTCTGGCCTCAAGGACTTCACTTAACCTCTTTTATCACTCGTCGGAACCCAAAGCAAGTGACTAACGCTTGTAAAGTTACTATGTGAAACTAGTTGAACCAGTGAAATAAAGCAGAAGCGTTGGGTTACATTACTTAGCAGCTTCATTTTGTAGACAAAAAGCAGCCCTAAATAAGCCTGTATCTGGTTCAGAGTAGATTAAAGCATGTGCTTTCTTGCAGGATAAACTATGTGGAAATCCCATTCACCTTGATGTGTCCTTTTCTGTCTTCTTTTTTTTCTCTCTCCCTCTTACTCATACTCCCTCCTCCCAGTTTCCTGTTCTCTCTCCTTTTTTTCCCCTTGCTCATCCTTTGAAAGTAGTTGAGAAAAGTTCAAAGCACTGAGGTTCTCCCTGCAAGCATGTGGACTGAATAAGAAATGATGACGGGAAGCTTCAATTACATAAAAAAAATAAAAACTTTCTCAACCTCAGAAATGAACAGCTTAGAAAATCTCATTTTTTTTTATTTTTAGATCTATGCAGGTTTCACACATTAACACACAATACAATCACTTTAAAATTGAAGCCATGAGTGGGTTGCTGCTATTTTTAGAGTCACCCTGATGCTTTTAAAGCACTGGTAAACATATGTGTTTATTATGTAACTATATATATATATATATATATATATATATATACACACACATAACTATAATTCCCCTTTTCCAAAGTGATTCCTTACATTGTGAAAATGTGTGCGTTTCATATAAAGTCATATTTAGGTTCATATTATGCAGGATATAAAATAAAAAATAACATATCCTTAAGACTTATTATCATTGTCCCATTTCAGATGTTGCCATATTTTTAAGTGCTACCTTACAGAATTTCATAGATTACATTTGAAAGCTAGTGAACAAATCATCAGAAGGGGGTGTATTAAAATCAATTCCTTCATCTAATGGTCATAAAGCCATTTAATGTCTGTAACAAATTGTATTTTCCCTATTCAAACATAAGCAAATGTACTTACCAGTGGAAATGAACTAGAAAAGATTTAGAAGTGGTTACCCCTCTGTTTAATGAAAGCTCTGAGTTCGCTTTATACTGTATACCTCTAGAATAGTACACATCTATGGACAGGAACTTTAAAAGGCCTAGAATGGTGTATACAGGTATGGGTTGTACATAAAGTTATGGATTAGCAACCTCCAGCTACAAATCCCAGCATGCTTAATTTAATTCTGTTGCAGTTGGGCAGGTGTGCATGCTGGGTGCCAAAGGCTGCTGACCCCTGGGTTATGGGTTGGGTAGACATTTTTCCTACACAGTGCAGGTCTTCTGTTACCAAATCCAACAAGTGTATGTGCCTCATTTAGGCTTTCATCACATCACAGTTAGAGTCCACATTGAAAGATCTTCTCAACATACACCTACAATGTATACATCCAACAGAAGGCTGCAACGGATCCCACTGTATAGACATACAGTGGGATACATGACTGACAGGCCCCTGTTGTGAAAAGAAAATGCGCATTCATGTTTTTATTGTATACTTTTTGTATGGAATAGCATAGTCTACTACTGTATATTTTTCCCTAGCAGCCTGACAGAAGTCATATTAGCACTGTTTTGTCCTTCACTTAGTAAATGGAGGCCTATGGATACTTTAGCATGTACAGTACTGTGCAAAAGTTTGACAGGTGTGAAAAAAATACCATAAAAGTGAGAATGCTTTCAAAAATAGTTTATTTTTATCAATTAAAATGCAAAGTGAATGAACAAAAGGTACACTTGTCCACAGTTTTTAAAATAACTCGGCAGGGAGGTTGTTCTTCTTTGAATGTAGGCTTACTCAAATCCCTATTCTCTTCATGTAATCTCATACAGACCTGATGTTGAGATCAGGGGTTTGTGGGGGCCATATCATCACCTCCAGAACTCCTTGTTCTTCTTTAGACTGAATGTTCATTGTCCTGCTGCAAAATAAATTTGTAGCCTATCAAATGCCTTCCTGATGGTATTACATGATGGATAAGTATCTCTCTTTTGAAGAAACACAAACAAACGGTCAACACTGAGTAGATGCAGTTGTCGTCCAAGGAAACAGTGCAGCAGATGAAAGACACATCTAGCATATTTCCCTTTGAAAAGAAGTCCAGTAGTGCCATCAGCTCAGAACTGTCAGAAACCAGTGGGACCCAGGTAAACCCCTCTCCTGTTTGGACGAGTCTGGCCAGAAGATGTCTTCATGGAAGAATTGTGGCCAAAAAGCCAAAACACCAACATGCAAACAAGGCCAAATAACTCAACCATTCACAAAAATCAGGTGATCTAGATAGTCAAAATTTTAAATATTTGGCTGTAACAGAAGGCAGTTTGTTAGCTGAAGACCTAGGAGTGGTACAATGATGAGTGTCTGCAGGCAACAGTAAAGCATGGTTGGAAGCTCCTTGCAAGTTTGGGGCTACATTTCAGTAAATGAAGTTGGGATGTGGTCAGGATTAATAATGTCCTCAATGCTGAGAGATACAGTCAGATACTTACCCATCATGCAGTATCATCAGCGAGGCATCTGATTGGCGCCAAAGTTATTTTGCAGCAGGACAATGACCTCAAACAATCACCCAATAATATAGCCCCCACAGACCCCTGATCTGAACATTATTGCGTCTGTCAGGGATTACTTGAAGAGGCAAAAGGATTTGAGCATGTCTACATCCACAAAATATCTGTGGTTAGTTCTCAAAGATGTTTGAAACTTGTTAGTTCCTTCAAAAATTGTATGCAAGTGTGCATAGAAGAGTTATGCTGTTTCAAAGACAAAAGGTGGTCCCACCAAATATTGTTTTGATTTAGGTTTCTCTTTTGTTCATTCATTTTGCATTATAAATGATAAAAAAAAAAAATGAACACTTCTATTTCTGGAAGCATTCTTACATTGCAGAATTTTTGCAGACCTGGACAGTCCTGTACATCAGACGTTTTTTCCAGGATATATACCAAACGTAAACTCCAAATGTGTTGTTGACATAGCCTTATTTTGAGGCATAGATATAAAATGGGTAATTGTTTATTAATATGATACCCATATAGTCTATGCGGGATATTTATCATAGCCCGGCGTATGCAAAGCACACCGCCAGATGCTGCTTCTGATTTATGACTTATGACATCATAAATTAGGTGCAGCATTTGCCTGTCTGTGCCCTTGGCTGGCATAGGTTTCAGTGGTGTTCTATGCCAGGAAACTGGCGTAGCAGATGATAAATGTGCCGGGCCCACCGACCCAGCCTCCTCCCTGCTCTCACCATGCCCCCTTTTCATGCAGTTTGCAACTTTTTCACACCACAAAAGTCATGTATACAGATTATAAATGTGGCCCTATGTGTCACATAAGTATTTTTTCACCCAGATCTCATGAGCTTCCTTGAGTAAACGCCTACTGTGTCCCATTCCATGATAATGAGGCATTAGTCAGTCAATGCCTCTAGGGGAGAGTATGATGCTTCATCCTGGCACCATACAGGAGCACACAGAGTGCTTTTGGGAATTAATACTTCATACAGGGTCTGAGTATGTGTTAGTGATGTGTGCATGGACACAAAGTAGACTACTACCGTGTTTCTCCGAAAGTAAGACCGGGTCGTATATTATAATTTTTTCCGAAAAAAGGGTTAGGGCTTATTTTGGCTCCATGAACAACAATCACACATTTATGCTTGAACAAAAAATCCAGATTTATTCACATACAGGTGTCAGTCATAGCAACAATAGCGGGCCAGACGGTGAGAAGAAGGAGCCTCACCAGCACCTAGAGGCTCATTAGCATACTATATTATAATTTTTTTTTGCGATAACAGGGTTAGGCAGGAACATATACGGTACGTAAGACATACAATTATGTAGTGCTGACATTACCGGTAGCACATCGCTAATGTCAACGGGCTACATTAAGATTTTTTTACTGACAGAAACCCTGGGTTACCACAGTAACCATAACCCTGCAGTAACTTACACTACGGTAGTGTCAGTGGGGGGCACAGTACTATGATACTGATACAGTACTTTAGCAGGCAATGCCACACTTCTTTCTGGTACGTACACTGCCCCTCAGCCCCTAGGCAGCAATGTGTACGTTACCAGGGAGATCCGGCGCGAGAGATGACAAGGTGCTGATTGGTGGAGGCGGGGGAGGGAGCAGGACACGCTCACCACCAATCAGCACCTCCAGCTCCAGGCAGCAGAGAGGAGAAGGACATCCTCCTGCTGCCTCATTCATCTATGGTAGGGGTAAGTTAGAACGTGCAGGCTGTCAGCAGTACAGGGTAGAGAAGCCGTCCAGCCCGCCCAGCGATGTACCCGTACGGTAGACAGAAGCGCGGCTCCCGGCATAATTTTGCACTTAGTGAAGCCGCCAGCCACGATGTATGCTCGGGCTAGCGGCTTCACTGAAGTGCTGGCAGCCTGCGCTGCTGTAACTCCTGCCCGCCTCCGAGCAGCTGGGAGAGCGGAGATTTCTGGCTCCGAGGTCCTGCCCGCCCACCCTGGCAGCTCAGGAGCCATTAGTGAGCGCTCCTGAGCTGCTGAATCACCCACACTTCCATAAATATAAAATGTATCTAGGGCTTATTTTTGTAGTAGGGATTATATTTAAGTCCTACGCCCAAAACCCTGCAAAATAAGGCTAGGTCTTATTTTCGGGGTAGGGCTTAATTTCGGGGAAGCACGGTAGTTTATTAATTAAAGGAGTTTATGATTAGAAGGAGCTTCTTTCTTCTCAGACTCAAAGGGGACATTAGCGTCAATGTGTCATGGCACTGCCATAGCAAGAATGTATCAAATAACTGAACACCGAAACATTAGTTATGTACTATCATTAAAACCCAATGAGTGAACTATCTTTTAATAGCTGTCACGATTTGTAACATACATCCCTTTAAGTAAGGAAACCATAAGTGACCATTGTCTCTTAGTAATGATATTTTTGGAAGTTGGCAGGAATTTGCTCTCAAGGGCGTTAATTCCTAAGGAATCTTCAGTTATCTTCAGTGCACCCAGCGCATGGAACGTTGCCATGTATTTATTGATGTAACATATGTTATTTCACAATTTATATATTGTCTCCTGCTGCCTGTTTGAGTACTGTAGCTTCACTTTGAAGCCCTACATCGAAAGTTGTTGAGTCAGAAGTGTATAATGAAGATTATTGCAGTCACTCTATACCAGGGCTGAGCTATAAACACTTTGGATGTTACTTAGTTTGTAAAGCTGCAGATTTTTTCTCTTGCTGAAGCCTCTGAACTGCCTGACTTTAAAGAAGTGTCTGAATATCTCATTGTGAAAGTACTTGAGAACTAATAGCTGAGCTTTCTTACAATATAAAATGAAAATGGGACCCTACCCCTTTTAGTTAAATAACCGTTCTCTGAACAAAGAGGCCACTTTTAAAATAGTATTTCAGAGGGAGCCGACTAAAAAGTGATACTTAAGAAACGGGGCTTTGCACCTTCGTTTAAATGATAGACAGCTGCAAGACGAGGTAATGATCTGTCTTCATGTTTGATGCCTTCTTTTATCAGTCCAAGGCTTTTTCACTGAGTCAGATCTATTGATTAGTGTTAGTCTACTTCCCAGGCAGCCTGCTTTGCATTGAAATGTCACAGGCTTGGGATCCTTAAATGGCTTGCCAGGAAAGAGCATGAACCTTGCCGAATGCAGCCTGCTAAATTATATGTTTTCTGAGCGTTTAGCTAGTATAATGGTTGTGCATCCCTGAAACTGTTAAATGGGGTCATTTTATGCCTCTTTTTTTTTTTTTGTGAGCGCTTTAAAAAATGGGGTCGCATGGAAGACTTCCCTTAACATGATGCTTCTTGTTTAACATAATCTTTTAGAAGTTAGGCAATAAACCTCAGTCCTATTTCTTTAGGTCCTATGTAGAAATACGATGCTCAGCACTTTAGTTTTCTATCAGGTTTTGCTGCTAAGTTTATAATTGATTCCCATCTTCTTTCTCAAGTACAATGATTATATGGGAGAAAATATTTGGCAATAAGGTATCCACTGACCTTAAAATGACTGGGCCGTGCACTCCTCTCCTCAGCTCCAGCATCTGATCATAGTTTACCACTCCAGGCCAGAGCACCAAGTACTGCAGTGTAACTGTTCAATGATGCCAATGGTATTATTGCCTATGTCTGCACCAGTGCATTAACCTCCAAGTATTCCACATTCAAAGTCTATGAGATCAAGTTGTAATACAGTCCTGATTAAAAGTTTAAGACCACTTGAAAAATGGCAAAAAATCATATTTAGCATGGCTGGATCTTAACAAGGTTTCAAGTAGAGCTTCAACATGCAACAAGAAGAAATGGGAGTGAGACAAAACATTTTTTGAGCATTCAATTCAATTTAATGAAAACAACAAATAAACTGAAACAGGCTGTTTTTCAGCTGATCAAAAGTTTAGGACCACACCTCCAAAAAAAAACTAACCCCCCCCCCCCCCCCAAAAACAGAAATCCAACTTCCAAACATGAACTCAGTAATGAGTAGCTCCGCCGTTATTGTTTATCACTTCCAAAATTTGTTTCGGCATGCTTGATGCAAGCGTTTCCATGAGGTGAGTGGGAACATTTCTCCAAGTGGTGAAGACTGCCGCACGAAGGCCATCTACTGTCTGGAACTGTTGTCCATTTTTATAAACTTCCCTTGCCATCCATCCCCAAAGGTTCTCAATTGGATTTAGGTCAGGGGAACACGCAGAATGGGCCAAAAGAGTGATGTTATTCTCCTGGAAGAAGTCCCTTGTCCTGCGGGCATTGTGTACTGTAGTGTTGTCCTGTTGAAAAACCCAGTCATTACCACACAGACGAGGGCCCTCAGTCATGAGGAATGCTCTCTGCAACATCTGGACATAGCCATCGGCCGTTTGACGCCCCTGCACTTCCTGAAGCTCCATTGTTCCACTGAAGGAAAAAGCACCCCAGACCATTATGGCGCCCCCTCCACTGTGGCGCATAGAAAACATCTCAGGTGGGATCTGCTTGTCATGCCAGTAACGTTGGAAACCATCCGGACCATCAAGGTAAAAAAATTTCTCATCCGAGAATAAAACTTTCTTCCACCTTTGAATGTCCCATGTTTGGTGCTCTCTTGCAAAGTCCAAACGAGCAGTTCTGTGGCGTTCAAGGAGACCATCTGATGGTTATGGGGCTGCAGTCAGCACCAGTAAGGGCCTTAATTTGGGTCGAGGATGGTCCAGTGTCTTGACAGACAGCCAATTGGATCCTCCGGCTCAGTGCTGATGAATTCTTTTTGGGTCTTCCACTTGACTTATTTGTTCCATAACCCTCAGGATCATTTAAGAAATTCCAAATGACTGTCTTACTGCGTCCCACCTCAGCAGAGATGGTGCGCTATGAGAGACCAGTTCAACCACCCGACCACGTTCAAAAAGGGAGAGTTTTTTTGCCTTTGCCATCACAACGTGTGACTACCTGATAGAAAAATGACAATGAATCCACATCTTTGCACAGATTTGGCCTTTTAACCCCTTAACCCCTTAGGGGCGCATGACGTACTGGTACGGCATGTTTCCCGAGTCCTTAAGGACCCATGACGTACCGGTACGTCATGTGTTGTTCCGATCACTGCCGCCCGGCCGGCTGTGATCGGAACAAGGTGCCTGCTCAAATCATTGAGCAGGCACCTCGGCTAAATGCGCGGGGGGGTCCCGTGACCCCCCATGTCGGCGATCGCAACAAACCGCAGGTCAATTCAGACCTGCGGTTTGCTGCGCTTTCTGTAGTTTCTGATCCCCGCAGTCCCTAAATGCAGGGATCAGAAACTTTAGTATTCCTAAAATACATATGTTTCACCCCCCCTGCACCCCTGAATGATTTTATCCCAGTAGGAGGTGCAGGGGGGTGTTGCGGGCGGTGCGGGAGGCGGGCGGTGCGGCAGGCGGGATCGCGATCCCCCGCCCGCCTCCCCTTGATAAATCGTTGGTGGCCAGTGGGTATACCAGAGTGTCAGCACATTGCTAACACCCTGGTATAAACGGCTGACATCTGTGATGCGATGCCAGCGTTTAACCCTTTCCATACTGCGGTCCGTACGGACCGCTGTATCGAAAAGGTTAACAGCTCAGGGAGCTCCCTCCCTCTCCCATCGGGGGGCTGCTGTGCCTTTGCAGCCCTATTTCTTGTTACCTTGCCGCACAAAAAGTGTAATATAGAGCAGCCAAAAATCATATGTACCCTAAACTAGTACCAACAAAACTTCCACCCTATCCCGTAGTTTCTAGAATGGGGTCACTTTTTTGGAGTTTCTACTCTAGGGGTTTTAAAATTGGACATGGTGTCAAAAAAAACAGTCCAGCAAAATCTACCTTCCAAAATCCGTATGGCATTCCTTTCCTTCTGTGCCCTGCCGTGTGCCCGTACAGCAGTTTACGACCACATATGGGGTGTTTCTGTAAACTACAGAATCAGGGCCATAAATAATGAGTTTTGTTTTGCTGTTAACCCTTGCTTTGTAACTGGAAAAAAAATATTAAAATGGAAAATCTGCCAAAAAGTGACATTTTGAAATTGTATCTCTATTTTCCATTAAATCTTGTGCAACACCTAAAGGGTTAACAAAGTTTGTAAAATCAGTTTTGAATACCTTGAGGGGTGTAGTTTCTTAGATGGGGTCAGTTTTATGGAGTTTCTACTCTAGGGGTGCATCAGGGGGCTTCAAATGGGACATGGTGTAAAAAAAAAACAGTCCAGCAAAATCTGCCTTCCAAAAACCGTATGGCATTCCTTTCCTTCTGCGCCCCGCCGTGTGCCCGTACAGCAGTTTACGACCACATATGGGGTGTTTCTGTAAACTACAGAATCAGGGCCATAAATAATGAGTTTTGTTTGGCTGTTAACCCTTGCTTTGTAACTGGAAAAAAAATATTAAAATGGAAAATCTGCCAAAAAGTGAAATTTTGAAATTGTATCTCTATTTTCCATTAAATCTTGTGCAACACCTAAGGGGTTAACCAAGTTTGTAAAATCAGTTTTGAATACCTTGAGGGGTGTAGTTTCTTAGATGGGGTCACTTTTATGGAGTTTCTACTCTAGGGGTGCATAAGGGGGCTTTAAATGGGACATGGTGTAAATAAACCAGTCCAGCAAAATCTGCCTTCCAAAAACCAAACGGCACACCTTTCACTCTACGCCCCGCTGTGTGGCCGTACAGTAGTTTATGGCCACATATGGGGTGTTTCTGTAAACGGCAGAGTCAGGGCAATAAAGATACAGTCTTGTTTGGCTGTTAACCCTTGCTTTGTTAGTGAAAAAAATGGGTTAAAATGGAAAATTAGGCAAAAAAATTAAATTCTCAAGGGTTAACGAAGTTTGTAAAATCAGTTTTGAATACCTTGAGGGGTGGAGTTTATAGAATGGGGTCATTTTGGGTGGTTTCTATTATGTAAGCCTCGCAAAGTGACTTCAGAGCTGTACTGGTCCCTAAAAATTGGGTTTTTGTAAATTTCTGAAAAATTTCAAGATTTGCTTCTAAACTTCTAAGCCTTGTAACATCCCCAAAAAATAAAATATCATTCCAAAATAATTCAAACATGAAGTAGACATATGAGGAATGTAAAGTCATCACAATTTTTGGGGGTATTACTATGTACTACATAGGTAGAGAATCTGAAACTTTGGAATTTGCTAATTTTTCAAAATTTTTGGTAAATTAGGTATTTTTTTACTTCATTTTACCAGTGTCATGAAGTACAATATGTGACGAAAAAACTATCTCAGAATGGCCTGGATAAGTCAAAGCGTTTTAAAGTTATCACCACTTAAAGTGACACTGGTCAGATTTGCAAAAAATGGCCAAGTCCTTAAGGTGAAATAGGGCTGAGTCCTTAAGGGGTTAAGGACTTAGGACGTACCGGTACGACATGTTTCCCGAGTTCTTAAAGGGGTATTCTCAACACGCTGTTTCATACTTACGTGCTCCCGGCGCGCTGTCCACTTCCTGGTTTCGGCAGGGGGCGGGCTCCATCTTGATTGAAGTTTTCTCCCGGGCAGCGCGCTGCACTGAACGCGCACGCCGTCGTGCATGCGCCCTGGTTACTTCTTCCTGGCAAGTATACTATACTGGCCAGGAGGAAATCACCATAGCGCATGCACGGACTCGGCGTGCGCTTTCTGGACTTTGCGCGGCCGGCCGGGAGAAAAGAAGTCGTCGTCTGCGCAAGCGCGGCCACCGCGATTCCGGAGAAGAGCGGTGGCCGTAACCAGGGGAGACGGAAGACAACAGTCAGGTAAGTATATGTTTATTTTCTTCTAAGGGTTGGGAATTAGTTAATTAAATATATTTAGAAAAATGATCACTGTTAAATCATTAACAGATTTAACAGTGATCATTAAGATGGGAATACCCCTTTAAGGACCCATGACATACCGGTACGTCATGTGTTGTTCCGATCGCCGTCGCCGGCTGAGTCCTTAACCACCTCCGGACCGCTGTACGCACAGACGCGTCCTGGAGGTGGTTGATTCATTCCGAGTGGACGCATATACGCGTCATCTCGCGAGACGCGAGATTTCCTGTGAACGCGCGCACACAGGCGCGCGCGCTCACAGGAACGGAAGGTAAGAGAGTTGATCTCCAGCCTGCCAGCGGCGATCGTTCGCTGGCAGGCTGGAGATGTGTTTTTTTTAACCCCTAACAGGTATATTAGACTCTGTTTTGATAACAGCGTCTAATATACCTGCTACCTGGTCCTCTGGTGGTCCCCTTTGTTTGGATCGACCACCAGAGGACACAGGTAGCTCAGTAAAGTAGCACCAAGCACCACTACACTACACTACACCCCCCCCGTCACTTATTAACCCCTTATTAGCCCCTGATCACCCCATATAGACTCCCTGATCACCCCATATAGACTCCCTGATCACCCCCCTGTCATTGATTACCCCCCTGTCATTGATCAACCCCCTGTAAAGCTCCATTCAGATGTCCGCATGATTTTTACGGATCCACTGATAGATGGATCGGATCCGCAAAATGCATCCGGACGTCTGAATGAAGCCTTACAGGGGCATGATCAATGACTGTGGTTATCACCCCATATAGACTCCCTGATCACCCCCCTGTCATTGATTACCCCCCTGTCATTGATCACCCCCCTGTAAAGCTCCATTCAGACGTCCGCATGATTTTTACGGATCCACTGATAGATGGATCGGATCCGCAAAACGCATACGGACGTCTGAATGAAGCCTTACACGGGCGTGATCAATGACTGTGGTTATCACCTCATATAGACTCCCTGATCACCCCCCTGTCATTGATCACCCCCCTGTCATTGATCACCCCCCTGTCATTGATCACCCCCCTGTCATTGATCACCCCCCTGTCATTGATCACCCCCCTGTCATTGATCACCCCCCTGTCATTGATCACCACCCCTGTCATTGATCACCCCCCCCTGTCATTGATCACCCCCCCTGTCATTGATCACCCCCCTGTCATTGATCACCCCCCTGTCATTGATCACCCCCCTGTCATTGATCACCCCCCTGTCATTGATCAACCCCCTGTCATTGATCAACCCCCCTGTCATTGATCACCCCCCTGTCATTGATCACCCCCCTGTAAGGCTCCATTCAGACATTTTTTTGGCCCAAGTTAGCGGAATTATTTTTTTTTTTTCTTACAAAGTCTCATATTCCACTAACTTGTGACAAAAAATTAAATTTCACATGAACTCACCATACCCCTCACGGAATCCAAATGCGTAAAATTTTTTAGACATTTATATTCCAGACTTCTTCTCACGCTTTAGGGCCCCTAGAATGCCAGGGCAGTATAAATACCCCACATGTGACCCCATTTCGGAAAGAAGACACCCCCAGGTATTCCGTGAGGGGCATATTGAGTCCATGAAAGATTGAAATTTTTGTCCCAAGTTAGCGGAACGGGAGACTTTGTGAGAAAAAAATAAAAAATATCAATTTCCGCTAACTTGTGCCAAAAAAAAAAAATTTCTATGAACTCGCCATGCCCCTCATTGAATACCTTGGGGTGTCTTCTTTCCAAAATGGGGTCACATGTGGGGTATTTATACTGCCCTGGCATTCTAGGGGCCCCAAAGCGTGAGAAGAAGTCTGGTATCCAAATGTCTAAAAATGCCCTCCTAAAAGGAATTTGGGCCCCTTTGCGCATCTAGGCTGCAAAAAAGTGTCACACATCTGGTATCGCCGTACTCAGGAGAAGTTGGGGAATGTGTTTTGGGGTGTCATTTTACATATACCCATGCTGGGTGAGATAAATATCTTGGTCAAATGCCAACTTTGTATAAAAAAATGGGAAAAGTTGTCTTTTGCCAAGATATTTCTCTAAATTTCGATTAATAACAAAAAAAAGTAAAAATGTCAGCAGCAATGAAATACCACCAAATGAAAGCTCTATTAGTGAGAAGAAAAGGAGGTAAAATTCATTTGGGTGGTAAGTTGCATGACCGAGCAATAAATGGTGAAAGTAGTGTAGGTCAGAAGTGTAAAAAGTGGCCTGGTCTTTCAGGGTGTTTAAGCACTGGGGGCTGAGGTGGTTAAGGGGTTAAAGGCATGTGGTCCTAAAATTTGGATCAGCTGAAAAACAGCCTGTTTCAGTTTAATCATTATTTTCAATTAATTGAATGCTCAAAAAATGTTTTGTCTCACTCTCATTTCTTCTTGTTGCATGTTGAAGCTCTACTTGGAACCTTGTTAAGATCCAACAATGTAAAATATGATTTTTAGCAATTTTCAAGTGGTCTTAAACTTTTGATCAGGACTGTACTACACACTCCAGTAGTTGCCGGTTGCTTCATGTTTTCCACCTTATACTTCCCAATATCTACATAATAATAACTTTACATACAGTATAATGTCCTGATGTCATAATAAACTCTCCACTAATTCAATGCTTAAAGGCCATGTTCACCTTTGGGGGCAATTTTTTATGATTGTATTTTACTCATTTTGAACAAAAGAAAATTTCAGTTGGTCTTTATTAAAAATATTGAGCCATTCTTTCACAAAGGATTAGCATTTTTTTCTCTAGCTGCGTGAATCATACTTTTTACTTTCACTTTGTGCTAGTCATCTAATAAACCTTGTCTCTAATTTACTAAGATGTGATAAACACTTGTTTAAGCCAAATTCTTATCAGTAAGATATGAATTGGGCTATAATGAGTGTTTATAAGGTCAGAGATAATGAGCCCCTCAGTTAAGCTGCCTGATGGCACATAGTGAAAATTCTGATCCTGCTACTAGAGAAACTCAAGGCTGCACAAAGACAAGGCATCAACATTTTTAATAAGGACCAATTGAAAAAATTATTTTAGCTCAAAATGAGTACAATGCTTTAATAAAAAAAATTCCCTCAGAGGTGTACTTAGCCTTTAAGACCCTGTTACACTGCCGAGGTTTTGAGCCAGTTATCGTGATCAAGCATTCATAAGAACACTCATTTGTAATAATTTGCCCATATAATCCTGCCACCGATCAGCCGTCACACAAGCGTTCAGAATAAAAGATGCCCAGTTATCAACAGCACAGCTCCCTCTGTAATCAGGGATGTGCTGGTGATGCGCAGTACAATTTTGCATTGGACGGCATTGTTTGGTGCATGTCCTGCCAGACGATCGGACAGTGGAACAACTGCAAAATTTTTGTCGTAAAATGTTATAATTTGAGAACAGAAATTTTTTTTTTGTATGAACATGCTTTTATGTAATCTGTTGGCTCTGAGTACCTTGTGTTCAGTTATTGTTGCATTTTTGCTATATATAAATATCTGGTTTCCTTAGTAATTCATTCGATAAATCTCTTTGAAACTAACCTAAAATTTGATGTCAATAGGCACAATATACTGTATATAAATGAATGGACTTGTTGTGCTGCCAGTTAAGTGTCATATATAGACTTTTTTCTTTTCTCAATGTTACCTTGGTTCGAGGTATCTGGCCTAAGTGAAGTATAAACTGGAGGTCACTCCTGCTGACCTAATCATAGCCAAGATAAATGCCATTGTAACCTATGTAGATAGTAGCATTAAAATAACGTTTGGATGCTCCACGAATACGTGATTTATGCCTTCATCTGGACAACTTTGGAGGAGAAGTCACAATAAAAAGAAGCTGTTAGGATTCTGGCAGTGTCTTGATTTGTTTAGGACGCGAGGGGAAGGAAGGAAGTGCGTAGAGGCAAATATTTTGCATGGCCTTACGTGACAAGCAGCAAATTAATGGTTTAGGAGCCATTAAACTCTCCAGCAATCATACTTCATTTTGTTGTAAAAAGAAATATTTGGGGATGAAAAGCACTTTAAGTCCAACTTCCTGCTCAAAAAGCCTTCCTCAGGGCATCCCTGTCACATGAAAAGTTTCTTTTTCTTGATCATTAGGCAATATTTAACTGGCCTTTGAGATGTTATAAAGCATTCCTTCTATGTATTGTAAAAGTGGCTTCATACATTTAGAACAAAGTGTATGTGCATTTGCACATTTTCATAACTGATTTACAGCAATCCCAACATGCATCTTAGTGGCAAATTCTCTTTCGAAATTGGTAGCCTATACTCAGCAGCAATCATTGAAAAATAAGACACCGGAGGCAGATTGCACAAGGTCTGCTGGTGGGCACCTTCTAAAACCATGCGCTGTATTGCTTGTAGTTTAGACAGTGATGGAAACTGCCGCTATTTTTATTAGACATTTATATTTACATTCATGGAGGCCTCACTATAACTAATGGACCTCTGAGGACATGTTTAGGCTAGTTTCACGGCCTGCTGGAGTTCATCGTATCCAGCATAACCGGAAAAGGACGGAGAGCCACCAGGCCCCATTGATTATAATGGGATCCTGCCTGTTTTGGGCTGGAAACAGGCCAAATCCCTATCCAGTCCCATTATAGTCAACGGACTCCAACAGGGAAAGACCAGAACAGCCTGCCTGGATAATTTTAACGCTGGTGTGAAGCCAGACTTTAGCAAGTACGTAAGGAGCTTATGCAGCATACAAAATGTGAATGGAGCCAAATACAGAAATATCACAGGATAAATTAAATGTTAAATCTGTTTCAGTTTTTATGAATGAGTCCAAATAGATCATTGGTTGTCATTATATATTCCACTCTTTATTGATCTAGAGAGACAGAGAGCAAGAAGTTTTTGGATTTCCTTGATTGTGTATGCTAGTAGGACCATTAATACTATTCCACAGAGTCTGTATTTTAAATGGTTTCAAGATTTTTAGAAACTGCACTGCAGTGATTTCAATGGGATATCTGCTCTGTACAAAAAAATATAAAATAACAGACTTGACCATGGGGCATCTATGTGTGGATCTGCAGCATGACAAACTGCTAACATTTCTCAAATGTATAGCATATATGACACTTTGTAGGAAGCATTATCCAAAAAGTGCAAAACTGAAATCCAGTGTGTTTGTGTTTGATTTTGGAGTAATAGTCAATAGTAACAATCCCCATTTTCTATCCTTCATGACTTTAGTGAAGAGGCTGACCCGGTGGACAGTTTATTATGTCTAATGCCTGGAAATCGGCAGATTGTAGCCACACGTTTTCTTTGCATTGGCTTCTACAGGGAAACTGTAAAATTACTTTGGCCATTCAAAGGAATGACCATGCATTAATCCATGGGGTCCACTGGAGGGAAGGCCATCAGAAGAGGACAGAATGTCTCTAAATTCTGGCTCTTATAGGGGGTTCTTAATAGCGCTTGGTAAAAGGTAGTCTTTTTGAGAAATGTAAGTAAATGTTTAAACACTTGGGTCACAAGCAGTTGGCCAGTACTAAAGAAAAGTACTGTATAATGATCTGCTACTCTTTAAGAAGCTCATGTTATCAATCTAATCAGCTATACTTTGTACTATTGCTTTTGTTTTCTTTGCTTTATTTTTCTCTTCAGTAAAGATAGTAAAACTGCTTAATACAGAACAACACATTTCAATATCATCCAGATCATCTTGCATTTGAAGGTTACCTTGCTCCAAGTACTTGAATGACTAGTCTGTATGAAGTTCCGTGAGGTAGAAAAGGCACTGTAGCACGATTCACAGCGCAATGTGTGTGAGAGCTGTGGGAAGGAGGAGTGTACTAACCAGAAATAGTACCACTGACGACCCCCTTAGCTGTCCAAAAGATTTTCAGCATCATTAGAAATCACGTTATTGTCGGTGCCACCAGAACATCCCTGAAAAAGCCCCTTTTCTGTTTCTCTGAGCCTGTATGTCTTTCTCTCCACCCCCTCTCCTCTTTTCAGAACGGCCAGCATGTCTGCTACAGAGTTAATCATTCACTTATCTATTTTTATTGGCTATTAAGGGCTGGTTTTGAAATAAGGAATTGCATCTTACAGAAACGTGACTATTTTGCATATATCGGGTCTACAACATCCGCCAATGCTTATTGTTAAAAAACAAATAATAATGAATGCTGATGCAGCTTATGTGCCATTAACAGAACAGAACTTTTCAGATTTCTTTCTTTATGTAACCGCATACAATGGAACATCCCGGTCAAGTGCCCTATTTTATCCTTTGTCTTTCCCTCTTCAATGTTTCCATTTTAATATAGCTTTCCCATGTTTAATTTTCTCTCCCCCGCAAATCGTCTCTCAGGGGAACAAAAATCTCCCAGCCTTACTTGGAATGGGGGGGTGGATGAAAAAAAAAAAGCCTTGTTTCCTCAGAAACCGCAGCTGCTGCTAGAGCAGAAAACACGTCAAGCCGGCCCTCCAACACGCACAGATGTGCCTTTGTAAAATCCATATCAATTCGGAGGATTGAGTGCTGAAGGCACATGCCCTCCCTGAAGAGGAAGGGGCCAATGCAAATGGCAGCCTGGAGCCCTGTTTCACCATGCAGTCATCCCCTCCCAATCTCCCTCTGTGTCCATGCTCCTTCCTGTCATGGGGTTTTGGACTGCAAAGAAACACAGCTGACAATGTGACAACGGTCCAGGGTGTAATAACTTCCTGCATGTATCCAACTCGACTGAAGTCTTTTATTAGAGTGGGATGTATTTAGTGCTAGTAGTGTTTATAGGGTGCGTTCATGTAATACAATAGAACTAGATATATGATGTGTGTTTTACTGTGTGCGGCTCGCTCCTTCCGCGCAGCCTCACATCACAGTTGTGTTTTTCCACAAACTGGATAAGTCACAACTCGTTCTGTGTAATTAAAATGAGGAGATGGGAGTTGAAAGAGGATGGAAAATATAAAAGGGGATGAGAGAGCAGTGGATGGGGGGGGGGGGTGGAGTAGAGAAACCGAGAGATGGAGAGGAAGAGAAGGGGGCAGGAACATGTACTGCTGAAGCAGACAAAACTAGGCCTGGCAGCTCCCTGTGTGGGGGATGGTGGGAACGCTGCTGCCTGTTATTGGCTGGTTTCTAGGCTCCGGAGCAGCTGTGGGAGCAGAGCACAGGATGGCAGTTACAGCTCAGACACTTTGGTCCCATTTGTTTAATAGCTGCTTCTAGCCAGAGCCAAATGCAGGGCTCATCAACCTTGACTGGCGGGAAAACACAGACTTTTCTTTTTTTCCTCTCCTCTTCAGTTCAGCCTGTTGTGTGTATGCAAGAGCTGTGTATGCATTGTCCTCCCCCGAGCTTGTTGTTTGGAGCACCAGACGTTACAGAATAATCGTTTTTCACAAGCACGGTGCCAAAAGCAGCACAGGGTGGCACAATGAAAGTTCCATTAATCAGACATTTCATAATCTAGAAAGTCTGATAATTTGGCAATGTATTCAAGTCTAGAACTTCAACACATTATGTGTAGAAACTTTAATCTTTTATGTGTCCTTTTAGTCCTAAACTAGAAGATTGAATATATAATAATTAAAAAAGTGATACATTACAAAAACACGGATTATCAGCAGGTTTAGTGTTAAAAATCTATTTTTTGCTTAGGTCTAGTTATTACATCCTTTTCTAAGCATATGTAATAATCCAGATTCTAATCCAACCTATCAATCCAGAATATCTACTTATCCACTTAAGGCCTTGTGCACATGACCGTTTTTTTTTTGCGGTCCGCAAAAAGGATTTCCGTTGTTCCGTGACCGTTTTTTCTTCTGTGGGTCTTCCTTGATTTTTGGAGGATCCACGGACAAACGGATCCGTCCTGAATTACAATGCAAGTCAATGGGGACGGATCCGTTTGACGTTGACACAATATGGTGCAATTGCAAACTGATCCGTCCCCCATTGACTTTCAATGTAAAGTCCGGAGTCCCGATTAATATACCTTCAGATCGGAGTTTTCTCCAATCCGATGGTACATTTTAACTTGAAGCGTCCCCATCACCATGGGAACGCCTCTATGTTAGAATATACCATCGGATTTGAGTTAGATCGTGAAACTCAGATACGACAGTATATTCTAACACAGAGGCGTTCCCATGGTGATGAGGACGCTTCAGATTAGAATATACTAAAAGAACTGTGTACATGACTGCCCCCTGCTGCCTTACAGGTGCTGCCAGGCAGCAGGGGGCAGACCCCCCCTGTATTTAACTCATTGGTGGCCAGTACGGCCGCCCCCCCTCCCTTGTATTTAACACATTGGTGGCCAGTGCGGCCGGCCCCCCCTCCCTCCTCCTACTGGTAAGTGAAAGGTCTGTGCTATAAGCAATGCTCCGCACAGACCTTTCACTTACCAGTAGGAGGAGCACCCGGCCGGTCACAGACATGGCAGGTAAGTATAATGCTTCTAAAATTGCTAAGTAACCATGGCAGCCAGGACTGCAGTAGCGTCTTGGCTGCCATGTAAGGCCTCTTTCACACTTGCGTTGTCCGGATCCGGCGTGTACTCCACTTGCCGGAATTACACTCCGATCCGGAAAAACACAAGTGTACTGAAAGCATTTGAAGACGGAACCGTCTTCCAAATGCGTTCAGCGTTACTATGGCACCCAGGACGCTATTAAAGTCCTGGTTGCCATAGTAGTAGTGGGGAGCGGGGGAGCGGTATACTTACAGTCCGTGCGGCTCCCCGGGCGCTCCAGAATGACGTCAGAGCGCCCCATGCGCATGGATGACGTGATCCATGTGATCACATGATCCATGAGCTTGGGGCGCCCTGACGTCACTCTGGAGCGCCCGGGGAGCCGCACGGACGGTAAGTACACTGCTCCCCTGCTCCCCACTACACTTTACCATGGCTGCCAGGACTTTAGCGTCCCGGCAGCCATGGTAACCACTCTGAAAAAGCTAAATGTCGGATGCGGCAATGCGCCGAAACGACGTTTAGCTTAAGGCCGGATCCGGATCAATGCCTTTCAATGGGCATTAATTTCGGATCCGGCCTTGCGGCAAGTGTTCTGGATTTTTGGCCGGAGCAAAAAGCGCAGCATGCTGCGGTATTTTCTCCGGCCAAAAAACGTTCCGTTCCGGAACTGAAGACATCCTGATGCATCCTGAACGGATTTCTCTCCATTCAGAATGCATTAGGATAATCCTGATCAGGATTCTTCCGGCATAGAGCCCCGACGACGGAACTCTATGCCGGAAGACAATAACGCAGGTGTGAAAGAGCCCTTAACCGATCGGAGCCCCAGCGATTAAACTGGGACTCCGATCGGAACTCTCCGCTGCCACCAATGATGGGGGGTCGGTCATTTTAATTAGGGGGGGGAGGGAGGGGAGCCGGCCGCACTGGCCACCAATGTGTTAAATACAAGGGAGGGAGGGGGGGCGGCCGCACTGGCCACCAATGAGTTAAATACAGGGGAGGGAGGGGGGGCCGCACTGGCCACCATCGAGTTAAATACAGGGGGATGAGGAAGGGGGGGGTCTGCCCCCTGCTGCCTGGCAGCACCTGCCAGGCAGCAGGGGGCAGTCATGTACACAGTTCTTTTAGTATATTCTAACCTGAAGCGTCCCCATCACCATGGGAACGCCTCTGTGTTATAATATACTGTCGTACCTGAGTTTTCACGAAGTGAAAAATCAGATCTAAAAAGCTTTTATGCAGACGGATCAGCGGAATCCGTCTGTGTGAAAGTAGCCTACGGACAAGGATGACGGACGCGGATAGCAATTTTGTGTGCATCCGTGTTTTTTCACGGACCCATTGACTTGAATGGGTCCGTGAACCGTTGTCCGTCAAAAAAATAGGACAGGTCCTATTTTTTGGACGGACAGGAAACACGGATCACGGATGCGGCTGCAAAACGGTGCATTTTGCAATTTTTCCACGGACCCATTCAACGTCAATAGGTCCGCGAAAAAAAACGGAAAACGGAACAACGGCCGCGGATGCACACGACGGTCGTGTGCATGAGGCCTAAATCTCAGGTTCATTGACACAGGCGTAAAAGAATTTTAATATACAAAAGGAGTTTTATACAAGGACTTTTTAAACATTATAGCTCCTTGTATATGAAGAAAAACAAATCCTCACTGTCTTTCCAGTGTAGGAAATGCACGCATTGAGAGAAGGCCAATGTTCAGACCTGAGTGGAGCTAAGTTCAGTAGGGCAATAAGGAGGAAGATTTTTTTTTATTTTTTCAAATGATACAAAAGGATAAAGTATTCCCAGAACTGAAAGAATGAAAAAAAAAAAGTCTCGATAAGGCCTCATTCACATATGTTTTTTTTTTATTTTTTTTTTTAGGTATTATGCAATCCAAAAGACAGATCTGTGGTATGATGGGATCTGTCATGTTTCTGTCATGATGTCCATCATTTAATGAGCAAAATGTCGCTGCATGTTGCACTATTTTTTTATGGTGTTTGCAATGGAAGGACCTAATGAAACATCCAAAACCTAATACTGCAGCTGTGAAAAAAACAATCCTAAAGAAAACATGGCAGAAAAAAACACCTTCCCCTTTCTGATTATGGTGCGTGGTGCTGGGCTTTAATCCAGAGCTCCATCCATGTATATACAAGTTTAAAGAGAACCTGTCAACATGACATGCAGAGCAATCTGCAGTTAGCACATTGTAGAGCAGGAGAAGCTGAGCAGACTGATATATAGTTTTATGGGAACATATTCAACAAACCTTGTATTTTATACATTTAAATCTCTGCATGTTCTGTACATAAAAGGTTTTTCCGAGAGCTTTATCATGATGACCTATCCTCTGGATAAGTGATCAGTATATGATCTGTGTGGGTCCAACACCTGAGACCCCCACAATCAGCTGTTTGAAAGTGCACCTATTCAATAAATATGGTGTTAATTTTGAAATTTAGAGTGCTATCATTAGAAATGTTTCCCCTCTTAATAAAACTAAAATATCAAAAATGTGTCATGTAAAAAGTTTCTCAAAAAGGATTTTAGTAGCTCACACAATAATAATAATAAAAAAAAAATATTAAAGTTGCCATTAAACCACCACATGTGCTATATCACAAAATAGTGTCTGGTGATAAAGGCTTTCTTACTTTACCTTTCTGTTACCTTACTTTAAATATTAATTTATTGGGATTTCCTTTCTATGCCCCACGGGGTCTCCTGAGACCTGCCAGTTCTTATACTCAGTCATTATGTGATCAATCATGCAGCTAGAAGAAAATAACACTTTCTTCTTGAGGTTACACACCCCCTAATGAAGTGAGGTTACTATATTTTAACTTTTTTTTTTCTCTTCAAGAAATGGTCACATTTGATTAGTATGGCGTACATCTACTCTCCTAGCTACCCATGCCCCTTTCCAACCTAGTTTTTAAAAGTGGCGATAGTGGCATAAATTATTTTGGGGGGGGTTTGTGAAAAATGGAGTGCTCTGAAATTTACAACTTTTCATGGCAGCTCCCCGTGAATGTTTTCTAATACTCTTATGGCCAAAAACCAAATGTTGATTGAACCATCATTAGAATATTGAAAGTAAATGTTGGTGCGTTAACGTGAAGGTAGCTTTGGGATGTGATGAAACAAGTGATGGAGATTGAAAGATATTTTAGCTTATCTGCACAGCATTGCTCTATAACTCCAGGCTTTGTCACCTGGCAGCTTATCTTTTTTTTGGGTGGCATACACTCATTACTTGGTACTATTTCAATCCAAAGAATTCCAATTGTCATGAGCTCAAAAACGATATGAAACTCAGTACTCCTAACAAATGCTTATGTGATGTTATCTTGTCAGTGCTTGCTCCTTGGCTACGTTTCTTGGCAGCAATTTGTGACTACAACTTACCTATAGTGCCTACAGGGTTTTGGGTTCCCAGAGTTGGTGTTCAGTAACATATGGTCTTTGTCATTAGTATAATGGGATCTGTTCCCAAATGTAAGTTTATAATGCATATATTGCTTGCAGCAAGTCTGACGCACCTCATGTCCCATCTCTCCCTGCCCTAGTTTATCGGCTTTGGAGTGATCTTCGTTATTATATTAATGGAATTTCATTATGAGTAGTCTGCTGTTATCATCGCAAGGCCAGGGATTCTCATAATGGTCTAAATAATATGGCTACCATACTGTCACTATTTAGAATAAGGGCTCTGGTTCACCACTGCCTCATAGGTGTAATCCTGCCCATTAAAGAGGTTGTGCAAGTGTTTAGTATCCTGAGAATAGGTCATCAAAAACTAATTGTCGGGGTCCAAAACCACCACCAATTAGCTGTTTGAAGAGGAGGCGGTGTTCCATGTGTGTGCTGCTTCTTGTTCATTACACTGCCTATTATCTTGGAAGCGAGTGTACAGTAATTACTACGCCGCCACTGCAAGGGAGACGACGCATAGTGTAATGAGCAGGAAGCTTGCATGTGGCGCAGCCTCCTCGTCAAACAGTTGATTGGTGGGGTGCTAGGTGTCCGATCTCCACTGATCAGATATTGATGACTTATGCTGAGGATATGTCATCAATATAAAACCCCTGCACAACCCCTTTAAGGGGGCAATTGCTGTAATATTATCTTAAGGAAATGCTTATTCAGTTTCATAACATAATAAAACTCTTCCAACTAGTTGAGTTGAGTAGTCAGTTCTGTGACAAATTTCTCTAATATTGCAATGAAGTGTTTGGTTTCTTTATCCCATCTGTCCTGTACTACGTACATGAGATCTCTACCTTGGTTCTTCTTAAGACACTGTAGCGGTATATTATGTTTTGAGAATGACTTTTATGTCTTGTGTCTACATGTTAGACACAGTTAAGGTCTAGACAGGGGAGGAGAAGATTTCAAGCTGCTGCTGTCCAGGCAGCAAGGTAAATAAAGAGAGATCCTCCATCCATCATTTCATTAATAGCAATTCACTCACACTTCCCAATGTAATGGAGCTCCCTTCCCCCTCCCACGTCTTCCACCATGGAGGGAGGGCTTGCTGTATTTCTGAATGCTTTAATTGCCACCGTTGTTCTTGAGCAGTGAGAAAGGGCAGTATTCATGCTGCTGGGGAAAAAAATCATGGGTTTTCAATAACGGTCAAGGAAATTACATAAAATGATTTACTGTATGTATAGACAAAGTATCTATATAAGTAATATAAGTAGGAAAATTAAAAAAATAAGGCAGCTCTGGTTCCTAAGTATAAATGGTGCATGCCCTCCTAAACAATGATTACATGCCCATATGATACAATACCAAAACTCCAGACAGCACTCCGAGTACTGCTTGGCTACAATAAAGGATCATACATAGAGCGCTGCCCTGAGATTTGGTATTGTAATATTAGTAGGTATATACACATGTAGTATCAGTGATAGAAGTGAATATACTGACCCTAGCTTTGCTGGTAGGGTTTATACATTTTTTAAAACCTATACAAATGAAGAGTAAATAGCAGCAAGGGTTAGAGGGTGCAATATTGCTAACCGTGTTGACAATACAAATACATGGCATTTTTCAAGATATATAGAGCGAGCGCCTGGATTTCCATGTTGCAGAAAGCATCCTGCTTTTTTCTGCCTCTGTCTGCATGTGTTTAATGTTCCATGTTGCATATTTGGTTTGTGCTTCCTGTTGCTTTAATACCACACTGTGATATGTCCCATTTTCAGCATTATTTACCCATTTGCTACATCTTTAATTTTGCAGGCAGAGCTGGCTGATTGCATCTAGAATCCAGAAAAAAAGTATAATCGTACATGTGTCTTCCTGACACAGCTAGGCACTATGTTGGTAGAAGGATTTGTGCACTTCTATATACCGTAACTCCAAAATGGTTATTACTGTATATTCTGTACCTACTCTTACAAAAAGTACAGTAGATGTTATTGGATGGGAAAAAGCCAAAAGACACACCTTTCTATTATAACGGGATAGATTTTTCTAAACTGGGGTCAATGCAGTTGATCAACGATATGCAAGTTAATTGGTGCTAGTTTAGATGGCCTTTCACATGGAGTGATGCCAAGTGAAATTAAGATGGTTCTTCTCCCTATTCACTTTGTCAGCAGCACATCCCCTGTTTAGGTCGATATGCTTCTGACAAATGACAATGTTAGTTTCCGTATGAAAGATGTAATCTCTCAAAAAGTTATCGGGAACGATTATTCTTGCGAATTGCCGTTAAAGTCTCGTGAACATTTTCTTTGGGGGGAGGAGGAATTATTACAATTGATGAAATACTGACTCTAATAAACAAAAAAAATATATATATATAGGCTAATACAATGTGTAACATTTTTACACTTCTATATGTCTTTTGAGGAAATGTATATAGTTGGAAAACAAAAGCTTTATCCAGGCCTCCCATACCTGCAGAGAAGAACTGCTGTGTGAGCCGGTGGTGACAATGATCGTCACTAATATTTCTGTTTACTGTGCTGGTAGAGTGAATTATGGAGATGAGTTTAGTAGCACTGACCCCTCAAGGTGTATTAAAAATTCAGTGACTATTCTGTACACATGCTGGGTATTAAATAAAAAATAGAAGCCGTGGTTGGCTTCCATATGTCACATACCATACAGGATATTAACGAAAAGCAACCAATAAACAAATTCTGTATTCCCTCATAAGTTGAAGCCATTCCTGCAGCTATTTTAGTATCCAAAATAGGCACATTCAATAATCATTTAGTTATGAATATTTAAGCAGCACAATTTGTGGAAGACCTGTGCCTTCTAAAGTCAATGGGAACCAGTAATTTGTACATACCAGATACATTATATGCTATAGCTGGATTATGCGATGTTGTGTTCTTCAGGGACTTTTTATTTTTCTTGATTCACTTTGCTTAATTGCATAATATAATTACATTATCAGCAGGGAAAAGTTGTGCAGCCAGTACATACTGATGAGCTATCCTCCTGATACGTCATATATATCTGATTGGTGAGGATCCGATTCCTGGCACCCCAGCCAATCAGCTGTTTGAAGAGGAGGTGGTACTCATACCAGCCCTGCCTCTCCTTCAAGATTACACTGCACGTTGTCTCAGAAGTCTCAGCAGCGTATTGTAATCACTTGAATGGGATGAGCACTTGTAATTAGTGTGAGATGTTTGCATGTCAGCTGAATGTAATGCTTTTGGTCCCATTTCTTTAAGTGGCCTCAGTCTGTAGAAAATAAATGTTTTGTACTATGTAAATTAACTCTGAAGTCTCGCGGGAGCATGATCGGCGCACATGCTGTACAGGGATAGAGACCGCCATGCACCCCCCCATCCGAACACGCTCCCATAAGATCGGAAGATATGGGCGGAAGTGCGATGCCTTTATTTACATTTTATAAAACATCGATTTTCTACAGACTAAGGCCATCTAAAGAAATGGGACCATGTCTGCTGGATTAATGCTGATAAATCTGGTGACAGATGCCCTTTAAAAAATACAACAAAGCTATTAGGGATAGAGCCTCTGAGAAAAATAATTATCAAAAATGCAATGTGTGACTGATTAGTATCTTTGTAACTTACTAATTTACTAGGATGAAGATTCAATGTATTGAACTTACAAATCCTGAGCTAACAGTACCATTTCTCTTGCTGGCAGTTCTGCATGCTCTGTTGGATGTGCAATACCCCAGATAGAGGATCTGCAATTTCTTATTATATATTGTAATGTCATATTGTTTTATGTATCTGCGGTAAACCTCAGATTGAAAAGGTAAGGTTGGCATAAGGAATGGAACTTACCTTTCCATTCCTTCCCTCTTGGTGAGAGAGCACTGGGCCTATTTCCTGCCAGAAGGGGGAGTGACCATCTGCAATCAAATTTACAGACATTGCTGCAAGGTGTGTGGATATCGAGTTAAGACACCCATCACCATAGCCCAAGTTTTTGTGAGATAGGGGGATAACAAGTTAAGACACCCATCACCCCACGGCTCGATGGGCAAATCTGAAAATCTACATTATGTAGTGGACATCTACAGTCACAAGTGCCAGCTTTGTAGCCATAGCAAAGTAGAGTCAGGAGAGAGAGAGAGCCTTTGTCAGCTAGCATACTTCTGAGTGCCATTTAACCAGCCACCATACATCATCATCAGGTGACAGAGACTGCACCTTGTATTTATCATTGCTTATTATTGTTCTCTTATGCCTGCCTGATTCCTTCAACCCACCTTTTCACTGCAGCGAACCCCTGGGAGCGACAGGCTGAGGGAGTACACCGTGACACCACATCGCATAAGGGCAACTACCACTCCCATCCTCTGCACTGGCTCATCCAGGGCTCACTGCAGATGTGGAACCCCAACTGATCAAACATTGATGACCATTAATGTAAAACTCTGAAAAGCCCCATAAACAAGTAGGGGCAGATCATAATGCATTGCATAGATTTTTTACTGCTGTGCCTGTATTGCAGTGTTGGCCTCTCTGCAGAATGGCACTCTACCACTCCCACTACTATGCTGATTCAATTTGTTGCCCAGCATGTAAGAACCATGCGTAAGGCAAAAATGTGTCCGGCATTCTGGTTTTAAACAAGACTACAAATTGAAGTACGTTTTGTGGAAAGTATGTAGTTGTTTTGGGGTTCTTTGCTTTTTTATTTTTGTACTTCATCCAGAGGAGCAGCAACATTTCATTTATAGCTTTCCTACACTCTTACTCATTAATTCTCCTTGTTCTGCCTATTAGCATGTACAGACAACTCTGAAGCTCAAGGACATGGATTACTGAAAACACTCTGTGTTCCCTTTCCCAGCACTGAAGATACATAATGAGGCTTTCAAACTGCTAGATTAAATATGTTGTAAGCATATTGATCCTATGTTAAAAAAGTCACAATTTTGTGTAGAATATCATAATTAGGCTTGAGCGAATCTAGCTTTGGATCAAAGATCAAAAGTCAATTAGTTAAAAAAAACTTTGTAATGCTGTGACCATACAGCGTTAAAATGTATGGGCTCCGTGTAGCAAAACTTTATCTCGGGCCGAAGTTGCACGAGACATTGTTATTCCTATCTTCATATTTTAAAATGGGAATCGGAAGTCGGTGAGGTACCAGCCAGTACCAAAGCCGACTTCAGATTCCTATTTTAAGATGTTTTTAAGTACGCAGATAGGAATACCGAAGTCATTCACCAAAGCCTCGTGCAACTTCAGCCGAGACCAGGCTTTGTCACACGGAGCCCATACGTTTTAAAGCTTTATGGAAACAGCATTACAAACGACTATGATCCAAAGCTCGATTTAATGAAGCCTAATCATAATCATGTCATTTAAATAATTCTCTTAAACCATCTTGTCTGTGGAATAACTCCACACCATGATACTTTAGGTATATTATCAGTGCTGTTTTAATTTAGATACTTCTAAACAGGAGTAAGAGATTAGTTATCAGACACGTTGACGACTTCTAGTACGTAATTAGAATTCCACACCGTATGAGTTTTTTTTGAAAACCAATGCGTGGATAGCCTTTTTTTTCCAGGCATTTTTTTCCTATAGAGAATGAGATGGAATAACACCTTAAAAAATGCTATAGTTTACACGTTGCATGAAAAAAAACTACTACTCAAATGTCCTGCATTTTATATTTCCATTACACTTTTAACATCTAGAGCTGGAGATTTTATAGCAAAAAATGCACAAAAACACATGACACTAGAAAGGCCAAATGTGGTAAAAATGTTACAAAATACCTGCGTGAAACCAATCTCAATTTAGTGACACTTTCCTACCACATTTCACAACTGTCATAGACACTATATAAACTACAAGATTTTGGAGTGTGTCTGTCAGAATTTTTACCCGTTTATCCTGTAGAACATTTGTAAGGACTAGAGGATATGACTCTCCATTCTAGATCGTCCAAAATGTACAGTATTCAATGCTGCTCAGGTCAGGCCAGTCAAGTTCTTCTACTCCAAACTCATCCAGCCATGCCTGGACCTTGTTTTGGACAGTGGGGCACAGTCATGTTTCCACAAAGTTGGAAACATACAATTGTCCAAAATGCTTGGTATGCTGAAGCAGTAAGATTCCCCTTCACTGGAAATAAGAGGCCTAGTCCAACCCCCGAAAAGCAACCCTATAGCATTATCCCTCCTCTACCAAAAGTTGACCCAATGCATTCAGGCACGTATTGTTCTCCTGGCATTCGCCAAACCCAGACTTAAGTCTGTCAGATAGAGAAGCATGATTCATAACACCACAGAATACATTTCCACTGCTCCAGAGTCCAGTGTTAGAGTGCTTTATACCACTCCATCTGACACTTGGCATTGTGTTTGGTGATGTAAGGCTTGCATGCAGCTGCTCGGCCATGGAAACACATGTCATGAAGCTTCCAGTGCACAGTTTTTGTGCTGATGTTAATGCCGGAGGAGGTTTGGATCTCTGCATTTACTGAGTCAGCAGAGCTTTGGCAGCACTCTGCAACCCTAATCTGTAAATGTACGTGGTCTATCATATCATGGCTGAGTTGCAGTGGTTCCTAAAAACTTCCACTTTGCAATAATGCTACTCACAGTCGGCAAGTTTAAGGTTAGTTTTAGAAATGTGCTAGAACCAGCACTATAGTCAACTTTCAACTAGGCTGAAAAAAGAACATCTGCATTGGTGTACCCTTTGTTGTAGCTCTGGGTCCTTGTGCTGACAGCTAGCTCCTGTGTAAATGTAAGTCCTTCCAATTAACATGGCTGCTTATGGAGGGGAACATGACTAAAACTGTCCGTCAATCGCGTCCATAGAGTAACGGTACATGACACTGTATATGCTCTAGTTAGCTAAGTCACAAGCAATTTTACTCTATGGAGACCACGGGCCTATAGTGCTGGCATTAGCAAATGTCTAAAATTAACCATAAACAGGCCAACCCCTTTAAGCTAGTCTAATGTTATACCACCTATTTCTTGACTTCGTTTTTACCCAAAAAAGCTCCTGAATTTTGGCATATGGTGCCACATTTTACCCATGCCCATTTTCCAGTGAACCCACAACTTTTCTACTAAGCCACGCCTCCTCGTTGGGCATATTGTAAAAAAGTGCAGAAAAGTGTCTACCACAGTTCTTGGTGCAAATTCAGAGACATTTTGATTATCAAATCTCCGCTAATATTAATTGTATTGTTTATAGTAATGTATCAAAAATTAAAGGGGTCATATATTAGTGATCTGTACTTGGAAGCAATAAGGCTACCTGTACACGTTGTGGAATATGCAGTATTTCCACGCATGTTCCTGTGCGGAAAAAATGAAGTGTAATGCAGTACCAGCAAGTTGTATGAGATTAGACAAATCTGCATCAAATCCACACCAAAAACCACAAGTAAGGCTAGGTCTACACGACGACATTTGTCATGTGACATTTTGTTGCACCAATGTCGCGCAACAGTTTTTATAATGGCATGCTATGGTGTCGCACTGCAACATGCGACATGCTGCGATGCGACAGTCGCAGAAAATCTATTCGAGATGGATTTTTCTGCAACTGTCACGTCGCAGTCGCAGGATGTCGCATGTTGCAGTGCGACACCATAGACTGCCATTATAAAAATTGTTGCGCGACATTGGTGCAACAAAATGTTGCGCGACAAATGTTGCAGTGTAGTTGTGCCCTATCTGTCGCACAACTTATTGTCGTGCGACAAATGTCGTCGTGTAGACCTAGCCGAACACATACTGATTTTCTACTTGTCTACCCGTGTGCAGGAAGCCTTAATGTATTTTTTTTCTTCCATCTTCTTCATGGCTTATGTAGTATGTGCATTTCTTGCAAAGCAGTTAGTGGTTATTTTTTAGAATGTTGGATTACATTAGACTCCCATTGCTAGAAATTAGTGGAAGGCTGGGAACATGGCCAGAAAAAAAGACAAAAAAAAACAAAAAACAGCAATCAATTCATTAGTACCATAGGCATAACATATTGGTATGGGGTCATTTATGAAATCATGCTGGATCTGAGGGAATGCACTTTAAGTGAAGTTTTACTGTATGTTACCTGGGTTATTTTTTGAAGCAAGCGGCTACTGTGGATGAATGACACTGTGCCCAGCAGCTACAGCACAGATCCTGTTTACTGTGCATGCATACTCACGATGTTACTGCTTTCGAGGCATAAATAGAAAGCCACAGGTTTGGTCATCTATACTTGCAGTTCATTGGAAGACTATAGCAGTCTCTATTGTGCTGATAAATCTAGCGGGCAAGCATCTGTTTTAAATTCCGCATCCTAACGCAACGGGTGCAAATTCAAACGGAACAGTTTAATTGCGGTATTGAGATCCCCTGCCGGATCTCAATACCGGAATTACAAACACAAGGCACCATATTATAAGCAGATTAATATATAATTTTATGGGAAAAGATTCTGTAAAACCTGTATTTTATACTCATAAATTCCTGCTCTTTCTGGGCTTTGAAGTCAAGGAGGCGGTCCTACCAGTGATTGAAAGCTATCTCTGTATACCCAGTCATAGAGGGAAGGATGTCAGTCACTCATAGGACCACCTCCTTATCTTCAAAGCCCATATTTTCCCACTAAACTCACACTCTCTCTCTCTGCTCAGCTCCTCCTGTTCTATAACATGCTGCCTGTAGCTTACATTGCATTATCATGGTGACAGGCTCCCTTTAACACCATTTGTGCTATTTAATTTCTTCATATATCCATTTTTAATACAAAGCCCCAAATCATCTGTTCCCCGTTGGTACTAAAAGATCAAAAGTGTTAGTGAGGGAGCTTAAAAGGGTTTTCTGAGACTTTAATACTTATGACCTATACTCTGGATAAGTTGTCAGTATCTGATCGATGGGGGTCCGACACTCAGGACCCCTGCCGATCAGCTGCTTGAGACAGCACCGGTGATCACAGTAGCCGTACATTGTACAGCGGCTGTGCTTGGTATCACAGCTCAGCCCCATTTACTTCTTAGGGGCTGAGCTGTGTCTAGTCCATGTGACCGATGCGTCACTGCCTTCTCCAAACAGCTGATAGGCAGGGATCCCGGTTGTCAGACCCCCACCGATCAGGTACTGATGACCTATTCAGTGCATAGGTCATCAGTAGTAAAGTCTTGGAAAACCCCTTTAACTAAACCATTACTAATTTCTAATATGCTGTAGATTTGTTACCTGTTATGTTTGTGCTTTTTACAATGTGCATGAGTTTATATTCACTAAAATGTGGTATGTTTGCCTCTTTTTCCTTTTCTTCTATTCTTGGTTATATTCTTCCTGCTAAAAAGTTTCTTCCCCCACACAACAGCTGTCTGCTAGCATCCTGTGACTTTAGCTCCCTCCCACACACTGAACCATGGAGTTTAGATCTGGCTAATCCAACTACGCTGAAAGCAGGAATATACAGCACAACCTGCTTGGCTGAGCTCTGTTTTGATAGTAAAGTAATTTTAGAGGAGTTTCTTTAAAATGGTGAAATATGTATATCCTGATGTATTTTTCATTCTTTCAACATTTGATTAATATATGGGTTACATTAATGTTAGTAACTTTACATCCAAATTCTCCCCTTCTTGTGCATTTCCATAGCAGAGATGTCTGGGAGCCACTGATATTATTGTTGCGAATGCTACTTTTGATTTGAGATATTTATGTAAATGATTTATTCCTTCAATTGAATGAGCCTGTAGCTTTTCCACGTGTAGAAACATCTGTGTCTTTGTAGCAATGGTGGCCTCGATAACATCCAATAAGAGGTTTGCTTTATTTACAAATGTTATCATTTCCATATGGTTTGTTCTTGAACAGTTTATGTAGAAATAAAGATCATCTCTGATCTTTCTTTAATAAGAACCTAATTAAGGCTATGTTCACATCAGATTCTGGAACTGAAACCACAACGTTATGCCAGATATGTCATGCAACGGACACCAGCCACAAACAACGAATCCTATTAGCTTTTAAGGCCATGCTATTCTACAATAGAGTTGTCATACTGTTATCCCAATTCTGCATTTACTATTACACTAGCAGATAACTTTTTCCCTTTACAGTAGAAGCAAACAAAATAATGTATTACCTATTTGTATGCTACAGAAGGACACTATTTTTATTTAATTTTCAGGGGTACGGTACTGCTGAAATTTTCTATGAATATTAAAGGGTTTCTATCACTTGGTATGACATAATTAGCTGTCAGACACTAGCGATCTGCTAGTGTCTGCTCTGGCCAACCATCCTACTATAATCACTTGTGGGGCAGCGGTTTTGCTAAAAAACTAACTTTTATAAATATGCTAATGAGCCTCTAGGTGCTATGTGGGCGTCATTAGCACCTAGAGGCTCCGTCTACCTTCATACACAGCCGCCGCCCAGCGCGTCCCTCCAGCCCGCCCATGTCCTCCTCCGTGTGACGCAGCGGACGAGTTCTCGCGCATGCGCCGTGCGCGGCTGTATTCGGCGCATTTAAGATCTCAGCTCGGAGCGGTCAGACATTCAATGCGCATGCGCTGAATACAGCCGCGCATGCGCATTGAATGTCTGACCGCTCCGAGCTGAGATCTCAAATGCGCCGAATACAGCCGCGCACGGCGCATGCGCGAGAACTCGTCCGCTGCGTCACACGGAGGAGGACATGGGCGGGCTGGAGGGACGCGCTGGGCGGCGGCTGTGTATGAAGGTAGACGGAGCCTCTAGGTGCTAATGACGCCCACATAGCACCTAGAGGCTCATTAGCATATTTATAAAAGTTAGTTTTTTAGCAAAACCGCTGCCCCACAAGTGATTATAGTAGGATGGTTGGCCAGAGCAGACACTAGCAGATCGCTAGTGTCTGACAGGTAATTATGTCATACCAAGTGATAGAAACCCTTTAAAGTCTAAGTGCAGTGACCCAGGAGGAGCAGAGAGAATGGGAGTGGTTGCACTTATGGTGGCAGTCCTCTCTTTGTTGCACCCTGGGCAGTGCAATGACAAGAAGGGTGCATCTTTCTTCCCTTCAGAGAACACCTTGGTCTTGGGGTTTCTCCTGCCTGGTGTTGGTTTGAGGTGCTCTTGATGTTGATGGTTGCTGTGAGGTGCAAGGGAAGTTCCCTTAGCTGCTAGCAATGATGTGGTGATGCAGTGTAATTCTTGAGGCAATAATGACACCAGGTTAACAGCAGTATGTTTCTTTACTGAAGAATTAAGTTCAGGTACATTAGTAACAGTTCTCAGCATGCTTGGACTGTGAGTTCTTATGTGATGTGCAATTTTAACAATTCTCACAGTTTTCACAGCAGCAGTAATAGTTAATAGGTACTCTTCTCTAGCTGACTTAGACACAAGCATCCAGAAATAGGACTGCAACGCTTCTTTTTCACTAAGCAACCAAAAGGTGACTAAGTTCTGCACCTTTTTCACACGTCATTGTACTCACAATAAATGTGTCCAAAAGGTCCTCAGAGGGATGTGGCTCTTTAGCAAATTCCACAGTGTATGTCCTGACGCAATAAAACTTAGATCTCCTGAACAAGTTCGCTATGTAGGCTATAAGCTTCTTTTTTGGACAAGTTATCTCCACAGAACTTCTACGTGCACCTCCTCTTGACACTGGTATTAACATTAGCTTTTGTCTCTTTTTCCCACTTTTTCTATATCTTTTCTGTTTTCTAGCGGGTTTGATCCCAGGGCTGTCCCCCTGCATCTGGCCCCTTCACAGTCTAGACATGAACTGACTTTTCTGACCTAACTCCTCCTCCCTATGGGGAGGGTGGTAACAACCCCACTTGCCAACTGGTTTATATGGCCTGTTAACATCACAGGACTGCCATGTACAGTATATTACTGAGGCCAGTGATTGGCTACAGCAACCACGTGCCATCACATCTGCAGTCTATAAACAAGTAGTGACAGGAGGGCCAGCAGCACAGAGAACAGCATCAGTGACAGGTTAATATATAATAACGTTTTATTTTAAACCATTTAGGGGCATGTCCAAGACATTTAATAATGTCAGACAAGACCTTTTAAAGGGTATTCCAGTTATATATGCATAGTGGATAACTATAAAATTGTTGGGGGTCTGATCACCAAGACTTCCACCAATCACAAGAATAAAGTTTCTGTACCCTGAATTGAATTGAGAGGCTGGTTGAACATGCTCTGTGCTGCTCTATTCATTCTCTATGGGACTGCCAAAATACAATGCTCAACTGTCTCTGGTATGGAGCAGCATGTCACATGTTCAACCAGCCACTCTATTCATTTTAGGGTATGGAACCCATGTTCTTGGTAAAAGTAAGGGTCCCAGCATTGGGACCTCCACAGATGTAGGAGTTATCCCCTAGCCTGTGGATGGGTGATAACTTTTTAGAACTGGAATATCCCTTTAAGTGGTCATTGTAATTAGAATTATTTGGCCCATCTGACAACAATTAAAAGGAACACTGCATGCAAAACATACACCCCATGGCTTGAGGGCTCTGTGGATGGCACATGGGTTCAAAGAAAACATAATCCCTGTCTTATGCACTGTCTCTTCCTGGTCTATGCACTTAGAATAATTCAGTGTATCAGTTTTGAGTGCTGCTTTTAGGTGGTCTCATATAACAATAATACTTGTCAAACTGCCCACACATTGGTTATGTATCTTAATAATAATAATAATAATAATAATAATAATTGGTTCAAACTGATGGAAGTCTGCTCCACCAGTAGAACTTATCACACTTGCTTTGAAATATCTCTTGGTCATTGGTCAGGTAATCAGTATAATGGTTAGGTTGACCACTATCATGGATTAATGCAAAGATGGAAGTAAAGATAAGCAGCAGTCCAAGTCCCTTAAAAGGGTAAATCCATTTCCAGTGGTCAAGTTACCTGGTGTAAATCCAGGGCAAAGTGGTGCACACGGTGAGAGGTCCTGGCTCTAGATCCCAGTAGAGAGCTCCAAAGCACTCCTCTAGTTCAAGCAATGGTGTTTTATTCAATAATTAATAAAGTATTGAATAAAACACCATTGCTTGAACTAGACGAGTGCTGCAGACCCCTCTATACTGCTTTTAATACAAGGATTCAAGGGATATTTCATTGTATATAATTTTCAAAGGATGAAAATCATGCATCATAGGAAATATCACTGTGTAATGTATATGGATTTGGTGATAGAGGGGCAGCAAATTGTCCCATGGATGGCCACTTTACTAATATATTTTTGACCAGTGGGAATTGGTTCCATTGTTGAAGAAATGTATATGTAATACAGTAGAATTGTTAACAATGAGCAATCATCGAAAAGTTTTTGAGATGGATAGTTTTTCCAAACAATGATTATAGCCTAGCTTATAGCATAATATATCCAGTACAGTAGCATTTAAGCAATACTGTAATTATGATTTCTGCCTTGTGATTACACAGAACCAAAGAGGGAAAAAAATATGGAGACCTGTGCAAACATACTCTATTGTAAATTTGTGTCCTAAAGCACACAGCCAGCTAAGAAACTTTTCGTTCTCTGTGGGAGTTCAGGAAAAATGCCTGGTGCTTTCCAGCTTTGAAAGTTATCTGTAACCCCGCTGTTGTGTGTGCTTGTAAGCCGTACTGTGATGCAATTGGCTTAATCATTACTATTATGTGGCATTGCATGAAGTGAATTCAGTCTTGCAATTTGTCATGAAATAAATAGCAGCACGATTTCAAACGTTCCGGATCCATTCAGGACTAGAAAGGGAGAAAACCTTTCAAATGCATAAGTGCTATATTTATTTCCAGTCTGTGTAAGGAGTTGCAAGTCATTTCTGTACTACTTAAACTGCGCTGAAAAGCTGAGGCTGCAGAGCCCATTGTTCTGTTATTAGAACATGTTTTCCTTTCTTTCTTTGAGGTCACGCAGGATCAGAATTCACCACGGTTCACATTGCAGTTTAGTGTAAAGCAGAAAAACACCAGCTTTTTGTTGTTGATTTCTTCATGAAGCCTGATGCAGATGATAAAGTTGTTGCAGTTTCTTTGCAGTGCCAATTCAAGACCTGATCTTTATTGACCACATATTAGCCATATTTAAATATTTCGAAAACATCCAAAGTAAATGTTACTCTCTGTATATACAGGTACAGTATGTGCATTTTCTGCTTCTGCCATCTGCTGGCCGCTTGATGAATTTGCAGTCTTCACAGAAGATAGTGTGCTTTTTTTTTTATAGGGAGAGAGATATATATATATATATATATATATATATATATATATAGTAGTTTTCCAAAAAAGAGGCAGCACTCCAATGTAAAAAGTGAAAAGACCCGCTTTATTCCCCTCTGCAACGTTTCAACTGCTCCTTGCAGTCTTTATCAAGCATAATATATATATATATATATATATATATATATATGAAAATGAAAACGGACAGCACATCCAGTAGAAAAAAGTGGAAATTTATTGAGCCACAGTGAGGCGACGTTTCAGCTCAAAACACAGAGCCTTTCTCAAGCTTGGTCAGGTAAGCAGTATAATGGTTAGGTTGACCACTATCATGGATTAATGCAAAGATGGAAGTAAAGATAAGCAGCAGTCCAAGTCCCTTAAAAGGGTAAATCCATTTCCAGTGGTCAAGTTACCTGGTGTAAATCCAGGGCAAAGAGGTGCACACGGTGAGGGGTCCTGGCTCTAGATCCCAGTAGAGAGCTCCAAAGCACTCCTCTAGTTCAAGCAATGGTGTTTTATTCAATAATTAATAATTTCAGAGCTTTATCCACCTTTAATGTGACCCATGAACTGTACAACTCAATTGAAAAACAAACTGAAATCTTTTAGGTGATGGGAAGAAAACAAACAAAAGAAAAATAATAATGTGGTTGCATAAGTGTGCACACCCTCTTATAACTGGAGATGTAGCTGTGTTCAGAATTAAGCAATCACATTCAAAATCATGTTAAATAGGATTCAGCATACACCTGCCATCATTTAAAGTGCCTCTGGTTAACCCCAAATAAAGTTCAGCTGCTCTAGTTGGTCTTTCCTGAAATTTTTTTAGTCGAATCCCACAGCAAAAGCCATGGTCCACAGAGAGCTTCCAAAGCATCAGAGGGATTTCATTGTTAAAAGTTATCAGTCAGGAGAAGGGTACAAAAGAATTTCCAAGGCATTAGATATACCATGGAAAACCGTGAAGTCATCATCAAGTGGAGAAAATATGGCACAAGAGTGACATTACCAAGAACGGGACGTCCCTCCAAAATTGATGAAAAGACGAGAAGAAAACTAGTCTGGGAGGCTACCAAGAGGCCTACAGCAACATTAAAGGAGCTGCAGGAATATCTGGCAAGTACTGGCTGTGTGGTACATGTGACAACAATCTCCCGTATTCTTCATATGTCTGGGCTATGGGGTAGAGTCGCAAGACGAAAGCCTTTTCTTACAAAGAAAAACATCCAAGCCAGGCTACATTTTGCAAAAACACATCTGAAGTCTCCCAAAAGCATGTGGGAAAAGGTGTTATGGTCTGATCAAACCAAGGTTGAACTTTTTGGCCATAATTCCAAAAGATATGTTTGGCGCAAAAACAACACTGCACATCACCAAAAGAACACCATACCCACAGTGAAGCATGGTGGTGGCAGCATCATGCTTTGGGGCTGTTTTTCTTCAGCTGGAACTGGGGCCTTAGTTAAGCTAGAGGGAATTAGGAACAGTTCCAAATACCAGTCAATATTGGCACAAAACCTTCAGGCATCTGCTAGAAAGCTGAACATGAAGAGGAACTTCATCTTTCAGCCTGACAACGACCCAAAGCATACATCCAAATCAACAAAGGAATGGCTTCACCAGAAGAACATTAAAGTTTTGGAATGGCCCAGCCAGAGCCCAGACCTGAATCCGATTGAAAATCCGTGGGGTGATCTGAAGAGGGCTGTACACAGGAGATGCCCTCGCAATCTGACAGATTTGGAGTGTTTTTACTAAAGAAGAGTGGGCAAATCTTGCCAAGTCAAAATGTGCCATGCTGATATACTCATACTCAAAAAGACTGAGTGCTGTAATAAAATCAAAAGGTGCTTCAACAAAGTATTAGTTTAAGGGTGTGCACACTTATGCAACCATATTATTTTATTTTTATATTTTTTCTTCCCTCTACCTAAAAGATTTCAGTTTGTTTTTCAATTGAGTTGTACAGTTTATAGGTCACATTAAAGATGGAAAAAGTTCTGAAATTATTTATCTTTGTCTCATTTATTTTACATCACAGAAACCTGACATTTTAACAGGGGTGTGTACAGGGTGGATTTGATTTAAATCAAAATGATTTAAATCAAGATTTAAATCACTAGTCAGTAAGGCTTGATTTAAATCATAGTTTTCTACATAAAGACTAATTCTTGCTGGTATAACTTATAATATGCAAGTAGATGAAGATTTAAACAACTTTTCATATTAGTTTGATTAGGTTGATTCTGCATTCATAGGTTTGTAGAAGTTAGGATTAAGGTATTTTTCTCATCTCTGTTCATGTTATAACATTTTTGCTGTGAAGAAGAGGCATGTGATCTCTGCTGAGTCAAATTCAGTTTTGAGAACTGCAAAAGTAAACCAAGCATCTGTGATAATATCTTGTAGGCAGAGAAACTGCCCAATAATCTTACAAAAACCTCTGGAAGAGCATGACATTGTGAATGGATTAATGGAATTTATTTACCAAAAAAATTACACATATAGAAACATAGAATGTGTCGGCAGATAAGAACCATTTGGCCCATCTAGTCTGCCCAATATACTGAGTACTATGGTTAGCCCCTGGCCCTATCTTATATGAAGGATGGCCTTATGCCTATCCCATGCATGCTTAAACTCCTTCACTGTATTTGCAGCTACCACTTCTGCAGGAAGGCTATTCCATGCATCCACTACTCTCTCAGTAAAGTAATACTTCCTGATATTACTTTTAAACCTTTGCCCCTCTAATTTAAAACTATGTCCTCTTGTAGCAGTTTTTCTTCTTTTAAATATTCTCTCCTCTTTTACCTTGTTGATTCCCTTTATGTATTTAGCAGTTTCTCTCATCTCCCCTCTGTCTCGTCTTTCTTCCAAGCTATACATGTTAAGGTCCTTTAATCTTTCCTGGTAAGTTTTATCCTGCAATCCATGTACCAGTTTAGTAGCTCTTCTCTGAACTCTCTCCAAAGTATCAATATCCTTCTGTAGATATGGTCTCCAATACTCCAGATGAGGTCTCACTAGTGCTCTGTAGGGCGGCATGAGCGCCCCCCTCTGTCTACTGGTAATGCCTCTCCCTATACACCCCAGCATTCTGCTAGCATCTCCTACTGCTCTATGACATTGTCTGCCTACCTTTAAATCTTCTGAAATAGTGACCCCTAAACCCCTTTCCTCAGATACTGAGGTTAGGACTGTATCACTGATTGTATATTCTGCTCTTGGGTTTTTACGCCCCAGGTGCATTATCTTGCACTTATCAACATTAAATTTTAGTTGCCAGATTTTTGACCATTCCTCTAGTTTTCCTAAATCCTTTTGCATTTGGTGTATCCCTCCAGGAACATAAACTCTGTTACAAATCTTTGTGTCATCAGAAAAAAGACACACCTTACCATCGAGGCCTTCTGCAATTTCGCTGATAAAGATATTAAACAATATGGGTCCCAGAACAGATCCCTGAGGTACCCCACTGGTAACAAGACCTTGGTCTGAATATACTCCATTGACTACAACCCTCTGTTGCTTGTCCCTCAGCCACTGTCTAATCCATTCAACAATATGGGAGTCTACGTACAGCCTTATTCTACATAATTAAAAAACTAATCTTTATTTCATGATGGAATAACCTTTGGATGGTAATATATTTTCCTCCAAAAAAGGATTTTATATAAAAAAAATCAGATTTAAACCAAAAAATTTGATTTAAATAAACAAAATCCGATTTTTTTTTCCGATTAAAAAAAAAAAAATCATAGATTTTTATCCACCCTGGGTGTGTAGACTTTTTATATCCACTGTGTGTGTGTGTGTGTGTGTGTATATATATAATATATATATATATATATATATATATTATATATTCATATATATATATATATATATATACCGGTGTGTATATATATACACTCATTGACACCCAAAAAATAAAATTATGCACCAAGGAGGAGTTGTTGGAATCAAATAAAATGTTCTATGTGTGCATATAATTATGTTATATGTAAGTGATTAAAATATTAGAACAAAAGATACATCTGGTAAAGACATTCCTTGCTTTGTGTGTGTGAGCATTATCCTGCTGAAAAATGCCAGTTGGAAGCCCTGCAATGAGAGGCAACATGTGTCCACAAGATGTCCTGCACATATAACTGAGATGTTGGTGTCCCTCCTATCTCTACTAGGGTTGACCAACTGTAGTATGCTATGGCTCCCTAGATCATCACTCCAGCAGATGGGGCAGTGTGTCACTCCACAGCAAAGGCAGGATTGAAGAGTTCACTACCAGGCCTCCATGCTTAAACTCGACCGTTGTCAGATCCCAAAAAGAAGCTGGATTCATTGGTAAAGACAATACAGTTCCATTTGTAACAGTCCAGGTTTCTCGTTCACAATACCACTGCAGACTAAGGGGATTGTGGCTGTCAATGCAGGATGCATAATGGGCTCCAGGACACCAAATTTCCTTCTGCTTAACATCTGGAAATGGTCTGAGCAGAGACTAGTGTGTAAAGACGGTACCACCTTTATCTGGATGGAGCTGCTAGTGCATGTTGGCAGATCAAACAATTCTCTCTGTACTGATGGCCTGTCTGGGTCATCGAGAGCCTGTTCGCCTTGTGTGCATGCCCTCACATAACCACTGCTCCCATTAACTCCTAACAGAATAGTTAGTAGAGACCATGCAGGACATCCATAATATATTAAAATTCAATATATATGAAAAGGCTGGTGTATTTATTTCCCCAGCATTAATTCTTGAATACACAAAACAGAATTCTACTGCTATTTATCACATTTTAATAATGGCCAAACTACAACAATCTATCATAAAACATGCATGGCTTTATCTTTTTTTTTTTCTTTTCTTTTTTTTTAGAATGTATCAAATATAGTAACAATTGAATATTTGGTGTATAGAAGCTTCTGATGACCAATAACTAGCAGAAAAAATTGAAAAATGTATTTGACGAAGAATATATAGGGGATGATGAGTAGAGCAGAGAAGTCTCCTCAATAAGGATGTCAATTAAAGAAGTTCACGAAAAAGTTAACAATACTGATTAATAACTTCTTGCACAGTTTTCCATTTCTATGAATGAGAGCAATATGTTTTCCTGTTTCTCTTTGTTTATATGGCGGCACCATATTGTGTAGTGCTGTATGGGGCCATTACTTTCTGTCCTCAGTAGGGTTCAGAATCAAATTTCACTCATACGAGGGTCAATTTCAATAAAATAAATTCCTAGTAGTGTAGGAGGAGACCAATGTATTCAGAGGAAACTCACACAGACAAATTGCTGCAAACAAGACATGGGTCATAAAGTCTAACATACAATACCACCAGGGGATTGCACCTTATTTTAAGGAGTGAAATTTCTTCCCAACATTTCTTAGGACAGATTCTCACTGCTCTTATCGTAAAAAAAAAAAATGCCCTTCCATGATTATGGTGAAACCTTCTTTCCTCTAGACGTAGAGGTTGCCCCCTTGTCATGGTTACAGGCCTCATTAATGAAAAGATCCTGGTAAATCATGAGCACACTATATTCCTCTAACCTATCCGTTTAGTTTCTTCAAGATACGTTAATATGGAAAGTGGAAATTATACTGACATTCCATATGACAATTCATCCAAAGCTGATTTCTGGCAAACATCTTACTCAATATTTTGCATGTAAAAATACAAGGCTTTCTCCTCTGGCTTTTCCCCTGTACGTGTCTATAATAAGAACGGGGTTTTGCAAATGCCTATAATATATTCTGTTCTTCCCTGCAGTGAGTCGCTGTGCTGCGCTTGCACAGCTAACTGTATTTTCCTGTGATCAGAAAGAAAACGCTTCACACCTTCAGTATCTTGTTCATTCAAGTAGACTTTATACAGTAGACATCGGAATGTGGCCTATCTTTGAATAAAAAGCTGTCGTTTCAAGCCTGACAAAGCAATTGAAGTGAGAATTGAAAGTAGAGGGGAGCAGCACCGTGAGGCCTTGTATAATATTGGAACATACTTGTGCTATGCCGGGTTGTGTTCTCGCTCGTTGCCTCCTGATTTCTGAAAGTGGAGCCTGTTGCAACAAGATGTTGCTCATCCATACAAAGGTTTGTCACAGTAGCACATTGACCAGAACAATATTTTAACCTAAAGCCTTGCTTATAGCCAGAGCAAACATGATTCTTCAGTGACAGGGGAACTCCAGAGTATTTTGGAGTTGCTCATCACAATGTTGAAATTTGAATACCTATAGGAGGCTTTTAATCCCTTCAAGACATGACCAGTTTTGGAAATTTGGGATTTTTCCTCGTCTTCCAAAAACCATACTTTTTTTAATAATAAAATGATAAAATTATTTGTGTGGTGTAAAAGAATAAAACACAATTACATAATATTTTTTATATTTTTTAACAAATGTATAGTTGTTTTCTTTTCTTTTAATACTTTTGAAAACATTAAAAACCTGATTTATAAAATAAAAATTTGTAGATTTATTTTTTTATTTTTATTTTTTATTATCTGGGTGGACCTGTAACATTTACATCAATTTTTATTTTAACTTTTTAGGCGAGGTAAAAAAAAAAAAAGCAGATTCAGATATTTTTTTTTATGCCTTTTCACCATGCATAGAGATTAACATTATATTTTAGTAGTTTGGACTTCTTTGAATGTGGCAATGCCAATGATGTTAATATTTTATTAACGGCCAAGCAAGGCAGTGTTGTTTTTACGGTATGTTCTATTGATGATGTCCAAAGAGCATAAGATGATTTATAACACCATGCAGCTAAAAAAAAAAAAAACTTTTCGTCTGCTACTGGGCAAAAACATTTGTCCTATACTAAATCGAGTGTGTGGATTACAAATCCGAAGTCAGAATTGTTGTAACGCGTCACAAAATTTTGCTATGCATAAGTATGCCTCAGAATTAAGCACTTGGAAAGCATTGAATAATTTTGAACATAATGAGTTTTACTCCAACAATTACCTGATCTACATCAAAGTTTGCATAGTAAACAGTGTATGAAAATTTAATGGAATAACAAAATTTCAAAAAGTCTTGTTTTTCAGTTTAAAAGTCTTACTTGAGCAAGGCCCAGTACTGTTAAAAGTGCTACATGGCATCTGCTTTTGCGTTTGTGAACAGTCATATTTTCCCGTTGCAAGAACAAGCAGCAGTCCCCCATCCTGTTGGGATTCCAGCGGCCTTGATACCTGTTCTCCATTGTAGAAATATCTTTATGGAACCGCTCTCCATATTCGTCACTTACGTGTCCCAAATTGGGTGGGAAAAAGTCAAGATGGGAATGTAAGAAATGCACTTTCATTGACATTCAGCAGCCAAGTTGTTCATATGCTGTAAGCATGTTGTCTACTAATTCAGCATAGTTTGCAGCTCGTCTGTTCCCAAGGAAGTTCTGCACTACTAGCACAAGTGCATCCCAAGCTGCAAGTTCCAGAGGGTTGAGTTTTGTTCTGAAGGTGTCATCATGCATTAGTTTGTTGATTTTGGGGCCAATAAATATTCTGGCCTTTATTTTAGCATCAGTTTTCAGTGTGCTAAACTTCTCCTTCAAATACTGGAAACCATTTCCTTCACGATCATGTGCAATTGCAAAATTTTTCATTAAACCAAGTTTAATGTGAAGGGTATCGACCAGTGGTTTGTGTTGTACATTGTACCGACCAACTGTGTGCTCGACACTGAGAGGCTACTGTCTCATTTTGTAATGATTGTTGTCATCACGACTGTTCAATAGGCACAAGAAACACATATGCTTTGTGTACCCTAACTGTAGGCCAAGCCGCAGTGCTACCACTTTCAGGTCAGCACAAATTTTCCATTTATCTTCTGAGTATTTGATCATTTTCAAAATTAACTTCATAGAAGCATTTGTCTCTGTCATTCTAACCGCATGAGCCAATGGAACAGATGGTTTTGCGTTACCATTGTGCAACAAGACAGCTTTCAAACTTGTTTTGCTATGAATAGCCTTCATTCATCAGGAACATGGAGTTAGATGGTACACACCATAAGACCATTTACATCAGTACAGAAGCAGACATCGCTTTCCATTGCATAGTATGCAGCTAACTTGGTGTGTCGATGATGAAAGTGTGAAGTTGTGGTGCCTCGTTGTAGCAAATTCCATTTCTGAAGTCTAGAGGCTAGCAGTTCTGACTTTTCTTTAGATAATGACAGATCTCTTACCAGATCATCTAAATCTGATTGGCTCAGCAAGTGCGGCTGACCCTCCAGTTGTTCTGGATCAGGAAATACATTGTGACAATCAACATCTTCTTCTTTATCAGGATCAGAACCGTCTGTTTCAATTGCCGTTCCTGCTGTGGGAGGGGCAGGCACTGGATTCTCTACATCGTGTGGTACTGGTTTAGGAGCAGACTCAGTCAGGATACACAATTTGTGACTTGTTTCTCTTTGAATATCTGGCCTTTTTAGTCATGCAAAAGTAACAGTCTGAATGGTGATTTTTCTGCTCACGCCAAACCACACTGCAAAAGCCATTCCTTTCCTTTTACCATTCAACCACTGCGTTAGCCCAGAGTAACACACAGTACAACAAACATGAGGTGCCCAGCTTTTATCTTGATCTCCAATTTTACAGTCAAAGTAATACTTGTAAGCAAGACGCACTTGGTTTGTCAGATTCTTGCGCTGATCATAAGTTAGTGTGTTTGTCACATATGTAGGAGAAATTGTCTGGATCGTTAACACATTTGCATTTATCCATCTTAAGTTTCAAAACTGATAGCACTATAACAGATCACTTTATCAAAATCATTCCAGCTTGCCTTATATACTTACTGCTGACATCAGCCTGAGTGTGTCCGGACAGGTCTGGACATGTCCACTGGAATATTTCCAATATAATGCATTAATATTATAACTGAATAGGCTTTGCACTTATAACTTAAAATCTAGACGTGTCAGGCAAATTCTGAGTATATATTTGGAATCAGTGTGAATTTTTTAATATAAATCACATGCTTTTCTCTTGGTAGCAAAATCATTGTTGCGCGGTGTAATACATTTCTAAATAAAATGGAAGCAGAAGGACATCATGATATTATATAGAACATAAAATCCTGTCATGTTTTGCTGAAGATTCACTTGATTGCTGCTCAGAGGCCCGAGACATTGGGAATGCAACCTCTAAGATCTCACGCAATTGTTTACTGGAAAACTTGCAGTTACTCTTTGACTCCTGCAGACTGAAATTACGTCGATGCTGCCGGTTAATTTTTTTTCCCCACTACTAATTTGTATTTTTACCTTGTCCTTAATTTGCGAAGGCAAAATGTTGATTGCACTTATAAAAGGCCAACAGACTCTATCTCTCTCTGTGTAGACTGCAGCTAACCTGATATGACAGGCTGTAGAAATGCTTTGAAGTTTGGAGTAAATTTTAATTATCTTGATGAATCTAGCAAATAAGCTTCTCTGTGAAATGAAAGGTTGCTATGCGTTTTCCTCTACATGGCAGAGAACAGTTGAATGTGACATGTCAAGTGTTCTCATTGCCATGGCACAGTCTCCCATTACCTTGCAAAATTTTCCTTTAAATTAACCCATTATGCAGATGCTTTTCATTTTTTTTACTATTGCAGAATCTACACGAATATATTTGATAAACAGCAGTTCCCTTAGTCTTAAAAGGGTATTTATCACATAGCCACCGGATAAATGGAATAAATTGAAGCTCACATAGGGATCCAAGCACAGTTTGTCAGCCCCTTAGAAGTGAACGGAGCAGTGGACCAATTGCACACTACCAGAGTCCACTCTGAATGGAGTGGATCACTGTGGGTCCCAGCCGTTGGACCTTCCACAGTCTGATATCTGTCACTTATACTGTGGATAGGTAAGAAATACTTTTCATGGAATAATGTCTTCATGGAGGCTATAAATATTAGTTACCCCTACATATCATGTAATGTGTATAGAGCCTCCCAAATATTTCCCTCTTGGCAGCTAAGGAGAGATGAGGATTTGGCAGTTGGACTTCGAGGGCCCAATCCTTTTGTTCATTGAAGATAAACCACAGTCAGAGATGTCTGACAGCTGCTTTTAACCCCTTACCAATCACAACACATGGACACTCAGTAGAACCGAGCAGGCATGTGTATACGATATTGGTTTAAAGAGCTGTCAACTGAATAAGCTTTGAGCACACAGATATCTCATGTAGTTGGACCAGTCTTATTATAGATATCGTTCCCTTGGAGACATATTATGATAAGCTTGAGGGACTGCTGAGTATTCATATTTTTAATCAAGTCCTGCCATCTTGTCTGTTACAATTGTTAGGTATTTATGGTTGTACTCTCAGGTCTCACAGCGTTACTTAACTACTTCTCCCCTCAAAAATGAGAAAAGTCCCAATCTTATGCAGTGGATTTTTGTACCCCTTTGTATCATCTGTTTATGTTCTGTATACCTAATGAAGGCTGTTTTCAGCCCTGGCCTGCTTATTCTCACATGAACAGAATTTTGATAAATGAGCTTTAGGAACTGATGGGAGCCTTGGGTTTGGCATTGACAGGTGGGTATCTCTTGGGGTTTTGGCACAGAAACCAGCAAGTGTGAAGGTCCACTTTAAACTGCAGCTCTCCAGCGCCCTTGCTTATATTCAATGTCGGCTGTAAAATTACTCAGCCTTTCTTTTGTGAACAGCACATTATGCAGGATGGTGTGTACATTTGCTGTAGGTAAATTCTCTAACAATACCAAAGTTCAATAACGGCTATTTACAAAATGCAGTTCTCTGGTAGTGTTTCATTTCTGTACTGCTACTGGCTGACCTCTAAGGCATTTCAATTATTTGTTTCTCTTGAATAACTATTATATTTTTAAATCTAGTTTGACAAATAAATGCCTTTGTTTAGGGATTAAAAGCTGCTTTATGTAGACTAGTTTGTTATTTATTATTTTACGTATACATCCACACCTGTATAAGCTTATGTAGTACACCAGTGTAGTGTTGCAGTCTGGTATGGTATAAGCATGAGAGGATTGCATGTTAAACTCCCCTAAGGCTACATGCACACGACGTGTGCATCCATTTTCTGGCCCTGTGTCAGTTTTTAATCTCCATTTTGCATCAGTTTTTCATGTCCGTTAAAAACGGATGAATTTGATTGCCAGTTATTTCTAGACCCACCCTTCTGAGAACACCCACAGGATAGTAGGCCCCCAGCTAAAATAATGTCTAAGGTGTCCAAAAAATTTTTTATAGTGCCCCCAGCTTTAATAATACCCCTATGTAGGCCCCAATCTAAAATAATGTCCCCCGTAGTGTAGGATTTTTTTTTTTACTCTCCCCAGCTTTAATAATGTCCCCCATGTAGTCCCCCATCTTAAGTAATGTCCCCCATAGTGTAGGAATATATTTTTTAATGTCCCCAGCTTTAATAATGCCCCCAATTTAGGGCCCCATCTTAAATAATTTCCCCCATGGTTTAAATTATGGCCCACCACAGTTTTGTTTTTTTTTGTTGATTTTACAAAAAAAAAAACACCTCACCTTATGTACTTGCTCGCGCTGCAGCAGTCTCTTCTCTCTTCACTGAACGGGACCTGCCGAAGGTGCGCGATGACGTCAATGCGTGCTCTCACGTGGTTTGTCACCACGCATATCGCAGGTCCTTCGGCACGTCCTGTTCAATGAAGAGAGAAGAGACTGCCGCACTGTGTTGTACCCTTTTTTAACGGCCGTTAGATGGGTGCACTCCAAACAACATTTCATTGTATTGTACATTGTATTCATTGTATTGTGCAGTGACAATAAAGGCATCTTATCTTATCTTATCTCCTGTCAATAGGCCGTTAAAAACTGTCCCATTGATTTCAACGGGTCCGTCTAACCGTGAAAATATAGGACATGTCCGATTTTTGGATAGACGCTATTCACTGGCCGTTAAAAGAACGGCCATGTGAATAGCCCCATAGACATTCACTGTGCTAAAAATAGCCGTCTGCATGAGGCCTAGGGAGACACAGCATTACAGTAATATAAAAATGTTTTAAAAACATATAAAAAAATTCTAATTGCAATGTTAAACACAAAAATAAACAATAAAAGTAAAAATACCGGTAATTGATATTACCGCATCCAAAAATGTCTGAACTATAAAAATAATTATTGAACACTGTAATGGAAAAATATATATTTGATTTGCTGTTGTTTGGTCACCTTGCCTCCCCTAAAAAAATGTAATATGGTGATCAAAAACACATATATATATATATCCCAAAATGTTACCAATAAAAACTACAGCTTGCCACAAAAAAGAAGCCCTCCTAAAGCTTTGTAAAGGATATGGGTGCCAGAATATGGCTATTAGAGATGAACTGATTTCCCGATATTTGATTCAGGTCACATTCTTTTGATTTGACCATCAGAGTCAATTTAGTTAGAATCAAAAGCACTCCAATAACTCTGAAAAGTCGTCACTAGGGATGAGCGAATCGACTTCTGATGAAAGATCCGAAGTCGATTCGCATAAAGCTTTGTTAAAATACTGTATGGAGCGAGCGCTTTATACAGTATTAGAATGTATTGGTTCCTATGAGCCAAAGTAATTACATTGCAAAGTTTGCGAGACTTCGGGTAAAAACTTCAGAAATTCATTTCTACTGTAAAAAAAACTTTTACCGAGCTCGAGTTCTTGGAACATTCACACGACCGTATGAGCGGGACCGCATCTGTTCCGCAATTTTGTGGAACAGGTGCAGACCCATACATTTAAAGGGGCCACAAAAGATGCGGACAGCATAGTAATTTTGTTCCGCAGCCCCACAAAAAGTATAGAACATTTCCTATTTTTGTCTGTAATCACGGACAGGAATAGGCATTTTCTATATAGCACCAGCCCTGTGCGTTCCACAAACTACAGAATACCCATGGCCGGTAACTGCGTTTTGCCGATCCGCAATTTGGGGACCACAAAACACGGCACAGTCGTGTGAATGTACCCTTATTCTTATAGAGCTGAACCTGCATTTAAAGCTTGTACGTTTTGTACACTGTGCTATAGCTTGTATAAATTATAAAAGGACATTCTTGTAAATGGCCTGTTATTGTACAGCCGGGAGCAGTAATATCTTTAATACTCTAAGTAAGCAGAGACAGTGTAACTTTTTTGATCCTTGAGAACAATATAGCTGAACTGCCTGTCTGAGATATCTGCTCTGTTATATACTATACTGAGCAGGACTTGAGCCAAGTATACTTTGTCAAGCTCAGGGACTTCACAAGAAAATATAAATCAAAACAGCTTCGAGGATTTATATGGTAGTTCTCAGAATCCCCTGAATAAATTAGATCTTTAGTTTGGCTGAATAAGGTTTATACGTTCAGCATGGCCATAAAATAAAATCTTTCCACAGTTTGATTACTGCGGCTATACCCTTTAGACCTGGATGGGATATGACACTGTTCCCCGAACACTCTAACAAATTTGGAGACAAATCAGTTCCTGGAATCAAAACACATAAAGAAGGAAACCTGTTGACAGAGAAATCTTTTACTTATTTATATTCTTAATTCACTTGTGCTCCAGTAAGTGCATTTGTATTGGTGCATGGACACCAACAAGAAAGGTTGAACTTGATGGACTGTGTCTTTTTTCAACCTATGTAACTTTGGCACAATCTGGCTATACATATTAGATTAATGTAAGACAAATCTGCTTATTCGGGCAGGATTGGACAACCATCTAATGTGCAGGAGGTGTCCTAACTGACGACAGATGTTAGTAGGAAAAAAGAATCAGGCTGTTGGATTTTATCATGCTCAATTCTGTGGGGAGATAAGCCCACCAGAGGTGTCTGGCAGTGGCTTATTACCCTATCTTGGTTCACAATTACCAAAAAGACAGCAAAAAGTAAAATGATCTGATCTACAGTTTTGAGAGGATCAAAAAAGGCATCTTCAGTTTTAAGATGTAAAGCAGCCATATTACAGACATCTGAAACCAAAAAAATTCTCTTTTAAATTCTTTTAAATATCTTATTAAGTTCTTTGGGGGGCATTAATCAAGTCTGCCGTGCCAGTTTTATGGTGTAAAATGTCACAAATGATGCCTGTGTGTGACATTTGGTACATTTGATAACCCTCTCCACTTTTAGAAGTGGAGTGAAAAGCAGGTCAGGATTTCAAAGAAGAACACCTATAAAGAGCAGCTGAAGGCATCTGTGTTGGTCCCATGTTCTTATGTGTCCACACTGCTGAAAAATGAAGTTTTAATATCTGCAAATGAGGGAGTGGCAGTTGCAGAGAGAGCTGAGGCTCAACGCCTTCATTGCTCCTAGAGGCTCATTTGCATATATAAAAAATTTAATTTTTCTCAGCAATGAGGGCACATATGAACATCGGACCAACACAGAGGCCTTCAGCTGCCAAGTACACATGTAACGGGTCAGCCAGTTTCATAGGTACAAAACTGCCTGAAAGATGTCCTTTAAGTTTAATTTATGATGTGCAAAGTTTTAAAAAAGTTGCAAAAAAAAGTAATCTCCACGCCAAGCCACCATCAGTGTACTTTTACAGACATAGGCGTACACCACATTGTATGTACACCAAATATATTATTACTGTGCGCCATTTCATAAATTCAACGCAACCTCACAAAGCAAAGACAGACTTAAAACACCAAACCCACTGCAAATGATAAATTCCCCCCATTATCTTTATTTGTATCTGCTAGTAATGACATTATTGCTCTAGTTATTTTATTGCGGACTGTCTCCATTTTCAGGCATAGTTCAGTATCTGCCATTTACTGGTTCTACTGTAGGTCTGTTCTGTAAATTAAACAATATATATAGTATAACTGCATTAGTTAACAGGAAATAATATTCAGATTGATTTGCACAGATGCATGTGTGTGAAAATGTGTATATGACATAAAGGAAATGATTATAGCCCAGTAGGTTATAGACATGGAGGACTGCCAGAAGTCCTCGGACAAGAGCAAGGCCTGTCTGAACTGCCACTCTGGTTTTATCCTATAAGTTTGCAGGGTTGGTGATTAGAGTGGCTTTCGCCCAATTATGCTGTGATTATTCTGCTGCACTATAATTGACTGGGGAGATATGCTAATACCTGTCATTTGGGATGATAAAAGATGAACGGAGGACGCAATGCATTATTTAGCTGGCTGTGTGATAGATGAGGGATGTGCAGAGTGCTTTAATTGCCGAGAAGAGAGGTTAAGCTGAATGAAAGGATGAATTAGAAATGAGGTTTTTCCCTACGAGTTGGGTTAAAAATGAAAATAATGGAAAATATATTTTCAAAATGATTGTTGCCAGTACACAAGAAAACTGCTCCTCTAGTTTGATATTGAATGTTTCAATAGAATCCACATTTACTGCAGAAGAGAAACGATTCTGCTGAATTGCATTTTATTGGAACAGGGCATCAACGTACAGTACAGAGATAAATGCACGTATGAAGGGTGAAGCTGCTTCTTCATGGAGAGGTTTAAACTTTTTTCTTTATGTTGATGATCTGTGTGACATCAGCTTGGAGTAAATGGATTCCACCATATACATTAAGTATGGGTAAATTTTTCTGACTTTTCTAGAATAATTTAATGATCGCAATCATTTCTTACATGACTAATACTGATGTGAGTAACATACAAAGGCAAATTAATGTAAATGTGACACGTTCTTGTGTTTGTCATTCTTTGAAAGTAATTAGCATTTTCTATACTAAGGGCCTAATTTATTAGACCGCTTAATTTTGGGGCCGATTATTGTGAACAAGAGTTCATAGGAATGCTCGTTCCCAATGATCGTCCTGTATAATCGTTTGGCGATTGTCAGCTGATGGGCATTTTTCTCCCTGCGTAATCAGGGATGTGCTGCCGTTAACTAATAGATCTGAATAACGAGAGGGATAACTACAGCAGTAATCCTTCCTCCCACATTTAGTTTGCATCAGGCCGGTGCAAACAATTCCCCGTGGATGTGTTCTCATCCATCGCTGCTTGCACTGCCCAAAGATCGGCCGGTGTAATACAGCCCTTTGCGACCATTTAGTATTGCATACAATACAGTGAAAAGCTGGAAATAAATTTAAAATATGGTGTAATTTGGGAAAAAATTTGATTCCGTCATAGTTTTGTGGTTTTTTCTTTTATAGCTATTCTTTGCATCGTCATATTCTCACCCCCATAACCTTTCTATATTTGTGTCTACAGAGCTGTGAAGGCAAATTTTTTTGCGGGCTGATATGTATTTTTCATTGATACCATTTTGGTGTGTGTGTGACTTTGATCACTTTTTTTGTATATAATTTTTTGGGGAGGTGAAGAGACCAAAAAAACAGAAAATCCTCCATTTTGATAATTTTTATTTTATTTAGGTTGCTGCAATACAAATGATCTTTATGTTTTTATTTTTTTAGATTTTTAAAAACTTTATTTTTTTTTTATTTATTTTTTTTAGTCCTCCAAGGGGACTTATCATCTAATCGCTTCTCCCATACACTGTAATGATTTACCATTGTAGTCTATAGAAGAATCAGAGTGTTCCTATTATGCCCTACCATGTGCAGGTCTTGATAGGTACTTTGCTATTACAGGTCGCAGAGCATTCATAAGGCCCCTGGCTGCCATAGTACTTAAATGGCTCCTGTGATTTTGCCATGGGGAGCCATTCCACTGACCTGTATGCCAGCCCTGTGCTGGGATCATGGCTGCTGATGGAGGTTCCCATTTATCAGAGACCTCCATTCACTTAATAAACTGCGCATGCGCTAGTATCCTTGTCTGTCTCTAGTATAAGTGAATGGAAGCCACAAGGTCCTCCATCAGGGACTATGTTCCCAGTGCAGTGTCGGCACACAAGTCAGGGGACCTGTGTGTAAACATGAATTATTCTTATTAAACTATTAGACATCAGTTGCGATAATGATTATTACTAGCTGAATGCATGTGCTGTTACCAGCATGTGTGCAGCTAGAAATATAAACTGGCCGACTCTTTTAAGTATCACTGCCCATGTCCCATTATTTAATGTGTTCTGATTAACTCAAAAAGTGTGATACTTACCATTCTAGACTTATAGCAGCATCAAATTACCCTCCTGTTGACACCTAGAAGAGGTATTCAGATAAGAATATTTCAATCCAATACCACTTTATCCACTTCAGTCATCTCCAACATAATGTTGCTGTACATCACATTAAACCACACTGTGCTCCAGACACTTATTCCCACACTTCTGTAACGGTGAATTAGGCTCAGGCAACGAGATCAACACATTTGCTCAATTATGGTCCTGCATTATTAATTCTTACCAGGCTAGCAGCTTCCCAGCATAGGAGCACACTTGTGATTTTTCTGATGTTATCATAGGCCTGCTGTGCTGCCATTACTGTCTGCTCAAATTCCTTATTTTTACTCAAAGGTGACCTGCATTAAAAATCCAATTTTCAGCAGTCTCATCTTCTGTGTTTAAAAGTCTAAGAAAAGCAATTCCATTATCCAGCTTTAGCATCTTGATTTAGAAGTCTTGATTATTTGTTCATGTTTTGTGTTGCTTTTATCATGCTTTGTAATAAATTTACATTAAAAACTAGCTGTAATTTTTTTTGTGCAAAATGTTAACTACTGGCTGTTTTGTTTTGTTGTCTGCACACATCACGGCACTGTGAAGAAACACATAAACTACATGTATATCTGCCATAAAAGTATTATTAGTGGGGTTTCTAACTGCTGGGATCTCATAAAGGGGGAATTTAAATCCCTCAAAAGAGTAGTAACAGTCGTATTGAAATAGCCAAATGAGCATATTTATTTAGTTATTATATGGGGGGGGGGGGGGGGGGGCTTCTGCTTGAAGCTCCTGTGCCCCCAACCAAAATCTTTAACAGAGCCTCCACTTTCCATGTGCTAGGTAAAATACAGGTGTCTATTTTTGGGCCCTTTCAGACACTAAGTCCTGGGTGCAACAGCTACCTCTACACAATATTTTACTTTTAATGTTTTTAGGTGTCCATTATGTGACTCTTGCACACACAGTTAAACGTCTAATCGGAAGGGTGTTTTTGTCAATAGACTTCAATATTTACACGAGATCGTGCTCACACGGTGCATTTCAGATAGTATATAAAGTGGATGTGTTAATGACTTGTGTTAAACTTTGTGTAATGTTGCTTGCTGGTAACTCTGTAGCTTCATGGAGAGAAAATGTACTGTATATTGGTTTACTGCTGCAGATTTAGCCACCCGCATAAACTTTGGATTGTAGGCAACAATGGAGAAGTATATTTGACCGCCAACACTAAAAATAAGTGATAAGCATCTTTAATACGTCTTTCAATCATAACAGCAGTTTTATTTCTTGTGGTATTAGCTCCTAAGGCTTGACTGCTGTGTTGTAGATGTAATTTCTTGCTGTAGACTTTTCTTACTGTGCACTTGATGTATTTCAAGGGTGGGAGGTGAAGTTGTACAATTTGTAAGTGTTTTATGTATTTATTTTGCTATGTTTATTGTATGTTTTAATATTGCAAAGTAGGATTGTGGTAATTTATCATTTAGTAATTGATGAGCTTTCTGCAGTTCGATTGTTAATCATATTTACTAATGCAACTGGCAGAAATGATGTATGGGAAGGGGGGAGTACTCATAAAGCTTTAAAGTGAAAGAATGAATATGATTGAGCCTTTTCCAAGAGTTTTTTGTGCCCTAAAGCAAGTTTAATTTGCTTGTAGTCTAATTATATTTAAGGCATACAATTCACATGTACCGTAAAGGTCCCTTTACACAGGACGATGTACAAGCAGATTGTCGGGAAGGCTAATGCCATGACTTTTCCCCATACAGACTCGTTGTTTCCTGGCAGCAGATCCTGTTTACACAGCATGATCTGCCACTAGGAAACAAGGATTTTTGTGCTGCACTAACCATCCAATTACCCGATGAACAATAGTCTTGCTTGTACATTGGGTGATCAGCGGTACATTTACACTGCCAGATCATCAAAACTGCTCAAAATATCACAGACTACAGAACATAAACACTTGGCTTGTTCAAATAAAGGATTGTGCACGAAAATGTCTTGGTGGCCACCTCATTGAACATAGTGGATTACTTGTCTGTCTCAGAAGTTTGGAGATCTAACCATGCAGCATCTGCTGTTTTATTAATGGATTGAAATATTTAGATTGAAATATTTGTGTATTTCTAAAAAGTGACAGAGCAAAAAAGAAAGCACAATCAGCTCAACAGAGCACCAGTCTTCTAAGGGGTCATGCACATGGCCATGGCTGTATTGCGGCCCGCATATAGGGGTTCCACAATACACGGGCACCATCTGTGTGCACCCTGCATTACTGATGCTGACCCATTCACTTGAATGGGTCTGCAATCCAGGAGGTACGGTGCGGAACGGAGGCACGGATAGGAAGCCCACGGAAGCACTCAAGAGTTTTTCTGTACATGCCTCTGCACCGCAAAAAAGTAGTGGATGCACTACTTTTTTGCGGTGTGGATCGTCAGATGTGGATCGCGGACCCCATTCAAGTGAATCGCAATTTGCGGTCCGCAGCTTGGGCCAGGCCAGCACACGGTCATAAAACTGTTTCTCAGCTGTGCAAAAATGAAGATTAAACATTACGGCCCTGAATTATTAAACTGCCATTATCTTTATTTTTGGTGGAAGCTGCGACTTTTCTTTTTTACTTGTAAGGTAAATTTATCAATAGTCTGCAACAGGCCAAAGATATTTTTGTACCTGCTAAGTTAGTTCAGAGATCCATTTGTTTTGTGGGGATTATGCATTGATTTTTGACCTTACTTATAATTGGGGCATTTGGAAAAGTCCCCAAAAATTGTCTTAACTGCACTCCACTCCTGACTAGCCATAGTTGTTACAAGTGCAAATAAGTCAGAACATGATTGTTTGACTGTGCTAAATTAAAGAAGTGCTTTGTGCCACTGTCATAAATTTGGCAGACAGACTGCTACCTTTACACAAACTTCAACTTTTCCCCTGTTAATAAATCAAGGACCATGTTGCTTTCATAGCCTGACAATATGTACAGTATGTCATTTTGGGCTTTAATGAGGTTGAACATCACTATATATTTCTACACATGCGCTGTAAACAGCACACAAAGGCAGTCTGTAATGAACTTTTTATTTTATTTTTTATTTTGCCGATATCCAGTTGATGAACACTGCATAAGAAACTAGTGCATGCGCAGTGGAACAGTTTAGCAACAGCATAAATCCTGGCATGAGCTTCTCAATAAATATGAGCAATTGTTTATTGATGATGTAAACCCTGGATGTTATGTTACCTATTCATAGCTAAGAAGGCTAAGCCACAAAAATTTTAATCTTCTACCCATTTTTTTTCCTTTTTGGTCTTGTGAAACATAGTAACTTAGCAAGAATTTCTACCCTTTCAAACGAAATTAGTCCTTCACAGTCAGACCGTCAGTTAGAAGGATATTATTCTTGGCAGGGCGCTCAGTTTTGTAATTACCAGATTCCATCTTTAATTGCAATTATTTGGACACCCAGGCAGAGGGACCTTTTTTTTTTTTTAGGATGGAATGTAATTAGTGGTTAGAAGGCCCTGCAGTCTGCCTTAGGATGGCTGATATACAATGTGTGACACATTGACTATAAGGTTCTATAAGCCGGGTTTCTGCATCGTTTTGTGAAAAAAATTAATCTACGAATGCCCATAAGGTTTACTTAATTTTTTTTTACTATCCTGCTCTTTTTCTAATGCATTATTGGACAGAGAGGATTGATCGGCCATATTTACCACATTGCAACATTCTGTTACATATACAGTTGAAACCAGAAGTCAATATACACTATATAAAAGACACATATGCATGTTTTCCCAATATCTGACATGAAATCAGAATAAACCTTTCCTGTTTTTGGTCAATTAGGATTAACATTATGATTATTATTTGCCAAATGCCAGTATAATGAGAGAGAGAATGTTTTAAGGCATTTTTGTTACTTTCTGCAATGTCAAAAGTTTACATACACTAAGATTTCAGGGTGGATTTGATTTAAATCACGATTTAATCACGATTTAAATCACTAGTCAGTAAGGCTTGATTTAAATCATAGTTTTCTACATAAAGACTAATTCTTGCTGGTATAACTTATAATATGCAATTTAAACAACTTTTCATATTAGTTTGATTAGGTTGATTCTGCATTCATAGGTTTGTGAAGAAGAGGCATGTGATCTCTGCTGAGTCAAATTCAGCTTTGAGAACTGCAAAAGTAAACCAAGCATCTGTGATAATATCTTGTAGGCAGAGAAACTGTCCAATAATCTTACAAAAACCTCTGGAAGAGCATGACATTGTGAATGGATTAATGGAATTTATTTACCCAAAAAAATTACACATCTAGAAACATAGAATGTGTCGGCAGATAAGAACCATTCGGCCCATCTAGTCTGCCCAGTATACTGAGTACTATGGATAGCCCCTGGCCCTATCTTATATGAAGGATGGCCTTATGCCTATCCCATGCATGCTTAAACTCCTTCACTGTATTTGCAGCTACCACTTCTGCAGGAAGGCTATTCCATGCATCCACTACTCTCTCAGTAAAGTGATACTTCCTGATATTACTTTTAAACCTTTGCCCCTCTAATTTAAAACTATGTCCTCTTGTAGCAGTTTTTCTTCTTTTAAATATTCTCTCCTCTTTTACCTTGTTGATTCCCTTTATGTATTTAAACGTTTATATCATATCCCCTCTGTCTCGTCTTTCTTCCAAGCTATACATGTTAAGGTCCTTTATTCTTTCCTGGTAAGTTTTGTCCTGCAATCCATGTACTAGTTTAGTAGCTCTTCTCTGAACTCTCTCCAAAGTATCAATATCCTTCTGGAGATATGGTCTCCAGTACTGTGCACAATACTCCAAATGAGGTCTCACTAGTGTTCTGTAGAGCGGCAGGAGCACCTCCCTCTTTCTACTGGTAATGCCTCTCCCTATACACCCAATCATTCTGTTAGCATTTCCTGCTGCTCTATGACATTGTCTGCCTACCTTTAAGTCTTCTGAAATAATGACCCCTAAATGCCTTTCCTCAGATACTGAGGTTAGGACTGTATCACTGATTTTTATATTCTGCTCTTGGGTTTTTACGCCCCAGGTGCATTATCTTGCACTTATCAACATTAAATTTTAGTTGCCAGATTTTTGACCATTTCTCTAGTTTTCCTAAATCCTTTTCCATTCGGTGTATCCCTCCAGGAACATCAACCCTGTTACAAATCTTTGTGTCATCAGAAAAAAGACACACCTTACTATCGAGGCCTTCTGCAATATATATTAAACAATATGGGTCCCAGAACAGATCCCTGAGGTACCCCACTGGTAACAAGACCATGGTCTGAATATACTCCATTGACTACAACCCTCTGTTGTCTGTCCCTCAGCCACTGCCTAATCCATTCAACAATATGGGAGTCTACGTACAGCCTTATTCTACATAATTAAAAAAATAATCTTTATTTCATGATGGAATAACCTTTGGATGGTAATATATTTTCCTCAAAAAGCATTTTATATAAAAAAAATTCCGATTTAAATAAAAAAAAATCCGATTTTTGGGATTTTTTTTTTTTTTTTAAATCATTGATTTTTATCCACCCTGATTACTATGCCTTTAAACAATTCTGGACTGCCCATATAATGATGTCATGTGTTTGGAAGCTTCTGTTAAGTTTGTTGGCAACATCTGAGTTAATTAGAGGCACACCTGTGGATGTATTTAAAAAGGACCTTTCATGGGTCTGAACATTTTAAGATAACTATCTGGACATGTAGAGCGGCGCCCAGGGATTTCACTGCACTTACTGTTATCCCTGGGCACCGCTCTGTTTGCCCGCTGTGGCCCCGTTACCTTCTCCCACGCTGTATGTTAATTGCTAAACCAGGGAGGAGTCTACCCTGTTCGTCCCTGAGCGCTTGGGCGTTCCTTTTCCCTAGCTGTAGCGCTGTCCAATCACAGCGCAGAGCTCACAGCCAGATTGAAAAAAAACGCCCAGACTGTGAGCTCTGCGCTGCGATTGGACAGCGCTACAGCCAGGAAGAAGGAATGCCCAGGGAGAAACAGGGCAGACTCCTCCCTGGTTTACTGATAATAGCAATTACCTTACAGCGCGGGAGAAGGTAACGGGGCGACAGCGGGCGCACAGGGATAATAGTAAGTGCAGTGAGATCCCTGGGCGCCGCTCTACATGTCCAGATAGTTATCTTACAATGTTAAAGCAATGCACACCTGAATCATACTGCTTCTTTGTGTAGCATAATGGGAAAGTCTGAAGAAATCAGCCAAGATATCAGAAAGTGAATTGTGGACTTGCACAAGTCTGGCTCAACTTTGGGTGCAATTTCAAGATACCTGAAGGTGCCTCGTTCATCTGTACAAACAATTATACTCAAGTACAAACAAGAGGGGAATGTCCAGCCATCATACCGCTCAGGAAGGAGACGGGTTCTGTGTCCCAGAGATGAACGTGCTTCGGTCCGACATATGCATATCAACCCAAGAACAAAAGCAAAAGATGATGGTGGAAGCTGGTAAGATTGTGTCAATATCCACAGTGAAATGAGTACTGTATCAGCATGAGGTGAAAGGCCACTCTGCTAGGAAGAAGCCATTACTCCAAAAGAAACATAAAAAAGCCAGATAAATGTTTGCAAATGCACACAGGAACAAAGACCTACATTTTTGGAGTCATGTCCTGTGGTCTGACCAAACAAAAATGTAACTTTTTGGCCATTACGACCATCGTTACGTTTGGAGGGAAAAGGGAGAAGCTTGGAAGCCTAAGAACACCATCCAAACTGAAACACGAGGGTGGCAGCATCATGTTGTGGGGTTGTTCTTCTGCAGGAGGGACTAGTGCACTTCACAAAATAGATAGCATCATGAAGAAGGAAGATAATCTGGAAATACGGAAGCAGCATCTCAAGACATATGCCAGGAAGTTAAAGCTTGGGCGGAAATTCCAAATAGACAATGACCCGAAGCATACTGCCAAACTGGTTACAAAGTGGCTTAAGGATAACAAAGTCAATGTTTTGGAGTGGCCAAATGCCCTGATGTCAATCCTATTGAAAATTTATGGGCAAAGCTGAAAAGGCAGGTGCAAGCAAGGCGACCAACAAACATGGCTCAGTTACACCAGTTTTGTGTGGAGGAATGGGCCCAAATTCCGACCAACTATTGTGAGAAGCTTGTGGAAGGATATCCAAAACGTTTGACCCAAATCATACAGTTTAAGGGCAATGGTACCAATTATTAATGAAGTATATGTAAACTTTTAACTTTGCAGAAAGTAATAAAAATGCATTAAAACATTTTCTCTCTCTCTCTCTCTCTCTCTCTCTCTCTCTCATTATTCTGACATTTGGCAAATAATAATTATGGTAATCCTAATTGACCAAAAATAGGAAAGGTTTATTCTGATTTCATGTCAGGTATTGAGAAAAACATGCATATGTGTCTTTTTAAATAGTATATATAAACTTCTGGTTTCAACTGTAGCCACTCATTCTTGAAGTGAGCAAATGTAGACAAACCCTGCATCATTTATAGTTGAAGGGTTGTCCTCTCTCTGTTGCTGGGAGCATCACTTACTTGCAGTTTGTAATGGGCATTATTAAACCATTGACGCCAATATCTGGCTTAATATGCAGAATTTGTTTACTTGCAGGTCTACTCACCTTCTTCACAGAACTGTGCTCTCAAAATGTCCACTGATGGAGGGTCATGTGACCAATCCCGTCCATTAGCAGTTTCCATTCACTTGCATAGACTGTTTATGTGCTCGTTCCGCTGTCCATCCTCAATCTAAGGGCTCATTCAGACGACCGTATGCTGTCCGCAAAAATGCGATCCGTTTTTTTGCGGATTAGATGCTGTCCCATTAACTTCTATGGTTCCCTTTTCTTCCATTGCACAGCTCAGAAAAATAAATGAAACATGTCCTATACTTGTCAGTAAAAATCAGGACATGGCCCTATTGAAGTCTATGGATCAGCAAAATAAAGGAATGCAATCCGTTTTTTTGCGGACATGCTGAACTGTCCGCAAAAAAACGTATCCGTTGAGGACAGTATACGGCCGTCTGAATGAGCCATAAGTGAGAGGCCTCATGTGCAGCTAGTTATAGATAGCAGCGAACCCCACTAAAGGGGTAACCCATTAACTACATTTATTACTTTTCAATATTGATATCTCCATCATTCCCACAGACAATGAATGGGGGGGCGATAAATGTTAGTGGGTTCAACTTTTAAAAATTATTGATAGGAAATGATTGTTAGGAAGGCAGAAAAAAATCTTGAATGGCAAATGGTATATAGTACCATAGGAAAAAAAAAGGGATGAAAAATTCCCGACTATTGACAGCACATCTTACTGAGTAATCAGGGATGTGTGGCTGATAATGAACAAAAGAGAATGGAGTGTGGCAATTGTTCATCCCACATTCAAAGTTTGCATCGACCTGTGTAATAAGGCCAGTGCAAACGAGCACCAGTGGATGTGTTTTTATCCATCGACGCTTGATCTTTGGGCAGTGCAGACAGTTTAATATCAGGCTTAGGCCTCATTCACATGAATGTAAACCATCTGTGCCGTGTAAATCCTGTATTGAGGTGCTGAGCCATTGACTCGAATGGATCTGCGATCCGCAATTCACAGCAAAAGATAGGACATGTCTTATCTTTTGTGCTGCAGAGGAGCGGCCCAAAAAGCCCATGAGCTTCTGATCTGTATCATGCACCTGTGATACAGAATTCACACAGCCGGTACCCGTATGTTGCGGACCTGCTGTTTGCAGTCCGCAATACGGGCACGGACGGCTTACGGTCATGTGATTGACGCCTTAGGGTGCCTTCATACACTGATATCTGATTGAGACTATTTGTGACAACAATCCCATTGATATTTCAAGATTTCAAAGCTGTGAGTGGCCCACAATGAAAGAGTGTGGGGAAATATCCTTATAAAATATAACCTTTATATGATATACATTAAAATATACACCTGAAGATGCATCACAATACAAAACATATAGTCAAGGGGTTCTGGGTGGATACCCCACTGCTGGTAGAGAAAAAAGACAAAACTTAGCACTGATACGCATAGGTGAATGCTAACAGTATAACCCAACCAACACAAGTATAACATGTATTGGGGTTCCAGGACGGATACCCCACTTCTGGTAGGACAAGAATATTAGATGTAACTGCTGCGCCGGTGTGGACACAGACAGTCTTACCTGACCGACCAGATGACTAGGATCAGCGTGGTAGGGGAGTCAGGCCTGACGGAAGGGAGTGTAGACAGGAAATACAGTCATGAGAGTATGGATGCTGTGCCCTATATCACCCTATATACTTGGTAGGATTGGGGCCTGCTCCCATGCTGCCTGTCTACACAGAGCACTCGCCCTGAAAAGAGCGACCCCGTCCGGATACCTGTCCCTAGTTATGGACCTGAACCCTAGTCTAGTGAACAAACATAAAAAACACAAAGCGACTACAGGCCTCCCGACGTGGCACGTTTCTGTCGTGTCGACTCCTCAGGGGGATAAAATGCATGTAGAGACAAAACGAAAAGTATACCGTCTATGACCGCAAGTAGCAGTCAAACATATGCTGCAGTTGGACGGTTACATGAAAGACTAGACCCACGGTTCAGAGTCAAAGTCTAGGGGCAGGCATCCATGGTGCAGGATTGCCATGCTACAGAGGAATAAATGCTTGCGGTCATAGACGGTATACTTTTCGTTTTGTCTCTACATGCATTTTATCCCCCTGAGGAGTCGACACGACAGAAACGTGCCACGTCGGGAGGCCTGTAGTCGCTTTGTGTTTTTTATGTTTGTTCACTAGACTAGGGTTCAGGTCCATAACTAGGGACAGGTATCCGGACGGGGTCGCTCTTTTCAGGGCGAGTGCTCTGTGTAGACAGGCAGCATGGGAGCAGGCCCCAATCCTACCAAGTATATAGGGTGATATAGGGCACAGCATCCATACTCTCATGACTGTATTTCCTGTCTACACTCCCTTCCGTCAGGCCTGACTCCCCTACCACGCTGATCCTAGTCATCTGGTCGGTCAGGTAAGACTGTCTGTGTCCACACCGGCGCAGCAGTTACATCTAATATTCTTGTCCTACCAGAAGTGGGGTATCCGTCCTGGAACCCCAATACATGTTATACTTGTGTTGGTTGGGTTATACTGTTAGCATTCACCTATGCGTATCAGTGCTAAGTTTTGTCTTTTTTCTCTACCAGCAGTGGGGTATCCACCCAGAACCCCTTGACTATATGTTTTGTATTGTGATGCATCTTCAGGTGTATATTTTAATGTATATCATATAAAGGTTATATTTTATAAGGATATTTCCCCACACTCTTTCATTGTGGGCCACTCACTGCCTTCATACACTGTTGCAGAATTTCCCGCAACTGAAAATCAGTTCTGTTCATTTGAATAGGGTGAAAGCACGTGGATTTCTGCAAGCCCCATTAAGGTGAATGGAACTGATTTTCAGTTGAGGAAAATTCTGCAACAAAATCTGCAGCGTGTGAAGGCACCCTTACTCTGTGCATGCAGCTTTTATTGGGCACCAATGATGGCTAAATTTGCCTAATTTCTAAACATTTTGTATTGCTAAAAACATGTATAAGTAAATAAAAATATTTTTAAAGCAAGACTTAAAACAAATCATATCAAACATCCTAATTCCTAACCAGTTGTGTTTATTTGTGCTCCCTCCACCTCTTCCAAATTGTCCAGAAGTTCTATGCCAGGGTAAAGTGTCAAACTATCAGAAGTTGAATAAGACACAGACGTATGCACAGAATAATGCTGTGTGTGAATACTCTTTAATGGTTCTATGCAAGTAATAAAGCAAGTAAGATACTGTGTGACTTATTGATAGCCTAAGAATAAGAGGTTGTGTAAGATGACAGCACAGTTCCTTTCTTCCTATTATTGACCAGTAAAGCTGCTTTGTTCTGTAGCTAATCTATTTAGAAACACTTAGGAAGCTATTTCTTTAGAGTTCTAAGAAGACGACCAACACAGACAAGGTTGCCAAGGGTGATGACAGAGAAGTGGGTGCAACAGATCCTATACTGAATTCCATAAAAATACAATTCAGCAAAATATCGACATACATAAGACACATGAGGAGATCAATTTCCAAAGTGCACAAGAATATGTACATGGCTGGCCTTGTATACATTCCTTAAGATATGGTATTCATCAATTAAATCTCCTTTTCCCTATTCTATTATCATCCTTTTTGCACCATTTTGACTAGTAGTTTACTGGGATTGGTGTCAAAACTTACATTTTTATGTTTGTCTGGTTCTTCAAGAGTCACAGGATAAAGATTTAATTCAGGGCTCCAGACTAAAAAAAATATCAAGGAGCCATTGGCTCCTAACCTGAAAAATTTAGGAGCCAAATTAAAATTTTTAGCCGCCAAATTTAAAATACATTTAATTACGGTATAATAAAAGAAAAAAACACGTCTTACCTAGGGTTGTCACGATACCAAAATTTGGACTTGATTTCGCTACCATAAAAAAGTATTGCGATACTCAATACCACGTGAAAAAATTAAAACACCAAAAAAGCTGCGTGCATTCCACATTTTATGGAACGTCTGGACCATAATAGAACAGTCCGATCCTAATTTTTGTCGGGACAAGGTGACAAAAAAATGGCAAATTGCAATTTTATTTTATTTTTTCTCTTACGGCATTCACCGCATAGGAGATATTTTTAAATATTTTAATAGTTCGCACTTTTTCGGGCGTGGCGATGTGTAATTTTTTTTATTGTTTATATATTTTATATGTAAAATTAAGCAAGGGAGTGATTTAAACTTAATATTTTGGTGTTTGTTTTTTTTTAACCTTTTTTTTTTTTTTACTTTTTATTTAATACCTATTTACCCCCTTAGGGGCTAGTACCTGGGATCTTTCATCCCTTGTCCTATTCACCCTAATAGATCTCTATCAATGTGAATAGGACCTCACACTGTCCCTGCTGCTCTGTGCTTTGTGCACACAGCAGCAGGGAGCCAGCTGACTATGGCAGCCGGGGCTTCAATAGCGTCCTGGCTGCCATGGTAACTGATCGGAGCTCCAGGATTACACTGCTGGGGCTCCGATCGGAACTGCCACTGCCACCAATGATAATACTTGGGGGATGGGGGGTTAGGGGCGCACTGCACCACCGATGATAATACTTGGGGGGTTGGGGGCGCACTGCACCACCAATGTTAATACTTTGGGGAGGGTTGGGGGCGCACTGCGCCACCAATGATTCTAATTTATAATACTGAGGTTGGGGGGGGTGCGGTGCACTGCACCACCAATGAATATCGTTTATGCTTAATACAAACACAGGCTGCATGTGCCGGCCATATCCCATACCCGGCACCCAGCCTCTATGACTGCGCGCTGCGATCCGCCGCTATTAACCCCTCAGGTGCCGCACCCAGCATGGGCATGTGTAAAAAGACACCCCAAAACACATTGCCCAACTTCTCCTGAGTACGGCGATACCACATGTGTGACACTTTTTTGCAGCCTAGGTGGGCAAAGGGGCCCACATTGCAAAGAGCACCTTTAGGATTTCACAGGACATTTTTTACACATTTTGATTTCAAACTACTTCTCACGCATTAGGGCCCCTAAAATGCCAGGGCAGTATAACTACCCCACAAGTGACCCCATTTTGGAAAGAAGACACCCCAAGGTATTTCGTGATGGGCATAGTGAGTTCATGGAAGTTTTTATTTTTTGTCACAAGTTAGTGGAATATGAGACTTTGTAAGAAAAAAAAAATATAAAAAATCATCATTTTCCGCTAACTTGTGACAAAAAATAAAAAGTTCTATGAACTCACTATGCCCATCAGCGAATACCTTAGGGTGTCTACTTTCTGAAATGGGGTCATTTGTGGGGTGTTTTTACTGTCTGGGCATTGTAGAACCTCAGGAAACATGACAGGTGCTCAGAAAGTCAGAGCTGCTTCAAAAAGCGGAAATTCACATTTTTGTACCATAGTTTGTAAACGCTATAACTTTTACCCAAACCATTTTTTTTTTTTTTACCCAAACATTTTTTTTATATCAAAGACATGTAGACCAATAAATTTACAGAAAGATTTATATAGAAATGTATTTTTTTTTTTAATTTACAACTGAATGTGAAAAATGTCATTTTTTGCAAAAAAAGTAAAAATGTCAGCAGCAATGAAATACCACCAAATGAAAGCTCTATTAGTGAGAAGAAAAGGAGGTAAAATTCATTTGGGTGGTAAGTTGCATGACCGAGCAATAAACCGTGAAAGTAGTGTAGTGCAGAATTGTAAAAAGTGGTCTGGTCATTAAGGGTGTTTAAGCTAGGGGGGCTGAGGTGGTCAAAGGGGTGAGGCGCTGTGGAGGTCATTTGTAAGGGGACATACAGTACAGACCAAAAGTTTGGACACACCTTCTCATTCAAAGAGTTTTCTTTATTTTCAAGTCTATGAAGGCATCAAAACTATGAATTAACACATGTGAAATTATATACATAACAAACAAGTGTGAAACAACTGAAAATATGTCATATTCTAGGTTCTTCAAAGTAGCCACCTTTTGCTTTGATTACTGCTTTGCACACTCTTGGCATTCTCTTGATGAGCTTCAAGAGGTAGTCACCTGAAATGGTCTTCCAACAGTCTTGAAGGAGTTCCCAGAGATGCTTAGCACTTGTTGGCCCTTTTGCCTTCACTCTGCGGTCCAGCTCACCCCAAACCATCTCGATTGGGTTCAGGTCCGGTGACTGTGGAGGCCAGGTCATCTGGCGCAGCACCCCATTACTCTCCTTCATGGTCAAATAGCCCTTACTTTCAAAGTTTTCCCAATTTTTCGGCTGACTGACTGACCTTCATTTCTTAAAGTAATGATGGCCACTAGTTTTTCTTTACTTAGCTGCTTTTTTCTTGCCATAATACAAATTCTAACAGTCTATTCAGTAGGACTATCAGCTGTGTATCCACCTGACTTCTCCTCAATGCAACTGATGGTCCCAACGCCATTTATAAGGCAAGAAATCCCACTTATTAAACCTGACAGGGCACACGTGTGAAGTGAAAACCATTTCAGGGGACTACCTCTTGAAGCTCATCAAGAGAATGCAAAGAGTGTGCAAAGCAGTAATCAAAGCAAAAGGTGGCTACTTTGAAGAACCTAGAATATGACATATTTTCTGTTGTTTCACACTTGTTTGTTATGTATATAATTTCACATGTGTTAATTCATAGTTTTGATACCTTCAGTGTGAATCTACAATTTTCATAGTCATGAAAATAAAGAAAACTCTTTGAATGAGCAGGTGTGTCCAAACTTTTGGTCTGTACTGTATGTATATATATATATATATATATATATATATATATATATATATATTAATGTTTTTAATGTTTCTAACTGTGGTACTAAAAAGCTAGCCAAGAATAGGGTGAAACTAGCTCCGGATCAGATTGTAATGACATGTTTTATCATGGCCAAACTGACTAAACTCTAAGGCCCCTTGCAGACGAGCGTGTCCGGATTAGGTCCAGATGCGTCCCGGTGCATTGCGGCAAACCCGCGCGAGTAGGTACACAATTGCAGTCAGTTTTTACTGCGATTGCGTTCTGTTGTTCAGCTTTTATCGCGTGGGTGCAATGCGTTTTGCATGCGCGTAATAAAAAACTGAATGTGGTACCCAGACCCGAACTTCTTCACAGAAGTTCAGGTTTGGGTTCAAGGTTGTGTAGATTGTATTATTTTCCCTTATAAAATGGTTATAAAGGAAAATAATAGCATTCTGAATACAGAATGCATAGTACAATAGGGCTGGAGGGGTTAAAATAAAAGATTTTTTTTTTTTACTCACCTTAATCCACTTGTTCGCGTAGCCGGCATCTCTTCTGTCTTCTTTTGTGAGGAATAGGACCTTTGATGTCACTACGCTCATCACATGGTCCGTCACATGATCTTTTACCATGGTGATGGATCATGTGACGGACCATGTGATGAACGTTGTGATGTCATCAAAAGGTCCTATTTCTCACAAAAGAAGACAGAAGAGATGCCGGCTGCGCGAACAAGTGGATTAAAGTGAGTTAAATTATTTTCAATTTTTTTTTTAACCCCTATTGTACTATGCATTCTGTATTCAGAATGCTATTATTTTCCCTTATAACCATGTTATAAGGGAAAATAATAATGATCGGGTCCCCATCCCGATCGTCACCTAGCAACCGTGCGTGAAAATCACACCGCATCCGCACTTGCTTGCGGATCCTTGCGATTTTCACAAAACCCCATTCATTTCTATGGGGCCTGCGTTACGTGAAAAACGCACAGAGGAGCATGCTGCGATTTTCACGCAACGCATAAGTGATGCGTGAAAATCACCGCTCATGTGCACAGCCCCATAGAAATGAATGGGTCATGATTCAGTGCGGGTGCAATGCGTTCACCTCACGCATTGCACCCGCACGGAAATCTCGCCCGTGTGAAAGGGCCTAAAGCTGTCTATACATATTAAAGGGTTTTTCAGCCTATAGATAGTGACAAAATATCCACAGGATAAATCATCAATATTAGGTAGGTAAGGGTCTGGCACCTGGCACCTCAGGAGTTTGTGTTTCGGGTGCCCACAAATCTGATATTGATGACCTACCCTTAAGATGTCATGCATACCTACAGGCTGGAAAACTCCTTTGATGTTAAGCAGGACTGATCAACCATCAAATATGTGTGGCCGGTTTTCTTTTTCATTTCCACAGTGCATTGTTTTTTGCTGCTGTGAGGTGAAGTTCTGTGAGGTGAAGTTGTTACCATGTTACCAGAAGGTATAGAATTGGGATAACAGTATGACAGCTCATTTATTCTCTTGATGGGCCTAGATAAAGAAGTCCAGAGAAAAGCATTGCACTTATCAGTGTGATGCTCTAATGGATTCACTATAGGGGGGCTCTCTGGTTGCATTGATGGTCTTACTGAAAGAGTAAAGGGAGACTGTTTGCCATGCCAAAAGTCCAAAGAGGAAGTTAAAGAGCCAGGATAGGAGGCAGAATACATGGAAAGACTTCAAAAAATGATATCCAGAAAACCATCCACCCATTATTTATTTATTTTTTTTATAAAAAAATGACAGAGAATATTCACATAAATGTTAATCGAGCATGTGATCAACAATTGATGGAAGTGCCATTCCTTGTTTAGCAATTGCATTGTTATGGCCTCACATCAAGTGGCTTATTAAGAATCATACAGCATTGTGTGCTCATTCCTGGACCAATGGTTCTTCTACTTCTGTGAAAATATAAAAGGTTGCTAAGCTTCACTGTTGTATTTATAGAGGGCAGAATTTTATCTGGCAGGAAACGAAGCATGGCTTCCAAACTGGTCCTGACATGCGTTCTAATACCAGGAAGGCACATCTGCGTGATCATTACTGCAATTACCAAACTGCATTTACTGCTGACTTACTGGGGCTTAAGACTTTGTGAGGGGAGATGCTGGCATGTCACAAGGAGAAAACTCTAAAGACGCCTCGTTTAACTCTCATGCCAACAATTGAGGCTACAGTGCACAGTATCAAATGTTAAATCAATTTATGTTGAGATCTTGGCTTTCTCGCCCACATATGAACGCAAACAGATTCTTGCAATCTACAAATACATTATTTATTGTCATATTAGTCCTTTGAGTCACTGCACCACTTCTAATGATGCAAAGCAAGAAATAAAACACTTGTTAGTAAGTACTGCATCAGATTTCTAAAATTTGGTAATTTGCTTTGTTGAAATTCTTAGAGTTGAAATGAAGCTTCGAGTGCAGTAATTCTGATTGCAAATGCCAACTGTTAAAGTTTAACATAACATAGTTAAATTTAACCAATTGGTCGTGGAGGGGTTCAAATGAAAAAATTAAATCTTGTAAACCTCTGTCCCTAACAAGCATGCAGTGATAAATAATAGCACGAGAATGGTTTTTTCCTGCTTACTTTCCATCAGGCTAACATATGGTCAACTTGCAAAAAGAAGAATTCCAATTTAGTAGCAATTTCCTATAGGGGAGGAAATATGTCTGACCTTGCGATCATGTTCAATTTTCTAATGATTTATCAGCAGGGTTCATTTACCAGACCTGGGCTAAAGGCCAGTACACTCCTGATGGCTGGGGTCAACATAAGCAGACCATGATGTATTCTGCAATATCTGCATTAAGCAGAGCAACAGGTCATCAATTAGTTACTGACATCGAATATAAATAGAACCAGACTTCTACCAAGCAGGCATCTCCACATCAAATCTGCGGCTCCACAAACGCAACCCTGAAAAGGACATCACCTTATACATCTGGATTATACCTCTATAAATGTACATAAAGATGTGAAATCATCTGGTATACAAGTATAACACAGAAGACTAAGACATGGCAGGATGTTTGACATTGAAGAACATAGGGCACCACACTGCACACAGAGCATCCCGTATTCTGTATAAACTGGTTAAAGCAAGAGTGAGCAAACTTGGGTTAGTATTTCATCCATCTAGTAATAGGCAAATTGAACAGATGCCAACCACCCCCCCCCCCCCCCCCCCCCCCCCTGGCTCTAGAACATTAAATGCAGTTAGGTACAGCCATGACATCTTAAGAAAGGAGCATGCTTCTATACCTTTCTGCTCTGTTCTAGGCTTGTATAGTATCTGACATCAGTGAGACCCCACCAAGTAATAGCACTGGTCAAGACTCTCCCATTGCTATATGATTTGCTATAAAGCATTTCACTAACGAAGGTTGGTGACAGGCCCAATTAACACAAGGACATCTAAGGAGGCAACTTTATCATACCTTTAAGAAAACCAAGAGGCAAACTACCTAACAGACTAAAGGTGCCCCTACACCTTCAATAGCTGATGGACGAATGCTCGTTCTCTCTCGATTCCCCCATGCATGTACATGCTTTGTTCGGCCAAGTGTGTAGGGGTTTTCAATTAGGAGAGAGGAAAAAACTGTTGCCACCTGTGCCGGAAGCTTATATCTTGTGAGAACAAAGGGATCAGGCAAGAAAAAAAAATCTGTTTGCCTGATCCTATTTTCATCCCAACATGGAGCTCCTGATACACACTATAATGTCAGTTAGTACTGCCAAAAATGGGTCCGTATAATGTGTATGGGGGCTTTCAATCTAAAATGTCCATATCAGAAGTCTACCATTATCTGACCACCAGTGGTTTGAGGAACTTCACTTTCCCTCCTATTAACATAAGATTGAAGTGAAGCATTGAGCCTCCATTGGATTTAAACAATGCTTGTATATTATTGTGCATAGGAAATAGAATTGTTCTTCCATACCATGACATAGGACATGCCCATTGAAGACCCAATTGATCATTCTCCATCCAGGAAAGTTGAGACATACTGCATGTTAACAAGCATTTCTGTGTAGTGGCAGAAGATGTCGACATGTATTATGTTTACTTTATAAATATATAGAAAGTAACCCATCAGCTCAGGACTCCTTAGGGACTAAGCGTCATCCCATGCACGGATCCCTCCAGGCCTGTGGTAACTGTGTAGGCAATTCAGCAAGAGCCAATCCAACACTTGGTAAAACAAAAGGTTCATAACTTTATTCCATCTTGACTAAGATATAATATCAACATAGCATCTCATCTGCAGCCCTGAAAATGTAGCTTATGTGTTTTGAATATAAACTGCATTCTTAAACATAGTTATGGCTCATCTTTTGCTGAAGTTACTACAGCGGAGGGGAAAGTTTTACAAATATAAAGCTACATTTAAGATATTTAAGATTGGGATCGCTCTAGCCCAGGAGATCACTATTTGCTACAGAGGGTGCAAGTTTTAAAAGGTAAGCCAAAATAGGATTTTATCAAACTGACAGCAGTTTAGATTTCCTTTTGACATATTGGATAGCGATTAAGAGCTTCACTTGAGAATTGTAAGAAACATGCTCATGGCCCATAATTGATACTTGGAGGAACCACAGATTAGAAAGAGCAGTGAAAGTCAACATACATTCCAGAAATTACAGGGCTCCAGATGGCGACCAAAATGGTCGCAAATGCGACCTAGAATTGCTAAATGGCGTTAAGAATTTGTAGTCTTGTCGCCATTTGCGCCTAGACCCGCCGCTGCTCTGCCGCTTTCACAAACTTACATGGTACGCGCTGCTCTCAGCTCGTGCTATGTTCTCAACAACACAGGGGAGAAGGAGGCAGTCCCTTTGACAAAAAATAAAAAATTCTAGGAACTCGCCATGCCCCTCACGGAATACCTTGAGGTGTCTTCTTTCCAAAATGGGGTCACTTGTGGGGTATTTATACTGCCCTGGCATTTTAGGGGACCTAATACGTGAGAAGTAGTTTGAAATCAAAATGTGTAAAAAATGCCCTGTGAAATCCTAAAGGTGCTCTTTGGAATGTGGGCCCCTCTGCCCACCTAGGCTGCAAAAAAATGTCACACATGTGGTATCGCCGTACTCAGGAGAAGTTGGGCAATGTGTTTTGTGGTGTCTTTTTACATATACCCATGCTGGGTGAGAGAAATATCTCTCTAAAAGACAACTTTTCCCATTTTTTTTTATACAAAGTTGGCATTTGACCGAGATATTTATCTCACCCGTTATTCTTAATCCTTGTAAATAATATTGTAACATTTATGATCACGATCTTTTGGGGATATGTAGGGATGTATTTTGTGCAACAGATTTTGGTTCTATTTTAAAACCCTTATTTGAAACATTATACATAATAATTTTGTTGTGGTCCTTATGAATTCCAGTTTTGGCTTATTAGGCATTAAAAATTGTCAATTAAGATGAAAAAACAAAACAAGTATAACAGTTCACCAGCCAGAGACCCAAAACACGCTGCTGAATGGGGCCCTATAGATACAGTGGGATGCGAAAGTTTGGGCAACCTTGTTAATCGTCATGATTTTCCTGTATAAATCGTTGGTTGTTACGATAAAAAATGTCAGTTAAATATATCATATAGGAGACACACACAGTGATATGAAGTTTATTGGATTTACAGAAAGTGTGCTATAATTGTTTAAACAAAATTAAGCAGGTGCATAAATTTGGGCACTGTTGTCATTTTATTGATTGCAAAACCTTTAGAACTAATTATTGGAACTCAAATTGGCTTGGTAAGCTCAGTGACCCCTGACCTACATACACAGGTGAATCCAATTATGAGAACGAGTATTTAAGGGGGTCAATTGTAAGTTTCCCTCCTCTTTTAATTTTCTCTAAAGTGTAGCAACATGGGGGTCTCAAAACAACTCTCAAATGACCTGAAGACAAAGATTGTTCACCATCATAGGGGAAGGATACAGAAAGCTGTCTCAGGGATTTCAGCTGTCTGTTTCCACAGTTAGGAACATATTGAGGAAATGGAAGACCACAGGCTCAGTTCAAGTTAAGGCTCGAAGTGGCAGACCAAGAAAAATCTCGGATAGACAGAAGCGACGAATGGTGAGAACAGTCAGAGTAAACCCACAGACCAGCACCAAAGACCTACAACATCATCTTGCTGCAGATGGAGTCACTGTGCATCGTTCAACCATTCGGCGCACTTTACACAAGGAGATGCTGTATGCGAGAGTGATGCAGAGGAAGCCTTTTCTCCGCCCACAGCACAAAAAGTGCCGCTTGAGGTGGGCTAAAGCACATTTGGACAAGCCAGCTTCATTGTGGAATAAAGTGCTGGGGACTGATGAAACTAAAATTGAGTTATTTGGCCATAACAAAGGGCGTTATGCATGGAGGGAAAAGAACACAGCATTCCAAGAAAAACACCTGCTACCTACAGTAAAATATGGTGGTGGTTCCATCATGCTGTGTGGCCACTGCAGGGACTGGGAATCTTGTCAAAGTTGAGGGACGCATGGATTCCACTCAGTATCAGCAGATTCTGGAGACCAATGTCCAGGAATCAGTGACAAAGCTGAAGCTGCACCGGGGCTGGATCTTTCAACAAGACAACGACCCTAAACTCTGCTCAAAATCCACTAAGGCATTTATGCAGAGGAACAAGTACAACATTTGGAATGGCCATCTCAGTCCCCAGACCTGAATATAATTGAAAATCTGTGGTGTGACTTAAAGAGAGCTGTCCATGCTCTGAAGCCATCAAACCTGAATGAACTAAAGATGTTTTGTAAAGAGGAATGGTCCAAAATACCTTCAACCAGAATCCAGACTCTCATTGGAACCTACAGGAAGCGTTTAGAGGCTGTAATTTCTGCAAAAGGAGGATCTACTAAATATTGATTTCATTTCTTTTTTGTGGTGCCCAAATTTATGCACCTGCCTAATTTTGTTTAAACAATTATAGCACACTTTCTGTAAATGAAATAAACTTAATTTCACTTCTCAAATATCACTGTGTGTGTCTCCTATATGATATATTTAAGTGACATTTTTTATCGTAACAACCAACGATTTATACAGGAAAATCATGACGATTAACAAGGTTGCCCAAACTTTCGCATCCCACTGTATGTTTAGCATATGTTCTATGCATACCTATTAGATATTCACTTTTCCTATTATATACCTGTACACTTTAACATGATGTGCATAGAGCTCTAACATTGACTACTTAATGATTCTGGATAATTAAAATAATATGCCGTACATACATTAAATAGCATTAAAGCTTCACAGTGGGATTTTGAGCAGTTTATCTCTACTTAAAGACAACTGCATACTGGACCAGCTTTTAGAAAAGGGAACATAGATGTGTTCTTGAAAGCGTGGATGATACAATCACTTCTGTACTGGCTCCAACAATTCATCTGGATGGTATTTTCTAGTTCCGCAGGAAGCAAAAAGTCATTAAGCTCATTTGCTGTCTAGACAATGCAACCCAGGGGCCTTTGGAAAAGCTTCTTACTATAGTCTTGTGTGAATTCACATTACAATCTCATCTTGGTAGCAGCTCACTATATTGTCAGGGTTGATGTGCACCATGATTACTCGGTATGTTGAGCTTCCTTTTAAACAGGTTAATAGAAAAATCATGCGTTTTCAGGAAGAATTGATTATAATCTCTATAATGTAAGCCCGCTTAATAGTTGAGGTGCTGGGATGTCAGCTTGAGCTATGAAACATGTTTTACATATTCATAGTCCTATAATGCAGCAATAAAGGGTAGTAGTGCCTTGATTATCAAATGTTAAGGGCTTATCCGAAAGTGTGAAAAATGTAGGCCAGCTTTTTTATTAGTTAGTTAGTTGGCTCAACACTCATTTGGCTGACGGCGATCTCTCCCGACCCCTCATACACATGCACTCTTGAATTGGTGGCACATACATGTGTCCTAAATGGGGTGAATGGAGAAAGGAGCTATCAGGCACCTCGGGCAGCTCTCAAAGAACAAATGTATTGGGTGATTCAAACCCAACTGCCCGATTCTTCTCTTCCTGGACATCTGTTGTTGGGGGAGAGTAGAGACTCCCGCACACACACATTGGATCAGCCAGTCCCACCAGAATTGGCAGGCTCAGACAATATTAATCTAATGTGAACGTCCAGCTGCAGAATCTTGAGGATACGGGAGGTTTCACATAGTTTTTTTTTTCTGGTTTTTAAAACTACAGTCATTGAAGTGGCTTCGGCAAGAAGAATAAGGCCCCTTTTACACGAGCGAGTTTTCCGCCCCGGAGCAATACGTTAAGTGAACGCACAGCAACCGCACTAAATCCTGACCCATTCATTTCAATGGATCTGTATACATGAGCGTTGTTTTTCACACATCATTTCAGCGTTGTGTGAGAATTGCAGCATGTTCTATATTCTGCGTTTTTCACGTAGCCCTGGCCCCATAGAAGTGAATGAGGCTTCAGTGAAAACACATGAGGCTTTATTTTTCACTGATTGTTGCTAGGAGATGTTTGTAAATCTTCAATTTTTTTTCACGTGTGTGGAAAAACTTATCAAAAACTGAATGCAATTGCAGACCAATCTGACTGAACTTGCTTGCAAAATGGTGCACTTTTCACTGAACGCACCCTGACACAATCCGTATCGTTCGTGTGAAAGAGGCCTTCCTTCGGCCTAAAAAAAAGGAGTCAAAAACAGTCACAAATACCGTGGCTTTACAAAAGTGTCTGTAAAACCAACCCTTAGGGGCCCTTCACACAGAAATTGGCTGTGGCATTTTTTGGGGAGGGGCTGTAGAAATGGCAGAATAACGATCTGCATGTTTTTTGCCGGCTGTGTTGTTTTACGTATTTTTTGTGATGTTTTTTGCACACAGTGTTTGCCAACCAGCGTTTTTTTTAACGGTCCTACAGCATACTGCATTTTTAAAAAGAATACAGGAAGATAAAAAAATGTCACCTAATAAAAAAAAAAAACAACCTTGCAGGCATCATCCGTCCCCATCATAGAGTGCACCACTGTATTTTTATGCCTAGAGAGATAAACACTTGATGTGCAGTATTCGCATGATTCTGTATAATCATGTGTTCAATTATTTCTCTAGAAGAAGTTAGAATGGGAAATATATAGTAATAAAAGAGGTGTTTCCAGAATCCTTGTGGCCTCCCTTTGAAGTGTCGGCCAGTAACTGGCGATAGCTATTAGTCGCTGTTTATTAATCTTCACAAGGCTTATCATTAGTTTCAACCTCCATTTGAAAAGACCTGTTCTCTTGACTCTGACGGTGACCTGATTCAGTGCTTACGCCAGATTACTCCCAGGGCACTCGTGCATGGAGACTGCCAAATAGCAATGTTTTTGTAATTCCGGCTATAATCCGCCAGTGAATGATCTAATGCCGTTAAACATATTCTATTTAGCTTTTTTTTTTTACTTTGCACTACTGCCAGGAGTTTTTTTTCTTCATTTATTTTGTCACTTTACCCATTCCATTAAGGAGCAGGATGAACATTTTGCATCTGTTTGCAAATCTGTTTAGTGCTATTGCACTGCCGTTTACACAGTGGCAAAGGCAAAATGAGCCTAAACTACTTGCTGCCTTTTTTTTATTATCCTGAATGCAGTTTCATTTGCAGATAGTACACCCAACACAAGAATGTTAGAGTGTACTAATCCTTAGCTGAAATAGTTATTCACACTTGAGTACTTTAATGGAGCAGTTAGCAGCTTCAATTGCACGCTTTTAACATGTAAATGGTTTACTTTATAGTGGAAGCGGCAATCCCATCCCCAGTTGTTTCGTACTCCATTTTATGTTTGACTGTTACAACTGCATTTGTTTTTTAATGTCTGCCTCTACATGGGTTTGGGGCAGGATGGGTTAACTTTTCGCTCTCACAATCTGCAAAGTCAGAAACAAAAAGAATGTGATGCACTGATACAACAGACAATCTCTACATTCTGCAGCAGCCTCTGAATGTCAGCGTAATTCATTGTCCTGCCAATATTGATAGAGTTGGTGGCTGTGTGCCCTTCCCAGGAATGGTGGATTAGGGCCCCTACAAACCTGAATTTGTTCTGACTAAACAAAACAAAACACAAGGAAACTGCTTGTTCCCCCCCCCCCCCATAAGTATGCATTTTGTACAGCCTTTTTCAATAGTGTTTTTATTTTCAAAACTGTGTAAACCACAGTTATTCCTCCCTATAGAGAAGGAGATGTAAAAACACCAAAAGCTTCAATATGCTGTGTTTTTTTTTTTTTTTTAAACCTAGACCCAAAAAAGTCAACCAATTAATAAAAACACCAGTAGCTAAAAACATTAGTCCTGCGTTTCATATTTCACATAGACTTTCAGGGGCAAAAAATGTGACTAAAACCGCAAACGTGAACAAGACGCCTTTAAAAACCTATGTATGAACCGACTCTTAAGGGCCCTTTACACTGGCCGAGAATAGGAACGCTCGTTAGTGATTATCTGGCGGTGTAAATGTACAGATAATTACCCGATGAACGAGCAAAACACGCGGTTTATCCGATTGTTTGTGCGCACACAGAAATTGTTGTTTGCCGTCACCAGGTCATGCTGTGTAAATACGATCTACTGCCAGCAAACAGGTCAGCAAGGGGAAGAGCGTTGGCATTAGTGGTCACTCCTCCCCATACTGTGAAGGAGCTTGCTACATGTAAATGCTCCGTTCTCCTCCACCAGCCGGCAGCAGATTGTCGGGAAGGAACAGCCTTGTATGTTATAGGTAGTTTTTTGTACTGGATTCTCTGGGCAATAGGAAGCCAACGAAGCGATTGGCAGAGAGAAGTGACAGAGGAGTAAAGGGAGAGTTGAGGATGGACTGGAGGGGTGCTAGAGTGTTAGATGGGAGACCACAGAGGAGAATGTTGCAGTAGTCTAAAGTAGGAGGGAGACGCACAAGCATTTTTGCAAAATCCTGGCAGAGTATTGTGCAGATCTGAGAGAGATTTTTGAGTTGGAGGCGGAAGAGGTGCAGCTTTATATCTACTGTTAAGGCTACTTTCACACCTGCGTTTAGGTGCGGATCCGTCTGTTATCTGCACAGACGAATCTGCACCTATAATACAAACGCTGGTATCCGTTCAGAACGGATCCGTTTGCTCTACTCTGTAAAAAAAAAAAAAAAATCTAAGTGTAAGTCAAACGGATCCGTCCTGACTTACATTTAAAGTCAATGGGGGATGGATCCATATTGTGCCAGTGACAAACGGATCTGTCCCCATTGACTTACATTGTAAGTCAGGACGGATCCGTTTGGCTCTGCATCGCCAGGCGGACGCCAATTCGCTGCAAGCAGCATTTTGGTGTCCGCCTCCAGAGCGGAATGGAGGCTGAACGGAGGCAAACTGATACATTCTGAACGGATCCTTATCCATTCAGAATGCATTGGGGCTGAAATGATCCGTTTTGGGTCTGCTTGTGAGAGCCTTGAAACGGATCTCACAAGCAGACCCAGAAACGCCAGTGTGAAAGTAGCCTAAGATGGCCGGACCATTGTAAAAACCAAGCACTTATTACCTCCTGTCTCACCCCTATCTCCTTATAGAATGTAAGCTCTTGCGAGCAGGGTCCTCATGTTTTAATTGTTGACTTGTTTGTAGCTCTGTTATTTATGACTGTACATGAGCCCCCTGATTGTAAAGCGCTGCAGAATATGTTGGTGCTATAAATTATATTATTATTTATTATTAAAATAAGTATTAACTGGAAAATGTGCCCAGGTGAGTAAGGCTGCGTTCACACGGGCGAGATTTCCGCGCGGGTGCAATGCGGTAGGTGAATGCATTGCACCCATACTGAATCCGGACTCATTCATTTCAATGGGACTGTTCAGATGAGCGATGATTTTCACGCATGCTCTATATTCTGCGTTTTTCACGCAACGCAGGCCCCATAGAAGTGAATGGGGTTGCGTGAAAATCGCAAGCATCCGCAAGCAAGTGCGGATGCGGTGCGATTTTCACACATGGTTGCTAGGTGACAGTCTATTCACTGTATTATTTGTTATAAGGGAAAATAATAGCATTCTGAATACAGAATGCTTAGTAAAATAGCGCTGGAGGGGTTAAAAAAAATAAACAAATTAACTCACCTTCTCCTCTTGATCGCGTAGTTCCCAGTCTCTTCTGATGAGCTGTCGGCTAAAGGACCTGTGGTGACGTCAGATCACATGCTCCAATCACATGGTCCATCACCGTGGTGATGGACCATGTGATTGGAGCATGTGATCTGACGTCACCACAGGTCCTAGCCTGTAGTTCATCATGAAAGAAGTAAAGAAGAGACCGGGAACTACGCGGAAGAGGTGAGTTAATTTTTTTAAATTTTTTTTTAACCCTCAATTGATCACCTACTATGCATTCTGTATTCAGAATGCTATTATTTTCCCTTATAACCATGTTATAAGGGAAAATAATACAATCTACACTACAACGATCCCAAACCTGAACTTCAGTGCAAAAAACACTGACCGCAATTGCATTCCTACTCGCGCGGGTTTGCCGCAACACACCGGGACGCATCCGGACCTAATCCGGACACGCCCGTGTGAACCCAGCCTAATACCTTTTTTATCATTTATCGTATTTTAATTGTCTGAGACACGCCTTTAGGTTGTAAGTAGCACATTATTATGTTATCATTTCAATATTAGAATAATTATTGCTATATTTTTGCTTCCTTTATTTTAGTAAATGACAATAGCTTCTTTACAAGGGAATAATACAGTAGACTGCATTAGTGTACATTGGATTTGTTTCTATTGGGCATAGTTCTGCTTCTTTTTTTTTTTTCAGCAGACATCATATATCTGATAGTACTTGTAAAAGAAGAATGAACTGGTGCCCTGCTGACTAAATTGTCCTCCAGAGTGGTATTAGTTACAGAGTGTCTTAGTTAACTAAGCTCGATGCTTGGAATGGCACAGAACGGCTGTCATTAAGAATCTAAATAGCTGTGCACTAGGGTGTATGCATGTAAGGCAGCATGATAATGCCTATACAATTTACATATGTAAATATTGTGGAGTCGAGCCAAACACTGCTAGGGCAGTGTGTATTACTGACTCGTGTATTAGAGCTCACCACTGGAACCTTGGATCGCTATGTGGAACCTAATGGTGGATGATGACCTATGAAGCCATTATTTTCCTTAGTGTTGGCCCCCAGAATATATTGAATCATGATACCTCCACTAGATTACTATCCAGTTTCCTTACAGTGGTCTTTCTGCTGGCCCCATGTTGCAGGCGAGTCCAAAATAGACTGAAGGAGGGGCAACATAAGTAGTCAGGGACAACAGAAGTAGGTGGGGGCAAGCAATACCCTAGGGCTGCACATAAAACCTCCCCACCAAAACCAAATACCACAGTGCAGCATAAAATGCTGCCCTATCACCATACTGGGGACAGTGATACAGTAGAATTCAGAAGGAAGTAACTGATGCTCCCAGCATTAATGCTGAAACTGTCAGATGGTTATGTACCTGGATAGTGGCCATGAAGAGGGTTCAGGCAGTCCCCTGGGCATCGGCCCACCGGGAAATTTCCCTGTAGGGTCTATGGCCAGTCCGCCCCTGCTTATATTCTATATGTATAGATTAGATTCACACTATAGACTGCTGCAATGCATCTAGGAGAGACAAACCTGGATCATTCATAAGTAGTCTAGCAGAGATGCCTCATAATATGCTCAGTTTTGGACACCGGCCATACAGATATCTGATGTTATCCAATGCGATATAATCAAAACCTAATACCCAAATCTATGCACACTGGAGTGGAGAATATTACTTGGTAGAATGTGTTTTTCATGGTGTAATTTTAGGATAAGGCCATCATATAATTGAAATCTGTAGGGCTGTTGTAGTGGCTGTTGTAGGGGCTGTTGTAGGGGCTGTTGTAGGGGCTGTTGTAGGACTCTGTAGACTATTACTGAAGTTGTGTTCTATACTGTGATCCCCTGGTTTTTCTATGCAGGTCTGTTCAGGTGCTAGTGGTGAAAATGGCTTTTCGGTTCAACTGTGCCAATAAGAAAGCAACAGCTTCCAAGCTGAGTTTAGACCACTGGCAATTCACACAACAATTTGTTAGATCTGTCACATTATCTGCAGTAGCGGTCAGGGCGCAGGCAGGCTGTAAGCATCTTTTGTCAGCCCTGTGCAGTTATTGCTTACGAAGAAAAAGATATTTCCTTGCCTTGTTTTTGGCGAGTCATCTTTTATTCATCCTGCTTTGTCAGGTTGTTTGGCGGAGGGTATGTTTTCACCATGGTAAATCTCCTTCACGGAAATCCTTTCCCTGTGTGAATAATCACATTTTAAAGGTTACCCCAGGTCAAGCTATGCTGTGGAACTGGAGCCTGCCTGCCTCCCTCTCAGCCCCCCCTCCTCCTTCTTCCCATAATATATTTTAGGCCTTACACACTGTGGCTTCACGTGACCTCCTTTGCTTTTATGAATGAGTTGCATCAGGTTTGTGAGAACAAATCCCTGGAAGGCTTGAACTTGAGGAAATGCATGGGACCCATCACTCATTTCAGCACACTTCCCCAGGGGATTAGCAGAGCGGATTTGCTAAGCAATCAGAATACAGCGGACTGTAACATTTTGAATTGTTTTTCTGTTTTCAGCCTTTTGCTATTTCTTTCAACAAGAACCCCCACCCACCAACTGGTATAATATCAGCTTTCTGCAGCATCTTATCTGTGACTGTGCACACCTGTAGGTAGATGCTCTAATTCTATTACCCGACCCTGTTATTACATTAATTGAAAACAGGAGCTTGAATTTCTTCCTAATTTCTCTCTAATCATGCATAACCCGCAAAAACTCCTTTCATCTTTGTAATTCATGGTAGCATTTTTTTCTAAGGAATAGTTGACTCAGTAAAGACAAAGGAATAAGCTATATAAGTGCATAAAATAAATAATAAGCTAGAAAAATAGGACAATCAGTTTTTGAGTCTTCAGCTCTAAGGTTGGGTTTTCATGTTCATATTTCTGATGCAGTTTTTGAAGCCTACTCCCAGGAATGAATTAAAAAGGCGAGAAGACTTGGACAGATATACTAAGCCTGTAGATGGCATAAATTTAGGCTGTATAGACCTGTGCCAGATTTATTTCAGTGTCTCCAAATTGTACACCAGAATTATGGGGCAGTTTTGGCAAAATAACCAGTGTAACTTAACTTAAACCTTGCAGTTTTCCGTTAAGCCACACCCCATTTTGGACCAGGCACAGACACTTTCTCTAAACCTAGATGTACCAAATTAAACCACTTTTGGGTGCAATTTATACCAAAGTCTAGGTGCACTCACATTAGCAAATGTGGATCTCAGTCTTTTTTTTTTTTTTTTTTTTTTACGTGTCCTCCATTTTTACTCCTGGCTTTGGATTCAAGCACTGCATAAACTCAGCATTAAAGTATGTCTGCACAAATTTTCTGTAGATTCTGGTGAATTCACAGCATTTCTGTGGTATTGGCTCATATTTCACCCTCTACATTGCATGGGGGCAAATGTATGGCAGAAAACTGCAACTTAAATTGACAAGATGAGAAAATCTGCACCACATATAGAATGGATGAATCTTAAAAATTCTTCTAATAGCAAGAGTGTAAAGACCTTAAACTGAATTTTTTTTATTTTTTTGCTGCTGCAGGATGTTAGATTAAATTTACACTGTCTGGTAACTTTACACCACCTATTTGATTCCTTAGTTTACGTCAAATAATGCACCAAATTATTGGATAATTTTTTGGCACACAGTGTATCGTTTAAACCAATCCCATATCAATTAAAGCCACCCCACATTCCCACTAAGCCACATTCCCTTGTCGGATAAAGTGGAAAAAGTGTGTAAAACAGTTAATAAACGTGGTGCAAGGTATGTACTCCAGAATTCTGGTGCATTTTGATTAGTAAATCACCCCTAATCACCTCTGGAATTCAAATGAATTCTTATCACCATGGATTTTTCTCTCTTTTTGCTTCTGCTGCTTTCAAATGGGTCGTATGACATGTTTAACCGTTTAAAAATATTTCTCGTCTATTCTGCAGGACCTATCTGGTTCCATTGATGACTTACCAACTGGAACTGAAGCAACGTTAAGTTCTGCTGTAAGCGTTTCAGGTTCTACCAGCAGCCAGGGGGAGCAGAGCAATCCTGCGCAGTCACCCTTCTCGCCACATGCATCACCACATCTACCAAGCATTCAGGGTGGTGGGCCATCACCATCCCCCGTGGGATCACCTGTTGGAAGCAACCAGTCAAGATCAGGTCCAATATCACCTGCTAGCATTCCTGGTGAGTGTTACTATAGCACTGCATATTAAATTAAACATTTTGGGCTAATACATGAAAAACATGGTATACTAAATAACTAGATGAGCACTTCTGTCCATCAATGTGAATTATGTTGTCACTTGCAGGGAATGAAGAATGGTGACAGTCTGATGGCAGGCCCCATGAGGCAGGCCAAACTCGTATCTCTAAATCATTATGAGTATCCCATATAAAGAAGCAATTTCAAATGCATTACTAGACCAAGGTCAAAATAAACTGATGACCATGACTTATACAAAGTGTGAAATCTTAATCATATCTGGAATGTGATCAGCCTCCAGCAGAAATGAAAATATTTTGGAAAAGGCAGCCTATTTAAAATAAAGCAATACCTTACTGTATGGCCTTCTCAAACATGCGATTTCTGGGGACCTGACCAGATTCTGATTAAGTTTCAAGAGGATAGGTCATCAGTTAAAAAGTCTCAGAAAACCCTTTTAAATGAATTGTGACACCTCCCAAATCCATTTCAAAGTAAACATATTGCCATATAGGGGAGGTTCCCCAAAACCTAACCATACCTTCCTTGTGAGATAAGGTCATCCAATCCTGAGAAATGCTTCTTTTTTTATGCCGATATGGTCTTTGGTGCACCATTGGTAGAGTGCTCCATTTGGTTCACCATCGCTCTGTCAGTAATGCGGCATAGGTCTTTCTCTAATATGTATAATCTGACAAACAGTCACAGTGTCAAATCCACCCAGAGAGTGAAACTCAAGAATACTGATAGGCTGGGACCCTCGAACCTATGTAATCCACCCTAATAGAAACTAACCCCTAATGGCCCTATTAGGGTGGATTACATAGGTCCGAGGTTCCAGATGCTGAGGGTTGCTCTTCTCAGGGCGGGTGCTCCAAATGCAGCCATCCAGGTACTCCCCATCTACAGACTAGGGTCTATTAGGGATAGTGTACCTAGGCATCAGTTACACGGCTGGATTTTGGAGCCCACAATACCACTGAGTTTTGTGAAGCTGTATTTGACCGCCCAAGCTGTACCATACGGTACCTGATCTAGCCCTTCATTCTTTCTTTTTTTAGCACCTTATTTATTTTATTTGCAATACTAAGTAAAAGTTCCCAGCCTATCAGTATTCTCATAGGTCTTTCCCTATTTATTTGACAGCCCCTGAGATTTCAAAGCTGGTAGTAATGATGCAGGGGACACCACGCGCAATGAATGGAAAATATCAATGGTGCACCAAAAACCTTATTTGCATTAAAATGAAAAGACACATTTCTTAGGATTAGAGGACCAGTTTTTTTTTTTATTGTAGTGTATGGTTATATTGGTGGTATGCTTATGGATTTTGGAGGTCACAGACTCCCTTTAAAGCTATTCACTTCAATTTATTATTAATGTGAATCATGCCAATGTTCATTACATCATTTGCAATCTCAAATCTTCAACAATATACTAATTGTTGTGGATCAGCTATAAAGCAGCTATAGTGGACTCTGTCCAAGTGACCATTTTTTCTTCAGTTCAGTTATAATAAATTTGTGTTGCTTAGAGTGCGTCTGAAGTATTGTTCTGTGTGACTGTTACATATTCTAGACTAGCTACTAATACTTCTGCTACCACTACTACAAGCCCTATGTTGCTGGACATCTCCTGCCTTGTCCTGCCTTGTCCATCATGTTCCATACTTTACTACTGCTGCTGCTGGGAACCCTCTCTACTGGGAAGGATCTCAGTCCTGATATCAGACAGCTTCAAAATGAGTACACAGTGTGGGCAGGGCCTGGGAAGGCAAGTAGGATGCTTGACTGTATAGCTAGAGATAAAACCATTTGTAACAGAGAGATTGTGATCCTGTTTATATAGAGTGCTAGTGAGACCATATCTGGAATACTGTGTCCCACCTACAAAAAGATATAGATGAAATGGAACAGGTGCAAAGATGTGCTACAAAAATGGTGGAGGGTCTGAAGCATAAAACTTCAGGATGGCCTTAAAGAACTTATGGGGTCATTTATCAAGTAGAATTGGCTTAGTTGCCCATAGCAACCAGATCCCACCTTTCATTTTTGACAGCTCCTTTGGAAAATGAAATGTGGAATCTGGTTGCTATGGGCAACTAAGCCAGTTCTACCTTACACAAATTTGATAAATAGCAACATTAATCATTAAGAAATAATATGAGGGCAGACTAGATGGACCTTGTAGTCTTTTTCTGCCATGTATCTTCTATGCTTTACCCTGCACAGTATAAGAAATTTGAAACTGCTCTAAAAAAAGGAATAATTTTTTGATGGTGTTTGTAAAATGCTGTTGCCAGGACGATATATACATACCTCCCAACTTTTGAAAAGAAGGAAGAGGGACACTATGAGTGCCGTGGCAATTTTCTTTCCATATTAGGCCACACCTCTAACTCCGCCAAAACATAACTATACACCTACTCCCGCCCATTCCCCTAAATGCCCCCACTTAGTAATTATTTCCCCTTTTATGCAACCACACAGTAGTCCAACATGCTCCACCTTCACATAGTATGCCCAGATATGTGCCCCCTCACAGTACTTATGCCCTCATTGTGACCCCTTCACCACAGTCATGCCAACATGTGCCCCTTCATAGTAGTGAGGCCCAGATATGTGCCCCCTTCACAGTAGTTATGCCCACATGTGCCTCTTTCACAGTACCTATGCCCAGATGTGCTCCATTCTTAGTACTTATGTCCGAATATGTGCCCCTCACAGTAGTTATGCCCTGATATGTTCCCCCTCCACAGTAGTTATGCCCTGATATGTTCCCCCTCCACAGTAGTTATGCCCAGGTATGTGCCCCCTCCAGAAGAAGTGAAAAAAACTAACTACATGCTCACTTACTTCCTCCGATCATCTGAGCTCCCCAGCAATAGGCAGATTACACATATTCTATACACTTTATGCTTTGTAGGAGGAGGAGGAGCACAGCTGACTCCTGGCCTGCCCTGCCCCTCCTGCACAGACCAGCCGTGTGGAGCTCTGGCAGGGGGGGAGGGATAGTGAAGCGGGGAGCTCCCTGCTTCATCATTACAGGCAACTATCTATGCGTCCTATGGATGCAGAGACAGCTGCCTGAGAGCTGGACATACCTCATCCGTTCAGGACCATGGGACAGCCACTGGTCCCTCTAAATCCAGGAATTTGGGAGGTATGTACAGTTGCAAGAAAAAGTATGTGAACCCTTTGGAATGAAATGGATTTCTGCACAAATTGGTCATAAAATGTGATCTGATCTTCATCTAAGTCACAACAATAGACAATCACAGTCTGCTTAAACTAATAACACACAAAGAATTAAATGTTACCATGTTTTTATTGAACACACCATGTAAACATTCACAGTGCAGGTGGAAAAAGTATGTGAACCCTTGGATTTAATAACTGGTTGAACCTCCTTTGGCAACAATAACTTCAACCAAATGTTTCCTGTAGTTGCAGATCAGACGTGCACAACGGTCAGGAGTAATTCTTGACCATTCCTCTTTACAGAACTGTTTCAGTTCAGCAATATTCTTGGGATGTCTGGTGTGAATCGCTTTGTTCAGGTCATGCCACAGCATTTCAATAGGGTTGAGGTCAGGACTCTGACTGGGCCACTCCAGAAGGCGTATTTTCTTCTGTTTAAGCCATTCTGTTGTTGATTTACTTCTATGCTTTGGGTCGTTGTCCTGTTGCCACACCTATCTTCTGTTGAGCTTCAGCTGGTGGACAGATGGCCTTAAAGGGAACCTGTCACCAGTTTTATGGTGTCCTAACTAAGGGCAACATAAATAAGTGACTGATTCTCTTAGCAAAATGCTGGGTCACTTTTTTTAATTGATCCAGTCAATCTGCCAACATCTTGTATTGAAAAGCTCCAGCTGATAATGATGAGTCCTGAATATTCATGAGCTCCTGACTTTCCCCGCCTACCTGCTGCTGATTGACAGTTATTTTCCATATGAATCAGCAGCAGGTGGGCAGGGGAGTGGCTATAGCTGTTAATTAAATAAACGCTGGACTCACTGACATCACGCTGGACTCAAATCAGCTCATTTGCATGCGGCATGTGGCATCTTTGTGTGTATATTATGAGTTAACCATCTATCACACCAGTAAGTGAATACATCTAAGGTACTTTTTAGTGGTTAATGATTGTATATAATTAGTTAGATTATAATCAAATATCCAAATGACAGGTTCCCTTTAAGTTCTCCTGCAAAATGTCTTGAAAAACTTGGGAATTCATTTTTCCTTTGATGATAGCAATCCGTCCAGCCCCTGACGCAGCAAAGCAGCCCCAAACCATGATGCCCCCACCACCATACTTCACAGTTGGGATGAGGTTTTGATGTTGGTGTGCTGTGCCTTTTTTTCTCTACACATAGTGTTGTGTGTTTCTTCCAAACAACTCAACTTTGGTTTCATCTGTCCACAGAATATTTTGCCAGTACTGCTGTGGAACATCCAGGTGCTCTTGTGCAAACTGTAAAAGTGCAGCAATGTTTTTTTTGGACAGCAGTGGCTTCCTCTGTGGTATCCTTCCATGAAATCCATTCTTGTTTAGTGTTTTACATATCGTAGATAGGGATGTTAGCATATGCCAGAGACTTTTGTAAGTCCTTAGCTGACACTCTAGGATTCTTCTTCACCTAATTGAGTATTCTGCGCTGTGCTCTTGCAGTCATCTTTACAGGACGGCCACTCTTAGGGAGAGTAGCAGCAGTGCTGAACTTTTTCCATTTATAGACAATTTGTCTTACCGTGGACTGATGAACAGCAAGGCTTTTGGAGATACTTTTATAACCCTTTCCAGCTTTATGCAAGTCAACAATTCTTAATCGTAGCTCTTCTGAGAGCTCTTTTGTGTGAGGCATCATTCAGATCAGGCAATGCTTCTTGTAAAAAGCAAACCCAGAACTGGTGTATGTTTTTTATAGGGCAGGGCAGCTGTAACCAACACCTCCAATCTCATCTCATTGATTGGACTCCAGTTGGCTGACACCTCACTCCAATTAGCTCTTGGAGATGTCATTAGTCTAGGGGTTCACATCCTTTTTTCACCTGCACTGTGAATGTTTACATGGTGTGTTCAATAAAAACATGGTAACATTTAATTCTGTGTGTTATTAGTTTAAGCAGACTGTGATTGTCTATTGTTATGACTTAGATGAAGATCAGTCTTTATGACCAATTTGTGCAGAAATCCATATCATTCCAAAGGGTTCACATACTTTTTCTTGCAACTGTATATAGTTTCTTTAAAAAGATTTTCTTCTTTAAAAGGGGAACATTTTGGACTGCTTGTTACAAACAAGCAATTACTTCTTCTGATACCACCATGTATGAATACCGTATATGTCGGCGTATAAGACGACTGGGCGTATAAGACGACCCCCAACTTTTCCATTTAAAATATAGGGTTTGGGCTATACTCGCCGTATAAGACTACCCCTGAATGCCCAGCCCTCCCTGTCTTCAAGACGATCTTCTCCAGTCCAGGGAACTGACTGGGATCTGTGGATGGCACTGTTATGGGAGGGGGATCAGTGGATGACACTGCTATGGGGGGGATCTATGGATGACACTATATAGCATCTTATGCTATATGTGTCATCCACAGATCCACCCCATGACAGTGCCATCCACAGATCCCCCTCCCCCTAAACAGTGCCATCCACAGATCCCCCCTAAACAGTGCCATCCACAGATCCCCCCTAAACAGTGCCATCCACAGATCCCCCCATGACAGTGCCATCCACAGATCCCCCTCCCCATAACAGTGCCATCCACAGACCCCCCTCCAAATAGTGCCATCCACAGATCCCCCCCTAAACACTGCCATCCACAGATCTCTCTCCCCATGACAGTGCCATCCACAGATCCCCCTCCCCGACGCCCAGAGGAGTATACATTTATTAACTGTAATCTGTAAACTTTAACTTTAAATGAGCGCTCATGTCTTTACTATTGTACCTTACTCTCAGCTCTGGTAATAGGCAGTGCGGGCGGCGCTCACTCACTGACGTCACGCGCCTGCGCCGCCTAGTGGAAGGAGCAGGCACGTAACGTCAGACGTCAGTGAGTGAGCGCCGCCCGCACTGCCTGTTAGCGGAGCTGAGAGTAAGGTACAATAGTAAAGACATGAGCGCTCATTTAAAGTTAAAGTTACAGATTACAGTTAATAAATGTAGTGAGCGGTGGGGCCCTGTATATTCTAACACCCAGGCAAGCGTCCCCGTCACCATGGGACCGCCTGGGGGTTAGAATATACCATCGGATCTGAGTATACCCGGCGTATAAGACGACCCCCGACTTTTGAAAATAATTTTTAGTGTTAGAAAGTCGTCTTATACGCCGGCATATACGGTAAGTTTTGCACGTTTTGTTTTTTCATTTTCTAAAGGATAACAAGTGCAGTGTGTTTTAAAAAAGCGGTTACCATTGGCTACCATTCTTTTACTCATAGCATATATGTTGCTGTCACTTTGTCATTGCTAATGCTGTCTTGGCGGGATTGAATACAGTCCTAAGAGTCCTCAGAGTCTTACAGATTACTTTAAAGTCTATGTACAGTCGTGGCCAAAAGTTTTGAGAATGACACAAATATTAGTTTTCACAAAGTTTGCTGCTAAACTGCTTTTAGATCTTTGTTTCAGTTGTTTCTGTGATGTAGTGAAATATAATTACACGCACTTCATACGTTTCAAAGGCTTTTATCGACAATTACATGACATTTATGCAAAGAGTCAGTATTTGCAGTGTTGGCCCTTCTTTTCCAGGACCTCTGCAATTCAACTGGGCATGCTCTCAATCAACTTCTGGGCCAATTCCTGACTGATAGCAACCTATTCTTTCATAATCACTTCTTGGAGTTTGTCAGAATTAGTGGGTTTTTGTTTGTCCACCCGCCTCTTGAGGATTGACCACAAGTTCTCAATGGGATTAAGATCTGGGGAGTTTCCAGGTCATGGACCCAAAATGTCAACGTTTTGGTCCCCGAGCCACTTAGTTATCACTTTTGCCTTATGGCACGGTGCTCCATCGTGGAAAATGCATTGTTCTTCACCAAACTGTTGTTGGATTGTTATAAGAAGTTGCCGTTGGAGGGTGTTTTGGTACCATTCTTTATTCATGGCTGTATTTTTGTGCAAAATTGTGAGTGAGCCCACTCCCTTGGATGAGAAGCAACCCCACACATGAATGGTCTCAGGATGCTTTACTGTTGGCATGACACAGGACTGATGGTAGCGCTCACCTTTTTTCTTCTCCGGACAAGCCTTTTTCCAGATGCCCCAAACAATCGGAAAGAGGCTTCATCGGAGAATATGACTTTGCCCCAGTCCTTAGCAGTTCATTCACCATACTTTCTGCAGAAGATCAATCTGTCCCGGATGTTTTTTTTTGGAGAGAAGTGGCTTCTTTGCTGCCCTTCTTGACACCAGGCCATCTTCCAAAAGTCTTTGCCTCACTGTGCGTGCAGATGCGCTCACACCTGCCTACTGCCATTCCTGAGCAAGCTCTGCACTGGTGACACTCCGATCCCGCAGCTGAATCCTCTTTAGGAGACGATCCTGGCGCTTGCTGGACTTACTTGGACGCCCTGAAGCCTTCTTAACAAGAATTGAACCTCTTTCCTTGAAGTTCTTGATGATCCTATAAATTGTTTATTGAGGTGCAATCTTAGTAGCCACAATATCCTTGCCTGTGAAGCCATTTTTATGCAACGCAATGATGGCTGCACGCGTTTCTTTGCTGGTCACCATGGTTAACAATGGAAGAACAATGATTTCAAGCATCACCCTCCTTTTAACATGTCAAGTCTGCCATTTTAACCCAATCAGCCTGACATAATGATCTCCAGCCTTGTGCTCGTCAACATTCTCACCTGAGTTAACAAGACGATTACTGAAATGATCTCAGCAGGTCCATTAATGACAGCAATGAAATGCAGTGGAAAGGTTTTTTTGGGATTAAGTTAATTTTCATGGCAAAGAAGGACTATGCAATTCATCTGATCACTCTTCATAACATTCTGGATTATATGCAAATTGCTATTATAAAAACTTAAGCAGCAACTTTTCCAATTTCCAATATTTATGTAATTCTCAAAACTTTTGGCCACGACTGTACACTTTGGGGCAATTATATTTTTATTATTGCATTGTACTTATTTTGAGCTAAAAATCTTTTTTTCAATTGATCATTAAGATAAATATTTTGAACCATTGTCTTTCTGCAGCCTTGAGTTTTTCTAGTAGCTGGCTTTGAATTTTCACTTTGTTCCATCAGGCAGCTCAGCTGATGACTCCGGATCTCTGACCTCCTAAACACTCATTATAGCTCAATTCTTATGTTATTGATGAACACTTATTTAAGTCACATTCTTATGACCTTCTGGTAATTTTGAGATAAGTGGGGTCGTTTATCAAACTGGTGTCCAAAATGAAAAGGTGGAATCTGATTGGTTGCTATGGGCAGTTCTACTTTACACCAGTTTGATAAATGACTCCAAAGGTTTATTATATGACTGCTACAAAGTACCAAAGTACCAATCACACAGCTAGAAAAACATTTAACCCTTTTTATTCAGTGCAGGGGCATAGCTATAGGGGAAGCAGCTGCTTTGGGGCCCCCAAATCAGAAGGGGCCCATCCAGGAGGAGGACTAAAAGATTTTAATGTCAGTTCCCCCTCATCATTATATGCAGTAAGGCCTCCTTCACACAACTGTATAGCTTTTTCAGTATTTTGTGGTCCGCAAAAAATGGATCTGCAAAAGATACGGATGACATCCGTGTGCATTTAGTTTTTTGCGGAATGAAACATCTGGCCCCTAATAGAACAGTAGTATCCTTGTCTGTTATGCAGACAATAATAGGACATGTTCAATGTTTGAACAGAAATACGGAAATGGAAGGCATACGGAGTAACTTCAGTTTTTTTCGCGGATGCATTGAAATTAATGGTTCCATATACGGTCCGTATACGGAACGCAAAAAACGGAACGTTAGGCAAGAGGCCTAACACTGTAGGAAACAGATTGAAAGGCTTCTGGGCCTCGTCTGACTAGCCACAGGCGTGAAGGTTGCAAAGGAGTTGCCAGGGGAGTGGGAGTTAGGTAGGGGCCAATTCAAAAATTTGCCGGAGGGCCAGTCATACTCATTTCTAGTTACGCCACTGCTTCAGAGCCCTCCACTGCTGGGCTTGGTAGGGGGTATAGGAGACTGCCTGATTGATTGATTTATTTTACTCGTATAGCGCTGACATATTGTGCAGCACTTTACAGAGAATAGCATCAAGCTGTCCCTAATGGGGCTCACAATCTAAGCTCCCTATCAGTATGTTTTTGGATTGTGGGAGGAAATTAGGGTACCCAGAGAAAACTCATACAAACACTGGGAGAACATAAAAACTCCAGCACACAAAGTAAATGTATGTAGTGATGTACTGAATATGCACAAATCAAATGATAAATTCCTCCTGTGTTCTCTAACAGTTTCATTCATAGCTAGTATTACATTTTTCAGCTGATCAGCCTTTACTCCCTACGCACATTGAGCCTTATGCTGTCAACGGTTCACAGGTTTTCCTTCCTATTACCACTTTTAGTCCTAACCACAGCATATCAAGAACACCTTCAAGATCTTAACAGGTTCCAGTGTAACAATATAAATAATGTTATTCACGTCAGCAGTCAGTCTGCAAGATGATAGGTATAAAACACCATTCACATGTATTGTACTGTCATTTGTTGCACTTAGTCTGCAACAAATCCTTCATGTCTGAATAGGGCTTTATCATAAATTGTGGGTGACTTTGATTGTTTTTTTATTCTGGAAACTTTTTATGAAGTTTGTAATCCTGTAATTTATCATGTAAATTCGGGTGTATGTATAATGCATCTAGAATTGTTAGGAAAAAATAATTTCCTGAAGAGAGAATTCCCGGGCTGCTTTTTCTATGACGAGTCACATTTTTACTCTTTGTTCGGTGGCGTGCAGGAAGAACACTGTAACACATTTAGCCTGGTGTGATGTTTGGGAACCCAAACAATGCTGTGTTGAATTCTGAAATTATCCACAATAAGGATGTGTTTGGGAAAGCAGACTGATGCCAGTGCTGCACAAATAATGAGATTGTCTCTATATGGGATGAGTTTTTTTTCCCCCTTCTCTTTCTTTGACTAATTTTGCCGAAACCAGCAGTGAGAGCTGACACAGCACATCATCAAAATGCATGGCTGCTGCCAGACAACGTAGCAAATGCTAATTTCATTTGTCTTGCTTCCCGTGCCAAATCGTACCAGTTTACTAACAAAGCAAAAATGTAAATAAGGGAAACTGTTTCAAGGCTCTGTTTTCCTTTTTCGCCTTCTTTTTTTTGGCTTAAGTCTTCCGTCAGCGGTTTCCCTAGCAGGTTGTCTCAGCAGTATAGTGTCCGTTAAATATTAAACAGGGGCACAAGGTCTCTGAAAGATAGAATGCTGAGAGAGGGCATTATATGGGACAGCGAAGAAGCTTTTCATATGAACCAATTCAGTACACTAAGGGACTATAATCCCATAGTATTTTTAACCCCTTGTGGCACTGTATTTTTAATTAATGGAACAATAGCATGATAAAACACACCATGAAAAGGTATCCACAGTAAAAACAAAGGCATTTCATGGTAGCTCTAACTCAAATTTACCTTAATTTTATTCTGCATATATGATGTCACTTGATAACAGTTGGGCATCATACAGTACTTTTTTCCCCTGATAATATAGTATGGCTAAAAAAAAAATGATGAAAACTACCTACAGAAACGACAGTAATTCAGTATCCCTACCGTAAACATGTTAAAAAAAAATAATAATAAGAAACTGATGGATTTAAAGGGGTTATCCCATTACAACAGTTTATCCCCTATTGACAGGATAGGGAATAATATCTGATCAGCATCGATGTCTGATCAGCAGTGGAGTGGCGGTTCAGCTGCATTCAATTCTGTAGGAGTGCTATCCCCAGCAGTCCCAAAGAGCTGAATGAAGCGTCATGCCATCCATTTTAACTAGGGGAACTTTTTATTTTCCCATTAATGCCACCATTTTGAGGTACATGTAATTTGTTAATTACGTTTTTGGTGTGAGAGAAATGGGGGGGGGAGCAACGATGCCATGTTTTTTTTCCAACTGTTCATTGTTGTATATATAATATTAAATGTAATGGCTTATATGGTGGGTATATATGATGTTGGGTTAAATGTAATATATTGGTTGAGTTTTATGATGTTTGAGGACTGAATTATTTCTTTAAAAAAAAATCACATCGGCAACACTTCATCATAAAAAAATAAATAAACTTGTTCCACTAGGGTACTTGATTCTGATATCATTTGGTAGCATAAAATATTATGCCTTGGCAGCCTATCGGCAACCATGAGGTGCCAGTGGGCTGACAGAATGACCTTCTTTCCTTTGTCAAATAAATGCTGCAGATCTTATTGACTAAGACCTCTATAGGGTTAAATTGCCAGGATCAGAGCTTTGGTGGGAGCACAGCTGTGTATTACCATTGCGCTCCAACCACAATTTTGTGCGTACATTGTGATGTGTGTGATCTATCACTGTATGTGAAGGAGGACCTATAAGGTTTGTAATGGTAGTAATGTATATTTGAGTGTTTGCTCTTCTCATTAGTAAGGGTACAGCCACATGGTCAGGTACCTTGATGCAGTTTTAGGAAGCCCAAATCAGGAGTGTATCATATAATGACTGGACAGATGAAAGGACAGATACAACTCCTCCTCTTTTTAGAAGTTACTCCTGGTTTTGGCTTCCAAAACTGCATCACGAAACTTGAATGTGTGGCCATGCCCTAATAAAATTACCCAGAATAATATATCTATGGAAGTTACCAGCCTTTGGGATAGAACTACACACAGTGGCCATGCTGTGGTTGGGAACTGGTACAAGCCATAGCAACTGAATATTAATTAATTAGAACAGAATTTATTTAGTTTCCATTGTTAATGGCTGCGCTGGTTGGTGAAAGTTGCAGACCACATAAAGTTAAAGGGTAGCATCGCCAAGTGCTAAAGCGCAGAGTGCATAGAAGTTGCCAGCGCTCTGCTTACTCAAAAACCACAGAGTTTCAAACCTCCTCTGTCATTGAAATCAGCACAAAAACTGCAGCGGCATGCAAGACTTACATCACCAACACAATGCCAAGTGTCAGCTTTGAGTGGTATAAAGCCTGCTGACATGGGACTCTGGAGAAGTGGAAACACGTTCTGTGGAGCTACAAGCAATGCTTCTGTATCTGGCACTCTGATTGACAAGTCTGGGTTTAGCGAATGCCAGGAGAAAGTTACCTGCCTGACTGCATTTTGACAGCTGTAAAGTTTGTTGGAGGAGGGATAATGCTGTGGGGTTGTTTTTCAGGGATTGGCCTAGGCCCCTTAGTTCCAGTGAAGGGACACCTTAATGCTTCAACATACCAAGACATTTTGGACAATTGTACACTTCCAACTTTGTGAGAACAGTTTAGGGAAGGCCCTTTTCTATCCCAACATGACTGTGCCCCAGTGCACAAAGCAAAATCCATAAAGGCATGATTGGCTGATTTTGGTATGGAATAATTTGACTGGCCGGCACAGAACCCTTACCTCAATGCCATCAAACACCTTTGAAATATACTAGAATGGAGATTTTGAGCCAGGTCCTCTCATCCAATATCAGTCAAAATGCTGTTCTTGATGAATGGGCAAAATTCCCATAGGCACACTTCAGAAAGCCTTCCCAGAAGAATGGAAGCTATTTTTGCAAAGTGCGAACTAAGTCCAATGGTATGTCATAAAAGCTTCTTTAGGTGTAATGTGTAGGTGTCAATTTTGTCCATATAGTGTGTGATGCAATTTAGAATTGAACAATGAACAGTTTTTCTTAGTTTCTTAAGTATTTTTATATTCTATAAATAAATCAAGATTCATATAAATGGTAAACTGCATTTCTGAGAATAGTGTATCTGTCATCTATTTATTTAATCCGTTTTCTCTGAAGACTTGCAGCAACTGGATACTTAAAGAGGACCTTTCATGGGTCCAAACATTGTCAGATAACTATCTGGACATGTAGAGCGGTGCGCACGGATCTCACTGCACTTACTATTATCCCTGGTCGCCGCTCCGTTCGCGCGCTGTGGCTCCGTGAACTTCTCCCGTGCTGTATGGTAATTGCTACTATCGGTTCACCAGGGAGGAGACTGCCCTGTTTCTCCCTGGGCGTTCCTTCTCCCTGGCTGTAGCGCTGTCCAATCGCAGCGCAGATCTCACAGCCAGGGAGAAGAAAAACCTACTGATGCCCCGTGTAGCCAAATTGGGCATCGGTACTTGCGCTGAACACCTTCAGCCTCGCTGATGAGGCTGAAAGTGTTCAGGCTGCAATTTTTATTTTGGCCACGAGATGGCAGGCCAGGATAAGAAATTTTCAAAATTGACTTTCAATATCAAATATAAAATCACTGAAAGAACAAAATGAAAAATTTAAAAACATAATTAATATGTTCATATATGAGCCAAAAAAATAATCACAAAAAAAGTTACAAAATATATATAAATAAATAAGTTTAAATCTCCCCCCTTTCTGTATAATTAAAAAATAAATACCTAAATAACAATAAATATACACTGCGTGCAGAATTATTAGGCAAATGAGTATTTTGACCACATCATCCTCTTTATGCATGTTGTCTTACTCCAAGCTGTAGAGGCTCGAAAGCCTACTACCAATTAAGCATATTAGGTGATGTGCATCTCTGTAATGAGAAGGGGTGTGGTCTAATGACATCAACACCCTATATTAGGTGTGCATAATTATTAGGCAACTTCCTTTCCTTTGGCAAAATGGGTCAAAAGAAGGACTTGACAGGCTCAGAAAAGTCAAAAATAGTGAGATATCTTGCAGAGGGATGCAGCACTCTTATAATTGCAAATCTTCTGAAGCGTGATCATCGAACAATCAAGCGTTTCATTCAAAATAGTCAACAGGGTCGCAAGAAGCGTGTGGAAAAACCAAGGCGCAAAATAACTGCCCATGAACTGAGAAAAGTCAAGCATGCAGCTGCCAAGATGCCACTTGCCACCAGTTTGGCCATATTTCAGAGCTGTAACATCACTGGAGTGCCCAAAAGCACAAGGTGTGCAATACTCAGAGACATGGCCAAGGTAAGAAAGGCTGAAAGACGACCACCACTGAACAAGACACACAAGCTGAAACGTCAAGACTGGGCCAAGAAATATCTCAAGACTGATTTTTCTATGGTTTTATGGACTGATGAAATGAGAGTGAGTCTTGATGGGCCAGATGGATGGGCCCGTGGCTGGATTGGTAAAGGGCAGAGAGCTCCAGTCCGACTCAGACGCCAGCAAGGTGGAGGTGGAGTACTGGTTTGGGCTGGTATCATCAAAGATGAGCTTGTGGGGCCTTTTCGGGTTGAGGATGGAGTCAAGCTCAACTCCCAGTCCTACTGCCAGTTTCTGGAAGACACCTTCTTCAAGCAGTGGTACAGGAAGAAGTCTGCATCCTTCAAGAAAAACATGATTTTCATGCAGGACAATGCTCCATCACACGCGTCCAAGTACTCCACAGCGTGGCTGGCAAGAAAGGGTATAAAAGAAGAAAATCTAATGACATGGCCTCCTGGTTCACCTGATCGGAACCCCATTGAGAACCTGTGGTCCCATCATCAAATGTGAGATTTACAAGGAGGGAAAACAGTACACCTCTCTGAACAGTGTCTGGGAGGCTGTGGTTGCTGCTGCACGCAATGTTGATGGTGAACAGATCAAAACACTGACAGAATCCATGGATGGCTGGCTTTTGAGTGTCCTTGCAAAGAAAGGTGGCTATATTGGTCACTGATTTGTTTTTGTTTTGTTTTTGAATGTCAGAAATGTATATTTGTAAATGTTGAGATGTTATATTGGTTTCACTGGTAAAAATAAATAATTGAAATGGGTATATATTAGTTTTTTTTTAAGTTGCCTAATAATTATGCACAGTAATAGTCACCTGCACACACAGATATCCCCCTAAAATAGCTAAAACTAAAAACAAACTAAAAGCTACTTCCAAAAATATTCAGCTTTGATATTAATGAGTTTTTTGGGTTCATTGAGAACATGGTTGTTGTTCAATAATAAAATTAATCCTCAAAAATACAACTTGCCTAATAATTCTGCACTCCCTGTAAACATCATGGGTATAACCACGACCGAAAACGCCCATATTATCAAAATAGAAAAAAAATATTCCAATATGGCGTAACGGAAAAAAGTGTCAAAATGGGCGAATTGCCATTTTTTCATTGCTACTCTTACCCAAAGAAATTTATAAAATGTGATCAAAAAGTCATGCGCACTCCAAAATGGTATCAATGAAAAGTACAGATTGTTCTGCAAAAAATGAACCCCTAAACAGCTCAGAAGACATGAGTATAAAAAAGTAATGGGGGTCAGAATATGGTGATGTAAAAAAATAAATACATTTTAGCAAAGTTTACATTTATTTTTACACTATTTAGACATGAAAAACCTATACATATGGGGTATCAATGTAATCTGACCCAGAGAATGTGAAGGGCATGGGTCAGTTTTGCCGTGAACGAAACTCTATGGGAACAAAACCCATAAAGCGGTAAAGGGATTGCGTTTTTTTCCAATTCCACCCCATTTGGATTTTTTTTTTACCGCTTCCCACTATATTTTATTCCATATTTAATGATGGCATTAGAAAGTTCAACTTGTCCCGGAAAAAATAAGCCCTCATACAGCTATGTGACCGGAAATATAAAAAAGATATGGCTCACAGAAAATAGGAAAGAAAAATGAAAATGAAAAAACAAAGCCATTGGATGAATTTCATTGTTGTTTTTTTGAACCCCAACCCTTGCAGTGCTCTCAGTATATATAATGCCCATCTATAGTACTCCCAGGACTTATAATGGTCCCCATAATGCCCCCAGTGTAAAAAATTGCCCCCTTTTAGTGACCCTGTTATAAATACATTGCCCCACATTGACCAGTATAATTATTTTGCAGTGTACTTGTTTTGCCCCCACAGTAGCCCAGTATTAATATATTGTCCCATATTGCCCCCTGCATATGTAGTGTTGCAGACCCCTACCCTACCCTACAAGTGTCCCTGTGTTTGCCTGTGGTGAGGTGTGTGTATGTATGTATTTATGTGTGTATATATATATATATATATATATATACACTGCTCAAAAAAATGAAGGGAACACAAAAATAACACATCCTAGATCTGAGTTAATTAAAAATTCTTCTGAAATACTTTGTTCTTTACATAGTTGAATGTGCTGACAACAAAATCACACAAAAATAAAAAAATGGAAATCTAATTTTTCAACCCATGGAGGTCTGGATTTGGAGTCACACTCAAAATTAAAGTGGAAAAACACACTACAGGGTGATCCAACTTTGATGTAATGTCCTTAAAACAAGTAAAAATGAGGCTCAGTAGTGTGTGCGGCCTCCACGTGCCTGTATGACCTCCCTACAACGCCTGTGCATGCTCCTGATGAGGTGGCAGACGGTCTCCCAGACCTGGACTAAAGCATCTGCCAACTCCTGGACAGTCTGTGGTGCAATGTGACGTAGGTGGATAGAGCGAGACATGATGTCCCAGATGTGCTCAATTGGATTCAGGTCTGGGGAACGGGCGGGCCAGTCCTTAGCATCAATGCCTTCGTCTTGCAGGAACTGCTGACACACTCCAGCCACATGAGGTCTAGCATTGTCTTGCATTAGGAGGAACCCAGGGCCAACCGCACCAGCATATGGTCTCACAAGGGGTCTGAGGATCTCATCTCGGTACCTAATGGCAGTCAGGCTACCTCTGGCGAGCACATGGAGGGCTGTGCGTCCCTCCAAAGAAATGCCAACCCACACCATTACTGACCCAATGCCAAACCAGTCATGCTGGAGGATGTTGCAGGCAGCAGAACGTTCTCCACGGCATCTCCAGACTCTGTCACATCTGTCACATGTGCTCAGTGTGAACCTGCTTTCATCTGTGAAGAGCACAGGGCGCCATTGGCGAATTTGCCAATCTTGGTGTTTTCTGCCAAATGCCAAACGTCCTGCACGGTGTTGGGCTGTAAGCACAACCTCCACCTGTGGATGTCGGGCCCTCATATCACCCTCATGGAGTCTGTTTCTGACCGTTTGAGAAGACACATGCACATTTGTGGCCTGCTGGATGTCATTTTGCAGGGCTCTGGCAGTGCTCCTCCTGTTCCTCCTTGCACAAAGGCGGAGGTAGCGGTCCTGCTGCTGGGTTGTTGCCCTCCTACGGCCTCCTCCATGTCTCCTGATGTACTGGCCTGTCTCCTGGTAGCGCCTACATGCTCTGGACACTACGCTGACAGACACAGCAAACCTTCTTGCCACAGCTCGCATTGATGTGCCATCCTGGATAAGCTGCACTACCTGAGCCACTTGTGTGGGTTGTAAACTCCGTCTCATGCTACCACTAGAGTGAAAGCACCGCCAGCATTCAAAAGTGACCAAAACATCAGCCAGGAAGCATAGGAACTGAGAAGTGGTCTGTGGTCACCACCTGCAGAACCACTCCTTTATTGGGGGTTTCTTGCTAATTGCCTATAATTTCCACCTGTTGTCTATCCCATTTGCACAACAGCATGTGAAATTGATTGTCACTCAGTGTTGCTTCCTAAGTGGACAGTTTGATTTCACAGAAGTGTGATTGACTTGGAGTTACATTGTGTTGTTTAAGTGTTCCCTTTATTTTTTTGAGCAGTGTATATATATATATATATATATTATATATATATATATAGAAAGAAAAAGTCCAACGGGAGCACCAGCCTAGGAGTGGGTGCAGTGTCCAAGAAGGGGTAACGGCTATCCCCAATAGTATACGTAGAGAAAGCAGGACTGCACTCCAAGTAGTGATGAAAACAAAGAAGTTTTATTCACCCATAATATGGCAAATCTTGCGACGTTTCAGCTCACACGAGCCTTCCTCTATGCTTGAGGAAGGCTCGTGTGAGCTGAAACGTCGCAAGATTTGCCATATTATGGGTGAATAAAACTTCTTTGTTTTCATCACTACTTGGAGTGCAGTCCTGCTTTCTCTACGTATATATATATACACTGCTCAAAAAAATAAAGGGAACACTTAAACAACACAATGTAGCTCCAAGTCAATCACACTTCTGTGAAATCAAACTGTCCACTTAGGAAGCAACACTGAGTGACAATCAATTTCACATGCTGTTGTGCAAATGGGATAGACAACAGGTGGAAATTATAGGCAATTAGCAAGACCCCCCCAATAAAGGAGTGGTTCTGCAAGTGGTGCCCACATACCACTTCTCAGTTCCTATGCTTCCTGGCTGATGTTTTGGTCACTTTTGAATGCTGGCGGTGCTTTCACTCTAGTGGTAGCATGAGACGGAGTCTACAACCCACACAAGTGGCTCAGGTAGTGCAATTTATCCAGGATGGCACATCAATGCGAGCTGTGGCAAGAAGGTTTGCTGTGTCTGTCAGCGTAGTGTCCAGAGCATGGAGGCACTACCAGGAGACAGGCCAGTACATCAGGAGACGTGGAGGAGGCCGTAGGAGGGCAACAACCCAGCAGCAGGACCGCTACCTCCGCCTTTGTGGAAGGAGGAACAGGAGGAGCACTGCCAGAGCCCTGCAAAATGACCTCCAGCAGGCCACAAATGTGCATGTGTCTGCTCAAACGGTCAGAAACAGACTCCATGAGGGTGATATGAGGGCCCGACGTCCATAGGTGGGGGTTGTGCTTACAGCCCAACACCGTGCAGGACGTTTAGCATTTGCCAGAGAACACCAAGATTGGCAAATTCGCCACTGGCGCCCTGTGCTCTTCACAGATGAAAGCAGGTTCACACTGAGCACATGTGACAGACGTGACAGAGTCTGGAGACGCCGTGGAGAACGTTCTGCTGCCTGCAACATCCTCCAGCATGACCGGTTTGGCATTGGGTCAGTAATGGTGTGGGGTGGCATTTCTTTGGGGGGCCGCACAGCCCTCCATGAGCTCGCCAGAGGTAGCCTGACTGCCATTAGGTACCGAGATGAGATCCTCAGACCCCTTGTGAGACCATATGCTGGTGCGGTTGGCCCTGGGTTCCTCCTAATGCAAGACAATGCTAGACCTCATGTGGCTGGAGTGTGTCAGCAGTTCCTGCAAGACGAAGGCATTGATGCTATGGACTGGCCCGCCCGTTCCCCAGACCTGAATCCAATTGAGCACATCTGGGACATCATGTCTCGCTCTATCCACCAATGTCACGTTGCACCACAGACTGTCCAGGAGTTGGCAGATGCTTTAGTCCAGGTCTGGGATGAGATCCCTCAGGAGACCGTCCGCCACCTCATCAGGAGCATGCACAGGCATTGTAGGGAGGTCATACAGGCACGTGGAGGCCACACACACTACTGAGCCTCATTTTGACTTGTTTTAAGGATATTACCTCAAAGTTGGATCACCCTGTAGTGTGTTTTTCCACTTTAATTTTGAGTGTGACTCCAAATCCAGACCTCCATGGGTTGAAAAATTGGATTTCCATATTTTTTATTTTTGTGTGATTTTGTTGTCAGCACATTCAACTATGTAAAGAACAAAGTATTTCAGAAGAATATTTAATTAATTCAGATCTAGGATGTGTTATTTTTGTGTTCCCTTTATTTTTTTGAGCAGTGTATAATTTGTGGTCGTGGCTAAAAGTTGGACTCGGGCAGTTGTGCCTGGAGCCGGGTATGAGAGCAGCCTATAAGGGGGCTGCCCTGGAGGAGAAGATTAGAAAATAAGGGGAATAGGAGGGTGGGTCGATAACCGGAACGCCTGCCGGGTAAGACTGATATAGGCTCAAGCCCCACCCACAAATGCAGGCTGAGCTTCAGCCTTAACTAACTTGTGGTCGTGGCTAAAAGTTGGACTCGGGCAGGCGTGCCCGTCTCGATATCTAACCGGCTGAGTTGTGCCTGGAGCCGGGTACGAGAGCAGCGTATAAGGGGGCAAAAAGGAAACCAAGGTAGTTAATTCAAGGACTTCATTGAATCATAATACCAGAGAATGAAAAGCTTGCGAAATTTCTATCTGCGGGTTTGGTATGTACCTGGTGAAGCATGACGAGCGCCAGCGTCCCATTCTCCGGATGACATGAGCGGGGACCCTGTTCTTGGAAGCTGCGGATGCATCTCCGATACGGAAGGAATGGCCAGAGATTGAGCTGGGGTTGAAACCCAAGCCTGATGCAAGTGTACGGATGTGGCACATGAATTGTGCAGAGGTGAGAGGGCCATTGAGATGAGGTAGCAGTGGGCTGTTAGGGGGAGCTTCACGGATGGCGTGCATGAGCTGCCTGAAGACTTGTACCGGGCACAAATTATTGCCAGATTGGAAGAATTTTATCTCAACTGGGGGACCTGTCTGGCTTTTCTTAGTGGACAATAACCTAAGCGTATAGTGGCCCTGGCTCCACACTAGTTGCTCTTTTAACAGACTGCTGCGCCCAGCTAAACTGCAAGTGAATTCACCTGGCCTAAGGAACCCGTAGAAGCCCAGGTACATAGCAGCTTTGATGACCAAGCTGGAGAAGGGCCCAAAAGGATCGCCATCAAGGGCTGATGACATCCTCCGGAACATCTCGCCTGTGATCGCCTGTTTACGGGAAGGGGGATTGACCCTGTCTTTCTGGACCCCACGCAAAGTGGCCTTGACTGCATGCGATGAAAAAATGGAGCCCCCTCCCGGGTTATGGAGCATGGTGTGGTGTTGGACGCCCGCAAGGTACAACCTGATGGTGTTATGCGAGAGATGTAAATGTTGATGACAATGGGCGATGAAGGCCATGATGTAGGGGATGTCTGCTAGCTCGCCCTGTGGGTGCAGTCTGGAAAAATCCTGGTAGGTTCTCAGGCCAGATTGGTAGTTCCTGGCCATATTTGGGGCGAGGGACTGCTGTGCCAGGCCCCTTGCTGAGGAGACGAGAGCACTTATTCCATGGTCAGGGAACTGAATGCCGGGGTGGGACATCTGAGCGGATCAGCTTCGGGCATGACCTGGAAAAAAAGGGGGAAATTAAACCGGGATAATGCGTCTGCCGCAATGTTTTGCTGGCCCGGAATGTGGCTGCAGTGCAAATGGAAATTGTGAGAAAGGGCAAGCCAGACCAGCCGGTGCAAAAGTGACATTATTTTTTGGGACTTAGCCCTACCTTTGGTTAATATGTCAACTAGAGCCTGATTGTCGGTGATGAACATCACCGGTGTGTTGGCCCAGTGATGACCCCAGGCCTGAGCGGCTGCGACAATGGGGTATAATTCCAACAGGGAGGAGGTGCTGATGGATTCGGCATCCGCCAGGATGGACGTGGGCCAATGGTCAACCAGCTAATGGTGACCCCAAATGGCTGCGTAACCGCAGGAAGCGGCAGAATCTGAAAAGATAGTAGGGAAGGAGGGCGACCATGGAGGGACGAAGAGGGAGATGCCCTTCCACCGGGAGAGGAACAACTTCCACATGGCCAGGTCCGCCATTGCATGACTGTCCAAATGGATGACGCTGTCCTGGTCGGGCGCCGAGGGAGGAAGCTGGAGTAGCCTCGATACGAATGTCCTGCCCTGGGGCACGATCCTAGAGGCAAAATTGAGCTGGCCGAGAAGAGATTGTAACTCGATTTTTTTGAGGCACCCGGAGGAGGCAGCGTGGGAAATAACCTCTCTGCACTAAGCGAGCTTCTCTTCCGGGAGGCTGGCCTGCATGCTGACGGAATCTTGGATGATGCCCAGGAATGAGACCCTAGTGGCAGGACCTTCAGTCTTGGCCTGGGCGACCGGAACCTCTAGACTGGCGAAAATCTCAAGGAGGGTGGCGAGAATGCCAGATCTGCCCTGCGGGCCCTCAATGATCAGAAAGTCATCCAGGTAATGGATGACAGTCTACAGTCCGCCGTGATAGACCAAGATCCAGTATAGCGCCTTGGCGAACTGGTCGAACAACCAAGGGCTACTTTTAGACCCGAAAGTGAGCCTGTTGGCAAAGTAATATTGGCCGGCCCACTTGATGCCATAGTACTGCCACAACTGAAGTTGGATGGGGAGGAGCTTGAATGCATCCGCAATGTCCGCCTTTGCCAACCAAGCGCCTCTGCCATTCAACAAAATGGCTCATATGGTGTCGTCTATGGAGGAATACTTCATGGAGAACTCTTCAGAAGAAATGAGTGAATTAAGGCTAGGAATAGCAGAGACATGAGGGGCGGACAGGTCATAGATCAACCTTTTTTTTTATTAGTGTTTATTTTGGACACCAGGCCGATAGGGTTGATGCGCCATGAATAAAAGAGTATGGATGGAAAGGGACCTATCAGGAATCTTTTATCTACCTCAGACTGAATTAACTCGCTCGTTGCTGTTGGATCCCTGGTGGCTGATAGAAGATTCCTGCCCTCCCAAGGGACCTGCGGTAGTGCAATGAGCCCGGTGTGGAACCCTTCCGAGAAGCCTGCCAACAGGAACGCCACAAAGTTCTCATTGTGGTGGTCCCGGAGGAGAGCCGCCAAGAGGTCCACATTAATGTCGGCTAGTCAGGGTTCTTTAGCCGCCCTCTTGGGACAGGAGGAACGCGGGTGGGCCCTAAAACACAAGGAGCAAACGTGGAGGGATCTGCAACTGCCATAGGAGCAAACACCTGTATTGAAGTTATTACAGATTTGGCTCTTTCCCAGGTAGAAGATGGGCCTGCCGAGCTAGTCGGTGGAGGGGGTGGCCTGCTGGGTCCCGGAGGACCCCGGGAGAGCCCTGTCCTGAGCGGTGTGGGCGGTATTTGGGCACCATTCGGAGGTATGAGAAATGGACTGGCACATCGCGCAGGTGGGTGCCCTGAGCCCCGCGAAGTGACGGCAGAATAATTCTGTGTCAATGGTGGCCCAGCTGGTGACATACTGAAACTGAGCCAAAGCTGCTGCTGCTTTTGCCGAGAAAGAACGATGGTAATCGTAGAAGGCCGAACCTCCATACTTGTGACCCAGGTCAGTGACCAGGTACAAGTAGCTGTCCAGCTCTTCCCTTCTCTCCGGTTGTGTGGTGCAGACAATGTCCCTAAAGAGGCTGAACGCCAGGACAAACTCCGGAATGGATAACTTGCGGTTAAGCTGAAAGTCCTTGGCCCTGAGAACTACGGACACATCCCCACAATTGATCACCCTGTTTTCCCCTCACCCATGACGGCACCCCATGCGACCAGGGATCTCCCAGCCGGGACAGGAAACCTGAGAAGATAAAAGGTTCACACCCCCACCAAGCACCAGTTCAGGTTTCCTGTCCTCCGGATAGGAAGTTCCTGGGAAGATTGAAGATGATTCTCACCTGCAGCTGGGGGGAGGCCCAGGTTCTGATCCGCTGGGGGGCCTTCCCCAGGCGGCTGAAAGCTCTCTAAGAGCTGCTGCCTAAAGCCTGCCTTCCCCTGCATTCCGGCGCCGATCCCGAGGGAGCCGCTGTGGCCGTGTTCAGGCGGCTTCCCTCATGCTGTACGGCGTTTTGCCCAGTTCCTGTCGGGCGTCGGGGAGGCGTCTGCGTATGCGCGCACCTCCGGCGTGAGGGGCTGGGCTTAACCCGGAAGTCGGGAAAAAGCGCCGGAATAGCCTAGGCGCGTCTGTTTAATATAAATGGGGCTGCGAGGGAATCCAGCCAGCTGATGTAGCACACAGTGCTGTGTTGAAGAGGCTCCATTCCTACAGGATGACAGAGCCAGCAGATGGACGCGCCGAACCCCTGGAACCCTCGAGGCCCGCTAGTCCGGTACCAGTCCTGAGGAGTGGGGACAAAGATCGGTTGGTGAGATTGATCTTTTTATTAATGGGGTGTTGTTTGACTTGTTTTAGGTTGCAAAGACCCCCAAAAAAGCGGCTTCAAAAACAAAGCATAAAGAGTGTGCGGGATGCAGAGTGGCCCTAGCATCTTCTTATTCTAAGCCGTTATGCACGCCGTGTATTGATAAACTGGTGGCGGAGGAGTCTCAGAGCCTCTCCAGAAATATGAGGTCCTTAATACGATCCGAGGTCAGGGCCTCCTTAAAATCATTTAATAAGGGCCGCCCTAGGTCACCAGACAAGTCCCCGGATGTTAGGGATTCTGATATAGACCTCTCGGACGTGGAAGAAAGGGAAGCGGGTCAGTTATTTTCTAACGACGCTACATCATCAGAAGATGAAGAAGCAGGGAGTGGCCTATTTCCACCTAAGGACACTTAAAACCTACTTAAAGCTGTCAGAGCGACAATGCAACTTGAGGATGTGAAACAGCCTAAGTCAACAGCAGACCTAGCTTTTCAGGGATTAGGCCCCAGGAAGCATAGGGTCTTCACCATTCAAGAAAATCTCCAAGCGTTAATTAAAAAGGAATGGAAAAATCCTGACAGAATTTTTTTTATCCCAAATTCAGTTAAAAGGAAATATCTCTTTGAAGAAAAAGTAGCAGCTATTTGGGACAAGGCCCCTACAGTAGACGCCCCGGTAGCAAAGATCACCAAGAAATCTGCATTGCCGTTTGATGATTTGGGTAGCCTGTCAGACCCATTAGACAAAAAAGCAGATATTTATTTAAAAAAGGTGTGGGAATCTACCTCTGCTTGCCTGAGACCAGCAGTCGCAGCCACCTGGGTTTCAATATCACTGCATATCTGGTTAGAACAGTTAGAACAGCATCTCAGGGAAAAAAAAGCCAAGAGAGGAACTTTTAGCTTCCCTTCCTACTTTTTTTAAAGCCGCTGACTTTCTAGCAGATGCCTCCATGGATATGATTAGATTTTCGGCCAGATCGTCTGCCATGTCTAATGTGGCTAGGAGAGCTATCTGGCTGAAATCCTGGAAAGCGGATCAGGGCTCGAAGGCCAGACTCTATTCCATCCCTTGTGAAGGTGACAGACTTTTTGGGTCTTCTCTTGACGACATACTTGAAAGAGCCTCAGATAAAAAGAAGGGCTTTCCGGCTCCCCAACCCCCCCTTTTTTCATAAATACCAGAGTAAAAAACAGAGGGGTAGACAGTACGATAGAAGGGAAAAGGATAGATTTCCTAAGAAATCCGGAGGTTTCCTTTTTAAGCCCCAGGACCCAAGATCTAAGGATAAGCAATGACGCCGAGTCTCAGGTGGGGGGGAAGATTATCTCTTTTTTTCCCAGCCTGGAAAATGGTAACCAAAAACGGTTGGATCCTGGGGGGGATTGGAGAAGGTTTCCGGCTGGAATTTCTGACCCTTCCCCGGGATTCATTCGTTCAAACAGACTGCCCCAAAGACCAGATCAAAAGACAGGCCTTAGAGGCAGAGATCTTACTTCTTCTGCGCAAGGGGGTGGTAGTCCCGGTTCCACAGGCAGAGAGGGGCAAGGGATTTTACTCTCCTCTTTTTTTAGTGAAGAAACCCAATAGCTCCTTCCGAGTAATCCTAACCTTAAAGAAACTAAACAAGTTTCTTAAATACAAGAAGTTTCGTATGGAGACCATAAGATCAACCATAGAACTCCTATCAAGAGATTGCTGGATGGCGACTCTGGACTTAGAGGACGCATATTACCATGTGCCAAATCATGCGTCCTCCCCTCCCAAAAAATTTTAAGAACGGCAGTCTGGGTTCAGGGAGAGTGTCTACACCTGCAGTACAAAGCCCTGCCATTTGGGGTTTCGCAAGCCCCCAGAATCTTTACGAAAGTGATTGCGGAGGTGGCTTCCTTTCTAAGATTGTCAGGGGTTCCGTTACTACCATATCTAGACGATTTCCTGTTTATTTCCCAAACAAAAGAAAAATTTAACCAAAACATCAGTGTTTCCTGCTCCCTGTTAAAGAACCTGGGCTGGAAAATAAATTGGGAAAAGTCTTGCCTGTCACCATCTCAGACCTGTGTGTTTTTAGGCATCCTCTTAGATTCCCGGGTAGAAAAAACGTGCCTTCCATCTACCAAGATAATTTCCATCAGGGAACACGTTTGGGATCTCTTCAGGTCTTACCTCTGCTCTTTCAGGAAGGTTATGGCAGTACTGGGCCACCTGACAGCAACAATTCCGGCGGTCCCATATGCTCAGGCCCATACGAGAAAACTACAGTCCTGCATCCTTCATCAATGAGACGGTTGCCAACAGTCGTTAGATCGGACCTTCAATTTATCCTCGGAAGCAAGGATGTCTCTCCTTTGGTGGACAGTGCCAGAGAATCTTTCGGCAGGGGTACCCTGGTCTTTTCAGGATCCGATAATAATAACTACGGATGCCAGCCCATGGGGTGGGGGCTCACTCCAAGAACAAAGGCTGGCAGGGGAGGTGGGATTTGAACACCAGGAAAGCCACCTCAAACTTCAAAGAGCTAAAGGCAGTGGAAATGGCGTTAAAATCAGTAGTTCCGGGCATATCCCACAAGAAAATAATCCTATACTCGGACAACTCAACGACAGTCGCATATGTCAACCATCAAGGGGGAACGAGGGTACCCTCTCTGGCAAAACTTTGTGAGCAGATTTTCCAGCTGGCAGAACAGAAACATCTGTCCCTGTCAGCAGTCCACATAAAAGGGAAGGAGAACATAGTGGCCGATTTTCTGAGCCACGTCCAGCTAAAACAGGGAGATTGGTGTCTAAACCCAGAGGTATTCTCCCAGTTAGCTCAAAAATTTGGCCTCCTCACGGTAGACCTCTTTGCCTCCAGGAAGAACAAAAAAGTAGAGAGATTCTTCTCCCTGAACCGTTCGGACAAGCCAACAGCCCTAGACGGATTGGCGCAGGATTGGTCACAGGAGGAAGGTTATGCTTTCCCTCCTTTTTCCCTAATTCCGCAAGTCCTAAAGAAAGTCCAGAAGGAAAAAGCTATAATTACCCTGATTACCCCAGTATGGCCGAAAAGATCCTGGTACTCCAACCTGCTAAACTTAGCGATAATTCCCCCCTGGATTCTGCCTCCTCAGGAGGATCTATTGTATCAAGGCCCGATTCTGCATCCCAATCCAAAAATCTTGCACCTGGCAGTGTGGATACTGAAAGGGGGATATGGTTAGGTTGAGGTCTTTCCCAGTCGGTAGTTACCACCATTTTGGGTAGTAGGAAATCTACTACGGCTAGGAAATACAATAAGATCTGGGAAGTCTTCTCCTCTTTCCTAGGTATCAGTCCTGACCCTTTCTCTCCTCCAAATGTTTCAAGAGTCCTAGACTTTTTACAAGCTGGTCTGGACAAGGGGCTTAAGGCTTCCACCCTGAGAGTTCAGGTGGCAGCTTTGAGTTACTTTTTCGATGTGCAGCTGGCCCTTCATCCTTGGGTAAAAAGGTTTCTATCAGCGGCCTCCAGGATCCGCCCTTCGATAAGACCTTTGTCCCCTCCTTGGGACTTAAACACGGTCTTGACGGCCCTGTCTCAGAAACCTTTTGAACCTCTGTCAGAGATCCCCATAGACATGCTCTCCTTTAAAATGTCCTTTTTACTGGCCATTACATCGGCTAGAAGGATTTCAGAGATACAAGCCTTCTCGGCTTTTCCACCATATACCCAGATCTTAGATGACAAGGTTATCATCAGGCCACTCCCGTCCTTTCAGCCAAAAGTGGTTACGGACTTCCACAGAAGTCAGGATGTTATCCTTCCATCCTTTTGCACAAATCCTTCCAATAATTTAGAAAGGGAGTATCATTGCCTTGACGTTAAAAGATGTCTGTTAACTTAACTGGAGTCTACTTCGGCCTGGAGGTTAGAAGAAAACCTCCTTATTCAGTTTTGGGGTAAGAATAAGGGGCGAAAAGTGTCCACGGCAGTCATTGCTAGATGGGTCAAAAGGGCCATTTCCAAGGCCTACCTAGCACAGGGTCTCTCTCCCCCTTCAGGGTTTTGAGCTCACTCCACCCGATCGGTGGCTACGTCCTGGGCCGAGAAGGCGGATGCCTCTCTGGCTCAAATTTGTAGAGCAGCAACGTGGAGTTCCCCACATACTTTCTTAAAGCATTACAGGCTCCAACTTCATGCGGATACCGCCTTTGGTAGGAAGGTGCTTCAGGCGGTGGTTCCCCCCTAATTTCCTAATTAATAGTCTATCTCGCATGGGGTGCCGTCATGGGTGAGGGAAAACAACATTGCTTACCGGTAATTGGTTTTCTTGATACCCTTGACAGCACCCCCAAAATTTTTCCCTACCCAAAAAAAAATATAAAAATATATATTATATTTACCTTAATAGGTTTAATACGGAGTAGCCTTCTACTCCTCGGTAAAGTTCTTAGGGAATTTCCCTGATGAACAGTCTAAATCAGAAGAGATATAATTTACCGCATTGGATCTCTCTCTCTCTCTTTTCTTAAGTGTGTTCACCTACGGAGTACTGTTTATTACTATCACTGGTGCTTGGTGGGGGTGTGAACCTTTTATCTTCTCAGGTTTCCTGTCCGGGATGGGAGGTCCCTGGTCGCATGGGGTGCCGTCATGGGTATCGAGAAAACCAATTACCGGTAAGCAATGTTGTTTTCGGGTACATCTTGAGCGGCAATGAGAACCGACGCAAGATTAACGTCTTTCCCTGCCAGAATGTCTCTTTTGAGATTGTCTGGGATAAAATGCGAGGTGGCCACTTAGGTAATAGGCCTGGGTGTACCTGGTGTCAGCCAAACTGAAGTGGAGGGTGTGGCCAGTGGGGCGGGTGCCGGTGGTGCCACGGATGGCCGGGACTCCAGTTCCGATACTCTTGCTCGGACGTCAGCCACCGAGTCGACCAGTGAGTTCAAAGTGGACTGTAGCTGCACCAGCGAGAGCTGGATAGATGATGTGTCCGGTTGAATCCCGGAAGAGCTTGGGCTGGTCATGAGTGGCTTATATAGCTCTGCCTTTCTGGGGGAGGCTGGATGCGGGATGCCCCTCCTGTTAAGTTCCGCCAGTAACTTTGGTATGGTCCAACTCCTTAGTGACGATGGACCGGCTTGGCCTGAAACGACTGTTTCAGGGACAGAAAGGCTGTCATCTATATCGGAGGCCCGAGGCATGATTGACCTGTGAAAACATAAATTGCGTGACAAACAAAAAAAAAAAAAGAGAGGGTGATGGAGTAAAAAGACCGAGAAGGTGTAAGGCCGAAGATAAAACGTACCCGAATACAGAACACCGTAACACGGACTAGCAGAAAAATCGACCTGCCCGGATGGATGAAGAATCTAATTAACTGAGAAACATTGACCCGTTGGGCTCGCCGAGGATGTCAGTGAGCACTTACCTGTACAGGACTGACTGGAACCTGGGAATAGGCTAGAACCTGAAAGAAAAAAAGGGGGTCAGGCGAAAACTTGAGAGTGCAGAACGAGGGATGACCCCAGACCTGTTGAGCCAGGCGAACTGGCCAGGATAGGGCACACCCCTGGAGTCAAATAAACGATCTGAGCGTATCAGATTGGGCTTTGACAGAAGAAGGCCACCTGAGTGTACCAGGTGGTAGAAGGGAGAGGTGGCGCGTTGCCATGAGACAGAAGCTGCGCGTAGCAGCGGCCCACGAAGGGCGGAAGACATTACATAACGGACCTGTGAGCCAGGTGGACAAAGAGCGTGGAAGAAACCTGAGGAACAGGCAAAAGAGTGGCCCGTAGGCTGCGCTAGATCAGACAGCACGACTGCCAGCTGGTGGAAAGGTGCGAGGAGACCCACGTACCCATTGAAGGTGAGTAGGCAAGGAGGACCTGGGCGTACCAGGAACAAACTGTGCCCTGGGCGAACCAGGGGTCGACAAATGTGACAAAACAAGACAAGCGACCGTGCCCAGTGAACAATCAGGGGCCTAGGAAGTGGCTACGGACACAAGGACAACAGTAACCTGGGCGTACCAGGCAGGCGATGACAGGCCAAGGTGTGACCAGGTGGCGAAAAAGCGTAGAAAGAGTGCCAGGGCGATCCCAGCAAGAGGGAGATGACCTGAGCGTATCAGGAAGGTCGTTCATTTGAAACTTAAAATATATATATATTTTTTTGCAACCCCCAAGCTAAAATATTGCAGGTGCTATTGCTCCTAGGAGCATGCCAGCACGCACCTGCCGTACCAAACCCGGGATGTCAGCAGGCAGGACCGCAGGGTAAATTAATGTAAAGGCATGCCCCAATGTCGCCCCTTGCCGCCAGATAGGCGCCGCAGGTGCCTGAAAGCGGCTACCTGGGACCCAGCGTGACATGACCCCCGAAGGAAGCCGCGAGTCCCACCAGCCACTGCGAGAAGAACGGCGGGCACTAGATGTGGCGCGCGGGACCCGAGCCCCCCCGGGAGCCAGACTTAAAGCGGTGGATTGCAATTGCAAGAATGGGGCCAGGAGGCCGGGCTGCTGGCTGCCCACGAAGCAATCCTTAGGGAAGGCGGGGAGCCGCGTGCGCTCCACGGTGGAACGCACGCCAGCGGCATTGGAGATTCAGTGGTGTGTTACCTGTGGCAGCCAGGGTGCGATGATGCCATCAGCGGGGCACCAGAAAGCAAAGCTCGGAGGGGGGAAGCCTCCAACTTACCCCCGTGTAACTGAAGCTACAGTGTGAAGCGGCCGGGACGGCAGAGGGGAGCAGATGCGACTCCTCTATCCGGAAGTCGATAACTGGAACGCCTGCCGGGTAAGAGTGAGAGGGGCTGATATAGGCTCAAGCCCCTCCCACAAATGCAGGCTGAGCTTCAGCCTTAACTAATATATATATATATATATATATATATATATATATATATATATATAAAGTCGCATAAATCCACGGCACTCCTTAAAAGTGAAAAATGTGCCATTTATTCACACGTCATACAGCAATGTTTCGGTTCTCTCTCAGAACCTTTCTCAAGGCAAGTGACTTGAATCGAGGGGTTACCGCTGGCACCCACTTTACAGTTGGCAAAGGAGTGCTGCCCTACTTTTCATGTATATGTGTAATATATATATTTTTATATATATATATATATATATATATATATATATATATATTTTTTTTATTTATTTTTTTATCTCCCTGAAGCATCCTCACGCACCCATTGTTAATGGCCTTCAGTTTAAATGGCTGTTAAGCACAGGCCCCAGTGGAAATGATCAAAAATAGGATATTAAAACAAAAGCCATGTGAATACCCTCATAGACTGTGGCCGGTTTTCAGTTTCAAGTAACTTAAAAAAAAGACCTTAAAATGAATGTCCCGACAAGATGATGTGTTTTTTTTTTATCTTCTGTTAAAGTAGGTGTTTTTTTTTTTTGGTAAAGTAAAACCAACTACTCTCCTAGCAGTTAATTTACTGATCGTCAAAGATAAAAATGGGGCCTGCTTCTGGAACTGATTAACCAAACTACTTTGCCAACCAGCTGGTCGACTTGGACTTGGTGCTCGTTTGTTCCCATCTCCTTTTCTGGGTCATTAGGATAATCCCCATACCCTTGTTCTTTACATTGTAGGGCCTGTGGAAATAGGATCCCTGCACAGGTTCTCACTCACCTTATCAGGGACCCCTTTTCTACAAGTTAAGTCTCATGCACACAACCGTATTTTTTGTCCGTGTCTGAGTCGCACATGGACCAATTCATTTTTATGGGTCCACATGTGATCCGTGTGCTGTCTGCATCTGTGCAGCCAGGCTGCAAATTATAGAACCTGTCCTGTTCTTGTGTGTTTTGCAGACAAGAATAGGCTTCTTTTTACAATGGGTTCCGTGAAAATTGCAGGATGCACATGTACCACATCCGTATTTTGCGGATCCTCAATTTGCAGTCCACAAAACAGATAGTCATGTGCAGGAGGCCTAATCCATAGCAGCTGCATTGTACTGCCTTTATAAGGCATGCATCCTTGGTACAGATGCAGCAAGTACTAACAGTACAACGACTCGTCACACTATTAGCGTAGCGTGCTATTCTTGCACACTGTAAGAATGGCATTTACAGCCCCTTTAGCCTAGTGTGCCAGCTGTATTGTCAATGCTTACTATATTCTTACTATCTAGATCAGGGATCAGCAACCTCCGGCAATCCTGCTGTGGTGAAACTACAACTCCCAGCATAAACCCTTGCTTTGCTGTTCTCAGAGCTCTCATTAAAGTGAATAGAGTTGTAGTTTCACCACAGCTGGAGTGCCGGAGGTTGCTGACCCCTGATCTTCATTGTATATGGCAGATCTATTCATCACTCCTCTATTAGACCACAGGACGCTTTTTTGTTTCCTCCATCTTGTCATATCATGGCATTACAGATAGGGCTGTGTTTTGTAATATTTTATTTAATTCATGTTGAGGTTGTCTACCTGTTCAGTGTAGTTCCTTTCTACAATGTCTTAATTTGAAGTTATAATAGAACCTGAAATAAGGTTATATGTGTTAACAATTGATGTTCTTGTCCAGAAGTTAGGATGGTTAAACTCAAATAGCCAACTTTCCCTAATTTTACACGTCTAATTACCACAAGGCGTGTTCGTTCCTTGTCCACGGATTGAACTGAGCAGCTTCCATTGTTTTAGAACTTTCTCATTGCTTAAATAAAACTTCATTATTGGACTTAAAGCATGTAAAGGAAATGCTGTGGCAATATTAGTCATAGCATGAGCATGACTAAATGCGCCACATCATTGCTTTTATACATATAGCTTGAACTCCAATAAAGAAATGTTATTCATTACATAACAGAGTTCTGGATATTTTTGAAATAGTGGATTTAGCAGCACAAAAAATGGTAACTATCATAATATCATTAAACGGACAAATACATTCACAAACCTGCTGAACTCATGTTGCCAAAGATGTTGGAAAACTGGCCCCAAGCAATCAGATTCCACCTTTCATTTTTCAGAGCTCCTTTGGGAAATAAAAGTTGGAACCTGTTTGCAATGGGCAAGTAAGCTGGTTTTCCTTTATACCAGTTTTGATAAATATTACCCCATGAGAACTCCGAAATAAAAATGACTCCAGTGACTAAGCTGTTATGTCACTTGTCTAACTGTGGAATAGAGTTAAAGGGAATGTGTCATCAGAAAATGACCTATTGTTTAAATCACATTTTTGTGTTGAACATATTTTTTGGAATTGTTGGTGAGTTTTATTTACATTTTTTTTATATAATCCAGCAGTTTTCACACTGGCCACTAGGTATAAGAAGTCATTATTTCTTGTTCTGTACAGGTAACTTTTCAGTTGCCATGATCATTATCCTCACAGACAGAATTATAATGACAAGTAACACCTCTGTGTAGATAACACAGAATCCACCATTGACAATAGCTTTTATCTGCTCACTCCTGACCTCTGCACAGGTCACAGAGCATGCCTAGAAAACTCTCCCATAGATGTCAATGGGGTTACCTCCTCCCCATTGTGTATATGGCCCATCTAGTTGCTCTCAAAATTTCATATTTTAGGCCTAGTGGCCAATGTGAACATTTCAGGATTATATAAAAAAAATTAATATAGTCATGGAAAAACGTGACTTTAACAATAGGTCATTTTTTTATGACAATTTCTATTTATCCAACACTGCTACAGATGTAGCCAAGTTTAACTTGACACTCAACCCCTTATGGACCAGGCCAATTTTGTGCTTTCGCTTTTTGCTTCCTGCCTTCTACGAGGGATCTCTTTTTTCATTTTCAATTCACAGAGCCATATGAAGGCATATTTTCTGCAGGACAACTAGTATATCTTGTATTGAAAAGTTTGGTCATGGTTTTTGGGTTCTGTTTTTATGGCATTCACTGTGAGTTCAAACGTACATCATGATACCAAATTTATATACCGGTAGTTTTTTTTTTTATATCTGCTGAGCTATTTGAAGGCTTGTTTCTTGCAGTACAAGCTGTAGTTTTTATTAGGACCTTTTTTTGAGGTGCATGCATTTTTTTTATAATGTTTTTATAAAATTTTTGGTTGGGGTGACAAAAAAAATAATAATTTGCGCATGAAAAATATTTTTTATATTTTCAGAAGTAGCAATACCAATCCTCCTTTTATAGTTTTTTTTTTTTTTATATATATGTAAAATTGGGAAATGTGTGTAATTTGAATTTGTGATCTATTTGTTTTTATATGTAAAAACATTTTTGGTAACTGTCCTGTGCCTGTGCTGCAGATCGCAAATTGCGGTCCGCATGCACGGGCCCCGACTATGTGCCCGCTGTATGCGACGCAGTGCATGCACTACTTTTTTGTAGTGCGGAGACACAAGTACAGAAAACCCATGGACCCATTCCGTGATGCGGTGCACAAACGGCTCGTGCACGTATATTCCAGACCCATGGTTTGCAGGCTGCAATACAGGCATCGGCCAACAACAGCCATGTGCATGAGGTCTTAGAGGAACTGAGCATTCCATCTTCTGATTACTTGTACCATAGACTGCAATAGAATACTATTTAGATTAAGCCCTGCCCCTGGTTCTGAAGGGTTAAATGAGTTATCACTGATCCCGGTCATTACCAGTGGGTGTCAGCTGTATTACACAGATGGCAGCCACTGCATATGGAGCGGGGTCAGATCTTGAGCCCACTCATATACAGGGAGTGCAGAATTATTAGGCAAGTTGTATTTTTGAGGATTAATTTTATTATTGAACAACAACCATGTTCTCAATGAACCCAAAAAACTCATTAATATCAAAGCTGAATATTTTTGGAAGTAGTTTTTAGTTTGTTTTTAGTTTTAGCTATTTTAGGGGGATATCTGTGTGTGCAGGTGACTATTACTGTGCATAATTATTAGGCAACTTAACAAAAAACAAATATATACCCATTTCAATTATTTATTTTTACCAGTGAAACCAATATAACATCTCAACATTCACAAATATACATTTCTGACATTCAAAAACAAAACAAAAACAAATCAGTGACCAATATAGCCACCTTTCTTTGCAAGGACACTCAAAAGCCTGCCATCCATGGATTCTGTCAGTGTTTTGATCTGTTCACCATCAACATTGCGTGCAGCAGCAACCACAGCCTCCCAGACACTGTTCAGAGAGGTGTACTGTTTTCCCTCCTTGTAAATCTCACATTTGATGATGGACCACAGGTTCTCAATGGGGTTCAGATCAGGTGAACAAGGAGGCCATGTCATTAGATTTTCTTCTTTTATACCCTTTCTTGCCAGCCATGCTGTGGAGTACTTGGACGCGTGTGATGGAGCATTGTCCTGCATGAAAATCATGTTTTTCTTGAAGGATGCAGACTTCTTCCTGTACCACTGCTTGAAGAAGGTGTCTTCCAGAAACTGGCAGTAGGACTGGGAGTTGAGCTTGACTCCATCCTCAACCCGAAAAGGCCCCACAAGCTCATCTTTGATGATACCAGCCCAAACCAGTACTCCACCTCCACCTTGCTGGCGTCTGAGTCGGACTGGAGCTCTCTGCCCTTTACCAATCCAGCCACGGGCCCATCCATCTGGCCCATCAAGACTCACTCTCATTTCATCAGTCCATAAAACCTTAGAAAAATCAGTCTTGAGATATTTCTTGGCCCAGTCTTGACGTTTCAGCTTGTGTGTTTTGTTCAGTGGTGGTCGTCTTTCAGCCTTCCTTACCTTGGCCATGTCTCTGAGTATTGCACACCTTGTGCTTTTGGGCACTCCAGTGATGTTGCAGCTCTGAAATATGGCCAAACTGGTGGCAAATGGCATCTTGGCAGCTGCACGCTTGACTTTTCTCAGTTCATGGGCAGTTATTTTGCGCCTTGGTTTTTCCACACGCTTCTTGCGACCCTGTTGACTTTTTTGAATGAAACGCTTGATTGTTCGATGATCACACTTCAGAAGCTTTGCAATTTTAAGAGTGCTGCATCCCTCTGCAAGATATCTCACTATTTTTGACTTTTCTGAGCCTGTCAAGTCCTTCTTTTGACCCATTTTGCCAAAGGAAAGGAAGTTGCCTAATAATTATGCACACCTAATATAGGGTGTTGATGTCATTAGACCACACCCCTTCTCATTACAGAGATGCACATCACCTAATATGCTTAATTGGTAGTAGGCTTTCGAGCCTATACAGCTTGGAGTAAGACAACATGCATACATAAAGAGGATGATGTGGTCAAAATACTCATTTGCCTAATAATTCTGCACGCAGTGTACACTTACACACAAATGACGTAGAGGTATTTAAAGAGAACCTGTCCATCAACTTTATGCTGCCCATACTAACGGCAGTATAAAGTACAGACAAATGAATAGATTTCAGTGGTCTGTCATTTCTAAGTTAAAAGTAAGTGGTTGCCGAGAACCAGCATCACAATTATTGCAGACTATGGGCCACATTTACCATTAACTCAAATCATAATAATGGAGTGAAAAAGTTGCATATTTTTGCGCAATCGCTAAAACTGCGCATAAATTTGCAACTTTTTTTCGGCTCTGCTCTATGCTCACCAGTTTTCTGAAAGTGGGCGTGTTTTTTATTTAAATGAATCTCTAGGCAGATTTACTATTGCGACAATTTAAAACGTCGCAAAAAAGTCGCAAAAAAATGCGCAATTTCACTCCAGTGAGGACCATGCTTATGTTATGCGACTTTTTTATTGGAACATGCAACTTTTTTGTAAAAAAGTGCAACTTTAGTAAAGCCGCTTACTGACAGATAAACTGCTACTGTCAAACTGTCATGGTCTTACCTTCTTGCTGTTCTCCTTCGTTTGACATGTGCTGGCGGCCATCTTGGTTTCTGGGTTTCTTGTAGCCTCCCACCCTGCGGCTTTTCCTTCCCACTGGGAGGAGCTGGATGCCTAGCTCATATATATAGGAGGTCTGTGGCTTCAGTTCCTTGCTTGGTCCTCCTGTGTTCACGTGCTTCTAGACTGCTGCTGCTTCTGGTTCCTGATCCTGGTTTCGTCCGACTACCCTGCCGGTTCCTGATCCTGGTTTCGTCCGACTACCCTGCTGGTTCCTGATCCTGGCTTCGTCTGACTACCCTGCTGGTTCCTGATCCTGGCTTCGTCTGACTACCCTTCTGGTTCCTGACCTCTGGCTTCGCAAAGACTCTGCTTCGGTTTCGCCATCCGTTTGGACTTTTGCTTTACAGCTTTATTTTCAATAAAGCCTTCTTATTTTCACTTATCCCTTGTTGTACGTCTGGTTCATGGTTCCGTGACACAAACCACATTTATTACAGTCTTAAAGGGCCGATCATAAATCTGACTTAGCTAAAACTGACTTTAGCCATATGTGAAAGTGGAGTGAGCTGTCAGAGTAATGATAAATATGGCCCTAGGCCTGGAAAAGTCACGGCCACCTGCGAAGAGTCATGGTTATTCATGAATTCCTGCTCTCCTGCCCACCTGCTGATGACTGACAGTCTTCTACCTAGTTTTCTCCCTTTCTTTCTTTGAGAGAACTGCCAATCATCAGCAGATGGATGAGAGAGCAGGAGATTATGAATAACCATGACTCTTTTCAGGGAGATTGGACTCTTTTCAAGGCCTGGGCTGCAATGATTATGATGCTGGTTCATGAGTGACACACCGCTGAAATCCGCATAAAGTTGATGACAGGTTCCCTTTAATTTTGCATTAAGGTGCTAGTGTTGAAAACATACTTGCACCAAGCTGCAGGAAACTTACTTAACTCAACTTTAACTTGACTTTGTAAATGGATTTTGTTGTGTAGAATGTCAGTTTATAGGGAATGCATCAGCTATACTTTTGAACAAATAGAACCTAATAATCAGATCATTTTTTTCTGTTTGTTTTCTATATTTTTTATATTCTATTTTCTGTACATGACTGGGGGTGGCTGCTATCTTGCATGAGCTGCTGTATCAGCATTTGGGCTGTCTCACTTCAGCAAATGGCATTTGCTCATGTAGACAAAGTTAATACAAGGCACTTACTAATGTATTGATTGCCTCTTTTTGCTGACTTAATTCATTTTTCCATCAGATTATACACTGCTCGTATGTATCGTTATGACCACCCTGCAATCCAGCAGCGGTGGTCGTACTTGCACACTATAGGAAAAAAAAAATGGCAGCCTCTCTAAGTGGACCAGACCGCGGAAGTACACATAGGATGGCACCTTTTCTTATAGTTTTCAAGCATGGCCATCGCTGCTGCTTTGCAGGGTGGTCTTAAGCCCTTTATACGAGCAGTGTATAATGTGATGGAAAATTGAATCAGGCCAGCAAAGAAAGCAATATGGAGGACAATCACAATACATTAGTAAGTGCCTTGTATTAACTTTCTCTACATGATAAATGCTATTTGCTGAAGGGAGATGACTCCTTTACGTGGCCTGATGAAGCTGATTCATCTACTGCTCGTTAGTGGAAGTGAGTGCTGCATTTACATGAGCCGCAATCTCACTATTGAGGCACATTAGCCACAGTTTTACCATTTGCCTGGAAAAATAAAAGAACGACTTGATAGATGGCACATTGTACAGGAATTAGACTTGTGATCTTAGTTAGAGGGTTGCGGCTCCCTCTTCCTTCCGATCGGAGCCCCTGCTGTGAAATCATGGGGCTCTGGTCAATTACCATGACAGCCTACGTGTCTTTATGTTCGTGGGCATGAGCCCTTAGGGTAAAAATATCCCAGGTTCTAGCCCCCTAATGGGGGTAAAAGTTATTGTTAAAAAAGTATATTATTTCAGTTAGTTGATCTTCTAGATTCATCCGGACTCCTCTTAGACGGATGGGATACTCACCCTAAACTGCAAGCATTATCCTTTATCCACAAGCTGTACATTAAACAATACTTGGGGGGAAAAAGATCTCACTGTCTGCTTCTATGATACAGTTTGAAAAAATGACACTTTCCAGGGTACCTCCCAAAAAAAAAGTGGCACAGCTCTACTCTGTGTTGGTTTCCCAGGCCAGACCCGACTCATATAGCTTCATCCGTATGTGGGAAAAAGATCTCGGCGTCCATTTCACAGACAGGGAAGTCGCGCAAATCTTTTCTATTGCACCCAGGGTATCCAGATGTGTAAAGCTGCAGGAAAACCTTTACAAATTGATCACTAGGTGGTACTACACACCCCAAAAGTTACATCTCATTTATCCAGACTGTGACTCCAAGTGTTGAAGGTGTTTCAACGCGGAGGGCTCCCTACTACACATATGGTGGTCATGTCCTGCCATTTCTATAAACTGGAACCAGGTCTGTTCCTTATGTTCAAAGATAAGTAACGTAAAGTTCATACCCTCAGCTAAGGGGTGCCTGCTGGGTTTATTAGGAGAGGTCAAGGGAAATAGACAAGTCTCCTCCTTGTTAGGCCAACTCTTCGCGGCTGCAAGAGTTCTGATAGCGTTTAATTGGAGGAGTCGCAAAGCCCCATCCATCTCCCAATGGATAGCGAAATGTGACGCACTGTATAGAATGGAGCAGTTTGCAGGGTGGGAATCCAAAAGAACACATATGTTTGAGGCCACGTGGTCCCCCTGGAAAAAATACAGAGGATTCTCCTCTTAGTATCAAAAGGGCTATTAAGCGGGCAAATATAGATGCAGTAGGAAGATCCCCACCTCCCCCCCCCCCCCTTTTTTCTCTTCCCTCCCTTTCCTTTCCCCCCTTCTCTATTGTAGGTACTTGAATATGTTTGCTTATAAGAATGTGAACTCTATGTAATACGGTAAGTACCCTATTGTGGGGTTATTGTATCTTTTGTATTTTCTGCTCATTATTCAGAATAAAGTATTTTCAAAACAAAAAAACAAAAAAAAAAGTATATTAAGTTTAAATCACCCCCTTTCCCAATTTTACACATAAAAATATATAAACAATAAAAAAATAGATATATAACAGGTATCTTCACATCCACAAATATCTAAACTATATATTTTTTGGTCTAAATTGTAAGGACGTCATGTAATTTCAATCTAGCCCTACAAAGAGTTGTATTCCTGTTTTCCAATAAAAGACATAGTAAATTCAATGGTGCCATTAAAAATACAACTTATCCCGCAAAAATAAGCCTATATGAACAAAAAGTTAAAAAAGTTATGGTTATTGGAACGTTGGGAGCAAAAAAATGAGGGTTAAATCTAACCATAAAAATTATATGGAGATATTATTTAACCCCTTCCCGACCAGCGCCGTAATAGCCCGATCAGCGGCGAGGTCCAGCAGTCACTGATAGCCGGACCCCTGCTTAATGTGCTGGCATCGGTGAAAACACCGATGCCAGCGCATTAACCCTTGATGTGCCGCGGTCAGCGCTGACTGTGGCACGTGTGCTGTGTGGAGAGGGAGAGAGCTTTTATCGGGTCCCTGCACTGCAGTGATACACTTACAGCTAATGCATCACAATACAGAAGTATTGTGATGCATTGTAAAGGGGATCAGACCCCCAAAAGTTGAAGTCCGAGAGTGGGACAAAAAATAAAGTGAAAAAAATAATTTAAATAAAGTTTTACAAAATTTTTTACAAGTTTCAAGTAAAAAAAAAAAAAAGTATTTTTCCCAAAATAAAGTAAATAAAAAAATATATAAAATAGGGAATTAAAAGTAGACATATTGGGTATGTCCGCATCCGTATCGACCAGCTCTATAAAAATATCACATGACCTAACCCCTCAGGTAAACAGCATAATTTTTTTTTATATAAAAACAGTGTCAAAAAGCAATTTTTTTGTCACCTTACATCACAAAAAGTGTAATAGCAAGCGATCAAAAATTCATACGCACCCCAAAATCATACCAATTAAACCGTCATCTCATCCCGCAAAAAATGAGACCCTACCTAAGACAATCGCCCAAAAAATAAAAAAAACTGTGGCTCTCAGACTCTGGAGACACTAAAACATGATTATTTTTTTTTGTTTCAAAAATGGTATTGTGTAAAACTTAAATAAAAAAAAAAGTATACATATTAAGTATTGCCCACGTCCGTAACGACCTGCTGTATAAAAATTCACATGACCTAACCCCTCAGGTGAACACCGTAAAAAAATAAATTAAAAGTGTTTCTAAAAGTCCATTTTTTGTCACCTTACATCACAAAAAGTGTAATACCAAGCTATCAAAAGTCATATGCACCCTAAAATAGTACCAATCAAACTGTCATCTCATACCGAAAAAAATTAGCCCCTACATAAGACAGTCGACCAAAATTTAAAAAAAACTATGGCTTTTAGAATATGGAGACGCTAAAAAAATATTTTTTTTTCCAAAATGCTTTATTATGTAAAACTGAAACAAACAATCCGTCAAAATGTATGCAAACTTATGGCATTTGTCAGACGGATCCTGATTTTGATCCTATGACAAATGCATTGAAATGCCAGATCCGTCTCTCCGATGTCATCCGGAAAAACGGTTCCAGCATTTATTTATTTTCACATTTTTTGCGGTCTGAGCATGCGCAGATCGCAATGCCAGATCGTTTTGCCGGAACACTCGGGCCGGATCCGACCATTAATGCATTTCAATGGGAAAAAATTCCGGATCCAGCAAGTGTTCCGGAATTTTGGACGGAGATAAAACCGCTGCATGCTGCGGTATTATCTCCATCCTGAAAAGACAAAAAGACTGAACTGAAGACATCCTGATGCATCCTGAACCGATTGCTCTCCATTCAGAATGCATTAGGATAAAACTGATCAGTTATTTTCCGGTATTGAGCCCCTAGGATGGAACTTAATGCCGGAGAAAAGAATAACGCTAGTGTGAAAGTACCCTTAAAATGGAAAATCTGCCAAAAAAAGTGAAATTCTGAAATTTCATCTACATTTTCCATTAATTCTTGTGGAACACCTAAAGAGTTAACAAAGCTTGTAAAATCTGTTTTGAATACCTAGTTTCTAAAATGGGGTCATTTTTGGGTGGTTTCTATTTTGTAAGCCTCACAAAGTGACTTCAGACCTGAACTGGTCCTTAAAAAGTGAGTTTTAGATTTGCTTTTAAACTTATAAGCCTTCTAACGTCCCCAAAAAATAAAATGGCATTCACAAAATGATCCAAACATGAAGTAGACATATGGGAAGTGTAAATAAATAACTATTTTTGGAGTTATTACAATTTATTATAAAAGTAGAGAAATTTTTTCCAATTTTTTGGTAAATTTAGTTTTTTTTATAAATAAAAATGACATTTTTTGACTCAATTTTACCAATGTCATGAAGTACAATATGTGACGAAAAAACAATCTCAGAATGGCCTGGATAAGTAAAAGCGTTTTAAAGTTATTACCACATAAAGTGACAAATGTCGGATTTGCAAAAAATGACCTGGGGAGGAAGGTGAAAACTGGCCCGGGGTATCAGTGTAAAAATAATTTCAGTATGTAAACGTAAAAGTATGTTTGACTAGAATAAAAGAAACAAGTCTAGATGCATTCGCAAAGAGGAATATGGGAAAGGGATTATGATGTGACGCCTATATACAGGATGTTACTATACATTTTGTTATTTTAAGTACGACTACTACTGTGTAGCATTGTACAGTGTCAGTATTTGATAGTCTTGGCATTTTTATGGAATGAATTCGTATTTTCTCAGATATATGGAAGCTTGCAATCGATTGGTGATAAGATCTACAATATGCGAATTCATATAAGATCTACAATATCTACATAATATCTACATAAAGCATATGCAACTTTTTTTTTATATATATATAATTTTCGATTTCTTACTCTTTTGACCTCTTAACATTGTCATACAACATTAAGGGGTTATCCTACAAATGTAAAACTTAATTTTTACTCACTCTGATTACCATAATGACCTTTTTCCATTTCTGTGGGTGTCTCTGGATGCATTGCAGTTAGCTCTTGATAACACCTTTCTCCCCTGTATGGAAAATAGTCCCTTGCATATAGACCCTGAGATACAGTACAGTGCATTTGGAAATTCTTTAGGTCCTTTAACTTTTTTCACATTTTATGTTAAGGCCTTGTGCTAAAAAAAAAAAAAAAGTTTTCCCCCAACAATCTGCACTTAACCTCCCTTAGTAAAAATAAATAAATAAAGGGGGAAATATTATAATTCTCCTTGCATCTGAAAAGTGGCATTAGTTGTATGCCTATGTGTTTTTTACTTTTTAACTGCAACTTTTAAAAAATTTTCATATCTCTAGGATTTTATTTGGCCCTCACCACGGCAGTTTTCTGGCACAAATGAAGCCAGAAAACTACTGCAGCTCTGTGCTGTCGTAGACTTCTGCTTAGGTGTACGGACTGCATGGGATGCCCCTAATTTATGACGAGGCGTGTGTTTCATTAATTAGGCACATTATCCGGTGGTGCAAGGGATATCAAGACCGGTGCAGAAAGTGCTTGTCTTGACAAATCTCCACCACAATGTTTGCAAATGTATTTAAAAAAGTGAGAATCTAAATTTTGCATTTATATAAATATTCACACACATTGTATGCCACTTGAAATTTAGATTGATCATCTTTAAGTTGTTCTACAGTTTGATTGGAGTCCACCTTTGGTCATTTCAGTTGATTGCACATGATTTGGTAGGATACTCCCGTGTCTATATAAAGTCTCACAGCTGACAATGCATATCAGAACAAAAAAACATCCATGAGGAGGAAAGATCTGCTTGTAGAGCTCAGAGACAGTATTGTGTGCAAACTTTTTTGCTGCACTGAATGTTCCCAAGAGCACACTGTTCTCCATATTTCTTAAATGAAAGAATTTTGGAACAACCACAACTCTTCATAGAGTTGGTCGCCCCACCAAAATAAGTAATCGGGGGAGGAAGTCCTTGATAAGAGATATGACCAAGAATCCAATGGCCACTTTGGCACTGTGTGCAGGCCAACTATCACTGCGGCACTCCACCAACCAGAAAGTGGTCAGAAAAAAGCCTCTCCTTAGTAAAACATGAAAGTTTGCTAAATCAAAAAAAGCACCTAAAGGACTCTCAAAACCATGAGAGTCTCTGGTCTGATGAAACCAGGGTTGAAATATTTGGCCCCAATTCTAATACTCATGTCTGAACCAATCCAGGTCCTTGTCAGTGCTAAGGGAAAGCTGAATGGAGCAAAGTACAGAAATATTTCTAATAAAAACCTGATCAAGAGTGCTCCGGACCTCCAATTGGGCAGAAGGTTTATCTTCCAACAGGAAAATGACTCTAAGCACACAGCCAAGACAACACAGCAGTGGCTTAGGGAAAACTCTGTGAATGTCCTTGAGTGGCCCAGCCAGAGCTCTGACTTAAACCCAATTGAACATCTTTGGAGAGACCTGAAAATGGCTGTCCACAGATGATCCCCATCAAACCTGACAGAACTTGAGAACATCTACAGAGAAAAATGACAGAAAATTCCCAGGTGTGCTAACCTTGTTGCCTCACACCCAAAGACTGGAGGCTGTAATCGCTGCCAAAGGTGCCAAATACTGATAAAAGGTCTGAATACTTACACCGTATGTCAATTCAACATTTTAGTTTTCCTTTTCAATAAATTTGCAAAGATTTCAAACTTTATTTTAATTTTCTCAATGAGGTATTGAGTGCAAAATAATGGGGAAAGATTTTAACTTTTTTTTATTTTAGCACAAGGTTGCAACACAACAAAATGTGAATAGGGTGAAAGGGTCTTCAGACTTTCAGAATGCACTGTACATATGGTATGTAATGTCCCTACATTTATCTTCTCCACCATCTTGAGAGAGATTTAGATATATATTTCTATGAACTTAAAAGTAAGAATGAATGAATAAAAGGAATCTAGACCACTGCACTGGATCCCTATAAATCACTAAGTTTGAACATTGGACTTGTAGGATAGGTACCTTACATCTCGTAACATAGAGGCAGAGCTTGTTAAGGGTTCATTTACATACCTAAAATCAGAATTCCAGACTCCTCACAACATTTAAGGCGTTCTCCATAAGGAAATATTGTATTTACCAAAATATAAGATCACTAAACTAGCACTGAGGGGAGGGGAAGGAAGCAGGGATGGTAATGAGCATGTTAGTCCACCACGGAATGCAGTAGAAGGTGAACCATGAGGATAAACAGCAGGGGTTCTACCAGAGAGGAAAATGTAATGTACAAAACCCCTTAGCAATATTTTTATTGCAATAATGCTTCATTTGGGCAACGGCTGTGTGTATGAGGCCTTATACTCAAGTTCCAGGTAGCAGTTTATTGGGGGTACAATAAGTCGGCCTATTTTTTTTTTTTTACTTCAGGTCACACTGAACACAAATGTGATTTCACATCATGTCTGCTGAAATATAGAAAACTAAAATTAGGAAATCATATTTCTATGAAACAATTTTGGAATAATGCTTGAAATGAGAAAGAACCTTTCTTTGGTTGTCCTTTCATTGCTATTGTGACATTGTTATACCTGATATTGGAGGGCATTTGTCATTTGAGCCCTTCAGTCCAGAAGTAAAGTTGTTGTTGTTCTTTATTGAGCCAGGACCCATGATTGTGTAGCAATTCTTTCACATCAATGCCTGGCACTATTTTATTGCAGCTCAATACAAACTGAAATGCCATTTATGAAAAGTCAATAAAACTTGGAATTGGTTACGTGGCATGTGGCAACAATGGTATTTTCCAAATGAATACCCAATTTCATGTAAATTCTGTCTTGGTCATACCCCTATTTCAATGAACCTCTTGCCATTCTTCTTTAATGCCCTCACATTATATATGGCATTACATTTTCTGTGGTGATCCACATTAAGTAGCTCTGTAACTGGTTTCATCACTCATTCTTTATCCATGTTTGCACCTTTGTATCCTGTGCAGCATCCCATGATCTGATTTGTCGTTGACTAATGAATAACAGAATTGGTTTCGGCATGAGACAAACGGAATGCCGACATCAATCCAGAAATGCATTAATCTTTAATAATCCACATCTGCATGTTTTATAAATGGTGTAACCAGTGATTGTTAATGTTGATACTCTCCTTTCCAAAAAGAAAATGACAAGGAGCTTGTGGTTGGAAACTTCATTAAAAGTGATCAAATGAGTGTTCTCACTGACCTTGCTGAGGGTACTAAAGTAATGAAAGTTTTAACTTGATTAAAAAGGCATAAAGACTTGGAAAGCAAAGCAGTCAGATTTTTGGCTTTCAACAAGGTTATAAAGATACAGCAAAGATATCATCATCGATAAAGGATGAAGATGAAAATTGTAGATGGCATAAAACAAAGATACAGTACATGTGCTTAATATTTTTTCAGTCTAATAGGATATTACTATGATTAGATAGACTTAATAATTGCCATGAAGATGATGAAAATATCACTAGGTTTATTAATGAAGATGCTGAAGTTGCTGCGTTAAGCAGAACTTCTCTTGTTAGTCATCTACAGACCTCAGTTTATGAATTATTGTGATCTACTGTTTGCTAGCTGGGGAGCTACAGGACTTGCTGTGCTTACAACTACTGTGCCCTATCTAAAGACTGCAGACAATAAAAATAATCAGCATTCTAAATTGTTACGAAGAGTGTGTGAGCATAAAATATTGAAATTTAGGTAGATTCTCCTATTTGTACCCACAATGACTCATGTAATTGTGCCTAGCATGTGTGGAAAAATGTGCCACAATTTGGTGCATTTTTTTGCTTCACATTTTAGAAAGTGCTATGCAAATAAAAAAAAAAAGGGAGTTGGAGGCCAAACACTTATTAGTAAGTGAATTGTATGGCATTGTGATAATATAATTGCGACTGCACAACCCATTTGATATGGTAGGGTGTCTGCAACGTATCTCCCCAACCACAATGCAGTGAAGTGCACAACAGGCATAGATGTGTTACATTTCACTGGCTTTCTATTTTCCAGCACTCTCCCTTCGTAATGGCTGCTGTACACTCAGATCAACGTCCGCTTTCCTTAAGAGGCTGGTACCAGTTTCACAGGGCAGGTATCTCCCTGTTTGCTGCTGCTTCTCAACTCACTTCCCTCGGACTAACCTACTCTGCTAGCAGAAGTGTGGAATGCCCACACCTAATGATTGTTACTAAGGGTCTGGATGATTAGTTAATTCCCTACTCCCCATACATAACCTTTAGGATGCACAATATCCCATTCATCTTTTGCTGTGACCACTGGGTCAGCAATGACATTACTATGTTTAAGGGCTATTCCCTATATATTCGCTAGGATATGCAGTCAGTGTCACCTCTGGGACCCACTTATCTCCAGAATGGGACCCCTGAAGTGAAGGGAGAGCACATGTGTGGCCACCCTCTGTTCACTGCTATGGGAGTTTTGAAAATAGCATAATGCTGAGTCAGCTATTTCTGGCAGTCCTATAGTTATGAATAGGGAGGTGGCAGTACTTGCATGGCTTGCTCTCTATTCACTGCTATGGGAATTCGTAAAATAGCTGAGCGCTCTTGCTCAGCTATTTTCCAAAGTCTCATAACAGTGAATGGAGAGAACCCATGCATGCACAACCACTCCACTTCAGGGGCCCCATTTTGGAAATAGGTGTGGTCCCACGTCTGGAACTCGCTCCTAACTGACATAGCAGTATGCCATAAAAGTACTAGATGGGCATAGCTCTTTAAATTACTACTGTCTGAAAATTCATGCCCTTTTACGAAGGAGGTTTTTTTTGTTTGTTTTTTACCAAACCAGATATATTAACCATGAATGGAACAAATTTTACAATTGCAAAAATTCCTGCAACAACCCTTTAAAGGGGTTGTCCAGAAGGTAAAAGTATGGGAAATAGGTGACCTATCTCAGCATGCTGTTTTGATAAGGTTACTGGTTGAAAAAATACTAAATTGTACCATTACACTGTATTATTTTGTGATACATAGTTTTGGAAGTCCTGGTCTATAGTGTCAGCCGATGAGATATACCTCTGATTTTACTGGAGGAGTTATCCTTGTTGGATTTACAGAATACAAGCTGCTCTAAGCATTACCAGCAGGGAAAAGGCAGCCTGCAGCATTATTCTCAGATCCCTTCAGCTTGTAAAGGGAGCAAATTCCAATAAGAACATTACATTGGAGTGCTGCGGTTAAATTTAGGTTAATTCCTAAAACATCCATTATCTAGAAGTAAGATTTCAGAAAATCTACATCTGATATGCTATTAGGTAATGGCAGTACTAACTAAAACTGTTTTAAAAATTATGTCCTAGCAAGGGACTTCATTGAAAATCATGTCTGATAAAGGCAGGCAGTTTTTAAGTTGCCTTTTTCTTCTCTTCCATATCCCCTTGCCTCTTATCAAAAATTCTGTTGATAGCAGTGCCTCAGGCATACATACATATTAAGTTGAAGTTTCTTGTGCCAACATGAAATTGGCATTTGTTTATTATACCGAGCAGCATTTTTTTTTTGCTTGATCACATAGAAGTGTTTATTGTAATATAAAGACTTGCTGTCTTTGCCTGGTTCACTACTGTGACAGAATGTCCATATGCTTACATACATTGACATGTGCTTCCGATGCTGCTGTGAAGGGAGAGCATGGGATTTAAGGGGCCAAAAAGATTTTCTCCACTGGAGGTGTATTTTATGTTCTCATCCTTACTATTAATCACCAAGAGTAAATCAACATGGACAGGCAGCTTATAGGGTCAAGATGCTTTCAGATATGTTATATGGAAATATCTAAAGTTTTGATCGGCAGGGGTCACTTAGCGCATTCTCTCTCCTAGCTGCAGGACAGGAGGTGCGATGGACTCAATAGAAAGTCTATGGACTCGTCTTGTGCAGCAAGGAAAGAGAGCATGCTAAGCGAGCACTTTTCTCCCCTCGTTCCAGAGATAGGTGGGGATCTCGGTGGTCAGACCCCCACCGATCAAAACTTTTGATATGTCCATATAACAGCACAGTGACCCTTTAACAAGGAGCAGAAAACAATATTAATGCACATAAAACAAATATTTGGCTATGTTATTAAACCAATTCTTAAACTCTTGCAACTTTGACTTCATGTTCTAAGCTATGATAGCTGCATTTACCAAACCATAAAAATCAGAAATAATCTTCTAAACTTAATTGATTATTTTGTCTTACCTTGTAAAACAGATATGGAAACATTACACACACACACACACACACATACACTTTTAAATATCTTAAAGGGAACCTGTCATCAACTTTATGCAGCCCGTACTAACAGCAGAAGAAAGTAGGTGAGTTGATTTCAGCGGTCTATCATTTATAAGTTAAAAGTAAGTGGTTGCCGAGAACCAACATCACAATCATTGCAGACTGGGCCTGGAAAAGACACGGCCACCTGAGAAGAGTCATGGTTATTCATGAATTCATGGTCTCCCTGCCCACCTGCTGATGACTGACAGTCTTCTACCTAGTTTTCTCCCTTTCTCTCTAGGAGAGAACTGCCAATCATCAGCAGATGGATGAGAGTGCAGGAGATTATGAATAACCAGGACTCTTCTCAGGGAGATTGGACTTTTTTAAGGCCTGTGCTGCAATGATTAAGATGCTGGTTCTCGGCAACTACTAAAAAATCTGCATTTGTGTCACTAAATTATGCTGCTATCAGTGAGGTCAGGATAAAGTTGATGACAGGTTCCCTTTAAATAACTTATAAAGTATTCTATTATACATATACATTTCTATCTCGAAATTCAAATTCCCTAATTGTTTGCTCTTGTTCTTAATTTTATTATTTTCCATGTATGTGTTGTTTGGACATATGTAGTTTATTATAGTTTATATAAAATGATCGTAACTGTGTATTTTTTATATTTATAGGGAGCCAGATGCCTCCACAACCTCCAGGTGGTCAAACAGAGTCTAGTTCACATCCTGCCTTGAGCCAGTCACCAATGCCACAGGACAGAGGTAATTTAAAACCTTCATCATTGTTTTTTATACAATGTTGAGTACAGTTTTTGGAATAAATTTTACTTGACACTGTACTAAGCTACATTCACATCTGTTGAAGACTCCATTCACCTTAAAAAGTGTCAGATATATGCAGCAGTATTTAGTGTGGTGAAATGATGGACACGACAACTGAATTCAAAAATTCTTGAATGTGTTCAGTGACAATTCTGAATGTGGGAATTTTATTTGCCTTTTACTTCTCCACTCTCCACGTTTAGATGACCTCAGGAACATTAACCCCTTAGGGACGCATGACGTACCAGTACGGCATGTTTCCCGAGTCCTTAAGGACCCATGACGTACCGATACGTCATGTGTTGTTCCGATCACTGCCGGCCGGCTGTGATCGGAACAAGGTGCCTGCTCAATTCATTGACCTGTGACCCCCCCCATGTCGGCGATCGCAACAAACCGCAGGTAAATTCAGACCTGCGGTTTGCTGCGCTTTCTGTAGTTTCTGATCCCCGCAGGATCAGAAACTTTAGTATTCCTAAAATATATATGTTTCACCCCCCCTGCACCCCTGAATGATTTTATCCCGGTGGGAGGTGCAGGGGGGGTGTTGCGGGAGGCGGGCGGTGCGGGAGGCGGGATCGCGATCCCCCACTCACCTCCCCTTGAATAATCGTTGGTGTACAGTGGGTATACCAGGGTGTCAGCACATTGCTGACACCCTGGTATAAACGGCTGACATCTGTGACCGCTGTATGGAAAAGGTTAACAGCTCAGGGAGCTCCCTCCCTCTCCTGCTTTTGCAGCCCCCCGATGGAGAGGGAGAGAGCCCCCAGACAGCCCCCCTCCTTACCCTTGCAGTTGTGGCCACTACTGAGCAGACGGGGAAGGTTCCTATGGCAACAGGACGCCTTCTCAGGCATCCTGCTGTCCATGGTGCTGAACAGATCTGTGCTAAAGGCATAGATCTGTTCAGACAAAGTGTAAGTAAAATACAGTACAAAACACTATATAGTGTACTGTACTGTATTATACAGACATCAGACCCACTGGATCTTCAAGAACCAAGTGGGTCTGGGTCAAAAAAAAAAGTAAAAAAAAGTGGAAAAAATGTAAAAATCAAAAAACACATTTATCACTGATTAAAAATGAAAAAAAATAAAATTCCCTACACATGTTTGGTATCGCCGCGTCCGTAACGACCTGATCTATAAAAAGGTCATGTTACTTTACCCGAACGGTGAACGCCATAAAAATAAAACATAAAAAACTATGATGAAATTGAAATTTTGCCCACCTTACTTCCCAAAAAAGGTAATAAAAGTGATCAAAAAAGTTGCATGTACGCCAAAATTGTAACAATCAAACCGTCATCTCACCCTGCAAAAATCATACCCTACCCAAGATAATCGCCCAAAAACTGACATGGGCTTCAAATGGGACATGGTATCAAAAAAAACCATTCCAGCAAAATCTGCCTTCCAAAAACCGTATGGCATTCCTTTCCTTCTGTGCCCTGCCGTGTGCCCGTACAGCAGTTTACGACCACATATGGGGTGTTTCTGTAAACTACAGAATCAGGGCCATAAATAATGAGTTTTGTTTGGCTGTTAACCCTTGCTTTGTAACTGGAAAAAAAAATACTAAAATGGAAAATCTGCCAAAAATGTGAAATTTTGAAATTGTATCTCTATTTCCCATTAAATCTTGTGCAACACCTAAAGGGTTAACAAAGTTTGTAAAATCAGTTTTGAATACCTTGAGGGGTGTAGTTTCTTAGATGGGGTCACTTTTATGGAATTTCTACTCTAGGGGTGCATCAGGGGGGCTTCAAATGGGACATGGTGTAAATAAACCAGTCCAGCAAAATCTGCCTTCCAAAAACCAATTGGCGCACCTTTCACTCTACGCCCCGCTGTGTGGCCGTACAGTAGTTTACGGCCACATATGGGGTGTTTCTGTAAACGCAGAGTCAGGGCAATAAAGATACAGTCTTGGTTTTGCTGTTAACCCTTGCTTAGTTAGTGGAAAAAATGGGTTAAAATGGAAAATTAGGCAAAAAAATGAAATTCTCAAATTGCATCCCTATTTGCCAATAACTCTTGTGCAACACCTAAAGGGTTAACGAAGTTTGTAAAATCAGTTTTGAATACCTTGAGGGGTGTAGTTTATAGAATGGGGTCATTTATGGGGTGGTTTCTATTATGTAAGCCTCGCAAAGTGACTTCAGAGCTGTAGTGGTCCCTAAAAATTAGGTTTTGCTTCTAAACTTCTAAGCCTTGTAACATCCCCAAAAAATAAAATATCATTCCCAAAATAATTCAAACATGAAGTAGACATATGGGGAATGTAAAGTCATCAAAATTTTTGGGGGTATTACTATGTATTACAGAAGTAGAGATACTTTGGTATTTTTTTATGCAAAAAGAAAAAAAATTTAGACTTCATTTTACCAGTCATGAAGTACAATATGTGACGAAAAAACAATCTCAGAATGGCCTGGATAAGTCAAAGCGTTTTACAGTTATCACCACTTAAAGTGACACTGGTCAGATTTGCAAAAAATGTCCAAGTCCTTAAGGTGAAATAGGGCTGAGTCCTTAAGGGGTTAAGGATACATTCACATTTCAGCAGGCCGTTCCGCAGGGAGAACACCCTGACTGCGTTCGCTGGATCTGGCTTTGTTGGATTCAACAGATGAATGCCAGATCCCTATTGACTATAATGGGATCTGGCTGTGATCCGCCCACTTTCTGGAATAAATGCTGAGTTTCGACCGGACAAAAACCACCGCATGCAGCAGTTTTAGTCCAGGAGACAGCTGGCATTTATGCCAGAACATCTCTGATGGAGATATGAACAGAGCCTAAAGCCTCAGTGGTATAGTGCCCTCTTCACATCTGCTACATCTTTCTATATGTTATGGTGTATGGTATAAATAACAAGTAACTTTAATATACTTGTACAAGTACTAAGTTTTCAGGTCCTACAATGAAAATACTTCTAAGAGGATGTTTTAAATTCTGTCAACCACTTTGAAGCTATCTCCATGTTTACTTTTGCTTTGATATCCCTGCTCCAGTCCCCTGCTAACAAATTTACCAGGCTATTCAGCAAGGGATTTCCCAGATTTTCTGTAAAGGAATAGTTGGAGTCATTTATCAATCCATTAAGCTATTGTGTTCTTTAATTAAGCGGATGATGTTTTTAATTAGCAGACAATGTATACAAGGTATTGGTTTTAAAAAGGGCTAATATTCTGTCAGTTCTCCTTCATTTCTGTTCCTTCATGCTGTCAAACATAATTGTTTTTATATGGACACCTAAAAAAAACATTAACCTAATTGGGTGCGATTTTTTTTTAGTCATTGGAAGTCAATAGTAACTATTGTTTAAATTGGGGATTCCAAATAAAAATCAGAGAATGATGCCATATCCTAGCCCTTACTTTCTGGGATGAGAAAATTAAGTCAGGCTTAAATGTCAATGGGATTCTGTGTGAAAAATCAGTTTCACATGATAGTAGCAGCTTTAAAATATCCCATCCACATGCTGCAATCTCTGCAATAAATCCATACATTTGATGGGGTCCAGCCATTGGGACCACCTGCACAAAAAAAATGCAATCAGCCCACCGACTTTGCCAGTTCTCGGTGCATGGATCCTTAGGAGAAGCGAATCCACATTGTAGAAACAAATTAGCGGTTCTAGGTAATGAATAAGGACTGCGTACAGTCTGAAACGCGTTGACTGGTGTGGGTAGATGTCCTGCTGTGTGCCATTTTGAACTTTTTTTTTTTAAAAGATACTATAAATAAAAAATCAACGGTTTTATCCAAGACTAGAGTGCTGGACCAGCTACCTGGTTTTACACTGGGACCACCTGGGTTCACTTTTAGGCCCTATAAAAGTGAATAACGCTGTGGGCTGATATGAACACTAGGAAACCATTTAGATGGTGTACTTGGGGACCCCCATTATTGAGATCACTGGGAGGAATGTCGCAACTGTCAGACCCCCAGCAATCCAAGATTTATCACCTATCCTTTGAAAAGATGATAAATACTGTGGGTGGGATACCCTTTGCGGATGAAAAGAAATTCAGTTTTGGCGGAGAAATGTTTTATCACTGACTTTAAACTGAATTTTCATGGGTTTTCTTTATTTAAAGTAGGGCTGCACGATATATCGCAAAAATAATCGAATCGCGATAATCGGCAAATGCGATATGGCGATTTGGCCGACCCAAAAATGCAGCGATTATATATGAAGGGGCCCCGCGCACATAACTGGCTTTGTGTGTAAAGTATTTTGCTACTCTGTGTGAAACAAGCTCTCTCCTATTGATAACAGGTCCAGCCTCTGTACTCACTTTCACGATGAATGCACTGCAGCGAGCGGCCCGGCCGGCGCATGACTGACGTCACTTAGTAACGCTCCTGCTTCCTGAAGTGGGAGGAGCGTTACTAAGTGACGTCAGTCACGCGCCGGCCGGCCAGGTCGCTGCAGTGCATTCATAGTGACAGTGAGTACAGAGGCTGGCCATGTTATCAATAGGAGAGAGCTTGTTTTACACAGTAGTAAAATACTTTACACACAAAGCCAGTTATGTGCGCAGTTTAGGACACATGAGGGGACACATAGGGCCATGAGGGGGACCAGCATAAGATGCTATATGTCTTATGCTGGCCCCCCTCATGGCCCTATGTGTCATAGCACACATCCCCCATAACAGTGCCATTCACAGATCCACCCCATAACAGTGCCCTCCACAGATCCACCCCATAACAGCGTCCTCCACAGATCCCCCATAACAGTGTCCTCCACAGATCCCCCATAGCAGTGTCCTCCACAGATCCCCCATAACAGTGTCCTCCACAGATCCCCCATAACAGTGTCCTCCACAGATCCCCCATAACAGTGTCCTCCACAGATCCCCCATAACAGTGTCCTCCACAGATCCCTCATAACAGTGTCCTCCACAGATCCCCCATAAGTGTCCTCCACAGATCCCCCATAACAGCGTCCTCCACAGATCCCCCATAACAGCGTCCTCCACAGATCCCCCATAACAGCGTCCTCCACAGATCCCCATAACAGTGCATCATCCACAGATCCCCATAACAGTGCATCATCCACAGATCCCACATAACAGTGCATCATCCACAGATCCCCCATAAGTGCATCATCCACAGATCCCCCATAACAGTGCATCATCCACAGATCCCCCATAACAGTGCATCATCCACAGATCCCCCATAACAGTGCATCATCCACAGATCCCCCATAACATTGCATCATCCACAGATCCCCCATAACAGTGCATCATCCACAGATCCCCATAACAGTGCATCATCCACCGATCCCCCCATAACAGTGCATCATCCACAGATCCCCCATAACAGTGCATCATCCACAGATCCCCCATAACAGTGCATCATCCACAGATCCCCCATAACAGTGCGCCATCCACAGATCCCCCATAACAATGCGCCATCCACAGATCACCCATAACAGTGCGCCATCCACAGATCCCCCATAACAGTGCGCCATCCACAGATCCCCCATAACAGTGCGCCATCCACAGATCCCCCATAACTATGTCATACCCAGCCACGTCAGCAGCTCATATGGGAAAATCCAAGCAAATAGACCTCTCGCACAATTCCCTTAAAATATTGCATCGCATATCGTTATCGCAATTTTTAGGGCCCTAATCGCAATCGCACAAGATTCCCATATCGTGCAGCCCTAATTTAAAGGGAAGTTTCATAATCACTTTTTATGGGTTTGAAAGATGGAAACCTCAAGAACATTAGCAGGTTTTATATGGATCAGGTTTCTAAGTATAAAATGTGTTGAATATTTACCAATTAAAGTTCTCAATCTCAATTTATGAAATATTGAAACAAGGATTAAAAAAAAAGTAGAGATTTATGGTGTTCGGGTTTGGAACTCGAACCCGACCCCCATTGAAGTCAATGGGGATCTGAACTTTGGTGCACTAAAATGCCTGTAAAATAGTCGTAGTAAGGGCTAGAGGGCTGCAAAAGGAAGCAAAATAGGGGTAAGAGCAGGACAATTGCCCTGCAAACAAATCTGGATAAGCAAATGACTTAAAATATAATAATCATCTTGAACTAAAAGGAGAGGTGAAAGTGGAGTAGGAGGTTGAGGAGGCGGTGGAAGCAGCGTTGGAGGAGGTAGCCAATACAGTTTTTTTTTTTTTTTTTTTTATACATTTGGTGGGAAGACCCCAAAACATTGGGAAATAGAAAAAAGAATCCAAAGAGAAACTCCATTGGAGTATAACAATGGCTTTATGCGGCCGGTATACTTATCATCTTGTGATCACCCCCCCGCCGTACTGAACACACGTTCGGACAATACACTTGCGGCAGGGCAGGCCTGCACCTCCAAGGCGTAAAGGGCAAGCTCAGGCCATGTGCCCAATTTGGAGAATCAGAAGATGAATGAGGCAGACCCATCAGTCAGTACGTGTAGGCATGTGCACAGGTACTGTTCCACCATGTTGCTGAAATGCTGCCTCCTGCTAAGATGTTCCGTATCAGCTAGTGGTGCTGGTTGTTGTGGCGTGCTGACAAAGCTTTTCCACATTTCTGCCATGCTAACCCTCCCTTCTGAGGTGCTGGCGGTGCCCCACCCGACTTCTTCCTCCTACTCTGTCTTCGCCTTGTGCTTCCACTGAGTCCCCGCTCTCAGGTGTGAATGCCATCAGCAGCGTGTCTAGCAGCATGTGCTTGCATCTTCTGATCACTCTACAGTGATGGAATTAAGGACAGAACGTTGTCCTTGTAGCGGGGATCCAGCAGGGTGGCCACCCAGTAATCAAATCTGGTTAGAATGTGGGCAACTCGGCGGTCATTGTGCAGGCACTGCAGCATGTAGTCGCTCATGTGTGTCAGGCTGCCCAGAGGCAACGACAAGCTGTCTTTTGTGGGAGGTGTATCATCTGTGTCCTCTGGTCATGCAGGTGGTGCTCAGGTTTAGAACATTTATGCCTCGCTTCAGGCTCTGATTGTACAGCGTGCAAACGACTCGCGTCTTGTCGTCAGCACATTGTCTGAAGAACTGCCACGCCAGGGAACTCCTTGGAGCTGGCTTTGGTGTGCTCAGTCCTGGGCAGTAGCAGGCATACTGGCTAGGGGACGGACACTCTGCTTTTGCACCCTGCACTTCCTTTTGCTGTGAGGCTGGTGCTGTGTGACCACCACCTCTTCCTCCGAACTGCACACGTCACTTGCATGACCTTGATTCCATGTGGAGTCTAGGACCTCATCATCCTCCACATCATCTTCCACCCATTCTTCATCCCTGCCCTCCTTGCCGGTCTGCACACAGCAGAATGCCGCAGCAGTTGGCACCTGTTTCGTCATCATCAGAGACATGCTGCGGTGGTCCTCCCATGTCCACATCCTGAAACATAAGTGGTTGGGCATCAGTGCACTCAATCTCATTCACTTCTGGGGTAGGGCTAGGTGGATGACCCACGGAAACCCTATCAGCAGAGTCATCAAAAAGCATAAGAGACTGCTGCATGACTTGGGGCTTAGACTGCTTGGCTGATTTGCAAGGGGATGAGGTGAAAAACAGATGCCCATGGGCTGCAGGTGCCAACTCTGCGATTTCAGCAGGGAACCAGGTGGGAGACAATGTGAAGGAACTGAAGGCACTGTCAGCCATCCAATCTACTACTGCCTCTACTTGTTCTGGCCTCGCCATTCGTACACCGGTATTCGGGCCTACAAAATGACGCAGAATGTCCTGTCGCCTACGTGTTTCGTTTGGGCGTGTAGGTGGCACAGATCGACCACTTCCTCTCCCTGCAAGAGGAACACCAGCAGCACCACGACCAGGGTCATGTCCCTTATTTAATGCTCTCCTCATTCTTTGAGGTCACCCACCGAACTAACAGACAGATTAACTATATTAATTTCCCTGTCACGTATGCAGTGCAGGTGTACCACACAGCAAAAATGGGAATATGTCACCCATCGAACTAACAGACGGATTAGGGTACTTTCACACTTCAGCCTTTCAAAAGCTTTATTAAATGCCCAAACACCGAACTCGAACCCAAACTTTTCCAGCAAAGTTTGGGTCCGTACCGAGCTATGAGAGTTCGGTACGGACCCGAACTTTACAGTTCGGGTTTGTTCAACACTAGTAGAGACTTATTGGAGGTGAAGTATTAGAAATGATGTCATCTTTGAGCTAATGCAGATGAGAGAAAGATGGATCATGCTTTGTGTGTATACTGGCAAGAGTTTAATTGTCCATTTAAAAAATGCCAGATTCTCTGGAATGGTATGTCAGTTCTCTTTCTGAGTCACTCTTCTGTGTTTAGACCGTGTAGATACTTTTAGCACAAAACATCTGAGTGAAGCAAGCCAAGATTTTTTTTATTTTTTATTCAGCAGTCCCAAAGCACAAATGATTTGTATGCTTCCCTGTAATGAATATCTGAATATTGCTTGCTGTCCTACTTCAGGCATCCATGCATAAGCCACCTCTTTCTTAACACCACTGCACAATTTCTACTCAAACAAATGCTTAGGAAGGAATGTTGTAATCTCGGTGGAATGTGACCCAGTTTTATAGAAAGCAAGAAAGACGTTCAGTCTTAACTTTTCTGTGGCGTTATAATTGGTTATATGTTTGTCTGTTACTGTGTAATGTGTTTCTAACTGAGGAAATCACTTGGAATGGACAGGAAATAAGGCTATCTAGAGTTGTCACAAATAGCTGTAATCAGATGGTCAACTCTTCTCTTATGGTGTTGGCTCAGCATTGCTCAGTATCAAATATATGTGCATTGATGAGACTCAAATATTTCAAACAGTAGAGCACAGAGCTATAATAAAAACATACAAAGATATCTTGACCTTCTTGAGTTAATTGTCTATTTTCTGCATTTATAGGTAAGGGCAGGTGGAAACAGTAAATTAGTTTTTTGTAATCACATTGTGGTATCACAGAACCACAAAAATAGTGTCCCCCAGTTTCTTTCTCTATGATCATCAATGGAAAAATATTTTGGGCACAACCATATGAATATAAAAAATGAGACTGTGACGCAAACTGATTTAGTGGAATGAAAACTATATAAGAGAATGAATGATACGCAGGTGGGCACAGGCTTTTTGAAGGTACTGGTCCTGTGGCCAGGGCCGGTTCTAGGTGAAATGGGGCCCTGGGGCGAAAAACAATAAGGGCCCCCCCCATGACACTTGATGACTTTTACAGAAGAAACTGTATATTTTGGGGCACAGTGTAGCGGTATACTGTATATTGTGGGGCACAGTGTAGGCTATATGTGTATAACAAACATATTTCACATAAAAACTTAGTTACTTGGCCCTTGGGGATCTCAGACGCCACTTCAACACTTTGGCCGGGGGGCTCGGTGGAGCCGATGTTGTGTTTTATCCTAATGAGAAAGATTTCATAATAAGGATTTGGAGAAGGGGCAGAGGGATAGCAGAGCAGGGATCGGCTGGTGCTGCTACTAGGGGGTCATACCATGGGGAGTAATAAAGCCCACCATAATGCCCCCCCAGTAGAAATAATTCTCCTTATAATGTGACAATGCAAAAAATACCCCCTTGTAATGCTCCCAGTTGAGCTAATGTCCCCATAGTGCTCCCATAATGTGCCAGTATAAAATACCCCTATATAGTGTCCCCAGTAAATGTCCCCATAGTGCTACTCTCTCCCCTTCCTGCTAGTGCCCCCCATAATGTACCAGTATAAAATACCCGATATACACTCACCTAAAGAATTATTAGGAACACCATACTAATACGGTGTTGGACCCCCCTTTGCCTTCAGAACTGCCTTAATTCTACGTGGCATTGATTCCACAAGGTGCTGATAGCATTCTTTAGAAATGTTGCCCCATATTGATAGGATAGCATCTTGCAGTTGATGGAGATTTGAGGGATCCACATCCAGGGCACAAAGCTCCCGTTCCACCACATCCCAAAGATGCTCTATTGGGTTGAGATCTGGTGACTGTGGAGGCCATTTTAGTACAGTGAACTCATTGTCATGTTCAAGAAACCAATTTGAAATGATTCGAGCTTTGTGACATGGTGCATTATCCTGCTGGAAGTAGCCATCAGAGGATGGGTACATGGTGGTCATGAAGGGATGGACATGGTCAGAAACAATGCTCAGGTAGCCCGTGGCATTTAAACAATGCCCAATTGTCACTAAGGGGCCTAAAGTGTGCCCAGAAAACATCCCCCACACCATTACACCACCACCATCAGCCTGCACAGTGGTAACAAGGCATGATGGATACATGTTCTCATTCTGTTTATGCTAAATTTGGACTCTACCATTTGAATGTCTCAACAGAAATCGAGACTCATCAGACCAGGCAACATTTTTCCAGTCTTCAACAGTCCAATTTTGGTGAGCTCGTGCAAATTGTAGCCTCTTTTTCCTATTTGTAATGGAGATGAGTGGTACCCGGTGGGGTCTTCTGCTGTTGTAGCCCATCCGCCTCAAGGTTGTGCGTATTGTGGCTTCACAAATGCTTTGCTGCATACCTCGGTTGTAACAAGTGGTTATTTCAGTCAACGTTGCTCTTCTATCAGCTTGAATCAGTCGGCCCAATCTCCTCTGACCTCTAGCATCCACAAGGCATTTTTGCCCACAGGGCTGCCGCATACTGGATGTTTTTCCCTTTTCACACCATTCTTTGTAAACCCTAGAAATGGTTGTGCGTGAAAATCACAGTAACTGAGCAGATTGTGAAATACTCAGACCGGCCCGTCTGGCACCAACAACCATGCCACGCTCAAAATTGCTTAAATCACCTTTCTTTCCCATTCTGACATTCAGTTTGGAGTTCAGGAGATTGTCTTGACCAGGACCACCCCCCTAAATGCATTGAAGCAACTGCCATGTGAATGGTTGACTAGATAATTGCATTAATGAGAAATAGAACAGGTGTTCCTAATAATTCTTTAGGTGAGTGTATAGTGCGCCAGTAGATGCCCTCAGTGTCCCTCATAATTTGTAAGCATAAAATACCCCTTCTCAGTGCCCCCCGTAGATGACCCCATAGTAGTCCTCTCCCCCCTTCCCCATAGTACCCACCAAAATGTGTCCCAGTATAAAATGCCCCTATACAGAGCCCCCATATAAAATAACCGTTCTTTGTGGCCTCAGTAGATGCCCCTATAGTGCCACCAATAATGTGCCAGTAAGAAGTGCCCCCATAGATGTTCCCCAATAATGTGGCAGTAAAATGTGCCCTCATAGATGCCCCCCAATCATGTGCCAGTAGCCTGAGCCCCCATCAACATGTGCCAGTAGCCATAGGCGGCCCCCCTATCATGTGCCAGTAGCCATAGGGCTCCCCTATCATGTGCCAGTAGCCTGAGCCCCCCATCAACATTTGCCAGTAGCCATAGGCGTCCCCCCCCCCCTATCATGTGCCAGTAGCCATAAGCGTGTACGGCTCAGGGCTCAGGCGGCGCGATGACGTCATCGTGCCGCCTGCGCCGGCCTCTGATAGGCTGCCGGCCTAGTGCCTGCAGCCTATCAGAGGAAGGGAAAGGGACACACCTCTCCCTCCCTTGCCGCACAGCCATCTGTATCGCTGTCCTGAGGACTGCGATACAGATGACTGGAGATGAGCGCTTCCACAATGGAAGCGCTCATCTCCGTCTGACACTGACTGTCCTGCCTGCCTAAAGTTAGTTGCGGGCCGGCGCGGGGGGGCCCCTAAGGACTCGGGGGCCCGGGTGGCAATTGCCCCCCTTGCCTCTATGGAAGCGCCGGCCCTGCCTGTGGCAAAATATGAACCTATGCACATTGTCAGGGTATGTTCATATGGCTAAAATCTTCCACTGATTCAGCAGCAGACAACATGTGTTTTCCTCTGCTAAATCCACAGCCAAAACTCACCAGCACTTTCTCCATTAGCTTTAATGTTAGAGACTCCATCTTGTGCACTCTGTGACAGAGTTTTTTTCAGTAGTGGAGTTGAAAAATGCTTGAGAAGTGACATGTTACTTCTTGGAAGCAGATTTGATTGTGGATTTCATAGACGTCAATGACGTATACTGTGAACAAAATAATTGGACAGAGGCAGCACCTCATGTGCAGGATTGTTTAATGGTAGTTTCTGTTGTGTTAGACACAAATAGAAGAGTGGGCCGTTGTCACGGTGCAGTTTACCGTGATGTGTGTTGCTGTGTAGGCTGGCTGCACGTCCCCTTGTGTACTGGATGCAGGGTTCTGTGGAGGCTGGTTGCTAGGGGCTGCGTGCTGGCTGCGGTGTCTACTGTATACTCTGCCAATGTACGTGTGTACCCCTTTGACTGTATCTTCATTTCTGTTCCTGTATTCTGGTTCCGTGTTCCTGGTTGCCATGGGCAACGCTCCGTATTACAGGGTTCTGAGGTTTCTGTTTCTCCCTGACCTGGAAGGGTTTATCTCCCTGTGTTATTTCCAGGGTAGTGTCCTCCCAAGTGCCCTCATTAGGCAACCTTATCTTCTTGTGAGCTGGTTGCTGGGGGTCAGTGTTTGTGCTTTTGTCTGTAGGTCAGTTCTGTTTTGTCTGTCAGTTTGTCCTGTTCCGTTCTAGGTGTAGCTCCTTGCTGCTGACCCAAGTGGTCTTACTATCTGCCCGTTTGTATGGTTCTGCCTAGGTTTTCATTGTTGTATTCTGTATCTTGTTTATGTCATGTCCTGTCTGTCTGTACCTGCCCTGTATTATGTTATGTTATGTTCCTGGTCTGTTCCCTGTTCGCCTCGAAGTGCGTAACTGCTTCTGATCGCCTAGCAGTGCATGACTGCGTCTGAGAGTCTGGCAGTGCTTAACTGCTTCTGATGTATTCTGTCCCATGTCTGTCCTGTTGTGCCTTGGCTTCTGTCCCTGTTCTGTATCTGCTTGTTATGTCTGCCTTCGGAAGAGGGTCCTTGGATTCCCGGAGGGGGAATCGCCATCCGTGTGCAGTTCTGCCTGGGGCCGCCTAGCTGCTATCGCTTGCGGCGCAGGTAACTGCTTCTGCCTTTGCTATGCCTTGCCTGTCTGTGGATTTTTTTCTGAATCTGTATCGGTATCGCTGTCTGACTCTGCTAGTACCATTGTTAGTATCTTCTGGTCTGTTGGACCAGCTGCCACTGACTCTGTTTACACTCTGGAGTCGCCCTTGGCAACTACCGTGGCTAAAGTCTATCATCACCACCAGAGGCGCTAGTGAAGACCAGATGTTGCTTGGTTACGCCCCTCCAGAGTACTGCCAGTCAGTGGCACAATGGGTACACACCCGCTGGTTCGTTACAGCTGTATTTCTATAGTAAACGGCTAGCGATGTCCACGAGTGGCGGCCCCTGTTCTCTTGTTGGCTCTGTGGGTAAACCGCTGGCCATACTTGTAATAAAAAGAATGAAGAGAATGGGACCAGTATGACTCCCCAGCGCTCTCCCCAGACAAGGACCTTGAGATCAGGTGAGTGTTGTAAGGGATTAGCTCTTTTTCGGGGGTCATTCTCACAATTATGTCCACAACAGCCGGATTACAGGTCCAAACGTCAGGTTTATTTTCACATCAGCCAAACAAAAATAACAAAACAAACGCCTTGCCCGTCTGGGCTCTAATTAAACAGGAATAATTTTACTTCCCTTATAGCACCGTTCACACACAGTACCAACATGCGGCTTTCTTAGCCAGTACTCCAGTACGTCCAGCCTGTTACAAAGTCCAGTACCTTTGGGGGATTGTGGCCCACAAGTTCGCCTGACTCTGGCCTAGCGACCGTCGATTCCTAGACCTCGCAGAGTCCCCCAAAACTCAGGCTAACACCTAGCCCCGTGGCCCCTCACCCAGCCCGGCTGAGACCACCCTTCCAGAGCCTCCAGCAGGCCTCTGTTTCACCAAGATTCTCTCTCCTTGACTGACAGTCTGGCCTGGGCTCTTATCCCAGACTGTTTCTGTCACCTGGTGCTGCCTCAGACCTGATGACTGATGGGGAAGACACAGAAACTCCTGCCATGAATCTCCCCTAGTAGCTATGAGGCCTGTCACTGCCTCACAGTGTATATAATCAATATCTTTATTGTTGCTACGCATTTCAAGGGTGAAACACCCTCTTCATCAGGCTTATCCACAGCTAAAACCACAGCCAAAACTTACCAACAGTTTCCACATTAGCTTTAATGTTAAATATTCCATCATGTGCACCCAGTAGCTTATTTGAAAAATGCTTGAGAAGTGACATGACATGTTATTTCTTGGCAGCAGATTTGATTGTGGATTTCATAGAGGTCAATGAGGAAGCAGAAAAAACTCATCTAAATACTCTTTTAATACTTTTGTAAAAACTCCTCTGAAACCTCCACCAAATTAGAAATCTGCCACTAAAAACGACCTTCAGCTGGTAATCTGCTACAGAGCACCAGGTATAGAAACGGTTTGTGCTTGTACTGTGGAGATAAGTCTCACTTTTTCTAGGACTGTTACATAAGAACAGGAAATTCCAATGCATAGGGCTAATAAAAGAGGCAACCATCGGTGGAAAGTCACAAGTTCCTTTCACCTAAGCTGCTCTTTCTGTGTCTGCTGGGAACTTCCTGCATCAGTTCTGGTTTCCAAGTATAACATACAAATAATTCCTATGGGAAGACTTCTCTCCATTGCTTCTGTGAATGGTGACGCTCACCCTCAGGGAATTTGCTTTATCACTGTTCTTTTGACACAGTTACTTCTGTTTTATAGAGGTCCAGCAAAGGTATTCTGTTATTTGCCTACCATGGCTAGAGGAGCAATCTCCAGTCATAGACTGGGAACTGAGCTGTCCATCTTGGCCTGTAGACAAGAATTTTCTGTATTGCATGAGCCATATGCTAATTATCCTGAAGTCTTTATTAAACCATAAGCAGAGACCTTACCTTCACATTGATCTTATGACTGCCCTATTGATCTTCTCCCAGCACATTTCTTCCTCATAGCAGAGTTGACCATTTTTTGCCCTCTGAAACTGAGGCCATACCTCTTTACATCAAGGAGAACATAGACTTTATTCGTAAATCATCATCAGCAGTAGCTAGATTCTTCTTTGTTGAGAAAAAGTATGGTTCCATGTGTCACAAATAACCACTCCTTTTGACTTCTAAGCTCTTTGATAGGATTCGAGGGGCTAGGATCTTGACCAAATTGGACCTCAGAAGGTCATAGAATTTAATCTGAATCCATGAAGGGAATGAATTGAAGACACTCTTAAATACATGTGATGGACATTTTGCGTACCTGGTGCATGTCCTTAGGTCTTAGTAATCCCCAGACATTTTTCAGTTCATCAATCACATACTGCATTTCAACATCTTCTTTATATTTGTGTGGTATAGTAAGGGGTAGGCAACTTTCCTATTGGTTGCTAGGGATGTTGCTAAGCTCAGACAAAGACATTGCAGCCTTCTCATTGGCCCACAAGCAAGAAGCAGGGAGGGATCATGGGTTCAGATAAAACAAAATCTAGAATATTCGAAAATACGAATATATATCACTATATTCTAAATATTCGCAAGTGCCGATATTCGGGATTAATATTCGCTATTCGAATATTCGCGCCCAACACTAGTAGCTATTAGACCACTTTTCTAAAATGGAACATTTTGTTCTTCTTCCAAGTCTCCCTTCTGAAGTCTAATTGTCCTCTCTGTTTATGAACCATTTCCTCTGCCTACATGATCTTTTCATATCATCTCAGATGGGGGAGTCTAATTTCCATCTATAAATCTCTTCGACTTATCATCCACAGTCCAATGGCCAAGTTGTATGAATCTACCTTCTACCTGAATCAGCTACCTTAGAAATTTTGTCTCCTCTCACCAGGATAACTGGGCAAGTTTACTTTCATGGGCAGAATTCTCTTAACCATACAGGAGAGTCTGGTAAAGTCTCACAATTCTCTATTGTGCACAGAGAACACCCATGGGTTCTTTTTCCTAATTCTTCGCTCTCTAAAATTCCAGCAGCCAATTCCACTGTTTCTGACTTTCTACAGATGTGGTCAGAAGCAAAGCCTTCTCTGGGTCTATGCACACAGCAGTAGTTTATGCAAATTTATCATGTGGATTTTTTTTTACGGATTTCTGTGCCTTTCTGCACTGAAATCTGTATGTGTTATTTGTGGGATTTGTAACAGATTTATTTGCCTCAGATCCAGAAGGGTGAAATCGGCACTGAAAATACGTGCAAACAATTGACATTGCAATTGTCCACACCACAGGTCAGTTTCCAAGTGGAAAATTTCCACACCATGTAGATGAGATTTTGAAAATATCATCTACTTACTTGCTACTGTATTACACTGCAGATTTCCCACATGAAAATCTGTACCTAATACACATCATGTGCATATACTATTTATGGAAGGCCATTTCCTGCTTCAAAAGATAAGCTGTTTTTAATTGTAGATTTCCAACTCAGTTTTTGTTAAGAGACAAACTCTGGCTCTCTTCGAAGACTGAGATACTGGCTGAGATAAAATAATCTCATATATTACAAGCTTCACATTCCTACATCCTTGCTGATACCAAATTGTTTTCACATTCCCCTCTTGAAGCCTCTCACTCTCAAACATTATTCTAAAACTCTAGCTGCAGATACTGAGCTCCACTTTGTTTCCCATTTTGAATTTGTGGTAAAGGAGATTCTTGATGTTAAACAAACCAGGGGAAAATTGTAATATATTGTGGACTTCTGAGAGATTCTGGGAACCTGAGAAGTACCATAAGGCTCCCGATCTCATTCGTAAATGTACTCATGTCTGTGAGAAAAAGGGTTTAAAGTTGGGTACTGTCACACTTCTCACCCACTATGTCTCTCGCTGCTGACAGGATGCCATACATCAAATTTGGCTCTAGTAGGTGCTTACTGAATCTACTATGTTACCTGAACACCTAGTTCAGCAACTAACCAGTTGTTAACTCTTTTAGTGCTGAACTATTCAAGGACCCCCCCCCCCCCTTTTCTGTTTGACTGAGCATCCAAATTGATTTTTTAGTTTCTGTATTTGGCTTGATTTGTTTTGCCTTTTTTCCTTGATTTTCTGCTTGGATTGTCATTGTGTATGAACTAAGCCTGCCATGACTTTCTGCTTTATCAACTGTAAATTTTGTCTACTGATTTTTACTACTACAAACTGGTTCTACTTATGTCAACCTTGCTCATGAACTCCAAACCAGTGTTTATGCACTCCATCCGTGGCAGCACAGAGGATTTACTATTTATGTAGATCTCGTATAACTGGCAAAGCCCATTATATTTTAAGGTGGAGATGGAAAGTCAGCGCCTATGCACATCCATTTTCCTGGTGAAAAAGCTGCTCAGACTCCACAAACCTGATTTCTATTCACTGGAAGTGCATGAATAAAATATAAATATTATTTATCTAGTGGTTGCCTACATATTATTAATTGGTTAAAATGGGTTATCTAGAATTTACCACAACCCTGGAAATATGTAAAGGTCCTTCATAGGCAAGTCCTTAAAATTTTTCAATCCAAAAGTAAACTAGTAATGACAAAAGTTCCTCAAGAAATAGTTTTTCTGTTCGATTTCTGATCTGAAAAGCATTATCTCAAAGTCATGGTCATTTTGACCACATTATGTTTGAAACCCTTATATTAGTCTAGCAGATTCATATCTAGCTTGCAATAATAACAAGAAATTCCTTTTCTATAGCCAACCACTTACTGACAGATTTGTTTCATCTCTATTTAAAAAATATTTTTTTCAGCAGCTTCAGTGAATGTTATTACAGTACTTTGCCATAGCTGCTGTTGTTGACCTTTATCTTCTTTATGAAAAAGATGAGTACTGTATTTTTCACTTTATAAGATGTACCTAAATAAGACGCACCTAGGTTTTAGAGGGAAAATTAGAAAAAAATATTTTTCATCAGATCTCCATTCTTCATTAGACCCCCCTCAATCTTCATCAGACCTCAGTTCAGAACCCCCAATCTTTAGGACCTCAGATCCCACTCCCAATCAGACCCCCATATCAGACCGCAATTTGTATCAGACCCACCCAATCAGACCCCCAACCCTCATCAGATCAGACATAAAATAAATAATCTTGCCTCTCCTGCTCTAGACTGCATGCTCTTACGGCATTCACCGCTCCCTGGTCTTCTTCCAGGCCGGCACTGCACTGTGACATGATGTCAGCGTCAGGTCATAGTGGACATCTACATGCAGTACATCCTAATGCTATAAGCAGTCAGAACACAGTGCAGTGCAGGGCCTGGAAGAAACCCTGGGAGCAGTGAGCACAGCAAGTGCTAGCAGTGTTCCTAGTGCCTCCTGAATACTAATGAACAATTCCATGATGTTGCATTGCCTGGCCTATAAGACTCCTCATACCATTTAAGGTGCTCTCAATAAGGAGATATTGTATTCCCCAAAACATAAGACCACTACACCAGCACTGAGGGAAGGGAAGAAAAGGAAGCAGGGTTGCTAATGAGCATTGTTAGTCTCTTACAAAGTCTAACAACCCACACAGACATTACTAATTGCCAATCAGAATGAGATTGTTGTTGAGCAACAAAAACACAGCTGTCAAACACTGATATAAGGTTATGAAACCATACTCTTTCTGTAGAGTGCTTCCCAAAAAGCTTGCTGTGGGGAGTTTGTGAACTTTATTGTGAAACCTTGTACAGTACTTGCAGTGTATATACATGTACAGTTAAAGGGGTTATCAGACTCTTTGGAACTGATTAGTTATCTTCTGAATAGGTCATCAGCATCTGATCAGTATGGGTCCCGAGTGTCAGACCCCCACCTATAAGATGCTGATGAGATCAGTTAAAAAGAGTCAGATAACCCCTTTAACTCATCTTTATGGTATCTGCAAGAAGACAGAATTTATCATTTAACTCCATAACTGTAGTGGGAAGCAGAAGATTTTGTCTAACTAGGCAGTTCCATTACCTCAAAATTAAATAAAAATTACATTCAGTGAAGCTCTCATTGTGGCAGGTGATTACCCTGAAATTAGCTATGGGGTCCAGTGGTTTATGTAGACTACTTTGGAGCCATAGAAAGGAAATGAGCCAAACTTTGAAATGAAATAGCAGGGTGGATAAAAATCTATGATTTAAAAAAAATAATAATAATTTTTGGGATTTAAATCGGATTTTTGGGATTTAAATCAGATTTTTTTTTTAATCTAAAATGCTTTTTGAGGAAAATATATTACCATCCAAAGGTTATTCCATCATGAAATAAAGATTTGTTTTTAATTATGTAGAATAAGGCTGTACGTGGACTCCCATATTGTTGAATGGATTAGGCAGTGGCTGAGGGACAGACAACAGAGGGTTGTAGTCAATAGAGTATATTCAGATCATAGTCTTGTTACCAGTGGGGTACCTCAGGGATCTGTTTTTGGACCCATATTGTTTAATATTTTTATCAGCGAAATTGCAGAAGGCTGCGATGGTAAGATGTGTCTTTTTGCTGATGACACAAAGATTTGTAACAGGGTTGATGTTCCTGGAGGGATATACCAAATGGAAAAGGATTTAGGAAAACTAGAGGAATGGTCAAAAATCTGGCAACTAAAATTTAATGTTGATAAGTGCAAGATAATGCACCTGGGGCGTAAAAACCCAAGAGCAGAATATAAAATCAGTGATACAGTCCTAACCTCAGCATCTGAGGAAAGGGATTTAGGGGTCATTATTTCAGAAGACTTAAAGGTAGACAGAAATGTCATAGAGCAGCAGGAAATGCTAGCAGAATGCTTGGGTGTATAGGGAGAGGCATTACCAATAGAAAGAGGGAGGTGCTCATACCGCTTTACAGAGCACTAGTGAGACCTCATTTGAAATATTGTGCGCAGTACTGGAGACCATATCTCCAGAAGGATATTGATACTTTGGAGAGAGTTCAGAGAAGAGCTACTAAACTAGTACATGGAAAAAGGGGAAAAAGACCCCAGGAGTGCCGAAAGGAGAAGGGGGCGGTGCCCACCCAATGTACCCACAATGACACCCCTGAGAAATAACTCGGCACAAGCTCCCGAGTATAATATCAGAACGGCAAAGAAAATGATGGAGCTCAAGGTGCCAGATAGTAAATGTTGTAAATATAGAATTTTATTATAGCATAGCAAAACATAAAAATTACATACATAAGATGCAGGAGGACAGGGAACAAAAGGGGCAGGGAAAGGGAAGAACCGCGCCACCCTGGGAGGAACACTCCGGTCAGAAATACTTGAATGTATAGGATCAGCGGGATGTATATGGAATAATAACCTACCCGCAGACCAACTATATGTACATAGTAAAGGGTGAGTCGCAAGATAACTGCAAAAACCAAGCACGGGCATGAACAAAAATAAATAAAGGAAAGGCTGTAAGGTGGAAACAGAATAAACACCAGGCCGCACTAGATATAAGCCTAACAGGTAAGTAGACATCCAGATAGGAAGAAACCAGGGGATGGAAATGCAGGTGAGACTCACCAAAGACAGACCCGGAGTGGGTCAACCAGGATGGCGCTACCCCAACGCGTGTTTCGGCGTGCCTTCGTCAAGGCACGCCGAAACGCCCGTTGGGGTAGCGCCAAGGGCTATTCATAGTATTCAGTATATTGGGCAGACTAGATGGGCCAAATGGTTCTTATCTGCCGACACATTCTATGTTTCTATATGTGTAATTTTTTTGGTAAATAAATTCCATTAATCCATTCACAATGTCATGTTCTTCCAGAGGTTTTTGTAAGATTATTGGGCAGTTTCTCTGCCTACAAGAGATTATCACAGATGCTTGGTTTACTTTTGCAGTTCTCAAAACTGAATTTGACTCAGCAGAGATCACATGCCTCTTCTTCACAGCAAAAATGTTATAACATGAACAGAGTTGAGAAAAAGACCTTAATCCTAACTTCTACAAATCTATGAATGCAGAATCAACCTAATCAAACTAATATGAAAAGTTGTTATTCTAAAAATCTTAATCTACTTACATATTATAAGTTATACCAGCAAGAATTGGTCTTTATGTAAAAAGTATGATTTAAATCAAGCCTTACTGACTAGTGATTTAAATCATGATTTAAATCATTTTGATTTAAATCAAATCCACCCTGTGAAATACTAATGGATGTTGCTACTAAATTGTTTCTTATATATTTTTTACCTTGTTTTAAATTATAGGCTACATACCTGGGGTTCAAAGAAACCACCAGCTGTCACAGTTTGGACCTCAGCAGACTGGGCCCTCTATGTCCCCTCATCCATCTCCTGGGGGTCAGATGCATACTGCTATGACCAGCTTTCCACAAGGAAACTCCACTGCCAATTATGGACCACAAATGAACCAGTATGGACCTCAAGGCAAGTTTTAACTTAAAATCTACTTTTCATCCCTGTTGAGGCTTTCTTTTAGCGCTCATTGTTCTCATTGTTCTTATCAAAAGCTAGTTTGATATATAGCAAGACATAGAACATATATTTGCTTGACATCTGTAATGTTACTGGCAGTGGATGGTGCAAGTTTTATTTTTGGTAGAATAATACCTTTACCCTGGTCAGGCCACATAAATTAAATATAATGGTTAGTGTAAGATTTCAGTTTGTTTCAGTCTCTTGGCTAAATAGAAATGGCTTATAAAATATTTGTATTAGCACAGTTAGATGGAGTTAAATGAGCAGTCTCATCTGCAGGGTATCCCGCCTGGGAGAAGCAGTTGGCTGCTGGTTTCTATTTTAATGAATGCCAGCCTGGACCCACATCTACAAGTGTGTGTGGGCACCCGGATTTGGCTTTGTGACACGTCCAGCTGATATGGGCAAGCCAGGCAGCTGCTGGATTCATTGTCTTTAATGTTTTAGGCCATCTGTTTTCTGTCAGAGACCTCACCAGTGAATTACTAATCCATTAGCAAAGCATTGGAAGATGACTGGCCGCCTTATTCCTGGATTTCCCTCTGTGCTATTTCATGTATTTATTTGTCTTTGGCACTAGTTTAGATTAAGATGTTTATTCTGTTACAGTTTTAGACTAGAGACTACAAGCACATTCAGAATAAAACTCAGTGTGGTCAAGTACATTATAATGTGGAAATCATGTGTTTGTTCCCTTTTTACCTATAGAATTATACTCCTGCTAATAGTGTTATGAAAAGCATTGTCTTTGGGACAGTTTTATTTTATGTTTGCATTTTACTCTTTTGGGTCTAAAAATTGTTTTTCAATTGGTCATTTATAAATTTTTTTAGCAGTTTTTGTAACACATGCAGTCTGTTTGCAGGCTTTTTCTGCTGAGTTCCTTCAGCTAACAGCTCATGTGAAAACATATCTCATCTCCTGAAACACTAATCTAAGGCAAACCAAAAAAAAACATACGTTAAAAGATGCCTCAGACTGATACCATAGAGTGCCATTGTAAAAAAATAAAAATAAAATAAAAATAATATATATATATGTGTTAACGTATGTTTTTTTTTTTTTTTTTTTTACCATACTCTGGTGTGCTACGCTTTTGTAACCTTTTTTTTTTTTTCAAAGTATACGTTAAATTAATATTTATATTGCACCATTATTTTATTATTCTTGTATAGCGCTGACATATACAGGGAGTGCAGAATTATTAGGCAAGTTGTATTTTTGAGGATTAATTTTATTATTGAACAACAACCATGTTCTCAATGAACCCAAAAAACTCATTAATATCAAAGCTGAATATTTTTGGAAGTAGTTTTTAGTTTGTTTTTAGTTTTAGCTATTTTAGGCGGATATCTGTGTGTGCAGGTGACTATTACTGTGCATAATTATAGGCAACTTAACAAAAAACAAATATATACCCATTTCAATTATTTATTTTTACCAGTGAAACCAATATAACATCTCAACATTCACAAATATACATTTCTGACATTCAAAAACAAAACAAAAACAAATCAGTGACCAATATAGCCACCTTTCTTTGCAAGGACACTCAAAAGCCTGCCATCCATGGATTCTGTCAGTGTTTTGATCTGTTCACCATCAACATTGCGTGCAGCAGCAACCACAGCCTCCCAGACACTGTTCAGAGAGGTGTACTGTTTTCCCTCCTTGTAAATCTCACTTTTGATGATGGACCACAGGTTCTCAATGGGGTTCAGATCAGGTGAACAAGGAGGCCATGTCATTAGATTTTCTTCTTTTATACCCTTTCTTGCCAGCCACGCTGTGGAGTACTTGGACGCGTGTGATGGAGCATTGTCCTGCATGAAAATCATGTTTTTCTTGAAGGATGCAGACTTCTTCCTGTACCACTGCTTGAAGAAGGTGTCTTCCAGAAACTGGCAGTAGGACTGGGAGTTGAGCTTGACTCCATCCTCAACCCGAAAAGGCCCCACAAGCTCATCTTTGATACCAGCCCAAACCAGTACTCCACCTCCACCTTGCTGGCGTCTGAGTCGGACTGGAGCTCTCTGCCCTTTACCAATCCAGCCACGGGCCCATCCATCTGGCCCATCAAGACTCACTCTCATTTCATCAGTCCATAAAACCTTAGAAAAATCAGTCTTGAGATATTTCTTGGCCCAGTCTTGACGTTTCAGCTTGTGTGTCTTGTTCAGTAGTGGTCGTCTTTCAGCCTTTCTTACCTTGGCCATGTCTCTGAGTATTGCACACCTTGTGCTTTTGGGCACTCCAGTGATGTTGCAGCTCTGAAATATGGCCAAACTGGTGGCAAGTGGCATCTGCACGCTTGACTTTTCTCAGTTCATGGACAGTTATTTTGCGCCTTGGTTTTTCCACACGCTTCTTGCGACCCTGTTGACTATTTTGAATGAAACGCTTGATTGTTCAATGATCACGCTTCAGAAGCTTTGCAATTTTAAGAGTGCTGCATCCCTCTGCAAGATATCTCACTATTTTTGACTTTTCTGAGCCTGTCAAGTCCTTCTTTTGACCCATTTTGCCAAAGGAAAGGAAGTTGCCTAATAATTATGCACACCTAATATAGGGTGTTGATGTCATTAGACAACACCCCTTCTCATTACAGAGATGCACATCACCTAATATGCTTAATTGGTAGTAGGCTTTCGAGCCTCTACAGCTTGGAGTAAGACAACATGCATAAAAAGGATGATGTGGTCAAAATACTCATTTGCTTAATAATTCTGCACTCCCTGTACTGCAGTGCTTCACAGACATAAGCATCAAGCTGTCTCCTAGATTTTATCCAGAAAAAGCTACCTAGCTTTCTAGCCCATGTATAGAAACATGAATTTAGATTTCTGTTGGGTTAGGTTTTAAGACTTGACAGCAAAACCTTTCATCTCCTGTATGTGTCAATCTACCTCTCCCCGAATCTCTAAGTGCAGTGTCTGTCATTATTTGGACAGAATGCCGAGTATCTCTTGCCAGATTCTTGACACAAGCTTATAATAAGAAGTACTTCTTATAAAAAGTTCAAGGTGCATTTTCCTTTCCTAAAATAATAAAATAAATAAAAAGATCAGTGATGGCTTTGATTTGAAATCTGGCATGCTGCTCGGTAGTTCTAGTGAAGTTCAGTAGTAAGTTTTATACAAAAATGAATGTAGGTTAACATACGCCCTCAAGCTTTTTTTTTCTTCGAAAAGCTTTGTGCATTTTTATTATTCCCGATTTTAACCTCTTCAATAAAGTGCTTGAGTACTGTGATTAAGTGATTGATGTCTAGAAATGCTAGCGGGGGGTTCATGCTTCAGGCCGGAGATGCTGCTTCAGCTGCAACAAATTACATGAAAATACCCATTATTTTGCCTATGGCTTTTCAGAGGCTGCCTAAAATCTGTTTTTGTAAAAGGACATTGTAGTGAGCATTGCCTTACAGATGTATTACACAGTTGTTAAAATTGCCCCCGATCCTTTTTTTTTTTACTAGAAGGGTCAAGCCATATTCTTTGATCACTCTTCACTAGCTTTGCTTTCTGTTCTTTTTGAATCAGGTATATGGCCTTTACAGAGAAACCTTATACTGTAAATTTGGTCAGTGTCATCATCCATAAATGTTGCTGTCATTTCTTCTGTTTACATTGTATACGCATGCAGTCAATAAGATTGTTACATCTTTATTATTTAAGGAACGTACTCAAGACCGCCATCATATACTGGAGTACCAAACGCGAACTACAGTGGCCCTGGCCCCGGCATGAATACGAACAGCCAGATGCATGGACATGGACCAAGCAGCTCCATGAACATGGGAAGAATGCCTGGAAGTGCAGTACAGAACAGGCCGTATCCTGTAAACATGGCCAGTATGACTCCCAACTCTCAACAAGGAGGTCCAGGGATGGGTCCACCCATGCCTACTGTGAACCGTAAAGCACAGGAGGCAGCAGCGGCAGTGATGCAGGCAGCTGCTAATTCTGCGCAGAACAGGTATGTTTGGTAAAGCGCTGAGCTTGTAATGCCCATTGCGAATGTCCACTGTATATTCTACCTTAGGTTACGGAACAAAGCTATAGATGTAGACAAAACTGTAAGACGTAACTGAAAATGCTGATACATTTGTCATAATAGTTGAAGCTTGGCACAACTGTGCATTGTGGTCTTCTCTAATTGGGGTTAAATACGTTACATCTTTCAACTTGCTGCTACTATTACTGTTGCTGGGTTAATAGAAAAGCCCTCATCTTGATATTTTAGCATTTAAAATCCCCAGTTATCCTCTTCTCCAACCAACCACAGAATTTAAGGCTACTTTCACACCTGCGGCAGAGTGATCCGGCAAGCAGTTCTGTCGCCGGAACTGCCTGCCGGATCAGGCAATCTGCATGCAAACTGACAGCATTTGTAGACGGATGCGGATCCGTCTCACAAATGCATTGCAAGAACTAATCCGTCTCTCCGTTCGTCATACGGACAACGGATCAGTTTATATTTTTTTTCACATTTTTACCGGATCCGGCATTCAGTTATTTTTAATGCCGGATCCAGCACTAATACATTTCAATGTAAATTAATGCCGGATCCGGCATTCTGGCAACTGATCCAGAATTTTGGACGGAGAGAATACCGCAGCATGCTGCAGTATTTCCTCTGTCCAAAACGCCGTTCAGTGACTGAACTGAAGACATCCTGATGCATCCTGAATGGATTTCTCTCCATTCAGAATGCATGGGGATGAAACTGATGAGTTATTTTCCGGTATTGAGCCCCTATGACGGAACTCAGTGCCGGAAAAGAAAAACGCTAGTGTGAAAGTACCCTACGCTGCATTTGACAGCAGCATGTGGTTGGTAGATAAAATATAGTTAGAGGAGAAGGGGAGGCCTCTAAAGTTTTACATCCCGCAGCTCCTAGGTTCCCCGTCTCTGTGAGCAAAGATGAACAGTAGATTTTCAAACTGTAGTTACGAATTGCAACAAACCTTTTTGTGATACTGACTGATATTTAACAGGTTATGTCACCTGGAACTATGGAACTTGTGATAATTTACTCAGCTACATGTAAATGACAAATACAACTCCCATGACTAATTATCAGCTAATATTTTTTGTAGTTGAATGTATTCTACCTTAAAGAAATGTTTAATGAGAAAACAATTTGCATCACAGATGAAAAAAGACCCTTTGTGGAATTGGCTCCTTAAATGGAGTCTGTCAGCAGTTTTGGTCAAGCTAAGGCAGGGTTCACATATGCACTTTAACCCCTAAACACCCAGCGCCATACATGTACGGCGCTGGGCGCATGTTTAAAGCTGGCGCCCGCTCCTTCCTGCTGCGGGCGCCATAGCCATGGGTGGCCGCCTGCTTCTTCTAGCAGACACCCGCGGCTAATGTCCGCAACTGGCAATAATGCCGATCGTGGACATTTAAACCCTCAGATGCTGTGGTCAATCCTGGCCACGGGATCTGAGCGCGGAGGAGTCAGAGCGTGAATGCAGCAGCCCCTGTCTTTTTGAATGACAGGAAGCTGCTGCTTAGTATTTCCTATGGAGCCCTTGCCTGTAATAGGGCTCCATAGGAAAGTAGTGAAATCATCATAGATTCCAATGCTAGTGCATTGAAGTCTATGATCATAGCAATCAGATGATTGCATGTTATAGTTCCCACAGTATAAAAATATATTCCCCATACGGTAAACAGCAAAACTGAAAAAAGCGTCTAAATGGCCGATTCACAGTTTTTGGTTGCTTCATTTTCTACAAAAAAATTAAAAAGTAAGTGATCAAAAAATCATACACACCCAGAATGGTATCAATGAAAAGTTCAGTTCGCCCCGCAAAAAATAAGCCCCCATACAGCTCCGTACACATAATTACAAAAAAGTTATAGGGGTCAAAATATGGCGCCAAAAAATAAAACCCACTTTTTAATTTTTTTAGCACTATCAAGACACAAGAAAAAATACACACATAAGTTATTGCCTGATTCGTACTGACCTGTATAATAAAGGGAACTGGTCAGTTTTATCGCACATCGAACTTCGTAAATAAAAAATCTGTAAAACTGTGGTGGAATAGTTTTGTTTTTATTTTTTTTTATTTCACCTCATTTGGAATATTAAATTGTAGCGTTGGAAAGTCCGACTTGGTCTGCAAAAAACAAGCCCTTAAATGGCTATGTGAACAGAAAAATAAAAAAGTTATGGCTCTGGAAAGGCAGGGAGCGCAAAACAAAAACGCTAAAGAAATAAAAAACCTTTGGGCATTAAAGGGTTAAACTCGGGCGGAGGAACAGACTGCCGGAATTCACCGTATCCGGCATACATGCTGGACAAAAAAATACTACATGCAGCATCTGAACATGGAGGAACAAACTGCCGGAGTTCAAAGTGCATATGTGAAGACAACGGAGAGACTGATCCGAAATTTCAATGCATTTGTCAGATGGATCCGGATCAGTCTAGCTTGTAAGTGCACATACAGATGTGGCCAAATTTCAGTTCAGAAAGCTGTACTATAAGAGACTTCAAACTCTTCAACTGTCCAGTCAAATGGGGTCTGAATGTTAAGAGCTAATTCACCCTTTAAAATTGGCTTCATTGAACATAGTGCTTAAAAAAAAAATATAACCTTTAGCAATCCACTAACTTTCTATTATTGTCTCTTTCCGGTGGCAAATTTCCCTTTCCCATTCATGACCACATAAGAGTAACTGTCATGGTATTTTTAGGTAATTTTAAAGAGCTTATATATAATCAGAAAATTGGTCTGCTTTCTTCAAAAAAACGTGCCACCCCATGAGCTGTGTGGAATAGTAGGCTGTTTCTTAATTGGAACTCATGCACTCTGTTTAGACACACAGTAAAATCTGTATTTGCATTTATTCTTAAAGGGGTTGTCCACACCTTTTATATTGATGGCCTATCTTCAATATCTGAGCATCAGGGTTACAACATCATGCACGCCTTCTGATCAGTTGTTCCAAAGTAACTCTGGTGCCAGAAATATACAGCTCCAGTCTGTTTAGCAGACTTTGCTGGTTACTGCAGCATTGCTCCCATTGGGAGCAATGCTGCACTAATCAGCTCTGTCCACTACACAATGAATGGAGCGGGGTGACAACTAGACAACCTGTTTAAGCCATAATCATAATCTGAGAGAATTTTTTTGCCCAATTGTTTTATGTAGGGGCTTTATTTCTTGTTGGATGAGGTGACTGTTTGATTGGTACTATTTTGGGGGGGGGGGGGGGGGGCATACGCCTTTTTGATCGCTTGGTGTTGCACTTTTGTGCTCTTAGGTGACAAAACAATGATTGTTTTAGCACAGTTTTTATTAGGGGGTGGATCATGTAATATTTTTTTTATAGAGACAGTCGTTGCAGCAATACCCAATATGTTTGGTTTTATTTTATTTTTTCTATTTATTTTTTTACTTGAAACTTTATTTTTTTTATTATGAAAAACACTTTTTTCCTTTTTTTTTCTTTTTCATTTTTGTCCCACTCTGGGACTTCAACTTCTAATCCCCTCTGCAATGCATTACAATACATCCTGTATTGTAATACATTGCATGTCAGCTTATATGCTAACAGCCTGCCGGTGAGACCCAGCCTAAGGGGCTGGATCTCACAGGCTTCTGTAGAAGGCAAGCCCCGATGCCTATGGAAGGCATCACGCAGCCATCGGGTGCCCATCACTGCAGCACAGGAACCCGATGGAGATGCGGAGGGCACCCGTACCCTCCTCAAACTCTCTGCATGCCAAGGTTAGCTTTGACCATGACATACAAGGGATTAATACACCGGACTGCCGGGTCCGTGCCACTGATCAGGCGGGCGCAGCTCCTGCACCCGCCCGATCAGCCCGCTGTATATGTACAGCTCTGGTCCTTAAGTCACGTCCACCAGCGCCGTACATGTACGGAGCAGGTCCTTAAGGGGTTAAAAGGCAGGAAAGCATCCACCTTATAAAAGTAATCCAGCTCTCATTGCTGCTGTATTCTCCTTGCTGTTTACCTACTTGCTGTGCAGTAGCAAGTAAGTATAATTATTGCTCCTGCTGTCTCACTTCAATGAAGACAGCTCCTTCCTGTTCACCTGGTGATACATAATCAGAATGGCAAAGTCGATAGACACCTCCAAAGTAACCTTTACCTGAAAGTGAGACAAGAGAATTACAACATCCTACAAAGCTTACACCTCCCTCAATGAAACATGCAAACATGCATCCTTTTTCTAGAGGACCAGAATGTCTTACTTGTCTTAGGCCTCTTTCACACGGGCGTGTGCGCCCCGTGGTCGTGCTGCGGCCCGCAAAATGCGGGCCACAATGCACGAGCACAGTCCGTGGGACAGCCGCAGCGGATCGCGGACCCATTCATTTTAATGGGTCCGCGATCCGGCCGTTACGCAAAAAGATAGGACATGTTCTATCTTTTTGCGGAACGGAAGTACGGGACGAAACCCCACGGAAGCACTCTGTAGTGCTTCCGTAGGGTTTGGTTCCGCACCATTCCGCATCTCCGGATTTGCGGACCCCATGAAATGAATGGGTCCGCATCCGTGATGCGGAATGCCCACAGAACGGAACCCGTGTATTGCGGATCCGCAAATGCGGTCCGCAATACGGCAACGGGGCGCACACGCCCGTGTGAAAGAGCCCTTACCTGGTTGACTCTCCTTGTGGGGTGCTCTTTATCATAAGGGATATGAAAAAATAAGTATGAGTATTGTATGCTAGGCGACACTACTCTTGGTTTCTAGGAAGAGTATATGCAAATCACATATCTTAATTCGCTGGCATGAGAAAAGATTAGCATTCTTTTCTGTTTTGGAAGAAAAGATAATTTGAATGTCTTTCCCAGAAAGCTAAAGGTTTGCAAATTAGCTTGCCTAAGAGAAAAAAAAGAAGAAAAGATGGGATATCCTATCTAATACCAGAAGAAGTAAGATATGCGATTCACGATATACTCTTTGTAGAAACCAGTTGTGTCACCAGGCATAGCAGGGTCATTGCCTGGTTTACAATACTGTGCACACGTTCGCTACATACCATGGGTTCTGATGAAAAAGAGTACCCCATAGACAACGCATATATGTTGAGAAACGCACATTTCTGTACTAGTCTCTCTCTCCTCTCTGTCTCTCAATGGTTTTCAGCCCGAACCAAATTTTTCAAAAAATTCTGCAAACTTCAAGCAAAACTAATTTTGTTTTGTATAAATTGTCATCAGCCGATAATCTGCCTGTATGAAAGGTGCGGGAAAATCATTGTTCCTGTGCAGTAGACCGTTTTGTTAAAACAACAATCTCCTGCTCTAGAACAATGATTTTTTTGGGGGGGACAACCGGTCACTGTATTGATCACTTGTCCCCATACAGCAGAAGTGATTGCTGCAAATGCAGCTCTTATTTCTGCTGGTGATCTGACAGATATCGGGAGTGTCTGCTTCATTCCCAATAATCTGCAAGATCATATATAGGTATAAAGGGACCCTTAGTCTATTGTGCATGTAGCCATTATGTGGGGAAGAGGTAATTCCGTTTGAAACCTGCACTAGAGCAAATTCTTAGGTCTAAGGTCTGTCACATAATCGCCTGCTGAAAGTTTACCTTACCCTATATAAATACCATAGTAACAATATTACCTTTCATCGTTTTTAGGATTTTGTATTGGCTTTGATATGTTATGGTGCAGCTACGTCAGCGCCTGTAAATTGCACACACAAAAGATTTCAGATAATTGGTTTCCACTGGCAGAGAGAGCTTAAGTCATTTGGGTGTCACTGTTGGCCATAGTGTTCTCATACAAGTTTGCTTAAAGCAACATTTTGGTCAGTTTGTCATCAATACATGTTTATGCCACTGCAAATAATTTTCATTAGATCTTAACTGTAGAGGATACATCCATTTATGTTGTCTTCTGGAACATGAAAGCAGGTCGTCCAAGTTTTCAAGTTATCCTTTATCCACAGGACAGGGGATAATTAACTGATCATTGGGGGTCAAACTGCAGGGATCCACACCTATACTGAGAACAAGGGTCCTTTTAACCCATCCTGGTGGAGCGGCAGGGCTTGGCTATTTCCACAGTTCTATAGAACATGAATGTAGTGCCAGGGTGCATGCTTGTCCTGCTGCTCCATTAAGAAGAAGAA